>NW_028273636.1:1302040-1945560 GCF_024610735.1 Ursus americanus
CCCACTTGGGATAGGTGTTCCACAGCAAGCACCTATTGTTCGTCGGAAGCCGTTTTTGCCCCAGGGGTCTCCGGGCTGTGTTCGTTGGGGTTGAACTCCTGCTAGCAAAACCGCCGGGTTGAGGGAAGGGTTCAGACTGTGCCTGGGCCCTGTGGTCTCTTCCAGGTCAGTGTATGGCATTTCCTTCCCCTTCCCCAGGCACCTGGGAGCATGTCTGCACGCGGAGAAAGACTTTCCCGTGGGAAGCCGGGTTTTGTCAAACGGGTCCCAGTGCTCTGCTCCTCTCTTTTCACTCCTGCTGCCAGAAGCCCAGGGAGGATGGGAGGGCTTAGAACATGGCTGGGCACTGTGGTTTCTTCCAGAGAAGTGGAGGGCATTTGCTTTACCTTGCCACAACCACTTGGGATAGGGTCTGCACCTCAGGAAAACTGTCTCCGTGGGAAGCCGGCTTTTTCCAAAGGGTCTCAGGGCCGTGTGCCTCGGCTGTCCCTCCGGCTCCCCAAAGCACAGGGACGAGGTGAGGGGCTTAGACCATGCCTGGGCAATGTTGTTTCTTACACCTGGGTGTGTGGCATTTTGTTGAGCTAGCTACCCCCACCTCGGATAGGTGTTCCACAGCAAGCACCTATTGTTCGTCGGAAGCCGTTTTTGCCCCAGGGGTCTCCGGGCTGTGTTCGTTAGGGTTGAACTCCTGCTAGCAAACCCGCCGGGTTGAGGGAAGGGTTCAGACTGTGCCTGGGCCCTGTGGTCTCTTCCAGGTCAGTGTATGGCATTTCCTTCCCCTTGCCCCAGGCACCTGGGAGCATGTCTGCACGTGGAGAAAGACTTTCCCGTGGGAAGCCGGTTTTTGTCAAACGGGTCCCAGTGCTCTGCTCCTCTCTTTTCACTCCTGCTGCCAGAAGCCCAGGGAGGATGGGAGGGCTTAGAACATGGCTGGGCACTGTGGTTTTTTCCAGAGAAGTGGAGGGCATTTGCTTTACCTTGCCACAACCACTTGGGATAGGGTGTGCACCTCAGGAAAACTGTCTCCGTGGGAAGCCGGCTTTTTGCAAAGGGGTCTCAGGGCCGTGTGCCTCGGCTGTCCCTCCGGCTCCCCAAAGCACAGGGACGAGGTGAGGGGCTTAGACCGTGCCTGGGCAATGTTGTTTCTTACACCTGGGTGTGTGGCATTTTGTTGAGCTGGCTACCCCCACTTGGGATAGGTGTTCCACAGCAAGCACCTATTGTTCGTCGGAAGCCGTTTTTGCCCCAGGGGTCTCCGGGCTGTGTTCGTTGGGGTTGAACTCCTGCTAGCAAAACCGCCGGGTTGAGGGAAGGGTTCAGACTGTGCCTGGGCCCTGTGGTCTCTTCCAGGTCAGTGTATGGCATTTCCTTCCCCTTGCCCCAGGCACCTGGGAGCATGTCTGCACGTGGATAAAGACTTTCCCGTGGGACGCCGGTTTTTGTCAAACGGGTCCCAGTGCTCTGCTCCTCTCTTTTCACTCCTGCTGCCCGAAGCCCAGGGAGGATGGGAGGGCTTAGAACATGGCTGGGCACTGTGCTTTCTTCCAGAGAAGTGGAGGGCATTTGCTTTACCATGCCACAACCACTTGGGATAGGGTCTGCACCTCAGGAAAACTGTCTCCGTGGGAAGCCGGCTTTTTGCAAAGCGGTCTCAGGGCCGTGTGCTTCGGCTGTCCCTCCGGCTCCCCAAAGCACAGGGACGAGGTGAGGGGCTTAGACCATGCCTGGGCAATGTTGTTTCTTACACCTGGGTGTGTGGCATTTTGTTGAGCTGGCTACCCCCACTTGGGATAGGTGTTCCACAGCAAGCACCTATTGTTCGTCGGAAGCCGTTTTTGCCCCAGGGGTCTCCGGGCTGTGTTCGTTGGGGTTGAACTCCTGCTAGCAAAACCGCCGGGTTGAGGGAAGGGTTCAGACTGTGCCTGGGCCCTGTGGTCTCTTCCAGGTCAGTGTATGGCATTTCCTTCCCCTTGCCCCAGGCACCTGGGAGCATGTCTGCACGTGGAGAAAGACTTTCCCGTGGGAAGCCGGTTTTTGTCCAACGGGTCCCAGTGCTCTGCTCCTCTCTTTTCACTCCTGCTGCCAGAAGCCCAGGGAGGATGGGAGGGCTTAGAACATGGCTGGGCACTGTGGTTTCTTCCAGAGAAGTGGAGGGCATTTGCTTTACCTTGCCACAACCACTTGGGATAGGGTCTGCACCTCAGGAAAACTGTCTCCGTGGGAAGCCGGCTTTTTGCAAGGGGGTCTCAGGGCCGTGTGCCTCGGCTGTCCCTTCGGCTCCCCAAAGCACAGGGACGAGGTGAGGGGCTTAGACCATGCCTGGGCAATGTTGTTTCTTACACCTGGGTGTGTGGCCTTTTGTTGAGCTGGCTACCCCCACTTGGGATAGGTGTTCCACAGCAAGCACCTATTGTTCGTCGGAAGCCGTTTTTGCCCCAGGGGTCTCCGGGCTGTGTTCGTTGGGGTTGAACTCCTGCTAGCAAAACCGCCGGGTTGAGGGAAGCGTTCAGACTGTGCTTGGGCCCTGTGGTCTCTGCCAGGTCAGTGTATGGCATTTCCTTCCCCATGCCACAGGCACCTGGGAGCATGTCTGCACGTGGAGAAAGACTTTCCCGTGGGAAGCCGGGTTTTGTCAAACCGTTCCCAGTGCTCTGCTCCTCTCTTTTCTCTCCTGCTGCCAGAAGCCCAGGGAGGATGGGAGGGCTTAGAACATGGCTGGGCACTGTGGTTTCTTCCAGAGAAGTGGAGGGCATTTGCTTTACCTTGCCACAACCACTTGGGATAGGGTCTGCACCTCAGGAAAACTGTCTCCGTGGGAAGCCGGCTTTTTGCAAAGGGGTCTCAGGGCCGTGTGCCTCGGCTGTCCCTCCGGCTCCCCAAAGCACAGGGACGAGGTGAGGGGCTTAGACCATGCCTGGGCAATGTTGTTTCTTACACCTGGGTGTGTGGCATTTTGTTGAGCTGGCTACCCCCACTTGGGATAGGTGTTCCACAGCAAGCACCTATTGTTCGTCGGAAGCCGTTTTTGCCCCAGGGGTCTCCGGGCTATGTTCGTTGGAGTTGAACTCCTGCTAGCAAAACCGCCGGGTTGAGGGAAGGGTTCAGACTGTGCCAGGGCCCTGTGGTCTCTTCCAGGTCAGTGTATGGCATTTCCTTCCCCTTGCCCCAGGCACCTGGGAGCATGTCTGCACGTGGAGAAAGACTTTCCCGTGGGAAGCCGGTTTTTGTCAAACGGGTCCCAGTGCTCTGCTCCTCTCTTTTCACTCCTGCTGCCAGAAGCCCAGGGAGGATGGGAGGGCTTAGAACATGGCTGGGCACTGTGGTTTCTTCCAGAGAAGTGGAGGGCATTTGCTTTACCTTGCCACAACCACTTGGGATAGGGTCTGCACCTCAGGAAAACTGTCTCCGTGGGAAGCCGGCTTTTTCCAAAGGGTCTCAGGGCCGAGTGCCTCGGCTGTCCCTCCGGCTCCCCAAAGCACAGGGACGAGGTGAGGGGCTTAGACCATGCCTGGGCAATGTTGTTTCTTACACCTGGGTGTGTGGCATTTTGTTGAGCTAGCTACCCCCACCTCGGATAGGTGTTCCACAGCAAGCACCTATTGTTCGTCGGAAGCCGTTTTTGCCCCAGGGGTCTCCGGGCTGTGTTCGTTAGGGTTGAACTCCTGCTAGCAAACCCGCCGGGTTGAGGGAAGGGTTCAGACTGTGCCTGGGCCCTGTGGTCTCTTCCAGGTCAGTGTATGGCATTTCCTTCCCCTTGCCCCAGGCACCTGGGAGCATGTCTGCACGTGGAGAAAGACTTTCCCGTGGGAAGCCGGTTTTTGTCAAACGGGTCCCAGTGCTCTGCTCCTCTCTTTTCACTCCTGCTGCCAGAAGCCCAGGGAGGATGGGAGGGCTTAGAACATGGCTGGGCACTGTGGTTTCTTCCAGAGAAGTGGAGGGCATTTGCTTTACCTTGCCACAACCACTTGGGATAGGGTGTGCACCTCAGGAAAACTGTCTCCGTGGGAAGCCGGCTTTTTGCAAAGGGGTCTCAGGGCCGTGTGCCTCGGCTGTCCCTCCGGCTCCCCAAAGCACAGGGACGAGGTGAGGGGCTTAGACCGTGCCTGGGCAATGTTGTTTCTTACACCTGGGTGTGTGGCATTTTGTTGAGCTGGCTACCCCCACTTGGGATAGGTGTTCCACAGCAAGCACCTATTGTTCGTCGGAAGCCGTTTTTGCCCCAGGGGTCTCCGGGCTGTGTTCGTTGGGGTTGAACTCCTGCTAGCAAAACCGCCGGGTTGAGGGAAGGGTTCAGACTGTGCCTGGGCCCTGTGGTCTCTTCCAGGTCAGTGTATGGCATTTCCTTCCCCTTGCCCCAGGCACCTGGGAGCATGTCTGCACGTGGATAAAGACTTTCCCGTGGGACGCCGGTTTTTGTCAAACGGGTCCCAGTGCTCTGCTCCTCTCTTTTCACTCCTGCTGCCCGAAGCCCAGGGAGGATGGGAGGGCTTAGAACATGGCTGGGCACTGTGCTTTCTTCCAGAGAAGTGGAGGGCATTTGCTTTACCATGCCACAACCACTTGGGATAGGGTCTGCACCTCAGGAAAACTGTCTCCGTGGGAAGCCGGCTTTTTGCAAAGCGGTCTCAGGGCCGTGTGCTTCGGCTGTCCCTCCGGCTCCCCAAAGCACAGGGACGAGGTGAGGGGCTTAGACCATGCCTGGGCAATGTTGTTTCTTACACCTGGGTGTGTGGCATTTTGTTGAGCTGGCTACCCCCACTTGGGATAGGTGTTCCACAGCAAGCACCTATTGTTCGTCGGAAGCCGTTTTTGCCCCAGGGGTCTCCGGGCTGTGTTCGTTGGGGTTGAACTCCTGCTAGCAAAACCGCCGGGTTGAGGGAAGGGTTCAGACTGTGCCTGGGCCCTGTGGTCTCTTCCAGGTCAGTGTATGGCATTTCCTTCCCCTTGCCCCAGGCACCTGGGAGCATGTCTGCACGTGGAGAAAGACTTTCCCGTGGGAAGCCGGTTTTTGTCCAACGGGTCCCAGTGCTCTGCTCCTCTCTTTTCACTCCTGCTGCCAGAAGCCCAGGGAGGATGGGAGGGCTTAGAACATGGCTGGGCACTGTGGTTTCTTCCAGAGAAGTGGAGGGCATTTGCTTTACCTTGCCACGACCACTTGGGATAGGGTCTGCACCTCAGGAAAACTGTCTCCGTGGGAAGCCGGCTTTTTGCAAGGGGGTCTCAGGGCCGTGTGCCTCGGCTGTCCCTCCGGCTCCCCAAAGCACAGGGACGAGGTGAGGGGCTTAGACCATGCCTGGGCAATGTTGTTTCTTACACCTGGGTGTGTGGCCTTTTGTTGAGCTGGCTACCCCCACTTGGGATAGGTGTTCCACAGCAAGCACCTATTGTTCGTCGGAAGCCGTTTTTGCCCCAGGGGTCTCCGGGCTGTGTTCGTTGGGGTTGAACTCCTGCTAGCAAAACCGCCGGGTTGAGGGAAGCGTTCAGACTGTGCTTGGGCCCTGTGGTCTCTGCCAGGTCAGTGTATGGCATTTCCTTCCCCATGCCACAGGCACCTGGGAGCATGTCTGCACGTGGAGAAAGACTTTCCCGTGGGAAGCCGGGTTTTGTCAAACCGTTCCCAGTGCTCTGCTCCTCTCTTTTCTCTCCTGCTGCCAGAAGCCCAGGGAGGATGGGAGGGCTTAGAACATGGCTGGGCACTGTGGTTTCTTCCAGAGAAGTGGAGGGCATTTGCTTTACCTTGCCACAACCACTTGGGATAGGGTGTGCACCTCAGGAAAACTGTCTCCGTGGGAAGCCGGCTTTTTGCAAGGGGGTCTCAGGGCCGTGTGCCTCGGCTGTCCCTCCGGCTCCCCAAAGCACAGGGACGAGGTGAGGGGCTTAGACCATGCCTGGGCAATGTTGTTTCTTACACCTGGGTGTGTGGCATTTTGTTGAGCTGGCTACCCCCACTTGGGATAGGTGTTCCACAGCAAGCACCTATTGTTCGTCGGAAGCCGTTTTTGCCCCAGGGGTCTCCGGGCTGTGTTCGTTGGGGTTGAACTCCTGCTAGCAAAACCGCCGGGTTGAGGGAAGGGTTCAGACTGTGCCTGGGCCCTGTGGTCTCTTCCAGGTCAGTGTATGGCATTTCCTTCCCCTTCCCCAGGCACCTGGGAGCATGTCTGCACGCGGAGAAAGACTTTCCCGTGGGAAGCCGGGTTTTGTCAAACGGGTCCCAGTGCTCTGCTCCTCTCTTTTCACTCCTGCTGCCAGAAGCCCAGGGAGGATGGGAGGGCTTAGAACATGGCTGGGCACTGTGGTTTCTTCCAGAGAAGTGGAGGGCATTTGCTTTACCTTGCCACAACCACTTGGGATAGGGTCTGCACCTCAGGAAAACTGTCTCCGTGGGAAGCCGGCTTTTTGCAAAGGGAACTCAGGGCCGTGTGCCTCGGCTGTCCGTCCGGCTCCCCAAAGCACAGGGACGAGGTGAGGGGCTTAGACCATGCCTGGGCAATGTTGTTTCTTACACCTGGGTGTGTGGCATTTTGTTGAGCTGGCTACCCCCACTTGGGATAGGTGTTCCACAGCAAGCACCTATTGTTAGTCGGAAGCCGTTTTTGCCCCAGGGGTCTCCGGGCTATGTTCGTTGGAGTTGAACTCCTGCTAGCAAAACCGCCGGGTTGAGGGAAGGGTTCAGACTGTGCCAGGGCCCTGTGGTCTCTTCCAGGTCAGTGTATGGCATTTCCTTCCCCTTGCCCCAGGCACCTGGGAGCATGTCTGCACGTGGAGAAAGACTTTCCCGTGGGAAGCCGGTTTTTGTCAAACGGGTCCCAGTGCTCTGCTCCTCTCTTTTCACTCCTGCTGCCAGAAGCCCAGGGAGGATGGGAGGGCTTAGAACATGGCTGGGCACTGTGGTTTCTTCCAGAGAAGTGGAGGGCATTTGCTTTACCTTGCCACAACCACTTGGGATAGGGTCTGCACCTCAGGAAAACTGTCTCCGTGGGAAGCCGGCTTTTTCCAAAGGGTCTCAGGGCCGTGTGCCTCGGCTGTCCCTCCGGCTCCCCAAAGCACAGGGACGAGGTGAGGGGCTTAGACCATGCCTGGGCAATGTTGTTTCTTACACCTGGGTGTGTGGCATTTTGTTGAGCTAGCTACCCCCACCTCGGATAGGTGTTCCACAGCAAGCACCTATTGTTCGTCGGAAGCCGTTTTTGCCCCAGGGGTCTCCGGGCTGTGTTCGTTAGGGTTGAACTCCTGCTAGCAAACCCGCCGGGTTGAGGGAAGGGTTCAGACTGTGCCTGGGCCCTGTGGTCTCTTCCAGGTCAGTGTATGGCATTTCCTTCCCCTTGCCCCAGGCACCTGGGAGCATGTCTGCACGTGGAGAAAGACTTTCCCGTGGGAAGCCGGTTTTTGTCAAACGGGTCCCAGTGCTCTGCTCCTCTCTTTTCACTCCTGCTGCCAGAAGCCCAGGGAGGATGGGAGGGCTTAGAACATGGCTGGGCACTGTGGTTTTTTCCAGAGAAGTGGAGGGCATTTGCTTTACCTTGCCACAACCACTTGGGATAGGGTGTGCACCTCAGGAAAACTGTCTCCGTGGGAAGCCGGCTTTTTGCAAAGGGGTCTCAGGGCCGTGTGCCTCGGCTGTCCCTCCGGCTCCCCAAAGCACAGGGACGAGGTGAGGGGCTTAGACCGTGCCTGGGCAATGTTGTTTCTTACACCTGGGTGTGTGGCATTTTGTTGAGCTGGCTACCCCCACTTGGGATAGGTGTTCCACAGCAAGCACCTATTGTTCGTCGGAAGCCGTTTTTGCCCCAGGGGTCTCCGGGCTGTGTTCGTTGGGGTTGAACTCCTGCTAGCAAAACCGCCGGGTTGAGGGAAGGGTTCAGACTGTGCCTGGGCCCTGTGGTCTCTTCCAGGTCAGTGTATGGCATTTCCTTCCCCTTGCCCCAGGCACCTGGGAGCATGTCTGCACGTGGATAAAGACTTTCCCGTGGGACGCCGGTTTTTGTCAAACGGGTCCCAGTGCTCTGCTCCTCTCTTTTCACTCCTGCTGCCCGAAGCCCAGGGAGGATGGGAGGGCTTAGAACATGGCTGGGCACTGTGCTTTCTTCCAGAGAAGTGGAGGGCATTTGCTTTACCATGCCACAACCACTTGGGATAGGGTCTGCACCTCAGGAAAACTGTCTCCGTGGGAAGCCGGCTTTTTGCAAAGCGGTCTCAGGGCCGTGTGCTTCGGCTGTCCCTCCGGCTCCCCAAAGCACAGGGACGAGGTGAGGGGCTTAGACCATGCCTGGGCAATGTTGTTTCTTACACCTGGGTGTGTGGCATTTTGTTGAGCTGGCTACCCCCACTTGGGATAGGTGTTCCACAGCAAGCACCTATTGTTCGTCGGAAGCCGTTTTTGCCCCAGGGGTCTCCGGGCTGTGTTCGTTGGGGTTGAACTCCTGCTAGCAAAACCGCCGGGTTGAGGGAAGGGTTCAGACTGTGCCTGGGCCCTGTGGTCTCTTCCAGGTCAGTGTATGGCATTTCCTTCCCCTTGCCCCAGGCACCTGGGAGCATGTCTGCACGTGGAGAAAGACTTTCCCGTGGGAAGCCGGTTTTTGTCCAACGGGTCCCAGTGCTCTGCTCCTCTCTTTTCACTCCTGCTGCCAGAAGCCCAGGGAGGATGGGAGGGCTTAGAACATGGCTGGGCACTGTGGTTTCTTCCAGAGAAGTGGAGGGCATTTGCTTTACCTTGCCACAACCACTTGGGATAGGGTCTGCACCTCAGGAAAACTGTCTCCGTGGGAAGCCGGCTTTTTGCAAGGGGGTCTCAGGGCCGTGTGCCTCGGCTGTCCCTTCGGCTCCCCAAAGCACAGGGACGAGGTGAGGGGCTTAGACCATGCCTGGGCAATGTTGTTTCTTACACCTGGGTGTGTGGCCTTTTGTTGAGCTGGCTACCCCCACTTGGGATAGGTGTTCCACAGCAAGCACCTATTGTTCGTCGGAAGCCGTTTTTGCCCCAGGGGTCTCCGGGCTGTGTTCGTTGGGGTTGAACTCCTGCTAGCAAAACCGCCGGGTTGAGGGAAGCGTTCAGACTGTGCTTGGGCCCTGTGGTCTCTGCCAGGTCAGTGTATGGCATTTCCTTCCCCATGCCACAGGCACCTGGGAGCATGTCTGCACGTGGAGAAAGACTTTCCCGTGGGAAGCCGGGTTTTGTCAAACCGTTCCCAGTGCTCTGCTCCTCTCTTTTCTCTCCTGCTGCCAGAAGCCCAGGGAGGATGGGAGGGCTTAGAACATGGCTGGGCACTGTGGTTTCTTCCAGAGAAGTGGAGGGCATTTGCTTTACCTTGCCACAACCACTTGGGATAGGGTCTGCACCTCAGGAAAACTGTCTCCGTGGGAAGCCGGCTTTTTGCAAAGGGGTCTCAGGGCCGTGTGCCTCGGCTGTCCCTCCGGCTCCCCAAAGCACAGGGACGAGGTGAGGGGCTTAGACCATGCCTGGGCAATGTTGTTTCTTACACCTGGGTGTGTGGCATTTTGTTGAGCTGGCTACCCCCACTTGGGATAGGTGTTCCACAGCAAGCACCTATTGTTCGTCGGAAGCCGTTTTTGCCCCAGGGGTCTCCGGGCTGTGTTCGTTGGGGTTGAACTCCTGCTAGCAAAACTGCCGGGTTGAGGGAAGGGTTCAGACTGTGCCTGGGCCCTGTGGTCTCTTCCAGGTCAGTGTATGGCATTTCCTTCCCCTTGCCCCAGGCACCTGGGAGCATGTCTGCACGTGGAGAAAGACTTTCCCGTGGGAAGCCGGTTTTTGTCAAACGGGTCCCAGTGCTCTGCTCCTCTCTTTTCACTCCTGCTGCCAGAAGCCCAGGGAGGATGGGAGGGCTTAGAACATGGCTGGGCACTGTGGTTTCTTCCAGAGAAGTGGAGGGCATTTGCTTTACCTTGCCACAACCACTTGGGATAGGGTGTGCACCTCAGGAAAACTGTCTCCGTGGGAAGCCGGCTTTTTGCAAAGGGGTCTCAGGGCCGTGTGCCTCGGCTGTCCCTCCGGCTCCCCAAAGCACAGGGACGAGGTGAGGGGCTTAGACCGTGCCTGGGCAATGTTGTTTCTTACACCTGGGTGTGTGGCATTTTGTTGAGCTGGCTACCCCCACTTGGGATAGGTGTTCCACAGCAAGCACCTATTGTTCGTCGGAAGCCGTTTTTGCCCCAGGGGTCTCCGGGCTGTGTTCGTTGGGGTTGAACTCCTGCTAGCAAAACCGCCGGGTTGAGGGAAGGGTTCAGACTGTGCCTGGGCCCTGTGGTCTCTTCCAGGTCAGTGTATGGCATTTCCTTCCCCTTGCCCCAGGCACCTGGGAGCATGTCTGCACGTGGATAAAGACTTTCCCGTGGGACGCCGGTTTTTGTCAAACGGGTCCCAGTGCTCTGCTCCTCTCTTTTCACTCCTGCTGCCCGAAGCCCAGGGAGGATGGGAGGGCTTAGAACATGGCTGGGCACTGTGCTTTCTTCCAGAGAAGTGGAGGGCATTTGCTTTACCATGCCACAACCACTTGGGATAGGGTCTGCACCTCAGGAAAACTGTCTCCGTGGGAAGCCGGCTTTTTGCAAAGCGGTCTCAGGGCCGTGTGCTTCGGCTGTCCCTCCGGCTCCCCAAAGCACAGGGACGAGGTGAGGGGCTTAGACCATGCCTGGGCAATGTTGTTTCTTACACCTGGGTGTGTGTCATTTTGTTGAGCTGGCTACCCCCACTTGGGATAGGTGTTCCACAGCAAGCACCTATTGTTCGTCGGAAGCCGTTTTTGCCCCAGGGGTCTCCGGGCTGTGTTCGTTGGGGTTGAACTCCTGCTAGCAAAACCGCCGGGTTGAGGGAAGGGTTCAGACTGTGCCTGGGCCCTGTGGTCTCTTCCAGGTCAGTGTATGGCATTTCCTTCCCCTTGCCCCAGGCACCTGGGAGCATGTCTGCACGTGGAGAAAGACTTTCCCGTGGGAAGCCGGTTTTTGTCCAACGGGTCCCAGTGCTCTGCTCCTCTCTTTTCACTCCTGCTGCCAGAAGCCCAGGGAGGATGGGAGGGCTTAGAACATGGCTGGGCACTGTGGTTTCTTCCAGAGAAGTGGAGGGCATTTGCTTTACCTTGCCACAACCACTTGGGATAGGGTCTGCACCTCAGGAAAACTGTCTCCGTGGGAAGCCGGCTTTTTGCAAGGGGGTCTCAGGGCCGTGTGCCTCGGCTGTCCCTTCGGCTCCCCAAAGCACAGGGACGAGGTGAGGGGCTTAGACCATGCCTGGGCAATGTTGTTTCTTACACCTGGGTGTGTGGCCTTTTGTTGAGCTGGCTACCCCCACTTGGGATAGGTGTTCCACAGCAAGCACCTATTGTTCGTCGGAAGCCGTTTTTGCCCCAGGGGTCTCCGGGCTGTGTTCGTTGGGGTTGAACTCCTGCTAGCAAAACCGCCGGGTTGAGGGAAGCGTTCAGACTGTGCTTGGGCCCTGTGGTCTCTGCCAGGTCAGTGTATGGCATTTCCTTCCCCATGCCACAGGCACCTGGGAGCATGTCTGCACGTGGAGAAAGACTTTCCCGTGGGAAGCCGGGTTTTGTCAAACCGTTCCCAGTGCTCTGCTCCTCTCTTTTCTCTCCTGCTGCCAGAAGCCCAGGGAGGATGGGAGGGCTTAGAACATGGCTGGGCACTGTGGTTTCTTCCAGAGAAGTGGAGGGCATTTGCTTTACCTTGCCACAACCACTTGTGATAGGGTCTGCACCTCAGGAAAACTGTCTCCGTGGGAAGCCGGCTTTTTGCAAAGGGGTCTCAGGGCCGTGTGCCTCGGCTGTCCCTCCGGCTCCCCAAAGCACAGGGACGAGGTGAGGGGCTTAGACCATGCCTGGGCAATGTTGTTTCTTACACCTGGGTGTGTGGCATTTTGTTGAGCTGGCTACCCCCACTTGGGATAGGTGTTCCACAGCAAGCACCTATTGTTCGTCGGAAGCCGTTTTTGCCCCAGGGGTCTCCGGGCTGTGTTCGTTGGGGTTGAACTCCTGCTAGCAAAACCGCCGGGTTGAGGGAAGGGTTCAGACTGTGCCTGGGCCCTGTGGTCTCTTCCAGGTCAGTGTATGGCATTTCCTTCCCCTTGCCACAGGCACCTGGGAGCATGTCTGCACGCGGAGAAAGATTTTCCCGTGGGAAGCCGGTTTTTGTCCAACGGGTCCCAGTGCTCTGCTCCTCTCTTTTCACTCCTGCTGCCAGAAGCCCAGGGAGGATGGGAGGGCTTAGATCATGGCTGGGCACTGTGGTTTCTTCCACAGAAGTGGAGGGCATTTGCTTTACCTTGCCACAACCACTTGGGATAGGGTCTGCACCTCAGGAAAACTGTCTCCGTGGGAAGCCGGCGTTTTGCAAAGGGGTCTCAGGGCCGTGTGCCTCGGCTGTCCCTCCGGCTCCCCAAAGCACAGGGACGAGGTGAGGGGCTTAGACCATGCCTGGGCAATGTTGTTTCTTACACCTGGGTGTGTGGCATTTTGTTGAGCTGACTACCCCCACTTGGGATAGGTGTTCCACAGCAAGCACCTATTGTTCGTCGGAACCCGTTTTTGCCCCAGGGGTCTCCGGGCTGTGTTCGTTGGGGTTGAACTCCTGCTAGCAAAACCGCCGGGTTGAGGGAAGGGTTCAGACTGTGCTTGGGCCCTGTGCTCTCTTCCAGGTCAGTGTATGGCATTTCCTTCCCCTTGCCACAGGCACCTGGGAGCATGTCTGCACGTGGAGAAAGACTTTCCCGTGGGAAGCCGGGTTTTGTCAAACGGGTCCCAGTGCTCTGCTCCTCTCTTTTCACTCCTGCTGCCAGAAGCCCAGGGAGGATGGGAGGGCTTAGAACATGGCTGGGCACTGTGATTTCTTCCAGAGAAGTGGAGGGCATTTGCTTTACCTTGCCACAACCACTTGGGATAGGGTCTGCACCTCAGGAAAACTGTCTCCGTGGGAAGCCGGCTTTTTGCAAGGGGGTCTCAGGGCCGTGTGCCTCGGCTGACCCTCCGGCTCCCCAAAGCACAGGGACGAGGTGAGGGGCTTAGACCATGCCTGGGCAATGTTGTTTCTTACACCTGGGTGTGTGGCATTTTGTTGAGCTGGCTACCCCCACTTGGGATAGGTGTTCTACAGCAAGCACCTATTGTTCGTCGGAAGCCGTTTTTGCCCCAGGGGTCTCCGGGCTGTGTTCGTTGGGGTTGAACTCCTGCTAGCAAAACCGCCGGGTTGAGGGAAGGGTTCAGACTGTGCCTGGGCCCTGTGGTCTCTTCCAGGTCAGTGTATGGCATTTCCTTCCCCTTGCCCCAGGCACCTGGGAGCATGTCTGCACGTGGAGAAAGACTTTCCCGTGGGAAGCCGGGTTTTGTCAAACGGGTCCCAGTGCTCTGCTCCTCTCTTTTCACTCCTGCTGCCAGAAGCCCAGGGAGGATGGGAGGGCTTAGAACATGGCTGGGCACTGTGGTTTCTTCCAGAGAAGTGGAGGGCATTTGCTTTACCTTGCCACAACCACTTGGGATAGGGTCTGCACCTCAGGAAAACTGTTTCCGTGGGAAGCCGGCTTTTTGCAAAGGGGTCTCAGGGCCGTGTGCCTCGGCTGTCCGTCCGGCTCCCCAAAGCACAGGGACGAGGTGAGGGGCTTAGACCATGCCTGGGCAATGTTGTTTCTTACACCTGGGTGTGTGGCATTTTGTTGAGCTGGCTACCCCCACTTGGGATAGGTGTTCCACAGCAAGCACCTATTGTTCGTCGGAAGCCGTTTTTGCCCCAGGGTTCTCCGGGCTGTGTTCGTTGGGGTTGAACTCCTGCTAGCAAAACCGCCGGGTTGAGGGAAGGGTTCAGACTGTGCCTGGGCCCTGTGGTCTCTTCCAGGTCAGTGTATGGCATTTCCTTCCCCTTGCCACAGGCACCTGGGAGCATGTCTGCACGTGGAGAAAGATTTTCCCGTGGGAAGCCGGTTTTTGTCCAACGGGTCCCAGTGCTCTGCTCCTCTCTTTTCACTCCTGCTGCCAGAAGCCCAGGGAGGATGGGAGGGCTTAGATCATGGCTGGGCACTGTGGTTTCTTCCACAGAAGTGGAGGGCATTTGCTTTACCTTGCCACAACCACTTGGGATAGGGTCTGCACCTCAGGAAAACTGTCTCCGTGGGAAGCCGGCGTTTTGCAAAGGGGTCTCAGGGCCGTGTGCCTCGGCTGTCCCTCCGGCTCCCCAAAGCACAGGGACGAGGTGAGGGGCTTAGACCATGCCTGGGCAATGTTGTTTCTTACACCTGGGTGTGTGGCATTTTGTTGAGCTGACTACCCCCACTTGGGATAGGTGTTCCACAGCAAGCACCTATTGTTCGTCGGAACCCGTTTTTGCCACAGGGGTCTCCGGGCTGTGTTCGTTGGGGTTGAACTCCTGCTAGCAAAACCGCCGGGTTGAGGGAAGGGTTCAGACTGTGCCTGGGCCCTGTGCTCTCTTCCAGGTCAGTGTATGGCATTTCCTTCCCCTTGCCACAGGCACCTGGGAGCATGTCTGCACGTGGAGAAAGACTTTCCCGTGGGAAGCCGGGTTTTGTCAAACGGGTCCCAGTGCTCTGCTCCTCTCTTTTCACTCCTGCTGCCAGAAGCCCAGGGAGGATGGGAGGACTTAGAACATGGCTGGGCACTGTGATTTCTTCCAGAGAAGTGGAGGGCATTTGCTTTACCTTGCCACAACCACTTGGGATAGGGTCTGCACCTCAGGAAAACTGTCTCCGTGGGAAGCCGGCTTTTTGCAAGGGGGTCTCAGGGCCGTGTGCCTCGGCTGACCCTCCGGCTCCCCAAAGCACAGGGACGAGGTGAGGTGCTTAGACCATGCCTGGGCAATGTTGTTTCTTACACCTGGGTGTGTGGCATTTTGTTGAGCTGGCTACCCCCACTTGGGATAGGTGTTCCACAGCAAGCACCTATTGTTCTTCGGAAGCCGTTTTTGCCCCAGGGGTCTCCGGGCTGTGTTCGTTGGGGTTGAACTCCTGCTAGCAAAACCGCCGGGTTGAGGGAAGGGTTCAGACTGTGCCTGGGCCCTGTGGTCTCTTCCAGGTCAGTGTATGGCATTTCCTTCCCCTTGCCCCAGGCACCTGGGAGCATGTCTGCACGTGGAGAAAGACTTTCCCGTGGGAAGCCGGGTTTTGTCCAACGGGTCCCAGTGCTCTGCTCCTCTCTTTTCACTCCTGCTGCCAGAAGCCCAGGGAGGATGGGAGGGCTTAGAACATGGCTGGGCACTGTGGTTTCTTCCAGAGAAGTGGAGGGCATTTGCTTTACCTTGCCACAACCACTTGGGATAGGGTCTGCACCTGAGGAAAACTGTCTCCGTGGGAAGCCGGCTTTTTTCAAAGGGGTCTCAGGGCCGTGTGCCTCGGCTGTCCCTCCGGCTCCCCAAAGCACAGGGACGAGGTGAGGGGCTTAGACCATGCCTGGGCAATGTTGTTTCTTACACCTGGGTGTGTGGCATTTTGTTGAGCTGGCTACCCCCACTTGGGATAGGTGTTCCACAGCAAGCACCTATTGTTCGTCGGAAGCCGTTTTTGCCCCAGGGGTCTCCGGGCTGTGTTCGTTGGGGTTGAACTCCTGCTAGCAAAACCGCCGGTTTGAGGGAAGGGTTCAGACTGTGCCTGGGCCCTGTGGTCTCTTCCAGGTCAGTGTATGGCATTTCCTTCCCCTTGCCCCAGGCACCTGGGAGCATGTCTGCACGTGGAGAAAGACTTTCCCGTGGGAAGCCGGGTTTTGTCAAACGGGTCCCAGTGCTCTGCTCCTCTCTTTTCACTCCTGCTGCCAGAAGCCCAGGGAGGATGGGAGGGCTTAGAACATGGCTGGGCACTGTGGTTTCTTCCAGAGAAGTGGAGGGCATTTGCTTTACCTTGCCACAACCACTTGGGATAGGGTCTGCACCTCAGGAAAACTGTTTCCGTGCGAAGCCGGCTTTTTGCAAAGGGGTCTCAGGGCCGTGTGCCTCGGCTGTCCCTCCGGCTCCCCAAAGCACAGGGACGAGGTGAGGGGCTTAGACCATGCCTGGGCAATGTTGTTTCTTACACCTGGTTGTGTGGCATTTTGTTGAGCTGGCTACCCCCACTTGGGATAGGTGTTCCACAGCAAGCACCTATTGTTCGTCGGAAGCCGTTTTTGCCCCAGGGTTCTCCGGGCTGTGTTCGTTGGGGTTGAACTCCTGCTAGCAAAACCGCCGGGTTGAGGGAAGGGTTCAGACTGTGCCTGGGCCCTGTGGTCTCTTCCAGGTCAGTGTATGGCATTTCCTTCCCCTTGCCACAGGCACCTGGGAGCATGTCTGCACGTGGAGAAAGATTTTCCCGTGGGAAGCCGGTTTTTGTCCAACGGGTCCCAGTGCTCTGCTCCTCTCTTTTCACTCCTGCTGCCAGAAGCCCAGGGAGGATGGGAGGGCTTAGATCATGGCTGGGCACTGTGGTTTCTTCCACAGAAGTGGAGGGCATTTGCTTTACCTTGCCACAACCACTTGGGATAGGGTGTGCACCTCAGGAAAACTGTCTCCGTGGGAAGCCGGCGTTTTGCAAAGGGGTCTCAGGGCCGTGTGCCTCGGCTGTCCCTCCGGCTCCCCAAAGCACAGGGACGAGGTGAGGGGCTTAGACCATGCCTGGGCAATGTTGTTTCTTACACCTGGGTGTGTGGCATTTTGTTGAGCTGACTACCCCCACTTGGGATAGGTGTTCCACAGCAAGCACCTATTGTTCGTCGGAACCCGTTTTTGCCACAGGGGTCTCCGGGCTGTGTTCGTTGGGGTTGAACTCCTGCTAGCAAAACCGCCGGGTTGAGGGAAGGGTTCAGACTGTGCCTGGGCCCTGTGCTCTCTTCCAGGTCAGTGTATGGCATTTCCTTCCCCTTGCCACAGGCACCTGGGAGCATGTCTGCACGTGGAGAAAGACTTTCCCGTGGGAAGCCGGGTTTTGTCAAACGGGTCCCAGTGCTCTGCTCCTCTCTTTTCACTCCTGCTGCCAGAAGCCCAGGGAGGATGGGAGGGCTTAGAACATGGCTGGGCACTGTGATTTCTTCCAGAGAAGTGGAGGGCATTTGCTTTACCTTGCCACAACCACTTGGGATAGGGTCTGCACCTCAGGAAAACTGTCTCCGTGGGAAGCCGGCTTTTTGCAAGGGGGTCTCAGGGCCGTGTGCCTCGGCTGACCCTCCGGCTCCCCAAAGCACAGGGACGAGGTGAGGTGCTTAGACCATGCCTGGGCAATGTTGTTTCTTACACCTGGGTGTGTGGCATTTTGTTGAGCTGGCTACCCCCACTTGGGATAGGTGTTCCACAGCAAGCACCTATTGTTCTTCGGAAGCCGTTTTTGCCCCAGGGGTCTCCGGGCTGTGTTCGTTGGGGTTGAACTCCTGCTAGCAAAACCGCCGGGTTGAGGGAAGGGTTCAGACTGTGCCTGGGCCCTGTGGTCTCTTCCAGGTCAGTGTATGGCATTTCCTTCCCCTTGCCCCAGGCACCTGGGAGCATGTCTGCACGTGGAGAAAGACTTTCCCGTGGGAAGCCGGGTTTTGTCCAACGGGTCCCAGTGCTCTGCTCCTCTCTTTTCACTCCTGCTGCCAGAAGCCCAGGGAGGATGGGAGGGCTTAGAACATGGCTGGGCACTGTGGTTTCTTCCAGAGAAGTGGAGGGCATTTGCTTTACCTTGCCACAACCACTTGGGATAGGGTCTGCACCTGAGGAAAACTGTCTCCGTGGGAAGCCGGCTTTTTTCAAAGGGGTCTCAGGGCCGTGTGCCTCGGCTGTCCCTCCGGCTCCCCAAAGCACAGGGACGAGGTGAGGGGCTTAGACCATGCCTGGGCAATGTTGTTTCTTACACCTGGGTGTGTGGCATTTTGTTGAGCTGGCTACCCCCACTTGGGATAGGTGTTCCACAGCAAGCACCTATTGTTCGTCGGAAGCCGTTTTTGCCCCAGGGGTCTCCGGGCTGTGTTCGTTGGGGTTGAACTCCTGCTAGCAAAACCGCCGGGTTGAGGGAAGGGTTCAGACTGTGCCTGGGCCCTGTGGTCTCTTCCAGGTCAGTGTATGGCATTTCCTTCCCCTTGCCCCAGGCACCTGGGAGCATGTCTGCACGTGGAGAAAGACTTTCCTGTGGGAAGCCATTTTTTGTCAAATGGGTCCCAGTGCTCTGCTCCTCTCTTTTCACTCCTGCTGCCAGAAGCCCAGGGAGGATGGGAGGGCTTAGAACATGGCTGGGCACTGTGGTTTCTTCCAGAGAAGTGGAGGGCATTTGCTTTACCTTGCCACAACCACTGGGGATAGGGTCTGCACCTCAGGAAAACTGTCTCCGTGGGAAGCCGGCTTTTTGCAAAGGGGTCTCAGGGCCGTGTGCCTCGGCTGTCCCTCCGGCTCCCCAAAGCACAGGGACGAGGTGAGGGGCTTAGACCATGCCTGGGCACTGTTGTTTCTTACACCTGGGTGTGTGGCATTTTGTTGAGCTGGCTACCCCCACTTGGGATAGGTGTTCCACAGCAAGCACCTATTCTTCGTCGGAAGCCGTTTTTGCCCCAGGGGTCTCCGGGCTGTGTTCGTTGGGGTTGAACTCCTGCTAGCAAAACCGCCGGGTTGAGGGAAGGGTTCAGACTGTGCCTGGGCCCTGTGGTCTCTTCCAGGTCAGTGTATGGCATTTCCTTCCCCTTGCCCCAGGCACCTGGGAGCATGTCTGCACGTGGAGAAAGACTTTCCCGTGGGAAGCCGGTTTTTGTCAAACGGGTCCCAGTGCTCTGCTCCTCTCTTTTCACTCCTGCTGCCAGAAGCCCAGGGAGGATGGGAGGGCTTAGAACATGGCTGGGCACTGTGGTTTCTTCCAGAGAAGTGGAGGGCATTTGCTTTACCTTGCCACAACCACTTGGGATAGGGTGTGCACCTCAGGAAAACTGTCTCCGTGGGAAGCCGGCTTTTTGCAAAGGGGTCTCAGGGCCGTGTGCCTCGGCTGTCCCTCCGGCTCCCCAAAGCACAGGGACGAGGTGAGGGGCTTAGACCATGCCTGGGCACTGTTGTTTCTTACACCTGGGTGTGTGGCATTTTGTTGAGCTGGCTACCCCCACTTGGGATAGGTGTTCCACAGCAAGCACCTATTCTTCGTCGGAAGCCGTTTTTGCCCCAGGGGTCTCCGGGCTGTGTTCGTTGGGGTTGAACTCCTGCTAGCAAAACCGCCGGGTTGAGGGAAGGGTTCAGACTGTGCCTGGGCCCTGTGGTCTCTTCCAGGTCAGTGTATGGCATTTCCTTCCCCTTGCCCCAGGCACCTGGGAGCATGTCTGCACGTGGAGAAAGACTTTCCCGTGGGAAGCCGGTTTTTGTCAAACGGGTCCCAGTGCTCTGCTCCTCTCTTTTCACTCCTGCTGCCAGAAGCCCAGGGAGGATGGGAGGGCTTAGAACATGGCTGGGCACTGTGGTTTCTTCCAGAGAAGTGGAGGGCATTTGCTTTACCTTGCCACAACCACTTGGGATAGGGTGTGCACCTCAGGAAAACTGTCTCCGTGGGAAGCCGGCTTTTTGCAAAGGGGTCTCAGGGCCGTGTGCCTCGGCTGTCCCTCCGGCTCCCCAAAGCACAGGGACGAGGTGAGGGGCTTAGACCATGCCTGGGCAATGTTGTTTCTTACACCTGGGTGTGTGGCATTTTGTTGAGCTGGCTACCCCCACTTGGGATAGGTGTTCCACAGCAAGCACCTATTGTTCGTCGGAAGCCGTTTTTGCCCCAGGGGTCTCCGGTCTGTGTTCCTTGGGGTTGAACTCCTGCTAGCAAAACCGCCGGGTTGAGGTAAGGGTTCAGACTGTGCCTGGGCCCTGTGGTCTCTTCCAGGTCAGTGTATGGCATTTCCTTCCCCTTGCCCCAGGCACCTGGGAGCATGTCTGCACGTGGAGAAAGACTTTCCCGTGGGAAGCCGGGTTTTGTCCAACGGGTCCCAGTGCTCTGCTCCTCTCTTTTCACTCCTGCTGCCAGAAGCCCAGGGAGGATGGGAGGGCTTAGAACATGGCTGGGCACTGTGGTTTCTTCCAGAGAAGTGGAGGGCATTTGCTTTACCTTGCCACAACCACTTGGGATAGGGTCTGCACCTCAGGAAAACTGTCTCCGTGGGAAGCCGGCTTTTTGCAAGGGGGTCTCAGGGCCGTGTGCCTCGGCTGACCCTCCGGCTCCCCAAAGCACAGGGACGAGGTGAGGTGCTTAGACCATGCCTGGGCAATGTTGTTTCTTACACCTGGGTGTGTGGCATTTTGTTGAGCTGGCTACCCCCACTTGGGATAGGTGTTCCACAGCAAGCACCTATTGTTCGTCGGAAGCCGTTTTTGCCCCAGGGGTCTCCGGGCTGTGTTCGTTGGGGTTGAACTCCTGCTAGCAAAACCGCCGGGTTGAGGGAAGGGTTCAGACTGTGCCTGGGCCCTGTGGTCTCTTCCAGGTCAGTGTATGGCATTTCCTTCCCCTTGCCCCAGGCACCTGGGAGCATGTCTGCACGTGGAGAAAGACTTTCCCGTGGGAAGCCGGGTTTTGTCAAACGGGTCCCAGTGCTCTGCTCCTCTCTTTTCACTCCTGCTGCCAGAAGCCCAGGGAGGATGGGAGGGCTTAGAACATGGCTGGGCACTGTGGTTTCTTCCAGAGAAGTGGAGGGCATTTGCTTTACCTTGCCACAACCACTTGGGATAGGGTCTGCACCTCAGGAAAACTGTCTCCGTGGGAAGCCGGCTTTTTGCAAAGGGGTCTCAGGGCCGTGTGCCTCGGCTGTCCCTCCGGCTCCCCAAAGCACAGGGACGAGGTGAGGGGCTTAGACCATGCCTGGGCAATGTTGTTTCTTACACCTGGGTGTGTGGCATTTTTTTGAGCTGGCTACCCCCACTTGGGATAGGTGTTCCACAGCAAGCACCTATTGTTCGTCGGAAGCCGTTTTTGCCCCAGGGGTCTCCGGGCTGTGTTCGTTGGGGTTGAACTCCTGCTAGCAAAACCGCCGGGTTGAGCAAGGGTTCAGACTGTGCCTGGGCCCTGTGGTCTCTTCCAGGTCAGTGTATGGCATTTCCTTCCCCTTGCCCCAGGCACCTGGGAGCATGTCTGCACGTGGAGAAAGACTTTCCTGTGGGAAGCCGTTTTTTGTCAAATGGGTCCCAGTGCTCTGCTCCTCTCTTTTCACTCCTGCTGCCAGAAGCCCAGCGAGGATGGGAGGGCTTAGAACATGGCTGGGCACTGTGGTTTCTTCCAGAGAAGTGGAGGGCATTTGCTTTACCTTGCCACAACCACTTGGGATAGGGTGTGCACCTCAGGAAAACTGTCTCCGTGGGAAGCCGGCTTTTTGCAAAGGGGTCTCAGGGCCGTGTGCCTCGGCTGTCCCTCCGGCTCCCCAAAGCACAGGGACGAGGTGAGGGGCTTAGACCGTGCCTGGGCAATGTTGTTTCTTACACCTGGGTGTGTGGCATTTTGTTGAGCTGGCTACCCCCACTTGGGATAGGTGTTCCACAGCAAGCACCTATTGTTCGTCGGAAGCCGTTTTTGCCCCAGGGGTCTCCGGGCTGTGTTCGTTGGGGTTGAACTCCTGCTAGCAAAACCGCCGGGTTGAGGGAAGGGTTCAGACTGTGCCTGGGCCCTGTGGTCTCTTCCAGGTCAGTGTATGGCATTTCCTTCCCCTTGCCCCAGGCACCTGGGAGCATGTCTGCACGTGGAGAAAGACTTTCCCGTGGGAAGCCGGGTTTTGTCCAACGGGTCCCAGTGCTCTGCTCCTCTCTTTTCACTCCTGCTGCCAGAAGCCCAGGGAGGATGGGAGGGCTTAGATCATGGCAGGGCACTGTGGTTTCTTCCACAGAAGTGGAGGGCATTTGCTTTACCTTGCCACAATCACTTGGGATAGGGTCTGCACCTCAGGAAAACTGTCTCCGTGGAAAGCCGGCTTTTTGCAAAGGGGTCTCAGGGTCGTGTGCCTCGGCTGTCCCTCCGGCTCCCCAAAGCACAGGGACGAGGTGAGGGGCTTAGACCATGCCTGGGCAATGTTGTTTCTTACACCTGGGTGTGTGGCATTTTGTTGAGCTGGCTACCCCCACTTGGGATAGGTGTTCCACAGCAAGCACCTATTGTTCGTCGGAAGCCGTTTTTGCCCCAGGGGTCTCCGGGCTGTGTTCGTTGGGGTTGAACTCCTGCTAGCAAACCCGCCGGGTTGAGGGAAGGGTTCAGACTGTGCCTGGGCCCTGTGGTCTCTTCCAGGTCAGTGTATGGCATTTCCTTCCCCTTGCCCCAGGCACCTGGGAGCATGTCTGCACGTGGAGAAAGACTTTCCCGTGGGAAGCCGGTTTTTGTCAAACGGGTCCCAGTGCTCTGCTCCTCTCTTTTCACTCCTGCTGCCAGAAGCCCAGGGAGGATGGGAGGGCTTAGAACATGGCTGGGCACTGTGGTTTCTTCCAGAGAAGTGGAGGGCATTTGCTTTACCTTGCCACAACCACTTGGGATAGGGTGTGCACCTCAGGAAAACTGTCTCCGTGGGAAGCCGGCTTTTTGCAAAGGGGTCTCAGGGCCGTGTGCCTCGGCTGTCCCTCCGGCTCCCCAAAGCACAGGGACGAGGTGAGGGGCTTAGACCATGCCTGGGCAATGTTGATTCTTACACCTGGGTGTGTGGCATTTTGTTGAGCTGGCTACCCCCACTTGGGATAGGTGTTCCACAGCAAGCACCTATTGTTCGTCGGAAGCCGTTTTTGCCCCAGGGGTCTCCGGTCTGTGTTCCTTGGGGTTGAACTCCTGCTAGCAAAACCGCCGGGTTGAGGGAAGGGTTCAGACTGTGCCTGGGCCCTGTGGTCTCTTCCAGGTCAGTGTATGGCATTTCCTTCCCCTTGCCCCAGGCACCTGGGAGCATGTCTGAACGTGGAGAAAGACTTTCCCGTGGGAAGCCGGGTTTTGTCCAACGGGTCCAAGTGCTCTGCTCCTCTCTTTTCACTCCTGCTGCCAGAAGCCCAGGGAGGATGGGAGGGCTTAGAACATGGCTGGGCACTGTGGTTTCTTCCAGAGAAGTGGAGGGCATTTGCTTTACCTTGCCACAACCACTTGGGATAGGGTTTGAACCTAAGGAAAACTGTCTCCGTGGGAAGCCGGCTTTTTGCAAAGGGGTCTCAGGGCCGTGTGCTTCGGCTGTCCCTCCGGCTCCCCAAAGCACAGGGACGAGGTGAGGGGCTTAGACCAAGCCTGGGCAATGTTGTTTCTTACACCTGGGTGTGTGGCATTTTGTTGAGCTGGCTACCCCCACTTGGGATAGGTGTTCCACAGCAAGCACCTATTGTTCGTCGGAAGCCGTTTTTGCCCCAGGGGACTCCGGGCTGTGTTCGTTGGGGTTGAACTCCTGCTAGCAAAACCGCCGGGTTGAGGGAAGGGTTCAGACTGTGCCTGGGCCCTGTGGTCTCTTCCAGGTCAGTGTATGGCATTTCCTTCCCCTTGCCCCAAGCACCTGGGAGCATGTCTGCACGTGGAGAAAGACTTTCCCGTGGGAAGCCGGTTTTTGTCAAACGGGTCCCAGTGCTCTGCTCCTCTCTTTTCACTCCTGCTGCCAGAAGCCCAGGGAGGATGGGAGGGCTTAGAACATGGCTGGGCACTGTGGTTTCTTCCAGAGAAGTGGAGGGCATTTGCTTTACCTTGCCACAACCACTTGGGATAGGGTCTGCACCTCAGGAAAACTGTCTCCGTGGGAAGCCGGCTTTTTGCAAGCGGGTCTCAGGGCCGTGTGCCTCGGCTGACCCTCCGGCTCCCCAAAGCACAGGGACGAGGTGAGGGGCTTAGACCATGCCTGGGCAATGTTGTTTCTTACACCTGGGTGTGTGGCATTTTGTTGAGCTGGCTACCCCCACTTGGGATAGGTGTTCCACAGCAAGCACCTATTGTTCGTCGGAAGCCGTTTTTGCCCCAGGGGTCTCCGGGCTGTGTTCGTTGGGGTTGAACTCCTGCTAGCAAAACCGCCGGGTTGAGGGAAGGGTTCAGACTGTGCCTGGGCCCTGTGGTCTCTTCCAGGTCTGTGTATGGCATTTCCTTCCCCTTGCCCCAGGCACCTGGGAGCATGTCTGCACGTGGAGAAAGACTTTCCCGTGGGAAGCCGGGTTTTGTCAAACGGGTCCCAGTGCTCTGCTCCTCTCTTTTCACTCCTGCTGCCAGAAGCCCAGGGAGGATGGGAGGGCTTAGAACATGGCTGGGCACTGTGGTTTCTTGCAGAGAAGTGGAGGGCATTTGCTTTACCTTGCCACAACCACTTGGGATAGGGTCTGCACCTCAGGAAAACTGTTTCCGTGGGAAGCCGGCTTTTTGCAAAGGGGTCTCAGGGCCGTGTGCCTCGGCTGTCCCTCCGGCTCCCCAAAGCACAGGGACGAGGTGAGGGGCTTAGACCATGCCTGGGCAATGTTGTTTCTTACACCTGGGTGTGTGGCATTTTGTTGAGCTGGCTACCCCCACTTGGGATAGGTGTTCCACAGCAAGCACCTATTGTTCGTCGGAAGCCGTTTTTGCCCCAGGGGTCTCCGGGCTGTGTTCCTTGGGGTTGAACTCCTGCTAGCAAAACCGCCGCGTTGAGGGAAGGGTTCAGACTGTGCCTGGGCCCTGTGGTCTCTTCCAGGTCAGTGTATGGCATTTCCTTCCCCTTGCCACAGGCACCTGGGAGCATGTCTGCACGTGGAGAAAGACTTTCCCGTGGGAAGCCGGGTTTTGTCAAACGGGTCCCAGTGCTCTGCTCCTCTCTTTTCACTCCTGCTGCCAGAAGCCCAGGGAGGATGGGAGGGCTTAGAACATGGCTGGGCACTGTGGTTTCTTCCAGAGAAGTGGAGGGCATTTGCTTTACCTTGCCACAACCACTTGGGATAGGGTGTGCACCTCAGGAAAACTGTCTCCGTGGGAAGCCGGCTTTTTGCAAGGGGGTCTCAGGGCCGTGTGCCTCGGCTGACCCTCCGGCTCCCCAAAGCACAGGGACGAGGTGAGGGGCTTAGACCATGCCTCGGCAATGTTGTTTCTTACACCTGGGTGTGTGGCATTTTGTTGAGCTGGCTACCCCCACTTGGGATAGGTGTTCCACAGCAAGCACCTATTGTTCGTCGGAAGCCGTTTTTGCCCCAGGGGTCTCCGGGCTGTGTTCGTTGGGGTTGAACTCCTGCTAGCAAAACCGCCGGGTTGAGGGAAGGGTTCAGACTGTGCCTGGGCCCTGTGGTCTCTTCCAGGTCAGTGTATGGCATTTCCTTCCCCTTCCCCAGGCACCTGGGAGCATGTCTGCACGTGGAGAAAGACTTTCCCGTGGGAAGCCGGGTTTTGTCAAACGGGTCCCAGTGCTCTGCTCCTCTCTTTTCACTCCTGCTGCCAGAAGCCCAGGGAGGATGGGAGGGCTTAGAACATGGCTGGGCACTGTGGTTTCTTCCAGAGAAGTGGAGGGCATTTGCTTTACCTTGCCACAACCACTTGGGATAGGGTCTGCACCTCAGGAAAACTGTCTCCGTGGGAAGCCGGCTTTTTGCAAAGGGAACTCAGGGCCGTGTGCCTCGGCTGTCCGTCCGGCTCCCCAAAGCACAGGGACGAGGTGAGGGGCTTAGACCATGCCTCGGCAATGTTGTTTCTTACACCTGGGTGTGTGGCATTTTGTTGAGCTGGCTACCCCCACTTGGGATAGGTGTTCCACAGCAAGCACCTATTGTTCGTCGGAAGCCGTTTTTGCCCCAGGGGTCTCCGGGCTATGTTCGTTGGAGTTGAACTCCTGCTAGCAAAACCGCCGGGTTGAGGGAAGGGTTCAGACTGTGCCAGGGCCCTGTGGTCTCTTCCAGGTCAGTGTATGGCATTTCCTTCCCCTTGCCCCAGGCACCTGGGAGCATGTCTGCACGTGGAGAAAGACTTTCCCGTGGGAAGCCGGTTTTTGTCAAACGGGTCCCAGTGCTCTGCTCCTCTCTTTTCACTCCTGCTGCCAGAAGCCCAGGGAGGATGGGAGGGCTTAGAACATGGCTGGGCACTGTGGTTTCTTCCAGAGAAGTGGAGGGCATTTGCTTTACCTTGCCACAACCACTTGGGATAGGGTCTGCACCTCAGGAAAACTGTCTCCGTGGGAAGCCGGCTTTTTCCAAAGGGTCTCAGGGCCGTGGGCCTCGGCTGTCCCTCCGGCTCCCCAAAGCACAGGGACGAGTGAGGGGCTTAGACCATGCCTGGGCAATGTTGTTTCTTACACCTGGGTGTGTGGCATTTTGTTGAGCTAGCTACCCCCACCTCGGATAGGTGTTCCACAGCAAGCACCTATTGTTCGTCGGAAGCCGTTTTTGCCCCAGGGGTCTCCGGGCTGTGTTCGTTGGGGTTGAACTCCTGCTAGCAAACCCGCCGGGTTGAGGGAAGGGTTCAGACTGTGCCTGGGCCCTGTGGTCTCTTCCAGGTCAGTGTATGGCATTTCCTTCCCCTTGCCCCAGGCACCTGGGAGCATGTCTGCACGTGGAGAAAGACTTTCCCGTGGGAAGCCGGTTTTTGTCAAACGGGTCCCAGTGCTCTGCTCCTCTCTTTTCACTCCTGCTGCCAGAAGCCCAGGGAGGATGGGAGGGCTTAGAACATGGCTGGGCACTGTGGTTTCTTCCAGAGAAGTGGAGGGCATTTGCTTTACCTTGCCACAACCACTTGGGATAGGGTGTGCACCTCAGGAAAACTGTCTCCGTGGGAAGCCGGCTTTTTGCAAAGGGGTCTCAGGGCCGTGTGCCTCGGCTGTCCCTCCGGCTCCCCAAAGCACAGGGACGAGGTGAGGGTCTTAGACCGTGCCTGGGCAATGTTGTTTCTTACACCTGGGTGTGTGGCATTTTGTTGAGCTGGCTACCCCCACTTGGGATAGGTGTTCCACAGCAAGCACCTATTGTTCGTCGGAAGCCGTTTTTGCCCCAGGGGTCTCCGGGCTGTGTTCGTTGGGGTTGAACTCCTGCTAGCAAAACCGCCGGGTTGAGGGAAGGGTTCAGACTATGCCTGGGCCCTGTGGTCTCTTCCAGGTCAGTGTATGGCATTTCCTTCCCCTTGCCCCAGGCACCTGGGAGCATGTCTGCACGTGGAGAAAGACTTTCCCGTGGGAAGCCAGTTTTTGTCAAACGGGTCCCAGTGCTCTGCTCCTCTCTTTTCACTCCTGCTGCCAGAAGCCCAGGGAGGATGGGAGGGCTTAGAACATGGCTGGGCACTGTGGTTTCTTGCAGAGAAGTGGAGGGCATTTGCTTTACCTTGCCACAGCCACTTGGGATAGGGTGTGCACCTCAGGAAAACTGTCTCCGTGGGAAGCCGGCTTTTTGCAAAGGGGTCTCAGGGCCGTGTGCCTCGGCTGTCCCTCCGGCTCCCCAAAGCACAGGGACGAGGTGAGGGGCTTAGACCATGCCTGGGCAATGTTGTTTCTTACACCTGGGTGTGTGGCATTTTGTTGAGCTGGCTACCCCCACTTGGGATAGGTGTTCCACAGCAAGCACCTATTGTTCGTCGGAAGCCGTTTTTCCCCAGGGGTCTCCGGGCTGTGTTCGTTGGGGTTGAATTCCTGCTAGCAAAACCGCTGGGTTGAGGGAAGTGTTCAGACTGTGCCTGGGCACTGTGGTCTCTTCCAGGTCAGTGTATGGCATTTCCTTCCCCTTCCCACAGGCACCTGGGAGCATGTCTGCACGTGGAGAAAGACTTTCCCGTGGGAAGCCGGGTTTTGTCAAACGGGTCCCAGTGCTCTGCTCCTCTCTTTTCACTCCTGCTGCCAGAAGCCCAGGGAGGATGGGAGGGCTTAGAACATGGCTTGGCACTGTGGTTTCTTCCAGAGAAGTGGAGGGCATTTGCTTTACCTTGCCACAACCACTTGGGATAGGGTCTGAACCTCAGGAAAACTGTCTCCGTGGGAAGCCGGCTTTTTGCAAAGGGGTCTCAGGGCCGTGTGCTTCGGCTGTCCCTCCGACTCCCCAAAGCACAGGGACGAGGTGAGGGGCTTAGACCAAGCCTGGGCAATGTTGTTTCTTACACCTGGGTGTGTGGCATTTTGTTGAGCTGGCTACCCCCACTTGGGATAGGTGTTCCACAGCAAGCACCTATTGTTCGTCGGAAGCCGTTTTTGCCCCAGGGGTCTCCGGGCTGTGTTCGTTGGGGTTGAACTCCTGCTAGCAAAACCGCCGGGTTGAGGGAAGGGTTCAGACTGTGCCTGGGCCCTGTGGTCTCTTCCAGGTCAGTGTATCGCATTTCCTTCCCCTTGCCCCAGGCACCTGGGAGCATGTCTGCACGTGGAGAAAGACTTTCCCGTGGGAAGCCGGTTTTTGTCAAACGGGTCCCAGTGCTCTGCTCCTCTCTTTTCACTCCTGCTGCCAGAAGTCCAGGGAGGATGGGAGGGCTTAGAACATGGCTGGGCACTGTGGTTTCTTCCAGAGAAGTGGAGGGCATTTGCTTTACCTTGCCACAACCACTTGGGATAGGGTGTGCACCTCAGGAAAACTGTCTCCGTGGGAAGCCGGCTTTTTGCAAGGGGGTCTCAGGGCCGTGTGCCTCGGCTGACCCTCCGGCTCCCCAAAGCACAGGGACGAGGTGAGGGGCTTAGACCATGCCTCGGCAATGTTGTTTCTTACGCCTGGGTGTGTGGCATTTTGTTGAGCTGGCTACCCCCACTTGGGATAGGTGTTCCACAGCAAACACCTATTGTTCGTCGGAAGCCGTTTTTGCCCCAGGGGTCTCCGGGCTGTGTTCGTTGGGGTTGAACTCCTGCTAGCAAATCCGCCGGGTTGAGGGAAGGGTTCAGACTGTGCCTGGGCCCTGTGGTCTCTTCCAGGTCTGTGTATGGCATTTCCTTCCCCTTGCCCCAGGCACCTGGGAGCATGTCTGCACGTGGAGAAAGACTTTCCCGTGGGAAGCCGGGTTTTGTCAAACGGGTCCCAGTGCTCTGCTCCTCTCTTTTCACTCCTGCTGCCAGAAGCCCAGGGAGGATGGGAGGGCTTAGAACATGGCTGGGCACTGTGGTTTCTTCCAGAGAAGTGGAGGGCATTTGCTTTACCTTGCCACAACCACTTGGGATAGGGTCTGCACCTCAGGAAAACTGTCTCCGTGGGAAGCCGGCTTTTTGCAAAGGGGTCTCAGGGCCGTGTGCTTCGGCTGTCCCTCCGGCTCCCCAAAGCAGAGGGACGAGGTGAGGGGCTTAGACCATGCCTGGGCAATGTTGTTTCTTACACTTGGGTGTGTGGCATTTTGTTGAGCTGGCTACCCCCACTTGGGATAGGTGTTCCACAGCAAGCACCTATTGTTCCTCGGAAGCCGTTTTTGCCCCAGGGGTCTCCGGGCTGTGTTCGTTGGGGTTGAACTCCTGCTAGCAAAACCGCCGGGTTGAGGGAAGGGTTCAGACTGTGCCTGGGCCCTGTGGTCTCTTCCAGGTCAGTGTATGGCATTTCCTTCCCCTTCCCCAGGCACCTGGGAGCATGTCTGCACGCGGAGAAAGACTTTCCCGTGGGAAGCCGGGTTTTGTCAAACGGGTCCCAGTGCTCTGCTCCTCTCTTTTCACTCCTGCTGCCAGAAGCCCAGGGAGGATGGGAGGGCTTAGAACATGGCTGGGCACTGTGGTTTCTTCCAGAGAAGTGGAGGGCATTTGCTTTACCTTGCCACAACCACTTGGGATAGGGTCTGCACCTCAGGAAAACTGTCTCCGTGGGAAGCCGGCTTTTTGCAAAGGGGTCTCAGGGCCGTGTGCCTCGGCTGTCCGTCCGGCTCCCCAAAGCACAGGGACGAGGTGAGGGGCTTAGACCATGCCTCGGCAATGTTGTTTCTTACACCTGGGTGTGTGGCATTTTGTTGAGCTGGCTACCCCCACTTGGGATAGGTGTTCCACAGCAAGCACCTATTGTTCGTCGGAAGCCGTTTTTGCCCCAGGGGTCTCCGGGCTATGTTCGTTGGAGTTGAACTCCTGCTAGCAAAACCGCCGGGTTGAGGGAAGGGTTCAGACTGTGCCAGGGCCCTGTGGTCTCTTCCAGGTCAGTGTATGGCATTTCCTTCCCCTTGCCCCAGGCACCTGGGAGCATGTCTGCACGTGGAGAAAGACTTTCCCGTGGGAAGCCGGTTTTTGTCAAACGGGTCCCAGTGCTCTGCTCCTCTCTTTTCACTCCTGCTGCCAGAAGCCCAGGGAGGATGGGAGGGCTTAGAACATGGCTGGGCACTGTGGTTTCTTCCAGAGAAGTGGAGGGCATTTGCTTTACCTTGCCACAACCACTTGGGATAGGGTCTGCACCTCAGGAAAACTGTCTCCGTGGGAAGCCGGCTTTTTCCAAAGGGTCTCAGGGCCGTGTGCCTCGGCTGTCCCTCCGGCTCCCCAAAGCACAGGGACGAGGTGAGGGGCTTAGACCATGCCTGGGCAATGTTGTTTCTTACACCTGGGTGTGTGGCATTTTGTTGAGCTAGCTACCCCCACTCGGATAGGTGTTCCACAGCAAGCACCTATTGTTCGTCGGAAGCCGTTTTTGCCCCAGGGGTCTCTGGGCTGTGTTCGTTAGGGTTGAACTCCTGCTAGCAAACCCGCCGGGTTGAGGGAAGGGTTCAGACTGTGCCTGGGCCCTGTGGTCTCTTCCAGGTCAGTGTATGGCATTTCCTTCCCCTTGCCCCAGGCACCTGGGAGCATGTCTGCACGTGGAGAAAGACTTTCCCGTGGGAAGCCGGTTTTTGTCAAGCGGGTCCCAGTGCTCTGCTCCTCTCTTTTCACTCCTGCTGCCAGAAGCCCAGGGAGGATGGGAGGGCTTAGAACATGGCTGGGCACTGTGGTTTCTTCCAGAGACGTGGAGGGCATTTGCTTTACCTTGCCACAACCACTTGGGATAGGGTGTGCACCTCAGGAAAACTGTCTCCGTGGGAAGCCGGCTTTTTGCAAAGGGGTCTCAGGGCCGTGTGCCTCGGCTGTCCCTCCGGCTCCCCAAAGCACAGGGACGAGGTGAGGGGCTTAGACCGTGCCTGGGCAATGTTGTTTCTTACACCTGGGTGTGTGGCATTTTGTTGAGCTGGCTACCCCCACTTGGGATAGGTGTTCCACAGCAAGCACCTATTGTTCGTCGGAAGCCGTTTTTGCCCCAGGGGTCTCCGGGCTGTGTTCGTTGGGGTTGAACTCCTGCTAGCAAAACCGCCGGGTTGAGGGAAGGGTTCAGACTGTGCCTGGGCCCTGTGGTCTCTTCCAGGTCAGTGTATGGCATTTCCTTCCCCTTGCCCCAGGCACCTGGGAGCATGTCTGCACGTGGAGAAAGACTTTCCCGTGGGAAGCCAGTTTTTGTCAAACGGGTCCCAGTGCTCTGCTCCTCTCTTTTCACTCCTGCTGCCAGAAGCCCAGGGAGGATGGGAGGGCTTAGAACATGGCTGGGCACTGTGGTTTCTTGCAGAGAAGTGGAGGGCATTTGCTTTACCTTGCCACAACCACTTGGGATAGGGTGTGCACCTCAGGAAAACTGTCTCCGTGGGAAGCCGGCTTTTTGCAAAGGGGTCTCAGGGCCGTGTGCCTCGGCTGTCCCTCCGGCTCCCCAAAGCACAGGGACGAGGTGAGGGGCTTAGACCATGCCTGGGCAATGTTGTTTCTTACACCTGGGTGTGTGGCATTTTGTTGAGCTGGCTACCCCCACTTGGGATAGGTGTTCCACAGCAAGCACCTATTGTTCGTCGGAAGCCGTTTTTCCCCAGGGGTCTCCGGGCTGTGTTCGTTGGGGTTGAATTCCTGCTAGCAAAACCGCCGGGTTGAGGGAAGGGTTCAGACTGTGCCTGGGCCCTGTGGTCTCTTCCAGGTCAGTGTATGGCATTTCCTTCCCCTTGCCCCAGGCACCTGGGAGCATGTCTGCACGTGGAGAAAGACTTTCCCGTGGGAAGCCGGGTTTTGTCCAACGGGTCCCAGTGCTCTGCTCCTCTCTTTTCACTCCTGCTGCCAGAAGCCCAGGGAGGATGGGAGGGCTTAGAACATGGCTGGGCACTGTGGTTTCTTCCAGAGAAGTGGAGGGCATTTGCTTTACCTTGCCACAACCACTTGGGATAGGGTCTGCACCTCAGGAAAACTGTCTCCGTGGGAAGCCGGCTTTTTGCAAGGGGGTCTCAGGGCCGTGTGCCTCGGCTGTCCCTCCGGCTCCCCAAAGCACAGGGACGAGGTGAGGGGCTTAGACCATGCCTGGGCAATGTTGTTTCTTACACCTGGGTGTGTGGCATTTTGTTGAGCTGGCTACCCCCACTTGGGATAGGTGTTCCACAGCAAGCACCTATTGTTCGTCGGAAGCCGTTTTTGCCCCAGGGGTCTCCGGGCTGTGTTCGTTGGGGTTGAACTCCTGCTAGCAAAACCGCCGGGTTGAGGGAAGGGTTCAGACTGTGCCTGGGCCCTGTGGTCTCTTCCAGGTCAGTGTATGGCATTTCCTTCCCCTTGCCCCAGGCACCTGGGAGCATGTCTGCACGTGGATAAAGACTTTCCCGTGGGACGCCGGTTTTTGTCAAACGGGTCCCAGTGCTCTGCTCCTCTCTTTTCACTCCTGCTGCCCGAAGCCCAGGGAGGATGGGAGGGCTTAGAACATGGCTGGGCACTGTGCTTTCTTCCAGAGAAGTGGAGGGCATTTGCTTTACCATGCCACAACCACTTGGGATAGGGTCTGCACCTCAGGAAAACTGTCTCCGTGGGAAGCCGGCTTTTTGCAAAGCGGTCTCAGGGCCGTGTGCTTCGGCTGTCCCTCCGGCTCCCCAAAGCACAGGGACGAGGTGAGGGGCTTAGACCATGCCTGGGCAATGTTGTTTCTTACACCTGGGTGTGTGGCCTTTTGTTGAGCTGGCTACCCCCACTTGGGATAGGTGTTCCACAGCAAGCACCTATTGTTCGTCGGAAGCCGTTTTTGCCCCAGGGGTCTCCGGGCTGTGTTCGTTGGGGTTGAACTCCTGCTAGCAAAACCGCCGGGTTGAGGGAAGCGTTCAGACTGTGCTTGGGCCCTGTGGTCTCTGCCAGGTCAGTGTATGGCATTTCCTTCCCCATGCCACAGGCACCTGGGAGCATGTCTGCACGTGGAGAAAGACTTTCCCGTGGGAAGCCGGGTTTTGTCAAACCGTTCCCAGTGCTCTGCTCCTCTCTTTTCTCTCCTGCTGCCAGAAGCCCAGGGAGGATGGGAGGGCTTAGAACATGGCTGGGCACTGTGGTTTCTTCCAGAGAAGTGGAGGGCATTTGCTTTACCTTGCCACAACCACTTGGGATAGGGTGTGCACCTCAGGAAAACTGTCTCCGTGGGAAGCCGGCTTTTTGCAAGGGGGTCTCAGGGCCGTGAGCCTCGGCTGACCCTCCGGCTCCCCAAAGCACAGGGACGAGGTGAGGGGCTTAGACCATGCCTGGGCAATGTTGTTTCTTACACCTGGGTGTGTGGCATTTTGTTGAGCTGGCTACCCCCACTTGGGATAGGTGTTCCACAGCAAGCACCTATTGTTCGTCGGAAGCCGTTTTTGCCCCAGGGGTCTCCGGGCTATGTTCGTTGGAGTTGAACTCCTGCTAGCAAAACCGCCGGGTTGAGGGAAGGGTTCAGACTGTGCCAGGGCCCTGTGGTCTCTTCCAGGTCAGTGTATGGCATTTCCTTCCCCTTGCCCCAGGCACCTGGGAGCATGTCTGCACGTGGAGAAAGACTTTCCCGTGGGAAGCCGGTTTTTGTCAAACGGGTCCCAGTGCTCTGCTCCTCTCTTTTCACTCCTGCTGCCAGAAGCCCAGGGAGGATGGGAGGGCTTAGAACATGGCTGGGCACTGTGGTTTCTTCCAGAGAAGTGGAGGGCATTTGCTTTACCTTGCCACAACCACTTGGGATAGGGTCTGCACCTCAGGAAAACTGTCTCCGTGGGAAGCCGGCTTTTTCCAAAGGGTATCAGGGCCGTGTGCCTCGGCTGTCCCTCCGGCTCCCCAAAGCACAGGGACGAGGTGAGGGGCTTAGACCATGCCTGGGCAATGTTGTTTCTTACACCTGGGTGTGTGGCATTTTGTTGAGCTAGCTACCCCCACCTCGGATAGGTGTTCCACAGCAAGCACCTATTGTTCGTCGGAAGCCGTTTTTGCCCCAGGGGTCTCCGGGCTGTGTTCGTTAGGGTTGAACTCCTGCTAGCAAACCCGCCGGGTTGAGGGAAGGGTTCAGACTGTGCCTGGGCCCTGTGGTCTCTTCCAGGTCAGTGTATGGCATTTCCTTCCCCTTGCCCCAGGCACCTGGGAGCATGTCTGCACGTGGAGAAAGACTTTCCCGTGGGAAGCCGGTTTTTGTCAAACGGGTCCCAGTGCTCTGCTCCTCTCTTTTCACTCCTGCTGCCAGAAGCCCAGGGAGGATGGGAGGGCTTAGAACATGGCTGGGCACTGTGGTTTCTTCCAGAGAAGTGGAGGGCATTTGCTTTACCTTGCCACAACCACTTGGGATAGGGTGTGCACCTCAGGAAAACTGTCTCCGTGGGAAGCCGGCTTTTTGCAAAGGGGTCTCAGGGCCGTGTGCCTCGGCTGTCCCTCCGGCTCCCCAAAGCACAGGGACGAGGTGAGGGGCTTAGACCGTGCCTGGGCAATGTTGTTTCTTACACCTGGGTGTGTGGCATTTTGTTGAGCTGGCTACCCCCACTTGGGATAGGTGTTCCACAGCAAGCACCTATTGTTCGTCGGAAGCCGTTTTTGCCCCAGGGGTCTCCGGGCTGTGTTCGTTGGGGTTGAACTCCTGCTAGCAAATCCGCCGGGTTGAGGGAAGGGTTCAGACTGTGCCTGGGCCCTGTGGTCTCTTCCAGGTCAGTGTATGGCATTTCCTTCCCCTTGCCCCAGGCACCTGGGAGCATGTCTGCACGTGGATAAAGACTTTTCCGTGGGACGCCGGTTTTTGTCAAACGGGTCCCAGTGCTCTGCTCCTCTCTTTTCACTCCTGCTGCCCGAAGCCCAGGGAGGATGGGAGGGCTTAGAACATGGCTGGGCACTGTGCTTTCTTCCAGAGAAGTGGAGGGCATTTGCTTTACCATGCCACAACCACTTGGGATAGGGTCTGCACCTCAGGAAAACTGTCTCCGTGGGAAGCCGGCTTTTTGCAAAGCGGTCTCAGGGCCGTGTGCTTCGGCTGTCCCTCCGGCTCCCCAAAGCACAGGGACGAGGTGAGGGGCTTAGACCATGCCTGGGCAATGTTGTTTCTTACACCTGGGTGTGTGGCATTTTGTTGAGCTGGCTACCCCCACTTGGGATAGGTGTTCCACAGCAAGCACCTATTGTTCGTCGGAAGCCGTTTTTGCCCCAGGGGTCTCCGGGCTGTGTTCGTTGGGGTTGAACTCCTGCTAGCAAAACCGCCGGGTTGAGGGAAGGGTTCAGACTGTGCCTGGGCCCTGTGGTCTCTTCCAGGTCAGTGTATGGCATTTCCTTCCCCTTGCCCCAGGCACCTGGGAGCATGTCTGCACGTGGAGAAAGACTTTCCCGTTGGAAGCCGGTTTTTGTCCAACGGGTCCCAGTGCTCTGCTCCTCTCTTTTCACTCCTGCTGCCAGAAGCCCAGGGAGGATGGGAGGGCTTAGAACATGGCTGGGCACTGTGGTTTCTTCCAGAGAAGTGGAGGGCATTTGCTTTACCTTGCCACAACCACTTGGGATAGGGTCTGCACCTCAGGAATACTGTCTCCGTGGGAAGCCGGCTTTTTGCAAGGGGGTCTCAGGGCCGTGTGCCTCGGCTGTCCCTTCGGCTCCCCAAAGCACAGGGACGAGGTGAGGGGCTTAGACCATGCCTGGGCAATGTTTTTTCTTACACCTGGGTGTGTGGCCTTTTGTTGAGCTGGCTACCCCCACTTGGGATAGGTGTTCCACAGCAAGCACCTATTGTTCGTCGGAAGCCGTTTTTGCCCCAGGGGTCTCCGGGCTGTGTTCGTTGGGGTTGAACTCCTGCTAGCAAAACCGCCGGGTTGAGGGAAGCGTTCAGACTGTGCTTGGGCCCTGTGGTCTCTGCCAGGTCAGTGTATGGCATTTCCTTCCCCATGCCACAGGCACCTGGGAGCATGTCTGCACGTGGAGAAAGACTTTCCCGTGGGAAGCCGGGTTTTGTCAAACCGTTCCAGGTGCTCTGCTCCTCTCTTTTCTCTCCTGCTGCCAGAAGCCCAGGGAGGATGGGAGGGCTTAGAACATGGCTGGGCACTGTGGTTTCTTCCAGAGAAGTGGAGGGCATTTGCTTTACCTTGCCACAACCACTTGGGATAGGGTCTGCACCTCAGGAAAACTGTCTCCGTGGGAAGCCGGCTTTTTGCAAAGGGGTCTCAGGGCCGTGTGCCTCGGCTGTCCCTCCGGCTCCCCAAAGCACAGGGACGAGGTGAGGGGCTTAGACCATGCCTGGGCAATGTTGTTTCTTACACCTGGGTGTGTGGCATTTTGTTGAGCTGGCTACCCCCACTTGGGATAGGTGTTCCACAGCAAGCACCTATTGTTCGTCGGAAGCCGTTTTTGCCCCAGGGGTCTCCGGGCTGTGTTCGTTGGGGTTGAACTCCTGCTAGCAAAACCGCCGGGTTGAGGGAAGGGTTCAGACTGTGCCTGGGCCCTGTGGTCTCCTCCAGGTCAGTGTATGGCATTTCCTTCCCCTTGCCACAGGCACCTGGGAGCATGTCTGCACGCGGAGAAAGATTTTCCCGTGGGAAGCCGGTTTTTGTCCAACGGGTCCCAGTGCTCTGCTCCTCTCTTTTCACTCCTGCTGCCAGAAGCCCAGGGAGGATGGGAGGGCTTAGATCATGGCTGGGCACTGTGGTTTCTTCCACAGAAGTGGAGGGCATTTGCTTTACCTTGCCACAACCACTTGGGATAGGGTCTGCACCTCAGGAAAACTGTCTCCGTGGGAAGCCGGCGTTTTGCAAAGGGGTCTCAGGGCCGTGTGCCTCGGCTGTCCCTCCGGCTCCCCAAAGCACAGGGACGAGGTGAGGGGCTTAGACCATGCCTGGGCAATGTTGTTTCTTACACCTGGGTGTGTGGCATTTTGTTGAGCTGACTACCCCCACTTGGGATAGGTGTTCCACAGCAAGCACCTATTGTTCGTCGGAAGCCGTTTTTGCCCCAGGGGTCTCCGGGCTGTGTTCGTTGGGGTTGAACTCCTGCTAGCAAAACCGCCGGGTTGAGGGAAGGGTTCAGACTGTGCTTGGGCCCTGTGCTCTCTTCCAGGTCAGTGTATGGCATTTCCTTCCCCTTGCCACAGGCACCTGGGAGCATGTCTGCACGTGGAGAAAGACTTTCCCGTGGGAAGCCGGGTTTTGTCAAACGGGTCCCAGTGCTCTGCTCCTCTCTTTTCACTCCTGCTGCCAGAAGCCCAGGGAGGATGGGAGGGCTTAGAACATGGCTGGGCACTGTGATTTCTTCCAGAGAAGTGGAGGGCATTTGCTTTACCTTGCCACAACCACTTGGGATAGGGTCTGCACCTCAGGAAAACTGTCTCCGTGGGAAGCCGGCTTTTTGCAAGGGGGTCTCAGGGCCGTGTGCCTCGGCTGACCCTCCGGCTCCCCAAAGCACAGGGACGAGGTGAGGGGCTTAGACCATGCCTGGGCAATGTTGTTTCTTACACCTGGGTGTGTGGCATTTTGTTGAGCTGGCTACCCCCACTTGGGATAGGTGTTCCACAGCAAGCACCTATTGTTCGTCGGAAGCCGTTTTTGCCCCAGGGGTCTCCGGGCTGTGTTCGTTGGGGTTGAACTCCTGCTAGCAAAACCGCCGGGTTGAGGGAAGGGTTCAGACTGTGCCTGGGCCCTGTGGTCTCTTCCAGGTCAGTGTATGGCATTTCCTTCCCCTTGCCCCAGGCACCTGGGAGCATGTCTGCACGTGGAGAAAGACTTTCCCGTGGGAAGCCGGGTTTTGTCAAACGGGTCCCAGTGCTCTGCTCCTCTCTTTTCACTCCTGCTGCCAGAAGCCCAGGGAGGATGGGAGGGCTTAGAACATGGCTGGGCACTGTGGTTTCTTCCAGAGAAGTGGAGGGCATTTGCTTTACCTTGCCACAACCACTTGGGATAGGGTCTGCACCTCAGGAAAACTGTTTCCGTGGGAAGCCGGCTTTTTGCAAAGGGGTCTCAGGGCCGTGTGCCTCGGCTGTCCCTCCGGCTCCCCAAAGCACAGGGACGAGGTGAGGGGCTTAGACCATGCCTGGGCAATGTTGTTTCTTACACCTGGGTGTGTGGCATTTTGTTGAGCTGGCTACCCCCACTTGGGATAGGTGTTCCACAGCAAGCACCTATTGTTCGTCGGAAGCCGTTTTTGCCCCAGGGTTCTCCGGGCTGTGTTCGTTGGGGTTGAACTCCTGCTAGCAAAACCGCCGGGTTGAGGGAAGGGTTCAGACTGTGCCTGGGCCCTGTGGTCTCTTCCAGGTCAGTGTATGGCATTTCCTTCCCCTTGCCACAGGCACCTGGGAGCATGTCTGCACGTGGAGAAAGATTTTCCCGTGGGAAGCCGGTTTTTGTCCAACGGGTCCCAGTGCTCTGCTCCTCTCTTTTCACTCCTGCTGCCAGAAGCCCAGGGAGGATGGGAGGGCTTAGATCATGGCTGGGCACTGTGGTTTCTTCCACAGAAGTGGAGGGCATTTGCTTTACCTTGCCACAACCACTTGGGATAGGGTCTGCACCTCAGGAAAACTGTCTCCGTGGGAAGCCGGCGTTTTGCAAAGGGGTCTCAGGGCCGTGTGCCTCGGCTGTCCCTCCGGCTCCCCAAAGCACAGGGACGAGGTGAGGGGCTTAGACCATGCCTGGGCAATGTTGTTTCTTACACCTGGGTGTGTGGCATTTTGTTGAGCTGACTACCCCCACTTGGGATAGGTGTTCCACAGCAAGCACCTATTGTTCGTCGGAAGCCGTTTTTGCCCCAGGGGTCTCCGGGCTATGTTCGTTGGAGTTGAACTCCTGCTAGCAAAACCGCCGGGTTGAGGGAAGGGTTCAGACTGTGCCAGGGCCCTGTGGTCTCTTCCAGGTCAGTGTATGGCATTTCCTTCCCCTTGCCCCAGGCACCTGGGAGCATGTCTGCACGTGGAGAAAGACTTTCCCGTGGGAAGCCGGTTTTTGTCAAACGGGTCCCAGTGCTCTGCTCCTCTCTTTTCACTCCTGCTGCCAGAAGCCCAGGGAGGATGGGAGGGCTTAGAACATGGCTGGGCACTGTGGTTTCTTCCAGAGAAGTGGAGGGCATTTGCTTTACCTTGCCACAACCACTTGGGATAGGGTCTGCACCTCAGGAAAACTGTCTCCGTGGGAAGCCGGCTTTTTCCAAAGGGTATCAGGGCCGTGTGCCTCGGCTGTCCCTCCGGCTCCCCAAAGCACAGGGACGAGGTGAGGGGCTTAGACCATGCCTGGGCAATGTTGTTTCTTACACCTGGGTGTGTGGCATTTTGTTGAGCTAGCTACCCCCACCTCGGATAGGTGTTCCACAGCAAGCACCTATTGTTCGTCGGAAGCCGTTTTTGCCCCAGGGGTCTCCGGGCTGTGTTCGTTAGGGTTGAACTCCTGCTAGCAAACCCGCCGGGTTGAGGGAAGGGTTCAGACTGTGCCTGGGCCCTGTGGTCTCTTCCAGGTCAGTGTATGGCATTTCCTTCCCCTTGCCCCAGGCACCTGGGAGCATGTCTGCACGTGGAGAAAGACTTTCCCGTGGGAAGCCGGTTTTTGTCAAACGGGTCCCAGTGCTCTGCTCCTCTCTTTTCACTCCTGCTGCCAGAAGCCCAGGGAGGATGGGAGGGCTTAGAACATGGCTGGGCACTGTGGTTTCTTCCAGAGAAGTGGAGGGCATTTGCTTTACCTTGCCACAACCACTTGGGATAGGGTGTGCACCTCAGGAAAACTGTCTCCGTGGGAAGCCGGCTTTTTGCAAAGGGGTCTCAGGGCCGTGTGCCTCGGCTGTCCCTCCGGCTCCCCAAAGCACAGGGACGAGGTGAGGGGCTTAGACCGTGCCTGGGCAATGTTGTTTCTTACACCTGGGTGTGTGGCATTTTGTTGAGCTGGCTACCCCCACTTGGGATAGGTGTTCCACAGCAAGCACCTATTGTTCGTCGGAAGCCGTTTTTGCCCCAGGGGTCTCCGGGCTGTGTTCGTTGGGGTTGAACTCCTGCTAGCAAATCCGCCGGGTTGAGGGAAGGGTTCAGACTGTGCCTGGGCCCTGTGGTCTCTTCCAGGTCAGTGTATGGCATTTCCTTCCCCTTGCCCCAGGCACCTGGGAGCATGTCTGCACGTGGATAAAGACTTTTCCGTGGGACGCCGGTTTTTGTCAAACGGGTCCCAGTGCTCTGCTCCTCTCTTTTCACTCCTGCTGCCCGAAGCCCAGGGAGGATGGGAGGGCTTAGAACATGGCTGGGCACTGTGCTTTCTTCCAGAGAAGTGGAGGGCATTTGCTTTACCATGCCACAACCACTTGGGATAGGGTCTGCACCTCAGGAAAACTGTCTCCGTGGGAAGCCGGCTTTTTGCAAAGCGGTCTCAGGGCCGTGTGCTTCGGCTGTCCCTCCGGCTCCCCAAAGCACAGGGACGAGGTGAGGGGCTTAGACCATGCCTGGGCAATGTTGTTTCTTACACCTGGGTGTGTGGCATTTTGTTGAGCTGGCTACCCCCACTTGGGATAGGTGTTCCACAGCAAGCACCTATTGTTCGTCGGAAGCCGTTTTTGCCCCAGGGGTCTCCGGGCTGTGTTCGTTGGGGTTGAACTCCTGCTAGCAAAACCGCCGGGTTGAGGGAAGGGTTCAGACTGTGCCTGGGCCCTGTGGTCTCTTCCAGGTCAGTGTATGGCATTTCCTTCCCCTTGCCCCAGGCACCTGGGAGCATGTCTGCACGTGGAGAAAGACTTTCCCGTTGGAAGCCGGTTTTTGTCCAACGGGTCCCAGTGCTCTGCTCCTCTCTTTTCACTCCTGCTGCCAGAAGCCCAGGGAGGATGGGAGGGCTTAGAACATGGCTGGGCACTGTGGTTTCTTCCAGAGAAGTGGAGGGCATTTGCTTTACCTTGCCACAACCACTTGGGATAGGGTCTGCACCTCAGGAATACTGTCTCCGTGGGAAGCCGGCTTTTTGCAAGGGGGTCTCAGGGCCGTGTGCCTCGGCTGTCCCTTCGGCTCCCCAAAGCACAGGGACGAGGTGAGGGGCTTAGACCATGCCTGGGCAATGTTTTTTCTTACACCTGGGTGTGTGGCCTTTTGTTGAGCTGGCTACCCCCACTTGGGATAGGTGTTCCACAGCAAGCACCTATTGTTCGTCGGAAGCCGTTTTTGCCCCAGGGGTCTCCGGGCTGTGTTCGTTGGGGTTGAACTCCTGCTAGCAAAACCGCCGGGTTGAGGGAAGCGTTCAGACTGTGCTTGGGCCCTGTGGTCTCTGCCAGGTCAGTGTATGGCATTTCCTTCCCCATGCCACAGGCACCTGGGAGCATGTCTGCACGTGGAGAAAGACTTTCCCGTGGGAAGCCGGGTTTTGTCAAACCGTTCCAGGTGCTCTGCTCCTCTCTTTTCTCTCCTGCTGCCAGAAGCCCAGGGAGGATGGGAGGGCTTAGAACATGGCTGGGCACTGTGGTTTCTTCCAGAGAAGTGGAGGGCATTTGCTTTACCTTGCCACAACCACTTGGGATAGGGTCTGCACCTCAGGAAAACTGTCTCCGTGGGAAGCCGGCTTTTTGCAAAGGGGTCTCAGGGCCGTGTGCCTCGGCTGTCCCTCCGGCTCCCCAAAGCACAGGGACGAGGTGAGGGGCTTAGACCATGCCTGGGCAATGTTGTTTCTTACACCTGGGTGTGTGGCATTTTGTTGAGCTGGCTACCCCCACTTGGGATAGGTGTTCCACAGCAAGCACCTATTGTTCGTCGGAAGCCGTTTTTGCCCCAGGGGTCTCCGGGCTGTGTTCGTTGGGGTTGAACTCCTGCTAGCAAAACCGCCGGGTTGAGGGAAGGGTTCAGACTGTGCCTGGGCCCTGTGGTCTCCTCCAGGTCAGTGTATGGCATTTCCTTCCCCTTGCCACAGGCACCTGGGAGCATGTCTGCACGCGGAGAAAGATTTTCCCGTGGGAAGCCGGTTTTTGTCCAACGGGTCCCAGTGCTCTGCTCCTCTCTTTTCACTCCTGCTGCCAGAAGCCCAGGGAGGATGGGAGGGCTTAGATCATGGCTGGGCACTGTGGTTTCTTCCACAGAAGTGGAGGGCATTTGCTTTACCTTGCCACAACCACTTGGGATAGGGTCTGCACCTCAGGAAAACTGTCTCCGTGGGAAGCCGGCGTTTTGCAAAGGGGTCTCAGGGCCGTGTGCCTCGGCTGTCCCTCCGGCTCCCCAAAGCACAGGGACGAGGTGAGGGGCTTAGACCATGCCTGGGCAATGTTGTTTCTTACACCTGGGTGTGTGGCATTTTGTTGAGCTGACTACCCCCACTTGGGATAGGTGTTCCACAGCAAGCACCTATTGTTCGTCGGAAGCCGTTTTTGCCCCAGGGGTCTCCGGGCTGTGTTCGTTGGGGTTGAACTCCTGCTAGCAAAACCGCCGGGTTGAGGGAAGGGTTCAGACTGTGCTTGGGCCCTGTGCTCTCTTCCAGGTCAGTGTATGGCATTTCCTTCCCCTTGCCACAGGCACCTGGGAGCATGTCTGCACGTGGAGAAAGACTTTCCCGTGGGAAGCCGGGTTTTGTCAAACGGGTCCCAGTGCTCTGCTCCTCTCTTTTCACTCCTGCTGCCAGAAGCCCAGGGAGGATGGGAGGGCTTAGAACATGGCTGGGCACTGTGATTTCTTCCAGAGAAGTGGAGGGCATTTGCTTTACCTTGCCACAACCACTTGGGATAGGGTCTGCACCTCAGGAAAACTGTCTCCGTGGGAAGCCGGCTTTTTGCAAGGGGGTCTCAGGGCCGTGTGCCTCGGCTGACCCTCCGGCTCCCCAAAGCACAGGGACGAGGTGAGGGGCTTAGACCATGCCTGGGCAATGTTGTTTCTTACACCTGGGTGTGTGGCATTTTGTTGAGCTGGCTACCCCCACTTGGGATAGGTGTTCCACAGCAAGCACCTATTGTTCGTCGGAAGCCGTTTTTGCCCCAGGGGTCTCCGGGCTGTGTTCGTTGGGGTTGAACTCCTGCTAGCAAAACCGCCGGGTTGAGGGAAGGGTTCAGACTGTGCCTGGGCCCTGTGGTCTCTTCCAGGTCAGTGTATGGCATTTCCTTCCCCTTGCCCCAGGCACCTGGGAGCATGTCTGCACGTGGAGAAAGACTTTCCCGTGGGAAGCCGGGTTTTGTCAAACGGGTCCCAGTGCTCTGCTCCTCTCTTTTCACTCCTGCTGCCAGAAGCCCAGGGAGGATGGGAGGGCTTAGAACATGGCTGGGCACTGTGGTTTCTTCCAGAGAAGTGGAGGGCATTTGCTTTACCTTGCCACAACCACTTGGGATAGGGTCTGCACCTCAGGAAAACTGTTTCCGTGGGAAGCCGGCTTTTTGCAAAGGGGTCTCAGGGCCGTGTGCCTCGGCTGTCCCTCCGGCTCCCCAAAGCACAGGGACGAGGTGAGGGGCTTAGACCATGCCTGGGCAATGTTGTTTCTTACACCTGGGTGTGTGGCATTTTGTTGAGCTGGCTACCCCCACTTGGGATAGGTGTTCCACAGCAAGCACCTATTGTTCGTCGGAAGCCGTTTTTGCCCCAGGGTTCTCCGGGCTGTGTTCGTTGGGGTTGAACTCCTGCTAGCAAAACCGCCGGGTTGAGGGAAGGGTTCAGACTGTGCCTGGGCCCTGTGGTCTCTTCCAGGTCAGTGTATGGCATTTCCTTCCCCTTGCCACAGGCACCTGGGAGCATGTCTGCACGTGGAGAAAGATTTTCCCGTGGGAAGCCGGTTTTTGTCCAACGGGTCCCAGTGCTCTGCTCCTCTCTTTTCACTCCTGCTGCCAGAAGCCCAGGGAGGATGGGAGGGCTTAGATCATGGCTGGGCACTGTGGTTTCTTCCACAGAAGTGGAGGGCATTTGCTTTACCTTGCCACAACCACTTGGGATAGGGTCTGCACCTCAGGAAAACTGTCTCCGTGGGAAGCCGGCGTTTTGCAAAGGGGTCTCAGGGCCGTGTGCCTCGGCTGTCCCTCCGGCTCCCCAAAGCACAGGGACGAGGTGAGGGGCTTAGACCATGCCTGGGCAATGTTGTTTCTTACACCTGGGTGTGTGGCATTTTGTTGAGCTGACTACCCCCACTTGGGATAGGTGTTCCACAGCAAGCACCTATTGTTCGTCGGAAGCCGTTTTTGCCCCAGGGGTCTCCGGGCTATGTTCGTTGGAGTTGAACTCCTGCTAGCAAAACCGCCGGGTTGAGGGAAGGGTTCAGACTGTGCCAGGGCCCTGTGGTCTCTTCCAGGTCAGTGTATGGCATTTCCTTCCCCTTGCCCCAGGCACCTGGGAGCATGTCTGCACGTGGAGAAAGACTTTCCCGTGGGAAGCCGGTTTTTGTCAAACGGGTCCCAGTGCTCTGCTCCTCTCTTTTCACTCCTGCTGCCAGAAGCCCAGGGAGGATGGGAGGGCTTAGAACATGGCTGGGCACTGTGGTTTCTTCCAGAGAAGTGGAGGGCATTTGCTTTACCTTGCCACAACCACTTGGGATAGGGTCTGCACCTCAGGAAAACTGTCTCCGTGGGAAGCCGGCTTTTTCCAAAGGGTATCAGGGCCGTGTGCCTCGGCTGTCCCTCCGGCTCCCCAAAGCACAGGGACGAGGTGAGGGGCTTAGACCATGCCTGGGCAATGTTGTTTCTTACACCTGGGTGTGTGGCATTTTGTTGAGCTAGCTACCCCCACCTCGGATAGGTGTTCCACAGCAAGCACCTATTGTTCGTCGGAAGCCGTTTTTGCCCCAGGGGTCTCCGGGCTGTGTTCGTTAGGGTTGAACTCCTGCTAGCAAACCCGCCGGGTTGAGGGAAGGGTTCAGACTGTGCCTGGGCCCTGTGGTCTCTTCCAGGTCAGTGTATGGCATTTCCTTCCCCTTGCCCCAGGCACCTGGGAGCATGTCTGCACGTGGAGAAAGACTTTCCCGTGGGAAGCCGGTTTTTGTCAAACGGGTCCCAGTGCTCTGCTCCTCTCTTTTCACTCCTGCTGCCAGAAGCCCAGGGAGGATGGGAGGGCTTAGAACATGGCTGGGCACTGTGGTTTCTTCCAGAGAAGTGGAGGGCATTTGCTTTACCTTGCCACAACCACTTGGGATAGGGTGTGCACCTCAGGAAAACTGTCTCCGTGGGAAGCCGGCTTTTTGCAAAGGGGTCTCAGGGCCGTGTGCCTCGGCTGTCCCTCCGGCTCCCCAAAGCACAGGGACGAGGTGAGGGGCTTAGACCGTGCCTGGGCAATGTTGTTTCTTACACCTGGGTGTGTGGCATTTTGTTGAGCTGGCTACCCCCACTTGGGATAGGTGTTCCACAGCAAGCACCTATTGTTCGTCGGAAGCCGTTTTTGCCCCAGGGTTCTCCGGGCTGTGTTCGTTGGGGTTGAACTCCTGCTAGCAAAACCGCCGGGTTGAGGGAAGGGTTCAGACTGTGCCTGGGCCCTGTGGTCTCTTCCAGGTCAGTGTATGGCATTTCCTTCCCCTTGCCCCAGGCACCTGGGAGCATGTCTGCACGTGGATAAAGACTTTTCCGTGGGACGCCGGTTTTTGTCAAACGGGTCCCAGTGCTCTGCTCCTCTCTTTTCACTCCTGCTGCCCGAAGCCCAGGGAGGATGGGAGGGCTTAGAACATGGCTGGGCACTGTGGTTTCTTCCAGAGAAGTGGAGGGCATTTGCTTTACCTTGCCACAACCACTTGGGATAGGGTCTGCACCTCAGGAATACTGTCTCCGTGGGAAGCCGGCTTTTTGCAAGGGGGTCTCAGGGCCGTGTGCCTCGGCTGTCCCTTCGGCTCCCCAAAGCACAGGGACGAGGTGAGGGGCTTAGACCATGCCTGGGCAATGTTGTTTCTTACACCTGGGTGTGTGGCCTTTTGTTGAGCTGGCTACCCCCACTTGGGATAGGTGTTCCACAGCAAGCACCTATTGTTCGTCGGAAGCCGTTTTTGCCCCAGGGGTCTCCGGGCTGTGTTCGTTGGGGTTGAACTCCTGCTAGCAAAACCGCCGGGTTGAGGGAAGCGTTCAGACTGTGCTTGGGCCCTGTGGTCTCTGCCAGGTCAGTGTATGGCATTTCCTTCCCCATGCCACAGGCACCTGGGAGCATGTCTGCACGTGGAGAAAGACTTTCCCGTGGGAAGCCGGGTTTTGTCAAACCGTTCCCAGTGCTCTGCTCCTCTCTTTTCTCTCCTGCTGCCAGAAGCCCAGGGAGGATGGGAGGGCTTAGAACATGGCTGGGCACTGTGGTTTCTTCCAGAGAAGTGGAGGGCATTTGCTTTACCTTGCCACAACCACTTGGGATAGGGTCTGCACCTCAGGAAAACTGTCTCCGTGGGAAGCCGGCTTTTTGCAAAGGGGTCTCAGGGCCGTGTGCCTCGGCTGTCCCTCCGGCTCCCCAAAGCACAGGGACGAGGTGAGGGGCTTAGACCATGCCTGGGCAATGTTGTTTCTTACACCTGGGTGTGTGGCATTTTGTTGAGCTGGCTACCCCCACTTGGGGTAGGTGTTCCACAGCAAGCACCTATTGTTCGTCGGAAGCCGTTTTTGCCCCAGGGGTCTCCGGGCTGTGTTCGTTGGGGTTGAACTCCTGCTAGCAAAACCGCCGGGTTGAGGGAAGGGTTCAGACTGTGCCTGGGCCCTGTGGTCTCTTCCAGGTCAGTGTATGGCATTTCCTTCCCCTTGCCACAGGCACCTGGGAGCATGTCTGCACGCGGAGAAAGATTTTCCCGTGGGAAGCCGGTTTTTGTCCAACGGGTCCCAGTGCTCTGCTCCTCTCTTTTCACTCCTGCTGCCAGAAGCCCAGGGAGGATGGGAGGGCTTAGATCATGGCTGGGCACTGTGGTTTCTTCCACAGAAGTGGAGGGCATTTGCTTTACCTTGCCACAACCACTTGGGATAGGGTCTGCACCTCAGGAAAACTGTCTCCGTGGGAAGCCGGCGTTTTGCAAAGGGGTCTCAGGGCCGTGTGCCTCGGCTGTCCCTCCGGCTCCCCAAAGCACAGGGACGAGGTGAGGGGCTTAGACCATGCCTAGGCAATGTTGTTTCTTACACCTGGGTGTGTGGCATTTTGTTGAGCTGACTACCCCCACTTGGGATAGGTGTTCCACAGCAAGCACCTATTGTTCGTCGGAACCCGTTTTTGCCCCAGGGGACTCCGGGCTGTGTTCGTTGGGGTTGAACTCCTGCTAGCAAAACCGCCGGGTTGAGGGAAGGGTTCAGACTGTGCTTGGGCCCTGTGCTCTCTTCCAGGTCAGTGTATGGCATTTCCTTCCCCTTGCCACAGGCACCTGGGAGCATGTCTGCACGTGGAGAAAGACTTTCCCGTGGGAAGCCGGGTTTTGTCAAACGGGTCCCAGTGCTCTGCTCCTCTCTTTTCACTCCTGCTGCCAGAAGCCCAGGGAGGATGGGAGGGCTTAGAACATGGCTGGGCACTGTGATTTCTTCCAGAGTAGTGGAGGGCATTTGCTTTACCTTGCCACAACCACTTGGGATAGGGTCTGCACCTCAGGAAAACTGTCTCCGTGGGAAGCCGGCTTTTTGCAAAGGGGTCTCAGGGCCGTGTGCCTCGGCTGACCCTCCGGCTCCCCAAAGCACAGGGACGAGGTGAGGGGCTTAGACCATGCCTGGGCAATGTTGTTTCTTACACCTGGGTGTGTGGCCTTTTGTTGAGCTGGCTACCCCCACTTGGGATAGGTGTTCCACAGCAAGCACCTATTGTTCGTCGGAAGCCGTTTTTGCCCCAGGGGTCTCCGGGCTGTGTTCGTTGGGGTTGAACTCCTGCTAGCAAAACCGCCGGGTTGAGGGAAGGGTTCAGACTGTGCCTGGGCCCTGTGGTCTCTTCCAGGTCAGTGTATGGCATTTCCTTCCCCTTGCCCCAGGCACCTGGGAGCATGTCTGCACGTGGAGAAAGACTTTCCCGTGGGAAGCCGGGTTTTGTCAAACGGGTCCCAGTGCTCTGCTCCTCTCTTTTCACTCCTGCTGCCAGAAGCCCAGGGAGGATGGGAGGGCTTAGAACATGGCTGGGCACTGTGGTTTCTTCCAGAGAAGTGGAGGGCATTTGCTTTACCTTGCCACAACCACTTGGGATAGGGTCTGCACCTCAGGAAAACTGTTTCCGTGGGAAGCCGGCTTTTTGCAAAGGGGTCTCAGGGCCGTGTGCCTCGGCTGTCCCTCCGGCTCCCCAAAGCACAGGGACGAGGTGAGGGGCTTAGACCATGCCTGGGCAATGTTGTTTCTTACACCTGGGTGTGTGGCATTTTGTTGAGCTGGCTACCCCCACTTGGGATAGGTGTTCCACAGCAAGCACCTATTGTTCGTCGGAAGCCGTTTTTGCCCCAGGGTTCTCCGGGCTGTGTTCGTTGGGGTTGAACTCCTGCTAGCAAAACCGCCGGGTTGAGGGAAGGGTTCAGACTGTGCCTGGGCCCTGTGGTCTCTTCCAGGTCAGTGTATGGCATTTCCTTCCCCTTGCCCCAGGCACCTGGGAGCATGTCTGCACGTGGAGAAAGATTTTCCCGTGGGAAGCCGGTTTTTGTCCAACGGGTCCCAGTGCTCTGCTCCTCTCTTTTCACTCCTGCTGCCAGAAGCCCAGGGAGGATGGGAGGGCTTAGATCATGGCTGGGCACTGTGGTTTCTTCCACAGAAGTGGAGGGCATTTGCTTTACCTTGCCACAACCACTTGGGATAGGGTCTGCACCTCAGGAAAACTGTCTCCGTGGGAAGCCGGCGTTTTGCAAAGGGGTCTCAGGGCCGTGTGCCTCGGCTGTCCCTCCGGCTCCCCAAAGCACAGGGACGAGGTGAGGGGCTTAGACCATGCCTGGGCAATGTTGTTTCTTACACCTGGGTGTGTGGCATTTTGTTGAGCTGACTACCCCCACTTGGGATAGGTGTTCCACAGCAAGCACCTATTGTTCGTCGGAACCCGTTTTTGCCACAGGGGTCTCCGGGCTGTGTTCGTTGGGGTTGAACTCCTGCTAGCAAAACCGCCGGGTTGAGGGAAGGGTTCAGACTGTGCCTGGGCCCTGTGCTCTCTTCCAGGTCAGTGTATGGCATTTCCTTCCCCTTGCCACAGGCACCTGGGAGCATGTCTGCACGTGGAGAAAGACTTTCCCGTGGGAAGCCGGGTTTTGTCAAACGGGTCCCAGTGCTCTGCTCCTCTCTTTTCACTCCTGCTGCCAGAAGCCCAGGGAGGATGGGAGGGCTTAGAACATGGCTGGGCACTGTGATTTCTTCCAGAGAAGTGGAGGGCATTTGCTTTACCTTGCCACAACCACTTGGGATAGGGTCTGCACCTCAGGAAAACTGTCTCCGTGGGAAGCCGGCTTTTTGCAAGGGGGTCTCAGGGCCGTGTGCCTCGGCTGACCCTCCGGCTCCCCAAAGCACAGGGACGAGGTGAGGTGCTTAGACCATGCCTGGGCAATGTTGTTTCTTACACCTGGGTGTGTGGCATTTTGTTGAGCTGGCTACCCCCACTTGGGATAGGTGTTCCACAGCAAGCACCTATTGTTCGTCGGAAGCCGTTTTTGCCCCAGGGGTCTCCGGGCTGTGTTCGTTGGGGTTGAACTCCTGCTAGCAAAACCGCCGGGTTGAGGGAAGGGTTCAGACTGTGCCTGGGCCCTGTGGTCTCTTCCAGGTCAGTGTATGGCATTTCCTTCCCCTTGCCCCAGGCACCTGGGAGCATGTCTGCACGTGGAGAAAGACTTTCCTGTGGGAAGCCATTTTTTGTCAAATGGGTCCCAGTGCTCTGCTCCTCTCTTTTCACTCCTGCTGCCAGAAGCCCAGGGAGGATGGGAGGGCTTAGAACATGGCTGGGCACTGTGGTTTCTTCCAGAGAAGTGGAGGGCATTTGCTTTACCTTGCCACAACCACTTGGGATAGGGTCTGCACCTCAGGAAAACTGTCTCCGTGGGAAGCCGGCTTTTTGCAAAGGGGTCTCAGGGCCGTGTGCCTCGGCTGTCCCTCCGGCTCCCCAAAGCACAGGGACGAGGTGAGGGGCTTAGACCATGCCTGGGCACTGTTGTTTCTTACACCTGGGTGTGTGGCATTTTGTTGAGCTGGCTACCCCCACTTGGGATAGGTGTTCCACAGCAAGCACCTATTCTTCGTCGGAAGCCGTTTTTGCCCCAGGGGTCTCCGGGCTGTGTTCGTTGGGGTTGAACTCCTGCTAGCAAAACCGCCGGGTTGAGGGAAGTGTTCAGACTGTGCCTGGGCCCTGTGGTCTCTTCCAGGTCAGTGTATGGCATTTCCTTCCCCTTGCCCCAGGCACCTGGGAGCATGTCTGCACGTGGAGAAAGACTTTCCCGTGGGAAGCCGGTTTTTGTCAAACGGGTCCCAGTGCTCTGCTCCTCTCTTTTCACTCCTGCTGCCAGAAGTCCAGGGAGGATGGGAGGGCTTAGAACATGGCTGGGCACTGTGGTTTCTTCCAGAGAAGTGGAGGGCATTTGCTTTACCTTGCCACAACCACTTGGGATAGGGTCTGCACCTCAGGAAAACTGTCTCCGTGGGAAGCCGGCTTTTTGCAAAGGGGTCTCAGGGCCGTGTGCCTCGGCTGTCCCTCCGGCTCCCCAAAGCACAGGGACGAGGTGAGGGGCTTAGACCATGCCTGGGCAATGTTGTTTCTTACACCTGGGTGTGTGGCATTTTGTTGAGCTGGCTACCCCCACTTGGGATAGGTGTTCCACAGCAAGCACCTATTGTTCGTCGGAAGCCGTTTTTGCCCCAGGGGTCTCCGGGCTGTGTTCGTTGGGGTTGAACTCCTGCTAGCAAAACCGCCGGGTTGAGCAAGGGTTCAGACTGTGCCTGGGCCCTGTGGTCTCTTCCAGGTCAGTGTATGGCATTTCCTTCCCCTTGCCCCAGGCACCTGGGAGCATGTCTGCACGTGGAGAAAGACTTTCCTGTGGGAAGCCGTTTTTTGTCAAATGGGTCCCAGTGCTCTGCTCCTCTCTTTTCACTCCTGCTGCCAGAAGCCCAGGGAGGATGGGAGGGCTTAGAACATGGCTGGGCACTGTGGTTTCTTCCAGAGAAGTGGAGGGCATTTGCTTTACCTTGCCACAACCACTTGGGATAGGGTGTGCACCTCAGGAAAACTGTCTCCGTGGGAAGCCGGCTTTTTGCAAAGGGGTCTCAGGGCCGTGTGCCTCGGCTGTCCCTCCGGCTCCCCAAAGCACAGGGACGAGGTGAGGGGCTTAGACCATGCCTGGGCAATGTTGTTTCTTACACCTGGGTGTGTGGCATTTTGTTGAGCTGGCTACCCCCACTTGGGATAGGTGTTCCACAGCAAGCACCTATTCTTCGTCGGAAGCCGTTTTTGCCCCAGGGGTCTCCGGGCTGTGTTCGTTGGGGTTGAACTCCTGCTAGCAAAACCGCCGGGTTGAGGGAAGGGTTCAGACTGTGCCTGGGCCCTGTGGTCTCTTCCAGGTCAGTGTATGGCATTTCCTTCCCCTTGCCCCAGGCACCTGGGAGCATGTCTGCACGTGGAGAAAGACTTTCCCGTGGGAAGCCGGGTTTTGTCCAACGGGTCCCAGTGCTCTGCTCCTCTCTTTTCACTCCTGCTGCCAGAAGCCCAGGGAGGATGGGAGGGCTTAGATCATGGCAGGGCACTGTTGTTTCTTCCACAGAAGTGGAGGGCATTTGCTTTACCTTGCCACAATCACTTGGGATAGGGTCTGCACCTCAGGAAAACTGTCTCCGTGGAAAGCCGGCTTTTTGCAAAGGGGTCTCAGGGCCGTGTGCCTCGGCTGTCCCTCCGGCTCCCCAAAGCACAGGGACGAGGTGAGGGGCTTAGACCATGCCTGGGCAATGTTGTTTCTTACACCTGGGTGTGTGGCATTTTGTTGAGCTGGCTACCCCCACTTGGGATAGGTGTTCCACAGCAAGCACCTATTGTTCGTCGGAAGCCGTTTTTGCCCCAGGGGTCTCCGGGCTGTGTTCGTTGGGGTTGAACTCCTGCTAGCAAAACCGCCGGGTTGAGGGAAGGGTTCAGACTGTGCCTGGGCCCTGTGGTCTCTTCCAGGTCAGTGTATGGCATTTCCTTCCCCTTGCCCCAGGCACCTGGGAGCATGTCTGCACGTGGAGAAAGACTTTCCCGTGGGAAGCCGGTTTTTGTCAAACGGGTCCCAGTGCTCTGCTCCTCTCTTTTCACTCCTGCTGCCAGAAGCCCAGGGAGGATGGGAGGGCTTAGAACATGGCTGGGCACTGTGGTTTCTTCCAGAGAAGTGGAGGGCATTTGCTTTACCTTGCCACAACCACTTGGGATAGGGTGTGCACCTCAGGAAAACTGTCTCCGTGGGAAGCTGGCTTTTTGCAAAGGGGTCTCAGGGCCGTGTGCCTCGGCTGTCCCTCCGGCTCCCCAAAGCACAGGGACGAGGTGAGGGGCTTAGACCATGCCTGGGCAATGTTGTTTCTTACACCTGGGTGTGTGGCATTTTGTTGAGCTGGCTACCCCCACTTGGGATAGGTGTTCCACAGCAAGCACCTATTGTTCGTCGGAAGCCGTTTTTGCCCCAGGGGTCTCCGGTCTGTGTTCCTTGGGGTTGAACTCCTGCTAGCAAAACCGCCGGGTTGAGGGAAGGGTTCAGACTGTGCCTGGGCCCTGTGGTCTCTTCCAGGTCAGTGTATGGCATTTCCTTCCCCTTGCCCCAGGCACCTGGGAGCATGTCTGCACGTGGAGAAAGACTTTCCCGTGGGAAGCCGGGTTTTGTCCAACGGGTCCCAGTGCTCTGCTCCTCTCTTTTCACTCCTGCTGCCAGAAGCCCAGGGAGGATGGGAGGGCTTAGAACATGGCTGGGCACTGTGGTTTCTTCCAGAGAAGTGGAGGGCATTTGCTTTACCTTGCCACAACCACTTGGGATAGGGTCTGCACCTCAGGAAAACTGTCTCCGTGGGAAGCCGGCTTTTTGCAAGGGGGTCTCAGGGCCGTGTGCCTCGGCTGACCCTCCGGCTCCCCAAAGCACAGGGACGAGGTGAGGTGCTTAGACCATGCCTGGGCAATGTTGTTTCTTACACCTGGGTGTGTGGCATTTTGTTGAGCTGGCTACCCCCACTTGGGATAGGTGTTCCACAGCAAGCACCTATTGTTCGTCGGAAGCCGTTTTTGCCCCAGGGGTCTCCGGGCTGTGTTCGTTGGGGTTGAACTCCTGCTAGCAAAACCGCCGGGTTGAGCAAGGGTTCAGACTGTGCCTGGGCCCTGTGGTCTCTTCCAGGTCAGTGTATGGCATTTCCTTCCCCTTGCCCCAGGCACCTGGGAGCATGTCTGCACGTGGAGAAAGACTTTCCTGTGGGAAGCCGTTTTTTGTCAAATGGGTCCCAGTGCTCTGCTCCTCTCTTTTCACTCCTGCTGCCAGAAGCCCAGGGAGGATGGGAGGGCTTAGAACATGGCTGGGCACTGTGGTTTCTTCCAGAGAAGTGGAGGGCATTTGCTTTACCTTGCCACAACCACTTGGGATAGGGTGTGCACCTCAGGAAAACTGTCTCCGTGGGAAGCCGGCTTTTTGCAAAGGGGTCTCAGGGCCGTGTGCCTCGGCTGTCCCTCCGGCTCCCCAAAGCACAGGGACGAGGTGAGGGGCTTAGACCATGCCTGGGCAATGTTGTTTCTTACACCTGGGTGTGTGGCATTTTGTTGAGCTGGCTACCCCCACTTGGGATAGGTGTTCCACAGCAAGCACCTATTGTTCGTCGGAAGCCGTTTTTGCCCCAGGGGTCTCCGGGCTGTGTTCGTTGGGGTTGAACTCCTGCTAGCAAAACCGCCGGGTTGAGGGAAGGGTTCAGACTGTGCCTGGGCCCTGTGGTCTCTTCCAGGTCAGTGTATGGCATTTCCTTCCCCTTGCCCCAGGCACCTGGGAGCATGTCTGCACGTGGAGAAAGACTTTCCCGTGGGAAGCCGGGTTTTGTCCAACGGGTCCCAGTGCTCTGCTCCTCTCTTTTCACTCCTGCTGCCAGAAGCCCAGGGAGGATGGGAGGGCTTAGAACATGGCTGGGCACTGTGGTTTCTTCCAGAGAAGTGGAGGGCATTTGCTTTACCTTGCCACAACCACTTGGGATAGGGTGTGCACCTCAGGAAAACTGTCTCCGTGGGAAGCTGGCTTTTTGCAAAGGGGTCTCAGGGCCGTGTGCCTCGGCTGTCCCTCCGGCTCCCCAAAGCACAGGGACGAGGTGAGGGGCTTAGACCATGCCTGGGCAATGTTGTTTCTTACACCTGGGTGTGTGGCATTTTGTTGAGCTGGCTACCCCCACTTGGGATAGGTGTTCCACAGCAAGCACCTATTGTTCGTCGGAAGCCGTTTTTGCCCCAGGGGTCTCCGGTCTGTGTTCCTTGGGGTTGAACTCCTGCTAGCAAAACCGCCGGGTTGAGGGAAGTGTTCAGACTGTGCCTGGGCCCTGTGGTCTCTTCCAGGTCAGTGTATGGCATTTCCTTCCCCTTGCCCCAGGCACCTGGGAGCATGTCTGCACGTGGAGAAAGACTTTCCCGTGGGAAGCCGGTTTTTGTCAAACGGGTCCCAGTGCTCTGCTCCTCTCTTTTCACTCCTGCTGCCAGAAGTCCAGGGAGGATGGGAGGGCTTAGAACATGGCTGGGCACTGTGGTTTCTTCCAGAGAAGTGGAGGGCATTTGCTTTACCTTGCCACAACCACTTGGGATAGGGTCTGCACCTCAGGAAAACTGTCTCCGTGGGAAGCCGGCTTTTTGCAAAGGGGTCTCAGGGCCGTGTGCCTCGGCTGTCCCTCCGGCTCCCCAAAGCACAGGGACGAGGTGAGGGGCTTAGACCATGCCTGGGCAATGTTGTTTCTTACACCTGGGTGTGTGGCATTTTGTTGAGCTGGCTACCCCCACTTGGGATAGGTGTTCCACAGCAAGCACCTATTGTTCGTCGGAAGCCGTTTTTGCCCCAGGGGTCTCCGGGCTGTGTTCGTTGGGGTTGAACTCCTGCTAGCAAAACCGCCGGGTTGAGCAAGGGTTCAGACTGTGCCTGGGCCCTGTGGTCTCTTCCAGGTCAGTGTATGGCATTTCCTTCCCCTTGCCCCAGGCACCTGGGAGCATGTCTGCACGTGGAGAAAGACTTTCCTGTGGGAAGCCGTTTTTTGTCAAATGGGTCCCAGTGCTCTGCTCCTCTCTTTTCACTCCTGCTGCCAGAAGCCCAGGGAGGATGGGAGGGCTTAGAACATGGCTGGGCACTGTGGTTTCTTCCAGAGAAGTGGAGGGCATTTGCTTTACCTTGCCACAACCACTTGGGATAGGGTGTGCACCTCAGGAAAACTGTCTCCGTGGGAAGCCGGCTTTTTGCAAAGGGGTCTCAGGGCCGTGTGCCTCGGCTGTCCCTCCGGCTCCCCAAAGCACAGGGACGAGGTGAGGGGCTTAGACCATGCCTGGGCAATGTTGTTTCTTACACCTGGGTGTGTGGCATTTTGTTGAGCTGGCTACCCCCACTTGGGATAGGTGTTCCACAGCAAGCACCTATTCTTCGTCGGAAGCCGTTTTTGCCCCAGGGGTCTCCGGGCTGTGTTCGTTGGGGTTGAACTCCTGCTAGCAAAACCGCCGGGTTGAGGGAAGGGTTCAGACTGTGCCTGGGCCCTGTGGTCTCTTCCAGGTCAGTGTATGGCATTTCCTTCCCCTTGCCCCAGGCACCTGGGAGCATGTCTGCACGTGGAGAAAGACTTTCCCGTGGGAAGCCGGGTTTTGTCCAACGGGTCCCAGTGCTCTGCTCCTCTCTTTTCACTCCTGCTGCCAGAAGCCCAGGGAGGATGGGAGGGCTTAGATCATGGCAGGGCACTGTTGTTTCTTCCACAGAAGTGGAGGGCATTTGCTTTACCTTGCCACAATCACTTGGGATAGGGTCTGCACCTCAGGAAAACTGTCTCCGTGGAAAGCCGGCTTTTTGCAAAGGGGTCTCAGGGCCGTGTGCCTCGGCTGTCCCTCCGGCTCCCCAAAGCACAGGGACGAGGTGAGGGGCTTAGACCATGCCTGGGCAATGTTGTTTCTTACACCTGGGTGTGTGGCATTTTGTTGAGCTGGCTACCCCCACTTGGGATAGGTGTTCCACAGCAAGCACCTATTGTTCGTCGGAAGCCGTTTTTGCCCCAGGGGTCTCCGGGCTGTGTTCGTTGGGGTTGAACTCCTGCTAGCAAAACCGCCGGGTTGAGGGAAGGGTTCAGACTGTGCCTGGGCCCTGTGGTCTCTTCCAGGTCAGTGTATGGCATTTCCTTCCCCTTGCCCCAGGCACCTGGGAGCATGTCTGCACGTGGAGAAAGACTTTCCCGTGGGAAGCCGGTTTTTGTCAAACGGGTCCCAGTGCTCTGCTCCTCTCTTTTCACTCCTGCTGCCAGAAGCCCAGGGAGGATGGGAGGGCTTAGAACATGGCTGGGCACTGTGGTTTCTTCCAGAGAAGTGGAGGGCATTTGCTTTACCTTGCCACAACCACTTGGGATAGGGTGTGCACCTCAGGAAAACTGTCTCCGTGGGAAGCTGGCTTTTTGCAAAGGGGTCTCAGGGCCGTGTGCCTCGGCTGTCCCTCCGGCTCCCCAAAGCACAGGGACGAGGTGAGGGGCTTAGACCATGCCTGGGCAATGTTGTTTCTTACACCTGGGTGTGTGGCATTTTGTTGAGCTGGCTACCCCCACTTGGGATAGGTGTTCCACAGCAAGCACCTATTGTTCGTCGGAAGCCGTTTTTGCCCCAGGGGTCTCCGGTCTGTGTTCCTTGGGGTTGAACTCCTGCTAGCAAAACCGCCGGGTTGAGGGAAGGGTTCAGACTGTGCCTGGGCCCTGTGGTCTCTTCCAGGTCAGTGTATGGCATTTCCTTCCCCTTGCCCCAGGCACCTGGGAGCATGTCTGCACGTGGAGAAAGACTTTCCCGTGGGAAGCCGGGTTTTGTCCAACGGGTCCCAGTGCTCTGCTCCTCTCTTTTCACTCCTGCTGCCAGAAGCCCAGGGAGGATGGGAGGGCTTAGAACATGGCTGGGCACTGTGGTTTCTTCCAGAGAAGTGGAGGGCATTTGCTTTACCTTGCCACAACCACTTGGGATAGGGTCTGCACCTCAGGAAAACTGTCTCCGTGGGAAGCCGGCTTTTTGCAAGGGGGTCTCAGGGCCGTGTGCCTCGGCTGACCCTCCGGCTCCCCAAAGCACAGGGACGAGGTGAGGTGCTTAGACCATGCCTGGGCAATGTTGTTTCTTACACCTGGGTGTGTGGCATTTTGTTGAGCTGGCTACCCCCACTTGGGATAGGTGTTCCACAGCAAGCACCTATTGTTCGTCGGAAGCCGTTTTTGCCCCAGGGGTCTCCGGGCTGTGTTCGTTGGGGTTGAACTCCTGCTAGCAAAACCGCCGGGTTGAGCAAGGGTTCAGACTGTGCCTGGGCCCTGTGGTCTCTTCCAGGTCAGTGTATGGCATTTCCTTCCCCTTGCCCCAGGCACCTGGGAGCATGTCTGCACGTGGAGAAAGACTTTCCTGTGGGAAGCCGTTTTTTGTCAAATGGGTCCCAGTGCTCTGCTCCTCTCTTTTCACTCCTGCTGCCAGAAGCCCAGGGAGGATGGGAGGGCTTAGAACATGGCTGGGCACTGTGGTTTCTTCCAGAGAAGTGGAGGGCATTTGCTTTACCTTGCCACAACCACTTGGGATAGGGTGTGCACCTCAGGAAAACTGTCTCCGTGGGAAGCCGGCTTTTTGCAAAGGGGTCTCAGGGCCGTGTGCCTCGGCTGTCCCTCCGGCTCCCCAAAGCACAGGGACGAGGTGAGGGGCTTAGACCATGCCTGGGCAATGTTGTTTCTTACACCTGGGTGTGTGGCATTTTGTTGAGCTGGCTACCCCCACTTGGGATAGGTGTTCCACAGCAAGCACCTATTGTTCGTCGGAAGCCGTTTTTGCCCCAGGGGTCTCCGGGCTGTGTTCGTTGGGGTTGAACTCCTGCTAGCAAAACCGCCGGGTTGAGGGAAGGGTTCAGACTGTGCCTGGGCCCTGTGGTCTCTTCCAGGTCAGTGTATGGCATTTCCTTCCCCTTGCCCCAGGCACCTGGGAGCATGTCTGCACGTGGAGAAAGACTTTCCCGTGGGAAGCCGGGTTTTGTCCAACGGGTCCCAGTGCTCTGCTCCTCTCTTTTCACTCCTGCTGCCAGAAGCCCAGGGAGGATGGGAGGGCTTAGAACATGGCTGGGCACTGTGGTTTCTTCCAGAGAAGTGGAGGGCATTTGCTTTACCTTGCCACAACCACTTGGGATAGGGTGTGCACCTCAGGAAAACTGTCTCCGTGGGAAGCTGGCTTTTTGCAAAGGGGTCTCAGGGCCGTGTGCCTCGGCTGTCCCTCCGGCTCCCCAAAGCACAGGGACGAGGTGAGGGGCTTAGACCATGCCTGGGCAATGTTGTTTCTTACACCTGGGTGTGTGGCATTTTGTTGAGCTGGCTACCCCCACTTGGGATAGGTGTTCCACAGCAAGCACCTATTGTTCGTCGGAAGCCGTTTTTGCCCCAGGGGTCTCCGGTCTGTGTTCCTTGGGGTTGAACTCCTGCTAGCAAAACCGCCGGGTTGAGGGAAGGGTTCAGACTTTGCCTGGGCCCTGTGGTCTCTTCCAGGTCAGTGTATGGCATTTCCTTCCCCTTGCCCCAGGCACCTGGGAGCATGTCTGCACGTGGAGAAAGACTTTCCCGTGGGAAGCCGGGTTTTGTCCAACGGGTCCCAGTGCTCTGCTCCTCTCTTTTCACTCCTGCTGCCAGAAGCCCAGGGAGGATGGGAGGGCTTAGAACATGGCTGGGCACTGTGGTTTCTTCCAGAGAAGTGGAGGGCATTTGCTTTACCTTGCCACAACCACTTGGGATAGGGTCTGCACCTCAGGAAAACTGTCTCCGTGGGAAGCCGGCTTTTTGCAAGGGGGTCTCAGGGCCGTGTGCCTCGGCTGACCCTCCGGCTCCCCAAAGCACAGGGACGAGGTGAGGGGCTTAGACCATGCCTGGGCAATGTTGTTTCTTACACCTGGGTGTGTGGCATTTTGTTGAGCTGGCTACCCCCACTTGGGATAGGTGTTCCACAGCAAGCACCTATTGTTCGTCGGAAGCCGTTTTTGCCCCAGGGGTCTCCGGGCTGTGTTCGTTGGGGTTGAACTCCTGCTAGCAAAACCGCCGGGTTGAGGGAAGGGTTCAGACTGTGCCTGGGCCCTGTGGTCTCTTCCAGGTCAGTGTATGGCATTTCCTTCCCCTTGCCCCAGGCACCTGGGAGCATGTCTGCACGTGGAGAAAGACTTTCCCGTGGGAAGCCGGGTTTTGTCAAACGGGTCCCAGTGCTCTGCTCCTCTCTTTTCACTCCTGCTGCCAGAAGCCCAGGGAGGATGGGAGGGCTTAGAACATGGCTGGGCACTGTGGTTTCTTCCAGAGAAGTGGAGGGCATTTGCTTTACCTTGCCACAACCACTTGGGATAGGGTCTGCACCTCAGGAAAAGTGTCTCCGTGGGAAGCCGGCTTTTTGCAAAGGGGTCTCAGGGCCGTGTGCCTCGGCTGTCCCTCCGGCTCCCCAAAGCACAGGGACGAGGTGAGGGGCTTAGACCATGCCTGGGCAATGTTGTTTCTTACACCTGGGTGTGTGGCATTTTTTTGAGCTGGCTACCCCCACTTGGGATAGGTGTTCCACAGCAAGCACCTATTGTTCGTCGGAAGCCGTTTTTGCCCCAGGGGTCTCCGGGCTGTGTTCGTTGGGGTTGAACTCCTGCTAGCAAAACCGCCGGGTTGAGGGAAGGGTTCAGACTGTGCCTGGGCCCTGTGGTCTCTTCCAGGTCAGTGTATGGCATTTCCTTCCCCTTGCCCCAGGCACCTGGGAGCATGTCTGCACGTGGAGAAAGACTTTCCTGTGGGAAGCCGTTTTTTGTCAAATGGGTCCCAGTGCTCTGCTCCTCTCTTTTCACTCCTGCTGCCAGAAGCCCAGGGAGGATGGGAGGGCTTAGAACATGGCTGGGCACTGTGGTTTCTTCCAGAGAAGTGGAGGGCATTTGCTTTACCTTGCCACAACCACTTGGGATAGGGTGTGCACCTCAGGAAAACTGTCTCCGTGGGAAGCCGGCTTTTTGCCAAGGGGTCTCAGGGCCGTGTGCCTCGGCTGTCCCTCCGGCTCCCCAAAGCACAGGGACGAGGTGAGGGGCTTAGACCATGCCTGGGCAATGTTGTTTCTTACACCTGGGTGTATGGCATTTTGTTGAGCTGGCTACCCCCACTTGGGATAGGTGTTCCACAGCAAGCACCTATTGTTCGTCGAAAGCCGTTTTTGCCCCAGGGGTCTCCGGGCTGTGTTCGTTGGGGTTGAACTCCTGCTAGCAAAACCGCCGGGTTGAGGGAAGGGTTCAGACTGTGCCTGGGCCCTGTGGTCTCTTCCAGGTCAGTGTATGGCATTTCCTTCCCCTTGCCCCAGGCACCTGGGAGCATGTCTGCACGTGGAGAAAGACTTTCCCGTGGGAAGCCGGGTTTTGTCCAACGGGTCCCAGTGCTCTGCTCCTCTCTTTTCACTCCTGCTGCCAGAAGCCCAGGGAGGATGGGAGGGCTTAGATCATGGCAGGGCACTGTGGTTTCTTCCACAGAAGTGGAGGGCATTTGCTTTACCTTGCCACAATCACTTGGGATAGGGTCTGCACCTCAGGAAAACTGTCTCCGTGGAAAGCCGGCTTTTTGCAAAGGGGTCTCAGGGCCGTGTGCCTCGGCTGTCCCTCCGGCTCCCCAAAGCACAGGGACGAGGTGAGGGGCTTAGACCATGCCTGGGCAATGTTGTTTCTTACACCTGGGTGTGTGGCATTTTGTTGAGCTGGCTACCCCCACTTGGGATAGGTGTTCCACAGCAAGCACCTATTGTTCGTCGGAAGCCGTTTTTGCCCCAGGGGTCTCCGGGCTGTGTTCGTTGGGGTTGAACTCCTGCTAGCAAAACCGCCGGGTTGAGGGAAGGGTTCAGACTGTGCCTGGGCCCTGTGGTCTCTTCCAGGTCAGTGTATGGCATTTCCTTCCCCTTGCCCCAGGCACCTGGGAGCATGTCTGCACGTGGAGAAAGACTTTCCCGTGGGAAGCCGGTTTTTGTCAAACGGGTCCCAGTGCTCTGCTCCTCTCTTTTCACTCCTGCTGCCAGAAGCCCAGGGAGGATGGGAGGGCTTAGAACATGGCTGGGCACTGTGGTTTCTTCCAGAGAAGTGGAGGGCATTTGCTTTACCTTGCCACAACCACTTGGGATAGGGTGTGCACCTCAGGAAAACTGTCTCCGTGGGAAGCCGGCTTTTTGCAAAGGGGTCTCAGGGCCGTGTGCCTCGGCTGTCCCTCCAGCTCCCCAAAGCACAGGGACGAGGTGAGGGGCTTAGACCATGCCTGGGCAATGTTGTTTCTTACACCTGGGTGTGTGGCATTTTGTTGAGCTGGCTACCCCCACTTGGGATAGGTGTTCCACAGCAAGCACCTATTGTTCGTCGGAAGCCGTTTTTGCCCCAGGGGTCTCCGGGCTGTGTTCGTTGGGGTTGAACTCCTGCTAGCAAAACCGCCGGGTTGAGGGAAGGGTTCAGACTGTGCCTGGGCCCTGTGGTCTCTTCCAGGTCAGTGTATGGCATTTCCTTCCCCTTGCCCCAGGCACCTGGGAGCATGTCTGCAAGTGGAGAAAGACTTTCCCGTGGGAAGCCGGGTTTTGTCAAACGGGTCCCAGTGCTCTGCTCCTCTCTTTTCACTCCTGCTGCCAGAAGCCCAGGGAGGATGGGAGGGCTTAGAACATGGCTGGGCACTATGGTTTCTTCCAGAGAAGTGGAGGGCATTTGCTTTACCTTGCCACAACCACTTGGGATAGGGTCTGCACCTCAGGAAAACTGTCTCCGTGGGAAGCCGGCTTTTTGCAAAGGGGTCTCAGGGCCGTGTGCCTCGGCTGTCCCTCCGGCTCCCCAAAGCACAGGGACGAGGTGAGGGGCTTAGACCATGCCTGGGCAATGTTGTTTCTTACACCTGGGTGTGTGGCATTTTGTTGAGCTGGCTACCCCCACTTGGGATAGGTGTTCCACAGCAAGCACCTATTGTTCGTCGGAAGCCGTTTTTGCCCCAGGGGTCTCCGGGCTGTGTTCGTTGGGGTTGAACTCCTGCTAGCAAAACCGCCGGGTTGAGGGAAGGGTTCAGACTGTGCCTGGGCCCTGTGGTCTCTTCCAGGTCAGTGTATGGCATTTCCTTCCCCTTCCCCAGGCACCTGGGAGCATGTCTGCACGCGGAGAAAGACTTTCCCCTGGGAAGCCGGGTTTTGTCAAACGGGTCCCAGTGCTCTGCTCCTCTCTTTTCACTCCTGCTGCCAGAAGCCCAGGGAGGATGGGAGGGCTTAGAACATGGCTGGGCACTGTGGTTTCTTCCAGAGAAGTGGAGGGCATTTGCTTTACCTTGCCACAACCACTTGGGATAGGGTCTGCACCTCAGGAAAACTGTCTCCGTGGGAAGCCGGCTTTTTGCAAAGGGAACTCAGGGCCGTGTGCCTCGGCTGTCCGTCCGGCTCCCCAAAGCACAGGGACGAGGTGAGGGGCTTAGACCATGCCTCGGCAATGTTGTTTCTTACACCTGGGTGTGTGGCATTTTGTTGAGCTGGCTACCCCCACTTGGGATAGGTGTTCCACAGCAAGCACCTATTGTTCGTCGGAAGCCGTTTTTGCCCCAGGGGTCTCCGGGCTATGTTCGTTGGAGTTGAACTCCTGCTAGCAAAACCGCCGGGTTGAGGGAAGGGTTCAGACTGTGCCAGGGCCCTGTGGTCTCTTCCAGGTCAGTGTATGGCATTTCCTTCCCCTTGCCCCAGGCACCTGGGAGCATGTCTGCACGTGGAGAAAGACTTTCCCGTGGGAAGCCGGTTTTTGTCAAACGGGTCCCAGTGCTCTGCTCCTCTCTTTTCACTCCTGCTGCCAGAAGCCCAGGGAGGATGGGAGGGCTTAGAACATGGCTGGGCACTGTGGTTTCTTCCAGAGAAGTGGAGGGCATTTGCTTTACCTTGCCACAACCACTTGGGATAGGGTCTGCACCTCAGGAAAACTGTCTCCGTGGGAAGCCGGCTTTTTCCAAAGGGTCTCAGGGCCGTGTGCCTCGGCTGTCCCTCCGGCTCCCCAAAGCACAGGGACGAGGTGAGGGGCTTAGACCATGCCTGGGCAATGTTGTTTCTTACACCTGGGTGTGTGGCATTTTGTTGAGCTAGCTACCCCCACCTCGGATAGGTGTTCCACAGCAAGCACCTATTGTTCGTCGGAAGCCGTTTTTGCCCCAGGGGTCTCCGGGCTGTGTTCGTTAGGGTTGAACTCCTGCTACCAAACCCGCCGGGTTGAGGGAAGGGTTCAGACTGTGCCTGGGCCCTGTGGTCTCTTCCAGGTCAGTGTATGGCATTTCCTTCCCCTTGCCCCAGGCACCTGGGAGCATGTCTGCACGTGGAGAAAGACTTTCCCGTGGGAAGCCGGTTTTTGTCAAACGGGTCCCAGTGCTCTGCTCCTCTCTTTTCACTCCTGCTGCCAGAAGCCCAGGGAGGATGGGAGGGCTTAGAACATGGCTGGGCACTGTGGTTTCTTCCAGAGAAGTGGAGGGCATTTGCTTTACCTTGCCACAACCACTTGGGATAGGGTGTGCACCTCAGGAAAACTGTCTCCGTGGGAAGCCGGCTTTTTGCAAAGGGGTCTCAGGGCCGTGTGCCTCGGCTGTCCCTCCGGCTCCCCAAAGCACAGGGACGAGGTGAGGGGCTTAGACCGTGCCTGGGCAATGTTGTTTCTTACACCTGGGTGTGTGGCATTTTGTTGAGCTGGCTACCCCCACTTGGGATAGGTGTTCCACAGCAAGCACCTATTGTTCGTCGGAAGCCGTTTTTGCCCCAGGGGTCTCCGGGCTGTGTTCGTTGGGGTTGAACTCCTGCTAGCAAAACCGCCGGGTTGAGGGAAGGGTTCAGACTGTGCCTGGGCCCTGTGGTCTCTTCCAGGTCAGTGTATGGCATTTCCTTCCCCTTGCCCCAGGCACCTGGGAGCATGTCTGCACGTGGATAAAGACTTTCCCGTGGGACGCCGGTTTTTGTCAAACGGGTCCCAGTGCTCTGCTCCTCTCTTTTCACTCCTGCTGCCCGAAGCCCAGGGAGGATGGGAGGGCTTAGAACATGGCTGGGCACTGTGCTTTCTTCCAGAGAAGTGGAGGGCATTTGCTTTACCATGCCACAACCACTTGGGATAGGGTCTGCACCTCAGGAAAACTGTCTCCGTGGGAAGCCGGCTTTTTGCAAAGCGGTCTCAGGGCCGTGTGCTTCGGCTGTCCCTCCGGCTCCCCAAAGCACAGGGACGAGGTGAGGGGCTTAGACCATGCCTGGGCAATGTTGTTTCTTACACCTGGGTGTGTGGCATTTTGTTGAGCTGGCTACCCCCACTTGGGATAGGTGTTCCACAGCAAGCACCTATTGTTCGTCGGAAGCCGTTTTTGCCCCAGGGGTCTCCGGGCTGTGTTCGTTGGGGTTGAACTCCTGCTAGCAAAACCGCCGGGTTGAGGGAAGGGTTCAGACTGTGCCTGGGCCCTGTGGTCTCTTCCAGGTCAGTGTATGGCATTTCCTTCCCCTTGCCCCAGGCACCTGGGAGCATGTCTGCACGTGGAGAAAGACTTTCCCGTGGGAAGCCGGTTTTTGTCCAACGGGTCCCAGTGCTCTGCTCCTCTCTTTTCACTCCTGCTGCCAGAAGCCCAGGGAGGATGGGAGGGCTTAGAACATGGCTGGGCACTGTGGTTTCTTCCAGAGAAGTGGAGGGCATTTGCTTTACCTTGCCACAACCACTTGGGATAGGGTCTGCACCTCAGGAAAACTGTCTCCGTGGGAAGCCGGCTTTTTGCAAGGGGGTCTCAGGGCCGTGTGCCTCGGCTGTCCCTCCGGCTCCCCAAAGCACAGGGACGAGGTGAGGGGCTTAGACCATGCCTGGGCAATGTTGTTTCTTACACCTGGGTGTGTGGCCTTTTGTTGAGCTGGCTACCCCCACTTGGGATAGGTGTTCCACAGCAAGCACCTATTGTTCGTCGGAAGCCGTTTTTGCCCCAGGGGTCTCCGGGCTGTGTTCGTTGGGGTTGAACTCCTGCTAGCAAAACCGCCGGGTTGAGGGAAGCGTTCAGACTGTGCTTGGGCCCTGTGGTCTCTGCCAGGTCAGTGTATGGCATTTCCTTCCCCATGCCACAGGCACCTGGGAGCATGTCTGCACGTGGAGAAAGACTTTCCCGTGGGAAGCCGGGTTTTGTCAAACCGTTCCCAGTGCTCTGCTCCTCTCTTTTCTCTCCTGCTGCCAGAAGCCCAGGGAGGATGGGAGGGCTTAGAACATGGCTGGGCACTGTGGTTTCTTCCAGAGAAGTGGAGGGCATTTGCTTTACCTTGCCACAACCACTTGGGATAGGGTGTGCACCTCAGGAAAACTGTCTCCGTGGGAAGCCGGCTTTTTGCAAGGGGGTCTCAGGGCCGTGTGCCTCGGCTGACCCTCCGGCTCCCCAAAGCACAGGGACGAGGTGAGGGGCTTAGACCATGCCTGGGCAATGTTGTTTCTTACACCTGGGTGTGTGGCATTTTGTTGAGCTGGCTACCCCCACTTGGGATAGGTGTTCCACAGCAAGCACCTATTGTTCGTCGGAAGCCGTTTTTGCCCCAGGGGTCTCCGGGCTGTGTTCGTTGGGGTTGAACTCCTGCTAGCAAAACCGCCGGGTTGAGGGAAGGGTTCAGACTGTGCCTGGGCCCTGTGGTCTCTTCCAGGTCAGTGTATGGCATTTCCTTCCCCTTCCCCAGGCACCTGGGAGCATGTCTGCACGCGGAGAAAGACTTTCCCGTGGGAAGCCGGGTTTTGTCAAACGGGTCCCAGTGCTCTGCTCCTCTCTTTTCACTCCTGCTGCCAGAAGCCCAGGGAGGATGGGAGGGCTTAGAACATGGCTGGGCACTGTGGTTTCTTCCAGAGAAGTGGAGGGCATTTGCTTTACCTTGCCACAACCACTTGGGATAGGGTCTGCACCTCAGGAAAACTGTCTCCGTGGGAAGCCGGCTTTTTGCAAAGGGAACTCAGGGCCGTGTGCCTCGGCTGTCCGTCCGGCTCCCCAAAGCACAGGGACGAGGTGAGGGGCTTAGACCATGCCTCGGCAATGTTGTTTCTTACACCTGGGTGTGTGGCATTTTGTTGAGCTGGCTACCCCCACTTGGGATAGGTGTTCCACAGCAAGCACCTATTGTTCGTCGGAAGCCGTTTTTGCCCCAGGGGACTCCGGGCTGTGTTCGTTGGGGTTGAACTCCTGCTAGCAAAACCGCCGGGTTGAGGGAAGGGTTCAGACTGTGCCTGGGCCCTGTGGTCTCTTCCAGGTCAGTGTATGGCATTTCCTTCCCCTTGCCCCAAGCACCTGGGAGCATGTCTGCACGTGGAGAAAGACTTTCCCGTGGGAAGCCGGTTTTTGTCAAACGGGTCCCAGTGCTCTGCTCCTCTCTTTTCACTCCTGCTGCCAGAAGCCCAGGGAGGATGGGAGGGCTTAGAACATGGCTGGGCACTGTGGTTTCTTCCAGAGAAGTGGAGGGCATTTGCTTTACCTTGCCACAACCACTTGGGATAGGGTCTGCACCTCAGGAAAACTGTCTCCGTGGGAAGCCGGCTTTTTGCAAGGGGGTCTCAGGGCCGTGTGCCTCGGCTGACCCTCCGGCTCCCCAAAGCACAGGGACGAGGTGAGGGGCTTAGACCATGCCTGGGCAATGTTGTTTCTTACACCTGGGTGTGTGGCATTTTGTTGAGCTGGCTACCCCCACTTGGGATAGGTGTTCCACAGCAAGCACCTATTGTTCGTCGGAAGCCGTTTTTGCCCCAGGGGTCTCCGGGCTGTGTTCGTTGGGGTTGAACTCCTGCTAGCAAAACCGCCGGGTTGAGGGAAGGGTTCAGACTGTGCCTGGGCCCTGTGGTCTCTTCCAGGTCTGTGTATGGCATTTCCTTCCCCTTGCCCCAGGCACCTGGGAGCATGTCTGCACGTGGAGAAAGACTTTCCCGTGGGAAGCCGGGTTTTGTCAAACGGGTCCCAGTGCTCTGCTCCTCTCTTTTCACTCCTGCTGCCAGAAGCCCAGGGAGGATGGGAGGGCTTAGAACATGGCTGGGCACTGTGCTTTCTTCCAGAGAAGTGGAGGGCATTTGCTTTACCTTGCCACAACCACTTGGGATAGGGTCTGCACCTCAGGAAAACTGTTTCCGTGGGAAGCCGGCTTTTTGCAAATGGGTCTCAGGGCCGTGTGCCTCGGCTGTCCCTCCGGCTCCCCAAAGCACAGGGACGAGGTGAGGGGCTTAGACCATGCCTGGGCAATGTTGTTTCTTACACCTGGGTGTGTGGCATTTTGTTGAGCTGGCTACCCCCACTTGGGATAGGTTTTCCACAGCAAGCACCTATTGTTCGTCGGAAGCCGTTTTTGCCCCAGGGGTCTCCGGGCTGTGTTCGTTGGGGTTGAACTCCTGCTAGCAAAACCGCCGGGTTGAGGGAAGGGTTCAGACTGTGCCTGGGCCCTGTGGTCTCTTCCAGGTCAGTGTATGGCATTTCCTTCCCCTTGCCCCAGGCACCTGGGAGCATGTCTGCACGTGGAGAAAGACTTTCCCGTGGGAAGCCGGGTTTTGTCAAACGGGTCCCAGTGCTCTGCTCCTCTCTTTTCACTCCTGCTGCCAGAAGCCCAGGGAGGATGGGAGGGCTTAGAACATGGCTGGGCCCTGTGGTTTCTTTCAGAGAAGTGGAGGGCATTTGCTTTACCTTGCCACAAACACTTGGGATAGGGTGTGCACCTCAGGAAAACTGTCTCCGTGGGAAGCCGGCTTTTTGCAAAGGGGTCTCAGGGCCCTGTGCCTCGGCTGTCCCTCCGGCTCCCCAAAGCACAGGGACGAGGTGAGGGGCTTAGACCATGCCTGGTCAATGTTGTTTCTTACACCTGGGTGTGTGGCATTTTGTTGAGCTGGCTACCCCCACTTGGGATAGGTGTTCCACAGCAAGCACCTATTGTTCGTCGGAAGCCGTTTTTGCCCCAGGGGTCTCCGGGCTGTGTTCGTTGGGGTTGAACTCCTGCTAGCAAAACCGCCGGGTTGAGGGAAGGGTTCAGACTGTGCCTGGGCCCTGTGGTCTCTTCCAGGTCAGTGTATGGCATTTCCTTCCCCTTGCCCCAGGCACCTGGGAGCATGTCTGCACGTGGAGAAAGACTTTCCCGTGGGAAGCCGGGTTTTGTCAAACGGGTCCCAGTGCTCTGCTCCTCTCTTTTCACTCCTGCTGCCAGAAGCCCAGGGAGGATGGGAGGGCTTAGAACATGGCTGGGCACTGTGGTTTCTTCCAGAGAAGTGGAGGGCATTTGCTTTACCTTGCCACAACCACTTGGGATAGGGTGTGCACCTCAGGAAAACTGTCTCCGTGGGAAGCCGGCTTTTTGCAAAGGGGTCTCAGGGCCGTGTGCCTCGGCTGTCCCTCCGGCTCCCCAAAGCACAGGGACGAGGTGAGGGGCTTAGACCATGCCTGGGCAATGTTGTTTCTTACACCTGGGTGTGTGGCATTTTGTTGAGCTGGCTACCCCCACTTGGGCTAGGTGTTCCACAGCAAGCACCTATTGTTCGTCGGAAGCCGTTTTTGCCCCAGGGGTCTCCGCGCTGTGTTCGTTGGGGTTGAACTCCTGCTAGCAAAACCGCCGGGTTGAGGGAAGGGTTCAGACTGTGCCTGGGCCCTGTGGTCTCTTCCAGGTCAGTGTATGGCATTTCCTTACCCTTGCCACAGGCACCTGGGAGCATGTCTGCACGTGGAGAAAGACTTTCCCGTGGGAAGCCGGTTTTTGTCAAACGGGTCCCAGTGCTCTGCTCCTCTCTTTTCACTCCTGCTGCCAGAAGCCCAGGGAGGATGGGAGGGCTTAGAACATGGCTGGGCCCTGTGGTTTCTTCTAGAGAAGTGGAGCGCATTTGCTTTACCTTGCCACAACCACTTGGGATAGGGTGTGCACCTCAGGAAAACTGTCTCCGTGGGAAGCCGGCTTTTTGCAAAGGGGTCTCAGGGCCGTGTGCCTCGGCTGTCCCTCCGGCTCCCCAAAGCACAGGGACGAGGTGAGGGGCTTAGACCATGCCTGGGCAATGTTGTTTCTTACACCTGGGTGTGTGGCATTTTGTTGAGCTGGCTACCCCCACTTGGGATAGGTGTTCCACAGCAAGCACCTATTGTTCGTCGGAAGCCGTTTTTGCCCCAGGGGTCTCCGGGCTGTGTTCGTTGGGGTTGAACTCCTGCTAGCAATACCGCCGGGTTGAGGGAAGGGTTCAGACTGTGCCTGGGCCCTGTGGTCTCTTCCAGGTCAGTGTATGGCATTTCCTTCCCCTTGCCCCAGGCACCTGGGAGCATGTCTGCACGTGGAGAAAGACTTTCCCGTGGGAAGCCGGGTTTTGTCAAACGGGTCCCAGTGCTCTGCTCCTCTCTTTTCACTCCTGCTGCCAGAAGCCCAGGGAGGATGGGAGGGCTTAGAACATGGCTGGGCACTGTGGTTTCTTCCAGAGAAGTGGAGGGCATTTGCTTTACCTTGCCACAACCACTTGGGATAGGGTCTGCACCTCAGGAAAACTGTCTCCGTGGGAAGCCGGCTTTTTGCAAAGGGGTCTCAGGGCCGTGGGCCTCGGCTGTCCCTCCGGCTCCCCAAAGCACAGGGACGAGGTGAGGGGCTTAGACCATGCCTGGGCAATGTTGTTTCTTACACCTGGGTGTGTGGCATTTTGTTGAGCTGGCTACCCCCACCTCGGATAGGTGTTCCACAGCAAGCACCTATTGTTCGTCGGAAGCCGTTTTTGCCCCAGGGGTCTCCGGGCTGTGTTCGTTGGGGTTGAACTCCTGCTAGCAAAACCGCCGGGTTGAGGGAAGGGTTCAGACTGTGCCTGGGCCCTGTGGTCTCTTCCAGGTCAGTGTATGGCATTTCCTTCCCCTTGCCCCAGGCACCTGGGAGCATGTCTGCACGTGGAGAAAGACTTTCCCGTGGGAAGCCGGGTTTTGTCAAACGGGTCCCAGTGCTCTGCTCCTCTCTTTTCACTCCTGCTGCCAGAAGCCCAGGGAGGATGGGAGGGCTTAGAACATGGCTGGGCCCTGTGGTTTCTTTCAGAGAAGTGGAGGGCATTTGCTTTACCTTGCCACAAACACTTGGGATAGGGTCTGCACCTCAGGAAAACTGTCTACGTGGGAAGCCGGCTTTTTGCAAAGGGGTCTCAGGGCCCTGTGCCTCGGCTGTCCCTCCGGCTCCCCAAAGCACAGGGACGAGGTGAGGGGCTTAGACCATGCCTGGTCAATGTTGTTTCTTACACCTGGGTGTGTGGCATTTTGTTGAGCTGGCTACCCCCACTTGGGATAGGTGTTCCACAGCAAGCACCTATTGTTCGTCGGAAGCCGTTTTTGCCCCAGGGGTCTCCGGGCTGTGTTCGTTGGGGTTGAACTCCTGCTAGCAAAACCGCCGGGTTGAGGGAAGGGTTCAGACTGTGCCTGGGCCCTGTGGTCTCTTCCAGGTCAGTGTATGGCATTTCCTTCCCCTTGCCACAGGCACCTGGGAGCATGTCTGCACGTGGAGAAAGACTTTCCCGTGGGAAGCCGGGTTTTGTCAAACGGGTCCCAGTGCTCTGCTCCTCTCTTTTCACTCCTGCTGCCAGAAGCCCAGGGAGGATGGGAGGGCTTAGAACATGGCTGGGCACTGTGGTTTCTTCCAGAGAAGTGGAGGGCATTTGCTTTACCTTGCCACAACCACTTGGGATAGGGTCTGCACCTCAGGAAAACTGTCTCCGTGGGAAGCCGGCTTTTTGCAAAGGGGTCTCAGGGCCGTGTGCCTCGGCTGTCCCTCCGGCTCCCCAAAGCACAGGGACGAGGTGAGGGGCTTAGACCATGCCTGGGCAATGTTGTTTCTTACACCTGGGTGTGTGGCATTTTGTTGAGCTGGCTACCCCCACTTGGGATAGGTGTTCCACAGCAAGCACCTATTGTTCGTCGGAAGCCGTTTTTGCCCCAGGGGTCTCCGGGCTGTGTTCGTTGGGGTTGAACTCCTGCTAGCAAAACCGCCGGGTTGAGGGAAGGGTTCAGACTGTGCCTGGGCCCTGTGGTCTCTTCCAGGTCAGTGTATGGCATTTCCTTCCCCTTGCCCCAGGCACCTGGGAGCATGTCTGCACGTGGAGAAAGACTTTCCCGTGGGAAGCCGGGTTTTGTCAAACGGGTCCCAGTGCTCTGCTCCTCTCTTTTCACTCCTGCTGCCAGAAGCCCAGGGAGGATGGGAGGGCTTAGAACATGGCTGGGCACTGTGGTTTCTTCCAGAGAAGTGGAGGGCATTTGCTTTACCTTGCCACAACCACTTGGGATAGGGTGTGCACCTCAGGAAAACTCTCTCCGTGGGAAGCCGGCTTTTTGCAAAGGGGTTTCAGGGCCGTGGGCCTCGGCTGTCCTTCTGGGTCCCCAAAACACAGGGACGAGGTGAGGGGCTTAGACCATGCCTGGGCAATGTTGTTTCTTACACCTGGGTGTGTGGCATTTTGTTGAGCTGGCTACCCCCACTTGGGATAGGTGTTCCACAGCAAGCACCTATTGATCGTCGGAAGCCGTTTTTGCCCCAGGGGTCTCCGGGCTGTGTTCGTTGGGCTTGAACTCCTGCTAGCAAAACCGCCGGGTGAGGGAAGGGTTCAGACTGTGCCTGGGCCCTGTGGTCTCTTCCAGGTCAGTGTATGGCATTTCCTTCCCCTTGCCCCAGGCACCTGGGAGCATGTCTGCACGTGGAGAAAGACTTTCCCGTGGGAAGCCGGTTTTTGTCAAACGGGTCCCAGTGCTCTGCTCCTCTCTTTTCACTCCTGCTGCCAGAAGTCCAGGGAGGATGGGAGGGCTTAGAACATGGCTGGGCACTGTGGTTTCTTCCAGAGAAGTGGAGGGCATTTGCTTTACCTTGCCACAACCACTTGGGATAGGGTCTGCACCTCAGGAAAACTGTCTCCGTGGGAAGCCGGCTTTTTGCAAAGGGGTCTCAGGGCCGTGTGCCTTGGCTGTCCCTCCGGCTCCCCAAAGCACAGGGACGAGGTGAGGGGCTTAGACCATGCCTGGGCAATGTTGTTTCTTACACCTGGGTGTGTGGCATTTTGTTGAGCTGGCTACCCCCACTTGGGATAGGTGTTCCACAGCAAGCACCTATTGTTCGTCGGAAGCCGTTTTTGCCCCAGGGGTCTCCGGGCTGTGTTCGTTGGGGTTGAACTCCTGCTAGCAAAACCGCCGGGTTGAGGGAAGGGTTCAGACTGTGCCTGGGCCCTGTGGTCTCTTCCAGGTCAGTGTATGGCATTTCCTTCCCCTTGCCACAGGCACCTGGGAGCATGTCTGCACGTGGAGAAAGACTTTCCCGTGGGAAGCCGGCTTTTGTCAAACGGGTCCCAGTGCTCTGCTCCTCTCTTTTCACTCCTGCTGCCAGAAGCCCAGGGAGGATGGGAGGGCTTAGAACATGGCTGGGCACTGTGGTTTCTTCCAGAGAAGCGGAGGGCATTTGCTTTACCTTGCCACAACCACTTGGGATAGGGTGTGCACCTCAGGAAAACTGTCTCCGTGGGAAGCCGGCTTTTTGCAAAGGGGTCTCAGGGCCGTGTGCCTCGGCTGTCCCTCCGTCTCACCAAAGCACAGGGACGAGGTGAGGGGCTTAGACCATGCCTGGGCAATGTTGTTTCTTACACCTGGGTGTGTGGCCTTTTTTTGAGCTGGCTACCCCCACTTGGGATAGGTGTTCCACAGCAAGCACCTATTGTTCGTCGGAAGCCGTTTTTGCCCCAGGGGTCTCCGGGCTGTGTTCGTTGGGGTTGAACTCCTGCTAGCAAAACCGCCGGGTTGAGGGAAGGGTTCAGACTGTGCCTGGGCCCTGTGGTCTCTTCCAGGTCAGTGTATGGCATTTCCTTCCCCTTGCCCCAGGCACCTGGGAGCATGTCTGCACGTGGAGAAAGACTTTCCCGTGGGAAGCCGGGTTTTGTCAAACGGGTCCCAGTGCTCTGCTCCTCTCTTTTCACTCCTGCTGCCAGAAGCCCAGGGAGGATGGGAGGGCTTAGAACATGGCTTGGCACTGTGGTTTCTTCCAGAGAAGTGGAGGGCATTTGCTTTACCTTGCCACAACCACTTGGGATAGGGTCTGAACCTCAGGAAAACTGTCTCCGTGGGAAGCCGGCTTTTTGCAAAGGGGTCTCAGGGCCGTGTGCTTCGGCTGTCCCTCCGACTCCCCAAACCACAGGGACGAGGTGAGGGGCTTAGACCAAGCCTGGGCAATGTTGTTTCTTACACCTGGGTGTGTGGCATTTTGTTGAGCTGGCTACCCCCACTTGGGATAGGTGTTCCACAGCAAGCACCTATTGTTCGTCGGAAGCCGTTTTTGCCCCAGGGGTCTCCGGGCTGTGTTCGTTGGTGTTGAACTCCTGCTAGCAAAACCGCCGGGTTGAGGGAAGGGTTCAGACTGTGCCTGGGCCCTGTGGTCTCTTCCAGGTCAGTGTATGGCATTTCCTTCCCCTTGCCCCAGGCACCTGGGAGCATGTCTGCACGTGGAGAAAGACTTTCCCGTGGGAAGCCGGTTTTTGTCAAACGGGTCCCAGTGCTCTGCTCCTCTCTTTTCACTCCTGCTGCCAGAAGCCCAGGGAGGATGGGAGGGCTTAGAACATGGCTGGGCACTGTGGTTTCTTCCAGAGAAGTGGAGGGCATTTGCTTTACCTTGCCACAACCACTTGGGATAGGGTCTGAACCTCAGGAAAACTGTCTCCGTAGGAAGCCGGCTTTTTGCAAAGGGTCTCAGGGCCGTGTGCTTCGGCTGTCCCTCCGACTCCCCAAAGCACAGGGACGAGGTGAGGGGCTTAGACCATGCCTGGGCAATGTTGTTTCTTACACCTGGGTGTGTGGCATTTTGTTGAGCTGGCTACCCCCACTTGGGATAGGTGTTCCACAGCAAGCACCTATTGTTCGTCGGAAGCCGTTTTTGCCCCAGGGGTCTCCGGGCTGTGTTCGTTGGGGTTGAACTCCTGCTAGCAAAACCGCCGGGTTGAGGGAAGGGTTCAGACTGTGCCTGGGCCCTGTGGTCTCTTCCAGGTCAGTGTATGGCATTTCCTTCCCCTTGCCCCAGGCACCTGGGAGCATGTCTGCACGTGGAGAAAGACTTTCCCGTGGGAAGCCGGTTTTTGTCAAACGGGTCCCAGTGCTCTGCTCCTCTCTTTTCACTCCTGCTGCCAGAAGTCCAGGGAGGATGGGAGGGCTTAGAACATGGCTGGGCACTGTGGTTTCTTCCAGAGAAGTGGAGGGCATTTGCTTTACCTTGCCACAACCACTTGGGATAGGGTCTGCACCTCAGGAAAACTGTTTCGGTGGGAAGCCGGCTTTTTGCAAAGGGGTCTCAGGGCCGTGAGCCTCGGGTGTCCCTCCGGCTCCCCAAAGCACAGGGACGAGGTGAGGTGCTTAGACCATGCCTGGGCAATGTTGTTTCTTACACCTGGGTGTGTGGCATTTTGTTGAGCTGGCTACCCCCACTTGGGATAGGTGTTCCACAGCAAGCACCTATTGTTCGTCGGAAGCCGTTTTTGCCCCAGGGGTCTCCGGGCTATGTTCGTTGGGGTTGAACTCCTGCTAGCAAAACCGCCGGGTTGAGGGAAGGGTTCAGACTGTGCGTGGGCCCTGTGCTCTCTTCCAGGTCAGTGTATGGCATTTCCTTCCCCTTGCCACAGGCACCTGGGAGCATGTCTGCACGTGGAGAAAGACTTTCCCGTGGGAAGCCAGGTTTTGTCAAACGGGTCCCAGTGCTCTGCTCCTCTCTTTTCTCTCCAGCTGCCAGAAGCCCAGGGAGGATGGGAGGGCTTAGAACATGGCTGGGCACTGTGGTTTCTTCCAGAGAAGTGGAGGGCATTTGCTTTACCTTGCCACAACCACTTGGGATAGGGTGTGCACCTCAGGAAAACTCTCTCCGTGGGAAGCCGGCTTTTTGCAAAGGGGTTTCAGGGCCGTGGGCCTCGGCTGTCCTTCCGGGTCCCCAAAACACAGGGACGAGGTGAGGGGCTTAGACCATGCCTGGGCAATGTTGTTTCTTACACCTGGGTGTGTGGCATTTTGTTGAGCTGGCTACCCCCACTTGGGATAGGTGTTCCACAGCAAGCACCTATTGATCGTCGGAAGCCGTTTTTGCCCCAGGGGTCTCCGGGCTGTGTTCGTTGGGCTTGAACTCCTGCTAGCAAAACCGCCGGGTGAGGGAAGGGTTCAGACTGTGCCTGGGCCCTGTGGTCTCTTCCAGGTCAGTGTATGGCATTTCCTTCCCCTTGCCCCAGGCACCTGGGAGCATGTCTGCACGTGGAGAAAGACTTTCCCGTGGGAAGCCGGTTTTTGTCAAACGGGTCCCAGTGCTCTGCTCCTCTCTTTTCACTCCTGCTGCCAGAAGTCCAGGGAGGATGGGAGGGCTTAGAACATGGCTGGGCACTGTGGTTTCTTCCAGAGAAGTGGAGGGCATTTGCTTTACCTTGCCACAACCACTTGGGATAGGGTCTGCACCTCAGGAAAACTGTCTCCGTGGGAAGCCGGCTTTTTGCAAAGGGGTCTCAGGGCCGTGTGCCTTGGCTGTCCCTCCGGCTCCCCAAAGCACAGGGACGAGGTGAGGGGCTTAGACCATGCCTGGGCAATGTTGTTTCTTACACCTGGGTGTGTGGCATTTTGTTGAGCTGGCTACCCCCACTTGGGATAGGTGTTCCACAGCAAGCACCTATTGTTCGTCGGAAGCCGTTTTTCCCCAGGGGTCTCCGGGCTGTGTTCGTTGGGGTTGAATTCCTGCTAGCAAAACCGCCGGGTTGAGGGAAGGGTTCAGACTGTGCCTGGGCCCTGTGGTCTCTTCCAGGTCAGTGTATGGCATTTCCTTCCCCTTGCCACAGGCACCTGGGGGCATGTCTGCACGTGGAGAAAGACTTTCCCGTGGGAAGCCGGGTTTTGTCAAACGGGTCCCAGTGCTCTGCTCCTCTCTTTTCACTCCTGCTGCCAGAAGCCCAGGGAGGATGGGAGGGCTTAGAACATGGCTGGGCACTGTGGTTTCTTCCAGAGAAGCGGAGGGCATTTGCTTTACCTTGCCACAACCACTTGGGATAGGGTCTGCACCTCAGGAAAACTGTCTCCGTGGGAAGCCGGCTTTTTGCAAAGGGGTCTCAGGGCCGTGTGCCTCGGCTGTCCCTCCGTCTCACCAAAGCACAGGGACGAGGTGAGGGGCTTAGACCATGCCTGGGCAATGTTGTTTCTTACACCTGGGTGTGTGGCCTTTTTTTGAGCTGGCTACCCCCACTTGGGATAGGTGTTCCACAGCAAGCACCTATTGTTCGTCGGAAGCCGTTTTTGCCCCAGGGGTCTCCGGGCTGTGTTCGTTGGGGTTGAACTCCTGCTAGCAAAACCGCCGGGTTGAGGGAAGGGTTCAGACTGTGCCTGGGCCCTGTGGTCTCTTCCAGGTCAGTGTATGGCATTTCCTTCCCCTTGCCCCAGGCACCTGGGAGCATGTCTGCACGTGGAGAAAGACTTTCCCGTGGGAAGCCGGGTTTTGTCAAACGGGTCCCAGTGCTCTGCTCCTCTCTTTTCACTCCTGCTGCCAGAAGCCCAGGGAGGATGGGAGGGCTTAGAACATGGCTGGGCACTGTGGTTTCTTCCAGAGAAGTGGAGGGCATTTGCTTTACCTTGCCACAACCACTTGGGATAGGGTGTGCACCTCAGGAAAACTGTCTCCGTGGGAAGCCGGCTTTTTGGCAAAGGGGTCTCAGGGCCGTGTGCCTCGGCTGTCCCTCCGGCTCCCCAAAGCACAGGGACGAGGTGAGGGGCTTAGACCATGCCTGGGCAATGTTGTTTCTTACACCTGGGTGTGTGGCATTTTGTTGAGCTGGCTACCCCCACTTGGGCTAGGTGTTCCACAGCAAGCACCTATTGTTCGTCGGAAGCCGTTTTTGCCCCAGGGGTCTCCGCGCTGTGTTCGTTGGGGTTGAACTCCTGCTAGCAAAACCGCCGGGTTGAGGGAAGGGTTCAGACTGTGCCTGGGCCCTGTGGTCTCTTCCAGGTCAGTGTATGGCATTTCCTTCCCCTTGCCACAGGCACCTGGGAGCATGTCTGCACGTGGAGAAAGACTTTCCCGTGGGAAGCCGGTTTTTGTCAAACGGGTCCCAGTGCTCTGCTCCTCTCTTTTCACTCCTGCTGCCAGAAGCCCAGGGAGGATGGGAGGGCTTAGAACATGGCTGGGCCCTGTGGTTTCTTCTAGAGAAGTGGAGCGCATTTGCTTTACCTTGCCACAACCACTTGGGATAGGGTGTGCACCTCAGGAAAACTGTCTCCGTGGGAAGCCGGCTTTTTGCAAAGGGGTCTCAGGGCCGTGTGCCTCGGCTGTCCCTCCGGCTCCCCAAAGCACAGGGACGAGGTGAGGGGCTTAGACCATGCCTGGGCAATGTTGTTTCTTACACCTGGGTGTGTGGCATTTTGTTGAGCTGGCTACCCCCACTTGGGATAGGTGTTCCACAGCAAGCACCTATTGTTCGTCGGAAGCCGTTTTTGCCCCAGGGGTCTCCGGGCTGTGTTCGTTGGGGTTGAACTCCTGCTAGCAAAACCGCCGGGTTGAGGGAAGGGTTCAGACTGTGCCTGGGCCCTGTGGTCTCTTCCAGGTCAGTGTATGGCATTTCCTTCCCCTTGCCCCAGGCACCTGGGAGCATGTCTGCACGTGGAGAAAGACTTTCCCGTGGGAAGCCGGGTTTTGTCAAACGGGTCCCAGTGCTCTGCTCCTCTCTTTTCACTCCTGCTGCCAGAAGCCCAGGGAGGATGGGAGGGCTTAGAACATGGCTGGGCACTGTGGTTTCTTCCAGAGAAGTGGAGGGCATTTGCTTTACCTTGCCACAACCACTTGGGATAGGGTCTGCACCTCAGGAAAACTGTCTCCGTGGGAAGCCGGCTTTTTGCAAAGGGGTCTCAGGGCCGTGGGCCTCGGCTGTCCCTCCGGCTCCCCAAAGCACAGGGACGAGGTGAGGGGCTTAGACCATGCCTGGGCAATGTTGTTTCTTACACCTGGGTGTGTGGCATTTTGTTGAGCTGGCTACCCCCACCTCGGATAGGTGTTCCACAGCAAGCACCTATTGTTCGTCGGAAGCCGTTTTTGCCCCAGGGGTCTCCGGGCTGTGTTCGTTGGGGTTGAACTCCTGCTAGCAAAACCGCCGGGTTGAGGGAAGGGTTCAGACTGTGCCTGGGCCCTGTGGTCTCTTCCAGGTCAGTGTATGGCATTTCCTTCCCCTTGCCCCAGGCACCTGGGAGCATGTCTGCACGTGGAGAAAGACTTTCCCGTGGGAAGCCGGGTTTTGTCAAACGGGTCCCAGTGCTCTGCTCCTCTCTTTTCACTCCTGCTGCCAGAAGCCCAGGGAGGATGGGAGGGCTTAGAACATGGCTGGGCCCTGTGGTTTCTTTCAGAGAAGTGGAGGGCATTTGCTTTACCTTGCCACAAACACTTGGGATAGGGTCTGCACCTCAGGAAAACTGTCTCCGTGGGAAGCCGGCTTTTTGCAAAGGGGTCTCAGGGCCCTGTGCCTCGGCTGTCCCTCCGGCTCCCCAAAGCACAGGGACGAGGTGAGGGGCTTAGACCATGCCTGGTCAATGTTGTTTCTTACACCTGGGTGTGTGGCATTTTGTTGAGCTGGCTACCCCCACTTGGGATAGGTGTTCCACAGCAAGCACCTATTGTTCGTCGGAAGCCGTTTTTGCCCCAGGGGTCTCCGGGCTGTGTTCGTTGGGGTTGAACTCCTGCTAGCAAAACCGCCGGGTTGAGGGAAGGGTTCAGACTGTGCCTGGGCCCTGTGGTCTCTTCCAGGTCAGTGTATGGCATTTCCTTCCCCTTGCCCCAGGCACCTGGGAGCATGTCTGCACGTGGAGAAAGACTTTCCCGTGGGAAGCCTGTTTTTGTCAAACATGTCCCAGTGCTCTGCTCCTCTCTTTTCACTCCTGCTGCCAGAAGCCCAGGGAGGATGGGAGGGCTTAGAAAATGGCTGGGCACTGTGGTTTCTTCCAGAGAAGTGGAGCGCATTTGCTTTACCTTTCCACAACCACTTGGGATAGGGTCTGCACCTCAGGAAAACTGTCTCCGTGGGAAGCCGGCTTTTTGCAAAGGGGTCTCAGGGCCGTGTGCCTCGGCTGTCCCTCCGGCTCCCCAAAGCACAGGGACGAGGTGAGGGGCTTAGACCATGCCTGGGCAATGTTGTTTCTTACACCTGGGTGTGTGGCATTTTGTTGAGCTGGCTACCCCCACTTGGGATAGGTGTTCCACAGCAAGCACCTATTGTTCGTCGGAAGCCGTTTTTGCCCCAGGGGTCTCCGGGCTGTGTTCGTTGGGGTTGAACTCCTGCTAGCAAAACCGCCGGGTTGAGGGAAGGGTTCAGACTGTGCCTGGGCCCTGTGGTCTCTTCCAGGTCAGTGTATGGCATTTCCTTCCCCTTGCCACAGGCACCTGGGAGCATGTCTGCACGTGGAGAAAGACTTTCCCGTGGGAAGCCGGGTTTTGTCAAACGGGTCCCAGTGCTCTGCTCCTCTCTTTTCACTCCTGCTGCCAGAAGCCCAGGGAGGATGGGAGGGCTTAGAACATGGCTGGGCACTGTGGTTTCTTCCAGAGAAGTGGAGGGCATTTGCTTTACCTTGCCACAACCACTTGGGATAGGGTGTGCACCTCAGGAAAACTGTCTCCGTGGGAAGCCGGCTTTTTGCAAAGGGGTCTCAGGGCCGTGTGCCTCGGCTGTCCCTCCGGCTCCCCAAAGCACAGGGACGAGGTGAGGGGCTTAGACCATGCCTGGGCAATGTTGTTTCTTACACCTGGGTGTGTGGCATTTTGTTGAGCTGGCTACCCCCACTTGGGATAGGTGTTCCACAGCAAGCACCTATTGTTCGTCGGAAGCCGTTTTTGCCCCAGGGGTCTCCGGGCTGTGTTCGTTGGGGTTGAACTCCTGCTAGCAAAACCGCCGGGTTGAGGGAAGGGTTCAGACTGTGCCTGGGCCCTGTGGTCTCTTCCAGGTCAGTGTATGGCATTTCCTTCCCCTTGCCCCAGGCACCTGGGAGCATGTCTGCACGTGGAGAAAGACTTTCCCGTGGGAAGCCGGGTTTTGTCAAACGGGTCCCAGTGCTCTGCTCCTCTCTTTTCACTCCTGCTGCCAGAAGCCCAGGGAGGATGGGAGGGCTTAGAACATGGCTGGGCACTGTGGTTTCTTCCAGAGAAGTGGAGGGCATTTCCTTTACCTTGCCACAACCACTTGGGATAGGGTGTGCACCTCAGGAAAACTCTCTCCGTGGGAAGCCGGCTTTTTGCAAAGGGGTTTCAGGGCCGTGGGCCTCGGCTGTCCTTCCGGGTCCCCAAAACACAGGGACGAGGTGAGGGGCTTAGACCATGCCTGGGCAATGTTGTTTCTTACACCTGGGTGTGTGGCATTTTGTTGAGCTGGCTACCCCCACTTGGGATAGGTGTTCCACAGCAAGCACCTATTGATCGTCGGAAGCCGTTTTTGCCCCAGGGGTCTCCGGGCTGTGTTCGTTGGGCTTGAACTCCTGCTAGCAAAACCGCCGGGTGAGGGAAGGGTTCAGACTGTGCCTGGGCCCTGTGGTCTCTTCCAGGTCAGTGTATGGCATTTCCTTCCCCTTGCCCCAGGCACCTGGGAGCATGTCTGCACGTGGAGAAAGACTTTCCCGTGGGAAGCCGGTTTTTGTCAAACGGGTCCCAGTGCTCTGCTCCTCTCTTTTCACTCCTGCTGCCAGAAGTCCAGGGAGGATGGGAGGGCTTAGAACATGGCTGGGCACTGTGGTTTCTTCCAGAGAAGTGGAGGGCATTTGCTTTACCTTGCCACAACCACTTGGGATAGGGTCTGCACCTCAGGAAAACTGTCTCCGTGGGAAGCCGGCTTTTTGCAAAGGGGTCTCAGGGCCGTGTGCCTTGGCTGTCCCTCCGGCTCCCCAAAGCACAGGGACGAGGTGAGGGGCTTAGACCATGCCTGGGCAATGTTGTTTCTTACACCTGGGTGTGTGGCATTTTGTTGAGCTGGCTACCCCCACTTGGGATAGGTGTTCCACAGCAAGCACCTATTGTTCGTCGGAAGCCGTTTTTGCCCCAGGGGTCTCCGGGCTGTGTTCGTTGGGGTTGAACTCCTGCTAGCAAAACCGCCGGGTTGAGGGAAGGGTTCAGACTGTGCCTGGGCCCTGTGGTCTCTTCCAGGTCAGTGTATGGCATTTCCTTCCCCTTGCCACAGGCACCTGGGAGCATGTCTGCACGTGGAGAAAGACTTTCCCGTGGGAAGCCGGCTTTTGTCAAACGGGTCCCAGTGCTCTGCTCCTCTCTTTTCACTCCTGCTGCCAGAAGCCCAGGGAGGATGGGAGGGCTTAGAACATGGCTGGGCACTGTGGTTTCTTCCAGAGAAGCGGAGGGCATTTGCTTTACCTTGCCACAACCACTTGGGATAGGGTGTGCACCTCAGGAAAACTGTCTCCGTGGGAAGCCGGCTTTTTGCAAAGGGGTCTCAGGGCCGTGTGCCTCGGCTGTCCCTCCGTCTCACCAAAGCACAGGGACGAGGTGAGGGGCTTAGACCATGCCTGGGCAATGTTGTTTCTTACACCTGGGTGTGTGGCCTTTTTTTGAGCTGGCTACCCCCACTTGGGATAGGTGTTCCACAGCAAGCACCTATTGTTCGTCGGAAGCCGTTTTTGCCCCAGGGGTCTCCGGGCTGTGTTCGTTGGGGTTGAACTCCTGCTAGCAAAACCGCCGGGTTGAGGGAAGGGTTCAGACTGTGCCTGGGCCCTGTGGTCTCTTCCAGGTCAGTGTATGGCATTTCCTTCCCCTTGCCCCAGGCACCTGGGAGCATGTCTGCACGTGGAGAAAGACTTTCCCGTGGGAAGCCGGTTTTTGTCAAACGGGTCCCAGTGCTCTGCTCCTCTCTTTTCACTCCTGCTGCCAGAAGTCCAGGGAGGATGGGAGGGCTTAGAACATGGCTGGGCACTGTGGTTTCTTCCAGAGAAGTGGAGGGCATTTGCTTTACCTTGCCACAACCACTTGGGATAGGGTCTGCACCTCAGGAAAACTGTTTCGGTGGGAAGCCGGCTTTTTGCAAAGGGGTCTCAGGGCCGTGAGCCTCGGGTGTCCCTCCGGCTCCCCAAAGCACAGGGACGAGGTGAGGTGCTTAGACCATGCCTGGGCAATGTTGTTTCTTACACCTGGGTGTGTGGCATTTTGTTGAGCTGGCTACCCCCACTTGGGATAGGTGTTCCACAGCAAGCACCTATTGTTCGTCGGAAGCCGTTTTTGCCCCAGGGGTCTCCGGGCTGTGTTCGTTGGGGTTGAACTCCTGCTAGCAAAACCGCCGGGTTGAGGGAAGGGTTCAGACTGTGCCTGGGCCCTGTGGTCTCTTCCAGGTCAGTGTATGGCATTTCCTTCCCCTTCCCACAGGCACCTGGGAGCATGTCTGCACGTGGAGAAAGACTTTCCGGTGGGAAGCCGGGTTTTGTCAAACGGGTCCCAGTGCTCTGCTCCTCTCTTTTCACTCCTGCTGCCAGAAGCCCAGGGAGGATGGGAGGGCTTAGAACATGGCTTGGCACTGTGGTTTCTTCCAGAGAAGTGGAGGGCATTTGCTTTACCTTGCCACAACCACTTGGGATAGGGTCTGAACCTCAGGAAAACTGTCTCCGTAGGAAGCCGGCTTTTTGCAAAGGGGTCTCAGGGCCGTGTGCTTCGGCTGTCCCTCCGACTCCCCAAAGCACAGGGACGAGGTGAGGGGCTTAGACCAAGCCTGGGCAATGTTGTTTCTTACACCTGGGTGTGTGGCATTTTGTTGAGCTGGCTACCCCCACTTGGGATAGGTGTTCCACAGCAAGCACCTATTGTTCGTCGGAAGCCGTTTTTGCCCCAGGGGTCTCCGGGCTGTGTTCGTTGGGGTTGAACTCCTGCTAGCAAAACCGCCGGGTTGAGGGAAGGGTTCAGACTGTGCCTGGGCCCTGTGGTCTCTTCCAGGTCAGTGTATGGCATTTCCTTCCCCTTGCCCCAGGCACCTGGGAGCATGTCTGCACGTGGAGAAAGACTTTCCCGTGGGAAGCCGGTTTTTGTCAAACGGGTCCCAGTGCTCTGCTCCTCTCTTTTCACTCCTGCTGCCAGAAGTCCAGGGAGGATGGGAGGGCTTAGAACATGGCTGGGCACTGTGGTTTCTTCCAGAGAAGTGGAGGGCATTTGCTTTACCTTGCCACAACCACTTGGGATAGGGTCTGCACCTCAGGAAAACTGTTTCGGTGGGAAGCCGGCTTTTTGCAAAGGGGTCTCAGGGCCGTGAGCCTCGGGTGTCCCTCCGGCTCCCCAAAGCACAGGGACGAGGTGAGGTGCTTAGACCATGCCTGGGCAATGTTGTTTCTTACACCTGGGTGTGTGGCATTTTGTTGAGCTGGCTACCCCCACTTGGGATAGGTGTTCCACAGCAAGCACCTATTGTTCGTCGGAAGCCGTTTTTGCCCCAGGGGTCTCCGGGCTGTGTTCGTTGGGGTTGAACTCCTGCTAGCAAAACCGCCGGGTTGAGGGAAGGGTTCAGACTGTGCGTGGGCCCTGTGCTCTCTTCCAGGTCAGTGTATGGCATTTCCTTCCCCTTGCCACAGGCACCTGGGAGCATGTCTGCACGTGGAGAAAGACTTTCCCGTGGGAAGCCAGGTTTTGTCAAACGGGTCCCAGTGCTCTGCTCCTCTCTTTTCTCTCCTGCTGCCAGAAGCCCAGGGAGGATGGGAGGGCTTAGAACATGGCTGGGCACTGTGGTTTCTTCCAGAGAAGTGGAGGGCATTTGCTTTACCTTGCCACAACCACTTGGGATAGGGTCTGCACCTCAGGAAAACTGTCTCCGTGGGAAGCCGGCTTTTTGCAAAGGGGTCTCAGGGCCGTGTGCCTTGGCTGTCCCTCCGGCTCCCCAAAGCACAGGGACGAGGTGAGGGGCTTAGACCATGCCTGGGCAATGTTGTTTCTTACACCTGGGTGTGTGGCATTTTGTTGAGCTGGCTACCCCCACTTGGGATAGGTGTTCCACAGCAAGCACCTATTGTTCGTCGGAAGCCGTTTTTGCCCCAGGGGTCTCCGGGCTGTGTTCGTTGGGGTTGAACTCCTGCTAGCAAAACCGCCGGGTTGAGGGAAGGGTTCAGACTGTGCCTGGGCCCTGTGGTCTCTTCCAGGTCAGTGTATGGCATTTCCTTCCCCTTGCCACAGGCACCTGGGAGCATGTCTGCACGTGGAGAAAGACTTTCCCGTGGGAAGCCGGGTTTTGTCCAACGGGTCCCAGTGCTCTGCTCCTCTCTTTTCACTCCTGCTGCCAGAAGCCCAGGGAGGATGGGAGGGCTTAGAACATGGCTGGGCACTGTGGTTTCTTCCAGAGAAGTGGAGGGCATTTGCTTTACCTTGCCACAACCACTTGGGATAGGGTCTGAACCTAAGGAAAACTGTCTCCGTGGGAAGCCGGCTTTTTGCAAAGGGGTCTCAGGGCCGTGTGCTTCGGCTGTCCCTCCGACTCCCCAAAGCACAGGGACGAGGTGAGGGGCTTAGACCAAGCCTGGGCAATGTTGTTTCTTACACCTGGGTGTGTGGCATTTTGTTGAGCTGGCTACCCCCACTTGGGATAGGTGTTCCACAGCAAGCACCTATTGTTCGTCGGAAGCCGTTTTTGCCCCAGGGGACTCCGGGCTGTGTTCGTTGGGGTTGAACTCCTGCTAGCAAAACCGCCGGGTTGAGGGAAGGGTTCAGACTGTGCCTGGGCCCTGTGGTCTCTTCCAGGTCAGTGTATGGCATTTCCTTCCCCTTGCCCCAGGCACCTGGGAGCATGTCTGCACGTGGAGAAAGACTTTCCCGTGGGAAGCCGGTTTTTGTCAAACGGGTCCCAGTGCTCTGCTCCTCTCTTTTCACTCCTGCTGCCAGAAGTCCAGGGAGGATGGGAGGACTTAGAACATGGCTGGGCACTGTGGTTTCTTCCAGAGAAGTGGAGGGCATTTGCTTTACCTTGCCACAACCACTTGGGATAGGGTGTGCACCTCAGGAAAACTGTCTCCGTGGGAAGCCGGCTTTTTGCAAGGGGGTCTCAGGGCCGTGTGCCTCGGCTGACCCTCCAGCTCCCCAAAGCACAGGGACGAGGTGAGGGGCTTAGACCATGCCTCGGCAATGTTGTTTCTTACACCTGGGTGTGTGGCATTTTGTTGAGCTGCCTACCCCCACTTGGGATAGGTGTTCCACAGCAAGCACCTATTGTTCGTCGGAAGCCGTTTTTGCCCCAGGGGTCTCCGGGCTGTGTTCGTTGGGGTTGAACTCCTGCTAGCAAATCCGCCGGGTTGAGGGAAGGGTTCAGACTGTGCCTGGGCCCTGTGGTCTCTTCCAGGTCTGTGTATGGCATTTCCTTCCCCATGCCCCAGGCACCTGGGAGCATGTCTGCACGTGGAGAAAGACTTTCCCGTGGGAAGCCGGGTTTTGTCAAACGGGTCCCAGTGCTCTGCTCCTCTCTTTTCACTCCTGCTGCCAGAAGCCCAGGGAGGATGGGAGGGCTTAGAACATGGCTGGGCACTGTGGTTTCTTCCAGAGAAGTGGAGGGCATTTGCTTTACCTTGCCACAACCACTTGGGATAGGGTCTGCACCTCAGGAAAACTGTCTCCGTGGGAAGCCGGCTTTTTGCAAAGGGGTCTCAGGGCCGTGTGCTTCGGCTGTCCCTCCGGCTCCCCAAAGCACAGGGACGAGGTGAGGGGCTTAGACCATGCCTGGGCAATGTTGTTTCTTACACTTGGGTGTGTGGCATTTTGTTGAGCTGGCTACCCCCACTTGGGATAGGTGTTCCACAGCAAGCACCTATTGTTCGTCGGAAGCCGTTTTTGCCCCAGGGGTCTCCGGGCTGTGTTCGTTGGGGTTGAACTCCTGCTAGCAAAACCGCCGGGTTGAGGGAAGGGTTCAGACTGTGCCTGGGCCCTGTGGTCTCTTCCAGGTCAGTGTATGGCATTTCCTTCCCCTTCCCCAGGCACCTGGGAGCATGTCTGCACGTGGAGAAAGACTTTCCCGTGGGAAGCCGGGTTTTGTCAAACGAGTCCCAGTGCTCTGCTCCTCTCTTTTCACTCCTGCTGCCAGAAGCCCAGGGAGGATGGGAGGGCTTAGAACATGGCTGGGCACTGTGGTTTCTTCCAGAGAAGTGGAGGGCATTTGCTTTACCTTGCCACAACCACTTGGGATAGGGTCTGCACCTCAGGAAAACTCTCTCCGTGGGAAGCCGGCTTTTTGCAAAGGGAACTCAGGGCCGTGTGCCTCGGCTGTCCGTCCGGCTCCCCAAAGCACAGGGACGAGGTGAGGGGCTTAGACCATGCCTCGGCAATGTTGTTTCTTACACCTGGGTGTGTGGCATTTTGTTGAGCTGGCTACCCCCACTTGGGATAGGTGTTCCACAGCAAGCACCTATTGTTCGTCGGAAGCCGTTTTTGCCCCAGGGGTCTCCGGGCTATGTTCGTTGGAGTTGAACTCTTGCTAGCAAAACCGCCGGGTTGAGGGAAGGGTTCAGACTGTGCCAGGGCCCTGTGGTCTCTTCCAGGTCAGTGTATGGCATTTCCTTCCCCTTGCCCCAGGCACCTGGGAGCATGTCTGCACGTGGAGAAAGACTTTCCCGTGGGAAGCCGGTTTTTGTGAAACGGGTCCCAGTGCTCTGCTCCTCTCTTTTCACTCCTGCTGCCAGAAGCCCAGGGAGGATGGGAGGGCTTAGAACATGGCTGGGCACTGTGGTTTCTTCCAGAGAAGTGGAGGGCATTTGCTTTACCTTGCCACAACCACTTGGGATAGGGTCTGCACCTCAGGAAAACTGTCTCCGTGGGAAGCCGGCTTTTTCCAAAGGGTCTCAGGGCCGTGGGCCTCGGCTGTCCCTCCGGCTCCCCAAAGCACAGGGACGAGGTGAGGGGCTTAGACCATGCCTGGGCAATGTTGTTTCTTACACCTGGGTGTGTGGCATTTTGTTGAGCTGGCTACCCCCACTTGGGATAGGTGTTCCACAGCAAGCACCTATTGTTCGTCGGAAGCCGTTTTTGCCCCAGGGGTCTCCGGGCTGTGTTCGTTGGGGTTGAACTCCTGCTAGCAAAACCGCCGGGTTGAGGGAAGGGTTCACACTGTGCGTGGGCCCTGTGCTCTCTTCCAGGTCAGTGTATGGCATTTCCTTCCCCTTGCCACAGGCACCTGGGAGCATGTCTGCACGTGGAGAAAGACTTTCCCGTGGGAAGCCAGGTTTTGTCAAACGGGTCCCAGTGCTCTGCTCCTCTCCTTTCTCTCCTGCTGCCAGAAGCCCAGGGAGGATGGGAGGGCTTAGAACATGGCTGGGCACTGTGGTTTCTTCCAGAGAAGTGGAGGGCATTTGCTTTACCTTGCCACAACCACTTGGGATAGGGTCTGCACCTCAGGAAAACTGTCTCCGTGGGAAGCCGGCTTTTTGCAAAGGGGTCTCAGGGCCGTGTGCCTTGGCTGTCCCTCCGGCTCCCCAAAGCACAGGGACGAGGTGAGGGGCTTAGACCATGCCTGGGCAATGTTGTTTCTTACACCTGGGTGTGTGGCATTTTGTTGAGCTGGCTACCCCCACTTGGGATAGGTGTTCCACAGCAAGCACCTATTGTTCGTCGGAAGCCGTTTTTGCCCCAGGGGTCTCCGGGCTGTGTTCGTTGGGGTTGAACTCCTGCTACCAAAACCGCCGGGTTGAGGGAAGGGTTCAGACTGTGCCTGGGCCCTGTGGTCTCTTCCAGGTCAGTGTATGGCATTTCCTTCCCCTTGCCACAGGCACCTGGGAGCATGTCTGCACGTGGAGAAAGACTTTCCCGTGGGAAGCCGGGTTTTGTCCAACGGGTCCCAGTGCTCTGCTCCTCTCTTTTCACTCCTGCTGCCAGAAGCCCAGGGAGGATGGGAGGGCTTAGAACATGGCTGGGCACTGTGGTTTCTTCCAGAGAAGTGGAGGGCATTTGCTTTACCTTGCCACAACCACTTGGGATAGGGTTTGAACCTAAGGAAAACTGTCTCCGTGGGAAGCCGGCTTTTTGCAAAGGGGTCTCAGGGCCGTGTGCTTCGGCTGTCCCTCCGGCTCCCCAAAGCACAGGGACGAGGTGAGGGGCTTAGACCAAGCCTGGGCAATGTTGTTTCTTACACCTGGGTGTGTGGCATTTTGTTGAGCTGGCTACCCCCACTTGGGATAGGTGTTCCACAGCAAGCACCTATTGTTCGTCGGAAGCCGTTTTTGCCCCAGGGGACTCCGGGCTGTGTTCGTTGGGGTTGAACTCCTGCTAGCAAAACCGCCGGGTTGAGGGAAGGGTTCAGACTGTGCCTGGGCCCTGTGGTCTCTTCCAGGTCAGTGTATGGCATTTCCTTCCCCTTGCCCCAAGCACCTGGGAGCATGTCTGCACGTGGAGAAAGACTTTCCCGTGGGAAGCCGGTTTTTGTCAAACGGGTCCCAGTGCTCTGCTCCTCTCTTTTCACTCCTGCTGCCAGAAGCCCAGGGAGGATGGGAGGGCTTAGAACATGGCTGGGCACTGTGGTTTCTTCCAGAGAAGTGGAGGGCATTTGCTTTACCTTGCCACAACCACTTGGGATAGGGTGTGCACCTCAGGAAAACTGTCTCCGTGGGAAGCCGGCTTTTTGCAAGGGGGTCTCAGGGCCGTGTGCCTCGGCTGACCCTCCGGCTCCCCAAAGCACAGGGACGAGGTGAGGGGCTTAGACCATGCCTCGGCAATGTTGTTTCTTACACCTGGGTGTGTGGCATTTTGTTGAGCTGGCTACCCCCACTTGGGATAGGTGTTCCACAGCAAGCACCTATTGTTCGTCGGAAGCCGTTTTTGCCCCAGGGGTCTCCGGGCTGTGTTCGTTGGGGTTGAACTCCTGCTAGCAAAACCGCCGGGTTGAGGGAAGGGTTCAGACTGTGCCTGGGCCCTGTGGTCTCTTCCAGGTCTGTGTATGGCATTTCCTTCCCCTTGCCCCAGGCACCTGGGAGCATGTCTGCACGTGGAGAAAGACTTTCCCGTGGGAAGCCGGGTTTTGTCAAACGGGTCCCAGTGCTCTGCTCCTCTCTTTTCACTCCTGCTGCCAGAAGCCCAGGGAGGATGGGAGGGCTTAGAACATGGCTGGGCACTGTGGTTTCTTCCAGAGAAGTGGAGGGCATTTGCTTTACCTTGCCACAACCACTTGGGATAGGGTCTGCACCTCAGGAAAACTGTCTCCGTGGGAAGCCGGCTTTTTGCAAAGGGGTCTCAGGGCCGTGTGCTTCGGCTGTCCTTCCGGCTCCCCAAAGCACAGGGACGAGGTGAGGGGCTTAGACCATGCCTGGGCAATGTTGTTTCTTACACTTGGGTGTGTGGCATTTTGTTGAGCTGGCTACCCCCACTTGGGATAGGTGTTCCACAGCAAGCACCTATTGTTCGTCGGAAGCCGTTTTTGCCCCAGGGGTCTCCGGGCTGTGTTCGTTGGGGTTGAACTCCTGCTAGCAAAACCGCCGGGTTGAGGGAAGGGTTCAGACTGTGCCTGGGCCCTGTGGTCTCTTCCAGGTCAGTGTATGGCATTTCCTTCCCCTTCCCCAGGCACCTGGGAGCATGTCTGCACGTGGAGAAAGACTTTCCCGTGGGAAGCCGGGTTTTGTCAAACGGGTCCCAGTGCTCTGCTCCTCTCTTTTCACTCCTGCTGCCAGAAGCCCAGGGAGGATGGGAGGGCTTAGAACATGGCTGGGCACTGTGGTTTCTTCCAGAGAAGTGGAGGGCATTTGCTTTACCTTGCCACAACCACTTGGGATAGGGTCTGCACCTCAGGAAAACTGTCTCCGTGGGAAGCCGGCTTTTTGCAAAGGGAACTCAGGGCCGTGTGCCTCGGCTGTCCGTCCGGCTCCCCAAAGCACAGGGACGAGGTGAGGGGCTTAGACCATGCCTCGGCAATGTTGTTTCTTACACCTGGGTGTGTGGCATTTTGTTGAGCTGGCTACCCCCACTTGGGATAGGTGTTCCACAGCAAGCACCTATTGTTCGTCGGAAGCCGTTTTTGCCCCAGGGGTCTCCGGGCTATGTTCGTTGGAGTTGAACTCCTGCTAGCAAAACCGCCGGGTTGAGGGAAGGGTTCAGACTGTGCCAGGGCCCTGTGGTCTCTTCCAGGTCAGTGTATGGCATTTCCTTCCCCTTGCCCCAGGCACCTGGGAGCATGTCTGCACGTGGAGAAAGACTTTCCCGTGGGAAGCCGGTTTTTGTCAAACGGGTCCCAGTGCTCTGCTCCTCTCTTTTCACTCCTGCTGCCAGAAGCCCAGGGAGGATGGGAGGGCTTAGAACATGGCTGGGCACTGTGGTTTCTTCCAGAGAAGTGGAGGGCATTTGCTTTACCTTGCCACAACCACTTGGGATAGGGTCTGCACCTCAGGAAAACTGTCTCCGTGGGAAGCCGGCTTTTTCCAAAGGGTCTCAGGGCCGTGGGCCTCGGCTGTCCCTCCGGCTCCCCAAAGCACAGGGACGAGTGAGGGGCTTAGACCATGCCTGGGCAATGTTGTTTCTTACACCTGGGTGTGTGGCATTTTGTTGAGCTAGCTACCCCCACCTCGGATAGGTGTTCCACAGCAAGCACCTATTGTTCGTCAGAAGCCGTTTTTGCCCCAGGGGTCTCCGGGCTGTGTTCGTTGGGGTTGAACTCCTGCTAGCAAACCCGCCGGGTTGAGGGAAGGGTTCAGACTGTGCCTGGGCCCTGTGGTCTCTTCCAGGTCAGTGTATGGCATTTCCTTCCCCTTGCCCCAGGCACCTGGGAGCATGTCTGCACGTGGAGAAAGACTTTCCCGTGGGAAGCCGGTTTTTGTCAAACGGGTCCCAGTGCTCTGCTCCTCTCTTTTCACTCCTGCTGCCAGAAGCCCAGGGAGGATGGGAGGGCTTAGAACATGGCTGGGCACTGTGGTTTCTTCCAGAGAAGTCGAGGGCATTTGCTTTACCTTGCCACAACCACTTGGGATAGGGTGTGCACCTCAGGAAAACTGTCTCCGTGGGAAGCCGGCTTTTTGCAAAGGGGTCTCAGGGCCGTGTGCCTCGGCTGTCCCTCCGGCTCCCCAAAGCACAGGGACGAGGTGAGGGGCTTAGACCATGCCTGGGCAATGTTGTTTCTTACACCTGGGTGTGTGGCCTTTTGTTGAGCTGGCTACCCCCACTTGGGATAGGTGTTCCACAGCAAGCACCTATTGTTCGTCGGAAGCCGTTTTTGCCCCAGGGGTCTCCGGGCTGTGTTCGTTGGGGTTGAACTCCTGCTAGCAAAACCGCCGGGTTGAGGGAAGGGTTCAGACTGTGCCTGGGCCCTGTGGTCTCTTCCAGGTCAGTGTATGGCATTTCCTTCCCCTTGCCCCAGGCACCTGGGAGCATGTCTGCACGTGGAGAAAGACTTTCCCGTGGGAAGCCAGTTTTTGTCAAACGGGTCCCAGTGCTCTGCTCCTCTCTTTTCACTCCTGCTGCCAGAAGCCCAGGGAGGATGGGAGGGCTTAGAACATGGCTGGGCACTGTGGTTTCTTGCAGAGAAGTGGAGGGCATTTGCTTTACCTTGCCACAGCCACTTGGGATAGGGTGTGCACCTCAGGAAAACTGTCTCTGTGGGAAGCCGGCTTTTTGCAAAGGGGTCTCAGGGCCGTGTGCCTCGGCTGTCCCTCCGGCTCCCCAAAGCACAGGGACGAGGTGAGGGGCTTAGACCATGCCTGGGCAATGTTGTTTCTTACACCTGGGTGTGTGGCATTTTGTTGAGCTGGCTACCCCCACTTGGGATAGGTGTTCCACAGCAAGCACCTATTGTTCGTCGGAAGCCGTTTTTCCCCAGGGGTCTCCGGGCTGTGTTCGTTGGGGTTGAATTCCTGCTAGCAAAACCGCCGGGTTGAGGGGAGGGTTCAGACTGTGCCTGGGCCCTGTGGTCTCTTCCAGGTCAGTGTATGGCATTTCCTTCCCCTTGCCACAGGCACCTGGGAGCATGTCTGCACGTGGAGAAAGACTTTCCCGTGGGAAGCCGGTTTTTGTCAAACGGGTCCCAGTGCTCTGCTCCTCTCTTTTCACTCCTGCTGCCAGAAGCCCAGGGAGGATGGGAGGGCTTAGAACATGGCTGGGCACTGTGGTTTCTTCCAGAGAAGTGGAGGGCATTTGCTTTACCTTGCCACAACCACTTGGGATAGGGTGTGCATCTCAGGAAAACTGTCTCCGTGGGAAGCCGGCTTTTTGCAAGGGGGTCTCAGGGCCGTGTGCCTCGGCTGTCCCTCCGGCTCCCCAAAGCACAGGGACGAGGTGAGGGGCTTAGACCATGCCTGGGCAATGTTGTTTCTTACACCTGGGTGTGTGGCATTTTGTTGAGCTGGCTACCCCCACTTGGGATAGGTGTTCCACAGCAAGCACCTATTGTTCGTCGGAAGCCGTTTTTGCCCCAGGGGTCTCCGGGCTGTGTTCGTTGGGGTTGAACTCCTGCTAGCAAAACCGCCGGGTTGAGGGAAGGGTTCAGACTGTGCCTGGGCCCTGTGGTCTCTTCCAGGTCAGTGTATGGCATTTCCTTCCCCTTGCCCCAGGCACCTGGGAGCATGTCTGCACGTGGAGAAAGACTTTCCCGTGGGAAGCCGGTTTTTGTCAAACGGGTCCCAGTGCTCTGCTCCTCTCTTTTCACTCCTGCTGCCAGAAGTCCAGGGAGGATGGGAGGGCTTAGAACATGGCTGGGCACTGTGGTTTCTTCCAGAGAAGTGGAGGGCATTTGCTTTACCTTGCCACAACCACTTGGGATAGGGTGTGCACCTCAGGAAAACTGTCTCCGTGGGAAGCCGGCTTTTTGCAAGGGGGTCTCAGGGCCGTGTGCCTCGGCTGACCCTCCGGCTCCCCAAAGCACAGGGACGAGGTGAGGGGCTTAGACCATGCCTCGGCAATGTTGTTTCTTACACCTGGGTGTGTGGCATTTTGTTGAGCTGGCTACCCCCACTTGGGATAGGTGTTCCACAGCAAACACCTATTGTTCGTCGGAAGCCGTTTTTGCCCCAGGGGTCTCCGGGCTGTGTTCGTTGGGGTTGAACTCCTGCTAGCAAATCCGCCGGGTTGAGGGAAGGGTTCAGACTGTGCCTGCGCCCTGTGGTCTCTTCCAGGTCTGTGTATGGCATTTCCTTCCCCTTGCCCCAGGCACCTGGGAGCATGTCTGCACGTGGAGAAAGACTTTCCCGTGGGAAGCCGGGTTTTGTCAAACGGGTCCCAGTGCTCTGCTCCTCTCTTTTCACTCCTGCTGCCAGAAGCCCAGGGAGGATGGGAGGGCTTAGAACATGGCTGGGCACTGTGGTTTCTTCCAGAGAAGTGGAGGGCATTTGCTTTACCTTGCCACAACCACTTGGGATAGGGTCTGCACCTCAGGAAAACTGTCTCCGTGGGAAGCCGGCTTTTTGCAAAGGGGTCTCAAGGCCGTGTGCTTCGGCTGTCCCTCCGGCTCCCCAAAGCACAGGGACGAGGTGAGGGGCTTAGACCATGCCTGGGCAATGTTGTTTCTTACACCTGGGTGTGTGGCATTTTGTTGAGCTGGCTACCCCCACTTGGGATAGGTGTTCCACAGCAAGCACCTATTGTTCCTCGGAAGCCGTTTTTGCCCCAGGGGTCTCCGGGCTGTGTTCGTTGGGGTTGAACTCCTGCTAGCAAAACCGCTGGGTTGAGGGAAGTGTTCAGACTGTGCCTGGGCACTGTGGTCTCTTCCAGGTCAGTGTATGGCATTTCCTTCCCCTTCCCACAGGCACCTGGGAGCATGTCTGCACGTGGAGAAAGACTTTCCCGTGGGAAGCCGGGTTTTGTCAAACGGGTCCCAGTGCTCTGCTCCTCTCTTTTCACTCCTGCTGCCAGAAGCCCAGGGAGGATGGGAGGGCTTAGAACATGGCTTGGCACTGTGGTTTCTTCCAGAGAAGTGGAGGGCATTTGCTTTACCTTGCCACAACCACTTGGGATAGGGTCTGAACCTCAGGAAAACTGTCTCCGTGGGAAGCCGGCTTTTTGCAAAGGGGTCTCAGGGCCGTGTGCTTCGGCTGTCCCTCCGACTCCCCAAAGCACAGGGACGAGGTGAGGGGCTTAGACCAAGCCTGGGCAATGTTGTTTCTTACACCTGGGTGTGTGGCATTTTGTTGAGCTGGCTACCCCCACTTGGGATAGGTGTTCCACAGCAAGCACCTATTGTTCGTCGGAAGCCGTTTTTGACCCAGGGGTCTCCGGGCTGTGTTCGGTGGGGTTGAACTCCTGCTAGCAAAACCGCCGGGTTGAGGGAAGTGTTCAGACTGTGCCTGGGCCCTGTGGTCTCTTCCAGGTCAGTGTATCGCATTTCCTTCCCCTTGCCCCAGGCACCTGGGAGCATGTCTGCACGTGGAGAAAGACTTTCCCGTGGGAAGCCGGTTTTTGTCAAACGGGTCCCAGTGCTCTGCTCCTCTCTTTTCACTCCTGCTGCCAGAAGTCCAGGGAGGATGGGAGGGCTTAGAACATGGCTGGGCACTGTGGTTTCTTCCAGAGAAGTGGAGGGCATTTGCTTTACCTTGCCACAACCACTTGGGATAGGGTGTGCACCTCAGGAAAACTGTCTCCGTGGGAAGCCGGCTTTTTGCAAGGGGGTCTCAGGGCCGTGTGCCTCGGCTGACCCTCCGGCTCCCCAAAGCACAGGGACGAGGTGAGGGGCTTAGACCATGCCTCGGCAATGTTGTTTCTTACACCTGGGTGTGTGGCATTTTGTTGAGCTGGCTACCCCCACTTGGGATAGGTGTTGCACAGCAAACACCTATTGTTCGTCGGAAGCCGTTTTTGCCCCAGGGGTCTCCGGGCTGTGTTCGTTGGGGTTGAACTCCTGCTAGCAAATCCGCCGGGTTGAGGGAAGGGTTCAGACTGTGCCTGGGCCCTGTGGTCTCTTCCAGGTCTGTGTATGGCATTTCCTTCCCCTTGCCCCAGGCACCTGGGAGCATGTCTGCACGTGGAGAAAGACTTTCCCGTGGGAAGCCGGGTTTTGTCAAACGGGTCCCAGTGCTCTGCTCCTCTCTTTTCACTCCTGCTGCCAGAAGCCCAGGGAGGATGGGAGGGCTTAGAACATGGCTGGGCACTGTGGTTTCTTCCAGAGAAGTGGAGGGCATTTGCTTTACCTTGCCACAACCACTTGGGATAGGGTCTGCACCTCAGGAAAACTGTCTCCGTGGGAAGCCGGCTTTTTGCAAAGGGGTCTCAGGGCCGTGTGCTTCGGCTGTCCCTCCGGCTCCCCAAAGCACAGGGACGAGGTGAGGGGCTTAGACCATGCCTGGGCAATGTTGTTTCTTACACTTGGGTGTGTGGCATTTTGTTGAGCTGGCTACCCCCACTTGGGATAGGTGTTCCACAGCAAGCACCTATTGTTCGTCGGAAGCCGTTTTTGCCCCAGGGGTCTCCGGGCTATGTTCGTTGGAGTTGAACTCCTGCTAGCAAAACCGCCGGGTTGAGGGAAGGGTTCAGACTGTGCCAGGGCCCTGTGGTCTCTTCCAGGTCAGTGTATGGCATTTCCTTCCCCTTGCCCCAGGCACCTGGGAGCATGTCTGCACGTGGAGAAAGACTTTCCCGTGGGAAGCCGGTTTTTGTCAAACGGGTCCCAGTGCTCTGCTCCTCTCTTTTCACTCCTGCTGCCAGAAGCCCAGGGAGGATGGGAGGGCTTAGAACATGGCTGGGCACTGTGGTTTCTTCCAGAGACGTGGAGGGCATTTGCTTTACCTTGCCACAACCACTTGGGATAGGGTGTGCACCTCAGGAAAACTGTCTCCGTGGGAAGCCGGCTTTTTGCAAAGGGGTCTCAGGGCCGTGTGCCTCGGCTGTCCCTCCGGCTCCCCAAAGCACAGGGACGAGGTGAGGGGCTTAGACCGTGCCTGGGCAATGTTGTTTCTTACACCTGGGTGTGTGGCATTTTGTTGAGCTGGCTACCCCCACTTGGGATAGGTGTTCCACAGCAAGCACCTATTGTTCGTCGGAAGCCGTTTTTGCCCCAGGGGTCTTCGGGCTGTGTTCGTTGGGGTTGAACTCCTGCTAGCAAAACCGCCGGGTTGAGGGAAGGGTTCAGACTGTGCCTGGGCCCTGTGGTCTCTTCCAGGTCAGTGTATGGCATTTCCTTCCCCTTGCCCCAGGCACCTGGGAGCATGTCTGCACGTGGAGAAAGACTTTCCCGTGGGAAGCCAGTTTTTGTCAAACGGGTCCCAGTGGTCTGCTCCTCTCTTTTCACTCCTGCTGCCAGAAGCCCAGGGAGGATGGGAGGGCTTAGAACATGGCTGGGCACTGTGGTTTCTTGCAGAGAAGTGGAGGGCATTTGCTTTACCTTGCCACAACCACTTGGGATAGGGTGTGCACCTCAGGAAAACTGTCTCCGTGGGAAGCCGGCTTTTTGCAAAGGGGTCTCAGGGCCGTGTGCCTCGGCTGTCCCTCCGGCTCCCCAAAGCACAGGGACGAGGTGAGGGGCTTAGACCATGCCTGGGCAATGTTGTTTCTTACACCTGGGTGTGTGGCATTTTGTTGAGCTGGCTACCCCCACTTGGGATAGGTGTTCCACAGCAAGCACCTATTGTTCGTCGGAAGCCGTTTTTCCCCAGGGGTCTCCGGGCTGTGTTCGTTGGGGTTGAATTCCTGCTAGCAAAACCGCCGGGTTGAGGGAAGGGTTCAGACTGTGCCTGGGCCCTGTGGTCTCTTCCAGGTCAGTGTATGGCATTTCCTTCCCCTTGCCCCAGGCACCTGGGAGCATGTCTGCACGTGGAGAAAGACTTTCCCGTGGGAAGCCGGGTTTTGTCCAACGGGTCCCAGTGCTCTGCTCCTCTCTTTTCACTCCTGCTGCCAGAAGCCCAGGGAGGATGGGAGGGCTTAGAACATGGCTGGGCACTGTGGTTTCTTCCAGAGAAGTGGAGGGCATTTGCTTTACCTTGCCACAACCACTTGGGATAGGGTCTGCACCTCAGGAAAACTGTCTCCGTGGGAAGCCGGCTTTTTGCAAAGGGGTCTCAGGGCCGTGTGCCTCGGCTTCCCTCCGGATCCCCAAAGCACAGGGACGAAGTGAGGGGCTTAGACCATGCCTGGGCAATGTTGTTTCTTACACCTGGGTGTGTGGCATTTTGTTGAGCTGGCTACCCCCACTTGGGATAGGTGTTCCACAGCAAGCACCTATTGTTCGTCGGTAGCCGTTTTTGCCCCAGGGGTCTCCGGGCTGTGTTCGTTGGGGTTGAACTCCTGCTAGCAAAACCGCCGGGTTGAGGGAAGGGTTCAGACTGTGCCTGGGCCCTGTGGTCTCTTCCAGGTCAGTGTATGGCATTTCCTTCCCCTTGCCACAGGCACCTGGGAGCATGTCTGCACATGGAGAAAGACTTTCCCGTGGGAAGCCGGTTTTTGTCAAACGGGTCCCAGTGCTCTGCTCCTCTCTTTTCACTCCTGCTGCCAGAAGCCCAGGGAGGATGGGAGGGCTTAGAACATGGCTTGGCACTGTGGTTTCTTCCAGAGAAGTGGAGGGCATTTTCTTTACCTTGCCACAACCACTTGGGATAGGGTCTGCACCTCAGGAAAACTGTCTCCGTGGGAAGCCGGCTTTTTGCAAGGGGGTCTCAGGGCCGTGTGCCTCGGCTGTCCCTCCGGCTCCCCAAAGCACAGGGACGAGGTGAGGGGCTTAGACCATGCCTGGGCAATGTTGTTTCTTACACCTGGGTGTGTGGCATTTTGTTGAGCTGGCTACCCCCACTTGGGATAGGTGTTCCACAGCAAGCACCTATTGTTCGTCGGAAGCCGTTTTTGCCCCAGGGGTCTCCGGGCTGTGTTCGTTGGGGTTGAACTCCTGCTAGCAAAACCGCCGGGTTGAGGGAAGGGTTCAGACTGTGCCTGGGCCCTGTGGTCTCTTCCAGGTCAGTGTATGGCATTTCCTTCCCCTTGCCCCAGGCACCTGGGAGCATGTCTGCACGTGGATAAAGACTTTCCCGTGGGACGCCGGTTTTTGTCAAACGGGTCCCAGTGCTCTGCTCCTCTCTTTTCACTCCTGCTGCCCGAAGCCCAGGGAGGATGGGAGGGCTTAGAACATGGCTGGGCACTGTGCTTTCTTCCAGAGAAGTGGAGGGCATTTGCTTTACCATGCCACAACCACTTGGGATAGGGTCTGCACCTCAGGAAAACTGTCTCCGTGGGAAGCCGGCTTTTTGCAAAGCGGTCTCAGGGCCGTGTGCTTCGGCTGTCCCTCCGGCTCCCCAAAGCACAGGGACGAGGTGAGGGGCTTAGACCATGCCTGGGCAATGTTGTTTCTTACACCTGGGTGTGTGGCCTTTTGTTGAGCTGGCTACCCCCACTTGGGATAGGTGTTCCACAGCAAGCACCTATTGTTCGTCGGAAGCCGTTTTTGCCCCAGGGGTCTCCGGGCTGTGTTCGTTGGGGTTGAACTCCTGCTAGCAAAACCGCCGGGTTGAGGGAAGCGTTCAGACTGTGCTTGGGCCCTGTGGTCTCTGCCAGGTCAGTGTATGGCATTTCCTTCCCCATGCCACAGGCACCTGGGAGCATGTCTGCACGTGGAGAAAGACTTTCCCGTGGGAAGCCGGGTTTTGTCAAACCGTTCCCAGTGCTCTGCTCCTCTCTTTTCTCTCCTGCTGCCAGAAGCCCAGGGAGGATGGGAGGGCTTAGAACATGGCTGGGCACTGTGGTTTCTTCCAGAGAAGTGGAGGGCATTTGCTTTACCTTGCCACAACCACTTGGGATAGGGTGTGCACCTCAGGAAAACTGTCTCCGTGGGAAGCCGGCTTTTTGCAAGGGGGTCTCAGGGCCGTGTGCCTCGGCTGACCCTCCGGCTCCCCAAAGCACAGGGACGAGGTGAGGGGCTTAGACCATGCCTGGGCAATGTTGTTTCTTACACCTGGGTGTGTGGCATTTTGTTGAGCTGGCTACCCCCACTTGGGATAGGTGTTCCACAGCAAGCACCTATTGTTCGTCGGAAGCCGTTTTTGCCCCAGGGGTCTCCGGGCTGTGTTCGTTGGGGTTGAACTCCTGCTAGCAAAACCGCCGGGTTGAGGGAAGGGTTCAGACTATGCCTGGGCCCTGTGGTCTCTTCCAGGTCAGTGTATGGCATTTCCTTCCCCTTCCCCAGGCACCTGGGAGCATGTCTGCACGCGGAGAAAGACTTTCCCGTGGGAAGCCGGGTTTTGTCAAACGGGTCCCAGTGCTCTGCTCCTCTCTTTTCACTCCTGCTGCCAGAAGCCCAGGGAGGATGGGAGGGCTTAGAACATGGCTGGGCACTGTGGTTTCTTCCAGAGAAGTGGAGGGCATTTGCTTTACCTTGCCACAACCACTTGGGATAGGGTCTGCACCTCAGGAAAACTGTCTCCGTGGGAAGCCGGCTTTTTGCAAAGGGAACTCAGGGCCGTGTGCCTCGGCTGTCCGTCCGGCTCCCCAAAGCACAGGGAGGAGGTGAGGGGCTTAGACCATGCCTCGGCAATGTTGTTTCTTACACCTGGGTGTGTGGCATTTTGTTGAGCTGGCTACCCCCACTTGGGATAGGTGTTCCACAGCAAGCACCTATTGTTCGTCGGAAGCCGTTTTTGCCCCAGGGGTCTCCGGGCTATGTTCGTTGGAGTTGAACTCCTGCTAGCAAAACCGCCGGGTTGAGGGAAGGGTTCAGACTGTGCCAGGGCCCTGTGGTCTCTTCCAGGTCAGTGTATGGCATTTCCTTCCCCTTGCCCCAGGCACCTGGGAGCATGTCTGCACGTGGAGAAAGACTTTCCCGTGGGAAGCCGGTTTTTGTCAAACGGGTCCCAGTGCTCTGCTCCTCTCTTTTCACTCCTGCTGCCAGAAGCCCAGGGAGGATGGGAGGGCTTAGAACATGGCTGGGCACTGTGGTTTCTTCCAGAGAAGTGGAGGGCATTTGCTTTACCTTGCCACAACCACTTGGGATAGGGTCTGCACCTCAGGAAAACTGTCTCCGTGGGAAGCCGGCTTTTTCCAAAGAGTCTCAGGGCCGTGTGCCTCGGCTGTCCCTCCGGCTCCCCAAAGCACAGGGACGAGGTGAGGGGCTTAGACCATGCCTGGGCAATGTTGTTTCTTACACCTGGGTGTGTGGCATTTTGTTGAGCTAGCTACCCCCACCTCGGATAGGTGTTCCACAGCAAGCACCTATTGTTCGTCGGAAGCCGTTTTTGCCCCAGGGGTCTCCGGGCTGTGTTCGTTAGGGTTGAACTCCTGCTAGCAAACCCGCCGGGTTGAGGGAAGGGTTCAGACTGTGCCTGGGCCCTGTGGTCTCTTCCAGGTCAGTGTATGGCATTTCCTTCCCCTTGCCCCAGGCACCTGGGAGCATGTCTGCACGTGGAGAAAGACTTTCCCGTGGGAAGCCGGTTTTTGTCAAACGGGTCCCAGTGCTCTGCTCCTCTCTTTTCACTCCTGCTGCCAGAAGCCCAGGGAGGATGGGAGGGCTTAGAACATGGCTGGGCACTGTGGTTTCTTCCAGAGAAGTGGAGGGCATTTGCTTTACCTTGCCACAACCACTTGGGATAGGGTGTGCACCTCAGGAAAACTGTCTCCGTGGGAAGCCGGCTTTTTGCAAAGGGGTCTCAGGGCCGTGTGCCTCGGCTGTCCCTCCGGCTCCCCAAAGCACAGGGACGAGGTGAGGGGCTTAGACCGTGCCTGGGCAATGTTGTTTCTTACACCTGGGTGTGTGGCATTTTGTTGAGCTGGCTACCCCCACTTGGGATAGGTGTTCCACAGCAAGCACCTATTGTTCGTCGGAAGCCGTTTTTGCCCCAGGGGTCTCCGGGCTGTGTTCGTTGGGGTTGAACTCCTGCTAGCAAAACCGCCGGGTTGAGGGAAGGGTTCAGACTGTGCCTGGGCCCTGTGGTCTCTTCCAGGTCAGTGTATGGCATTTCCTTCCCCTTGCCCCAGGCACCTGGGAGCATGTCTGCACGTGGATAAAGACTTTCCCGTGGGACGCCGGTTTTTGTCAAACGGGTCCCAGTGCTCTGCTCCTCTCTTTTCACTCCTGCTGCCCGAAGCCCAGGGAGGATGGGAGGGCTTAGAACATGGCTGGGCACTGTGCTTTCTTCCAGAGAAGTGGAGGGCATTTGCTTTACCATGCCACAACCACTTGGGATAGGGTCTGCACCTCAGGAAAACTGTCTCCGTGGGAAGCCGGCTTTTTGCAAAGCGGTCTCAGGGCCGTGTGCTTCGGCTGTCCCTCCGGCTCCCCAAAGCACAGGGACGAGGTGAGGGGCTTAGACCATGCCTGGGCAATGTTGTTTCTTACACCTGGGTGTGTGGCATTTTGTTGAGCTGGCTACCCCCACTTGGGATAGGTGTTCCACAGCAAGCACCTATTGTTCGTCGGAAGCCGTTTTTGCCCCAGGGGTCTCCGGGCTGTGTTCGTTGGGGTTGAACTCCTGCTAGCAAAACCGCCGGGTTGAGGGAAGGGTTCAGACTGTGCCTGGGCCCTGTGGTCTCTTCCAGGTCAGTGTATGGCATTTCCTTCCCCTTGCCCCAGGCACCTGGGAGCATGTCTGCACGTGGAGAAAGACTTTCCCGTGGGAAGCCGGTTTTTGTCCAACGGGTCCCAGTGCTCTGCTCCTCTCTTTTCACTCCTGCTGCCAGAAGCCCAGGGAGGATGGGAGGGCTTAGAACATGGCTGGGCACTGTGGTTTCTTCCAGAGAAGTGGAGGGCATTTGCTTTACCTTGCCACAACCACTTGGGATAGGGTCTGCACCTCAGGAAAACTGTCTCCGTGGGAAGCCGGCTTTTTGCAAGGGGGTCTCAGGGCCGTGTGCCTCGGCTGTCCCTCCGGCTCCCCAAAGCACAGGGACGAGGTGAGGGGCTTAGACCATGCCTGGGCAATGTTGTTTCTTACACCTGGGTGTGTGGCCTTTTGTTGAGCTGGCTACCCCCACTTGGGATAGGTGTTCCACAGCAAGCACCTATTGTTCGTCGGAAGCCGTTTTTGCCCCAGGGGTCTCCGGGCTGTGTTCGTTGGGGTTGAACTCCTGCTAGCAAAACCGCCGGGTTGAGGGAAGCGTTCAGACTGTGCTTGGGCCCTGTGGTCTCTGCCAGGTCAGTGTATGGCATTTCCTTCCCCTTGCCCCAGGCACCTGGGAGCATGTCTGCACGTGGATAAAGACTTTCCCGTGGGAAGCCGGTTTTTGTCAAACGGGTCCCAGTGCTCTGCTCCTCTCTTTTCACTCCTGCTGCCAGAAGCCCAGGGAGGATGGGAGGGCTTAGAACATGGCTGGGCACTGTGGTTTCTTCCAGAGAAGTGGAGGGCATTTGCTTTACCTTGCCACAACCACTTGGGATAGGGTCTGCACCTCAGGAAAACTGTCTCCGTGGGAAGCCGGCTTTTTGCAAAGGGAACTCAGGGCCGTGTGCCTCGGCTGTCCGTCCGGCTCCCCAAAGCACAGGGACGAGGTGAGGGGCTTAGACCATGCCTCGGCAATGTTGTTTCTTACACCTGGGTGTGTGGCATTTTGTTGAGCTGGCTACCCCCACTTGGGATAGGTGTTCCACAGCAAGCACCTATTGTTCGTCGGAAGCCGTTTTTGCCCCAGGGGTCTCCGGGCTATGTTCGTTGGAGTTGAACTCCTGCTAGCAAAACCGCCGGGTTGAGGGAAGGGTTCAGACTGTGCCAGGGCCCTGTGGTCTCTTCCAGGTCAGTGTATGGCATTTCCTTCCCCTTGCCCCAGGCACCTGGGAGCATGTCTGCACGTGGAGAAAGACTTTCCCGTGGGAAGCCGGTTTTTGTCAAACGGGTCCCAGTGCTCTGCTCCTCTCTTTTCACTCCTGCTGCCAGAAGCCCAGGGAGGATGGGAGGGCTTAGAACATGGCTGGGCACTGTGGTTTCTTCCAGAGAAGTGGAGGGCATTTGCTTTACCTTGCCACAACCACTTGGGATAGGGTCTGCACCTCAGGAAAACTGTCTCCGTGGGAAGCCGGCTTTTTCCAAAGGGTCTCAGGGCCGTGTGCCTCGGCTGTCCCTCCGGCTCCCCAAAGCACAGGGACGAGGTGAGGGGCTTAGACCATGCCTGGGCAATGTTGTTTCTTACACCTGGGTGTGTGGCATTTTGTTGAGCTAGCTACCCCCACCTCGGATAGGTGTTCCACAGCAAGCACCTATTGTTCGTCGGAAGCCGTTTTTGCCCCAGGGGTCTCCGGGCTGTGTTCGTTAGGGTTGAACTCCTGCTAGCAAACCCGCCGGGTTGAGGGAAGGGTTCAGACTGTGCCTGGGCCCTGTGGTCTCTTCCAGGTCAGTGTATGGCATTTCCTTCCCCTTGCCCCAGGCACCTGGGAGCATGTCTGCACGTGGAGAAAGACTTTCCCGTGGGAAGCCGGTTTTTGTCAAACGGGTCCCAGTGCTCTGCTCCTCTCTTTTCACTCCTGCTGCCAGAAGCCCAGGGAGGATGGGAGGGCTTAGAACATGGCTGGGCACTGTGGTTTTTTCCAGAGAAGTGGAGGGCATTTGCTTTACCTTGCCACAACCACTTGGGATAGGGTGTGCACCTCAGGAAAACTGTCTCCGTGGGAAGCCGGCTTTTTGCAAAGGGGTCTCAGGGCCGTGTGCCTCGGCTGTCCCTCCGGCTCCCCAAAGCACAGGGACGAGGTGAGGGGCTTAGACCGTGCCTGGGCAATGTTGTTTCTTACACCTGGGTGTGTGGCATTTTGTTGAGCTGGCTACCCCCACTTGGGATAGGTGTTCCACAGCAAGCACCTATTGTTCGTCGGAAGCCGTTTTTGCCCCAGGGGTCTCCGGGCTGTGTTCGTTGGGGTTGAACTCCTGCTAGCAAAACCGCCGGGTTGAGGGAAGGGTTCAGACTGTGCCTGGGCCCTGTGGTCTCTTCCAGGTCAGTGTATGGCATTTCCTTCCCCTTGCCCCAGGCACCTGGGAGCATGTCTGCACGTGGATAAAGACTTTCCCGTGGGACGCCGGTTTTTGTCAAACGGGTCCCAGTGCTCTGCTCCTCTCTTTTCACTCCTGCTGCCCGAAGCCCAGGGAGGATGGGAGGGCTTAGAACAGGGCTGGGCACTGTGCTTTCTTCCAGAGAAGTGGAGGGCATTTGCTTTACCATGCCACAACCACTTGGGATAGGGTCTGCACCTCAGGAAAACTGTCTCCGTGGGAAGCCGGCTTTTTGCAAAGCGGTCTCAGGGCCGTGTGCTTCGGCTGTCCGTCCGGCTCCCCAAAGCACAGGGACGAGGTGAGGGGCTTAGACCATGCCTGGGCAATGTTGTTTCTTACACCTGGGTGTGTGGCATTTTGTTGAGCTGGCTACCCCCACTTGGGATAGGTGTTCCACAGCAAGCACCTATTGTTCGTCGGAAGCCGTTTTTGCCCCAGGGGTCTCCGGGCTGTGTTCGTTGGGGTTGAACTCCTGCTAGCAAAACCGCCGGGTTGAGGGAAGGGTTCAGACTGTGCCTGGGCCCTGTGGTCTCTTCCAGGTCAGTGTATGGCATTTCCTTCCCCTTGCCCCAGGCACCTGGGAGCATGTCTGCACGTGGAGAAAGACTTTCCCGTGGGAAGCCGGTTTTTGTCCAACGGGTCCCAGTGCTCTGCTCCTCTCTTTTCACTCCTGCTGCCAGAAGCCCAGGGAGGATGGGAGGGCTTAGAACATGGCTGGGCACTGTGGTTTCTTCCAGAGAAGTGGAGGGCATTTGCTTTACCTTGCCACAACCACTTGGGATAGGGTCTGCACCTCAGGAAAACTGTCTCCGTGGGAAGCCGGCTTTTTGCAAGGGGGTCTCAGGGCCGTGTGCCTCGGCTGTCCCTTCGGCTCCCCAAAGCACAGGGACGAGGTGAGGGGCTTAGACCATGCCTGGGCAATGTTGTTTCTTACACCTGGGTGTGTGGCCTTTTGTTGAGCTGGCTACCCCCACTTGGGATAGGTGTTCCACAGCAAGCACCTATTGTTCGTCGGAAGCCGTTTTTGCCCCAGGGGTCTCCGGGCTGTGTTCGTTGGGGTTGAACTCCTGCTAGCAAAACCGCCGGGTTGAGGGAAGCGTTCAGACTGTGCTTGGGCCCTGTGGTCTCTGCCAGGTCAGTGTATGGCATTTCCTTCCCCATGCCACAGGCACCTGGGAGCATGTCTGCACGTGGAGAAAGACTTTCCCGTGGGAAGCCGGGTTTTGTCAAACCGTTCCCAGTGCTCTGCTCCTCTCTTTTCTCTCCTGCTGCCAGAAGCCCAGGGAGGATGGGAGGGCTTAGAACATGGCTGGGCACTGTGGTTTCTTCCAGAGAAGTGGAGGGCATTTGCTTTACCTTGCCACAACCACTTGGGATAGGGTCTGCACCTCAGGAAAACTGTCTCCGTGGGAAGCCGGCTTTTTGCAAAGGGGTCTCAGGGCCGTGTGCCTCGGCTGTCCCTCCGGCTCCCCAAAGCACAGGGACGAGGTGAGGGGCTTAGACCATGCCTGGGCAATGTTGTTTCTTACACCTGGGTGTGTGGCATTTTGTTGAGCTGGCTACCCCCACTTGGGATAGGTGTTCCACAGCAAGCACCTATTGTTCGTCGGAAGCCGTTTTTGCCCCAGGGGTCTCCGGGCTATGTTCGTTGGAGTTGAACTCCTGCTAGCAAAACCGCCGGGTTGAGGGAAGGGTTCAGACTGTGCCAGGGCCCTGTGGTCTCTTCCAGGTCAGTGTATGGCATTTCCTTCCCCTTGCCCCAGGCACCTGGGAGCATGTCTGCACGTGGAGAAAGACTTTCCCGTGGGAAGCCGGTTTTTGTCAAACGGGTCCCAGTGCTCTGCTCCTCTCTTTTCACTCCTGCTGCCAGAAGCCCAGGGAGGATGGGAGGGCTTAGAACATGGCTGGGCACTGTGGTTTCTTCCAGAGAAGTGGAGGGCATTTGCTTTACCTTGCCACAACCACTTGGGATAGGGTCTGCACCTCAGGAAAACTGTCTCCGTGGGAAGCCGGCTTTTTCCAAAGGGTCTCAGGGCCGTGTGCCTCGGCTGTCCCTCCGGCTCCCCAAAGCACAGGGACGAGGTGAGGGGCTTAGACCATGCCTGGGCAATGTTGTTTCTTACACCTGGGTGTGTGGCATTTTGTTGAGCTAGCTACCCCCACCTCGGATAGGTGTTCCACAGCAAGCACCTATTGTTCGTCGGAAGCCGTTTTTGCCCCAGGGGTCTCCGGGCTGTGTTCGTTAGGGTTGAACTCCTGCTAGCAAAACCGCCGGGTTGAGGGAAGGGTTCAGACTGTGCCTGGGCCCTGTGGTCTCTTCCAGGTCAGTGTATGGCATTTCCTTCCCCTTGCCACAGGCACCTGGGAGCATGTCTGCACGTGGAGAAAGACTTTCCCGTGGGAAGCCGGCTTTTGTCAAACGGGTCCCAGTGCTCTGCTCCTCTCTTTTCACTCCTGCTGCCAGAAGCCCAGGGAGGATGGGAGGGCTTAGAACATGGCTGGGCACTGTGGTTTCTTCCAGAGAAGCGGAGGGCATTTGCTTTACCTTGCCACAACCACTTGGGATAGGGTGTGCACCTCAGGAAAACTGTCTCCGTGGGAAGCCGGCTTTTTGCAAAGGGGTCTCAGGGCCGTGTGCCTCGGCTGTCCCTCCGTCTCACCAAAGCACAGGGACGAGGTGAGGGGCTTAGACCATGCCTGGGCAATGTTGTTTCTTACACCTGGGTGTGTGGCCTTTTTTTGAGCTGGCTACCCCCACTTGGGATAGGTGTTCCACAGCAAGCACCTATTGTTCGTCGGAAGCCGTTTTTGCCCCAGGGGTCTCCGGGCTGTGTTCGTTGGGGTTGAACTCCTGCTAGCAAAACCGCCGGGTTGAGGGAAGGGTTCAGACTGTGCCTGGGCCCTGTGGTCTCTTCCAGGTCAGTGTATGGCATTTCCTTCCCCTTCCCACAGGCACCTGGGAGCATGTCTGCACGTGGAGAAAGACTTTCCCGTGGGAAGCCGGGTTTTGTCAAACGGGTCCCAGTGCTCTGCTCCTCTCTTTTCACTCCTGCTGCCAGAAGCCCAGGGAGGATGGGAGGGCTTAGAACATGGCTTGGCACTGTGGTTTCTTCCAGAGAAGTGGAGGGCATTTGCTTTACCTTGCCACAACCACTTGGGATAGGGTCTGAACCTCAGGAAAACTGTCTCCGTGGGAAGCCGGCTTTTTGCAAAGGGGTCTCAGGGCCGTGTGCTTCGGCTGTCCCTCCGACTCCCCAAAGCACAGGGACGAGGTGAGGGGCTTAGACCAAGCCTGGGCAATGTTGTTTCTTACACCTGGGTGTGTGGCATTTTGTTGAGCTGGCTACCCCCACTTGGGATAGGTGTTCCACAGCAAGCACCTATTGTTCGTCGGAAGCCGTTTTTGCCCCAGGGGTCTCCGGGCTGTGTTCGTTGGTGTTGAACTCCTGCTAGCAAAACCGCCGGGTTGAGGGAAGGGTTCAGACTGTGCCTGGGCCCTGTGGTCTCTTCCAGGTCAGTGTATGGCATTTCCTTCCCCTTGCCCCAGGCACCTGGGAGCATGTCTGCACGTGGAGAAAGACTTTCCCGTGGGAAGCCGGTTTTTGTCAAACGGGTCCCAGTGCTCTGCTCCTCTCTTTTCACTCCTGCTGCCAGAAGCCCAGGGAGGATGGGAGGGCTTAGAACATGGCTTGGCACTGTGGTTTCTTCCAGAGAAGTGGAGGGCATTTGCTTTACCTTGCCACAACCACTTGGGATAGGGTCTGAACCTCAGGAAAACTGTCTCCGTAGGAAGCCGGCTTTTTGCAAAGGGTCTCAGGGCCGTGTGCTTCGGCTGTCCCTCCGACTCCCCAAAGCACAGGGACGAGGTGAGGGGCTTAGACCATGCCTGGGCAATGTTGTTTCTTACACCTGGGTGTGTGGCATTTTGTTGAGCTGGCTACCCCCACTTGGGATAGGTGTTCCACAGCAAGCACCTATTGTTCGTCGGAAGCCGTTTTTGCCCCAGGGGTCTCCGGGCTGTGTTCGTTGGGGTTGAACTCCTGCTAGCAAAACCGCCGGGTTGAGGGAAGGGTTCAGACTGTGCCTGGGCCCTGTGGTCTCTTCCAGGTCAGTGTATGGCATTTCCTTCCCCTTGCCCCAGGCACCTGGGAGCATGTCTGCACGTGGAGAAAGACTTTCCCGTGGGAAGCCGGTTTTTGTCAAACGGGTCCCAGTGCTCTGCTCCTCTCTTTTCACTCCTGCTGCCAGAAGTCCAGGGAGGATGGGAGGGCTTAGAACATGGCTGGGCACTGTGGTTTCTTCCAGAGAAGTGGAGGGCATTTGCTTTACCTTGCCACAACCACTTGGGATAGGGTCTGCACCTCAGGAAAACTGTTTCGGTGGGAAGCCGGCTTTTTGCAAAGGGGTCTCAGGGCCGTGAGCCTCGGGTGTCCCTCCGGCTCCCCAAAGCACAGGGACGAGGTGAGGTGCTTAGACCATGCCTGGGCAATGTTGTTTCTTACACCTGGGTGTGTGGCATTTTGTTGAGCTGGCTACCCCCACTTGGGATAGGTGTTCCACAGCAAGCACCTATTGTTCGTCGGAAGCCGTTTTTGCCCCAGGGGTCTCCGGGCTGTGTTCGTTGGGGTTGAACTCCTGCTAGCAAAACCGCCGGGTTGAGGGAAGGGTTCAGACTGTGCGTGGGCCCTGTGCTCTCTTCCAGGTCAGTGTATGGCATTTCCTTCCCCTTGCCACAGGCACCTGGGAGCATGTCTGCACGTGGAGAAAGAGTTTCCCGTGGGAAGCCAGGTTTTGTCAAACGGGTCCCAGTGCTCTGCTCCTCTCTTTTCTCTCCAGCTGCCAGAAGCCCAGGGAGGATGGGAGGGCTTAGAACATGGCTGGGCACTGTGGTTTCTTCCAGAGAAGTGGAGGGCATTTGCTTTACCTTGCCACAACCACTTGGGATAGGGTGTGCACCTCAGGAAAACTCTCTCCGTGGGAAGCCGGCTTTTTGCAAAGGGGTTTCAGGGCCGTGGGCCTCGGCTGTCCTTCCGGGTCCCCAAAACACAGGGACGAGGTGAGGGGCTTAGACCATGCCTGGGCAATGTTGTTTCTTACACCTGGGTGTGTGGCATTTTGTTGAGCTGGCTACCCCCACTTGGGATAGGTGTTCCACAGCAAGCACCTATTGATCGTCGGAAGCCGTTTTTGCCCCAGGGGTCTCCGGGCTGTGTTCGTTGGGCTTGAACTCCTGCTAGCAAAACCGCCGGGTGAGGGAAGGGTTCAGACTGTGCCTGGGCCCTGTGGTCTCTTCCAGGTCAGTGTATGGCATTTCCTTCCCCTTGCCCCAGGCACCTGGGAGCATGTCTGCACGTGGAGAAAGACTTTCCCGTGGGAAGCCGGTTTTTGTCAAACGGGTCCCAGTGCTCTGCTCCTCTCTTTTCACTCCTGCTGCCAGAAGTCCAGGGAGGATGGGAGGGCTTAGAACATGGCTGGGCACTGTGGTTTCTTCCAGAGAAGTGGAGGGCATTTGCTTTACCTTGCCACAACCACTTGGGATAGGGTCTGCACCTCAGGAAAACTGTCTCCGTGGGAAGCCGGCTTTTTGCAAAGGGGTCTCAGGGCCGTGTGCCTTGGCTGTCCCTCCGGCTCCCCAAAGCACAGGGACGAGGTGAGGGGCTTAGACCATGCCTGGGCAATGTTGTTTCTTACACCTGGGTGTGTGGCATTTTGTTGAGCTGGCTACCCCCACTTGGGATAGGTGTTCCACAGCAAGCACCTATTGTTCGTCGGAAGCCGTTTTTGCCCCAGGGGTCTCCGGGCTGTGTTCGTTGGGGTTGAACTCCTGCTAGCAAAACCGCCGGGTTGAGGGAAGGGTTCAGACTGTGCCTGGGCCCTGTGGTCTCTTCCAGGTCAGTGTATGGCATTTCCTTCCCCTTGCCACAGGCACCTGGGGGCATGTCTGCACGTGGAGAAAGACTTTCCCGTGGGAAGCCGGCTTTTGTCAAACGGGTCCCAGTGCTCTGCTCCTCTCTTTTCACTCCTGCTGCCAGAAGCCCAGGGAGGATGGGAGGGCTTAGAACATGGCTGGGCACTGTGGTTTCTTCCAGAGAAGCGGAGGGCATTTGCTTTACCTTGCCACAACCACTTGGGATAGGGTGTGCACCTCAGGAAAACTGTCTCCGTGGGAAGCCGGCTTTTTGCAAAGGGGTCTCAGGGCCGTGTGCCTCGGCTGTCTCTCCGTCTCACCAAAGCACAGGGACGAGGTGAGGGGCTTAGACCATGCCTGGGCAATGTTGTTTCTTACACCTGGGTGTGTGGCCTTTTTTTGAGCTGGCTACCCCCACTTGGGATAGGTGTTCCACAGCAAGCACCTATTGTTCGTCGGAAGCCGTTTTTGCCCCAGGGGTCTCCGGGCTGTGTTCGTTGGGGTTGAACTCCTGCTAGCAAAACCGCCGGGTTGAGGGAAGGGTTCAGACTGTGCCTGGGCCCTGTGGTCTCTTCCAGGTCAGTGTATGGCATTTCCTTCCCCTTGCCCCAGGCACCTGGGAGCATGTCTGCACGTGGAGAAAGACTTTCCCGTGGGAAGCCGGGTTTTGTCAAACGGGTCCCAGTGCTCTGCTCCTCTCTTTTCACTCCTGCTGCCAGAAGCCCAGGGAGGATGGGAGGGCTTAGAACATGGCTGGGCACTGTGGTTTCTTCCAGAGAAGTGGAGGGCATTTGCTTTACCTTGCCACAACCACTTGGGATAGGGTGTGCACCTCAGGAAAACTGTCTCCGTGGGAAGCCGGCTTTTTGCAAAGGGGTCTCAGGGCCGTGTGCCTCGGCTGTCCCTCCGGCTCCCCAAAGCACAGGGACGAGGTGAGGGGCTTAGACCATGCCTGGGCAATGTTGTTTCTTACACCTGGGTGTGTGGCATTTTGTTGAGCTGGCTACCCCCACTTGGGCTAGGTGTTCCACAGCAAGCACCTATTGTTCGTCGGAAGCCGTTTTTGCCCCAGGGGTCTCCGCGCTGTGTTCGTTGGGGTTGAACTCCTGCTAGCAAAACCGCCGGGTTGAGGGAAGGGTTCAGACTGTGCCTGGGCCCTGTGGTCTCTTCCAGGTCAGTGTATGGCATTTCCTTCCCCTTGCCACAGGCACCTGGGAGCATGTCTGCACGTGGAGAAAGACTTTCCCGTGGGAAGCCGGGTTTTGTCAAACGGGTCCCAGTGCTCTGCTCCTCTCTTTTCACTCCTGCTGCCAGAAGCCCAGGGAGGATGGGAGGGCTTAGAACATGGCTGGGCCCTGTGATTTCTTCTAGAGAAGTGGAGCGCATTTGCTTTACCTTGCCACAACCACTTGGGATAGGGTGTGCACCTCAGGAAAACTGTCTCCGTGGGAAGCCGGCTTTTTGCAAAGGGGTCTCAGGGCCGTGTGCCTCGGCTGTCCCTCCGGCTCCCCAAAGCACAGGGACGAGGTGAGGGGCTTAGACCATGCCTGGGCAATGTTGTTTCTTACACCTGGGTGTGTGGCATTTTGTTGAGCTGGCTACCCCCACTTGGGATAGGTGTTCCACAGCAAGCACCTATTGTTCGTCGGAAGCCGTTTTTGCCCCAGGGGTCTCCGGGCTGTGTTCGTTGGGGTTGAACTCCTGCTAGCAAAACCGCCGGGTTGAGGGAAGGGTTCAGACTGTGCCTGGGCCCTGTGGTCTCTTCCAGGTCAGTGTATGGCATTTCCTTCCCCTTGCCCCAGGCACCTGGGAGCATGTCTGCACGTGGAGAAAGACTTTCCCGTGGGAAGCCGGGTTTTGTCAAACGGGTCCCAGTGCTCTGCTCCTCTCTTTTCACTCCTGCTGCCAGAAGCCCAGGGAGGATGGGAGGGCTTAGAACATGGCTGGGCACTGTGGTTTCTTCCAGAGAAGTGGAGGGCATTTGCTTTACCTTGCCACAACCACTTGGGATAGGGTCTGCACCTCAGGAAAACTGTCTCCGTGGGAAGCCGGCTTTTTGCAAAGGGGTCTCAGGGCCGTGGGCCTCGGCTGTCCCTCCGGCTCCCCAAAGCACAGGGACGAGGTGAGGGGCTTAGACCATGCCTGGGCAATGTTGTTTCTTACACCTGGGTGTGTGGCATTTTGTTGAGCTGGCTACCCCCACCTCGGATAGGTGTTCCACAGCAAGCACCTATTGTTCGTCGGAAGCCGTTTTTGCCCCAGGGGTCTCCGGGCTGTGTTCGTTGGGGTTGAACTCCTGCTAGCAAAACCGCCGGGTTGAGGGAAGGGTTCAGACTGTGCCTGGGCCCTGTGGTCTCTTCCAGGTCAGTGTATGGCATTTCCTTCCCCTTGCCCCAGGCACCTGGGAGCATGTCTGCACGTGGAGAAAGACTTTCCCGTGGGAAGCCGGGTTTTGTCAAACGGGTCCCAGTGCTCTGCTCCTCTCTTTTCACTCCTGCTGCCAGAAGCCCAGGGAGGATGGGAGGGCTTAGAACATGGCTGGGCCCTGTGGTTTCTTTCAGAGAAGTGGAGGGCATTTGCTTTACCTTGCCACAAACACTTGGGATAGGGTCTGCACCTCAGGAAAACTGTCTCCGTGGGAAGCCGGCTTTTTGCAAAGGGGTCTCAGGGCCCTGTGCCTCGGCTGTCCCTCCGGCTCCCCAAAGCACAGGGACGAGGTGAGGGGCTTAGACCATGCCTGGTCAATGTTGTTTCTAACACCTGGGTGTGTGGCATTTTGTTGAGCTGGCTACCCCCACTTGGGATAGGTGTTCCACAGCAAGCACCTATTGTTCGTCGGAAGCCGTTTTTGCCCCAGGGGTCTCCGGGCTGTGTTCGTTGGGGTTGAACTCCTGCTAGCAAAACCGCCGGGTTGAGGGAAGGGTTCAGACTGTGCCTGGGCCCTGTGGTCTCTTCCAGGTCAGTGTATGGCATTTCCTTCCCCTTGCCCCAGGCACCTGGGAGCATGTCTGCACGTGGAGAAAGACTTTCCCGTGGGAAGCCTGTTTTTGTCAAACATGTCCCAGTGCTCTGCTCCTCTCTTTTCACTCCTGCTGCCAGAAGCCCAGGGAGGATGGGAGGGCTTAGAAAATGGCTGGGCACTGTGGTTTCTTCCAGAGAAGTGGAGCGCATTTGCTTTACCTTTCCACAACCACTTGGGATAGGGTCTGCACCTCAGGAAAACTGTCTCCGTGGGAAGCCGGCTTTTTGCAAAGGGGTCTCAGGGCCGTGTGCCTCGGCTGTCCCTCCGGCTCCCCAAAGCACAGGGACGAGGTGAGGGGCTTAGACCATGCCTGGGCAATGTTGTTTCTTACACCTGGGTGTGTGGCATTTTGTTGAGCTGGCTACCCCCACTTGGGATAGGTGTTCCACAGCAAGCACCTATTGTTCGTCGGAAGCCGTTTTTGCCCCAGGGGTCTCCGGGCTGTGTTCGTTGGGGTTGAACTCCTGCTAGCAAAACCGCCGGGTTGAGGGAAGGGTTCAGACTGTGCCTGGGCCCTGTGGTCTCTTCCAGGTCAGTGTATGGCATTTCCTTCCCCTTGCCACAGGCACCTGGGAGCATGTCTGCACGTGGAGAAAGACTTTCCCGTGGGAAGCCGGGTTTTGTCAAACGGGTCCCAGTGCTCTGCTCCTCTCTTTTCACTCCTGCTGCCAGAAGCCCAGGGAGGATGGGAGGGCTTAGAACATGGCTGGGCACTGTGGTTTCTTCCAGAGAAGTGGAGGGCATTTGCTTTACCTTGCCACAACCACTTGGGATAGGGTGTGCACCTCAGGAAAACTGTCTCCGTGGGAAGCCGGCTTTTTGCAAAGGGGTCTCAGGGCCGTGTGCCTCGGCTGTCCCTCCGGCTCCCCAAAGCACAGGGACGAGGTGAGGGGCTTAGACCATGCCTGGGCAATGTTGTTTCTTACACCTGGGTGTGTGGCATTTTGTTGAGCTGGCTACCCCCACTTGGGATAGGTGTTCCACAGCAAGCACCTATTGTTCGTCGGAAGCCGTTTTTGCCCCAGGGGTCTCCGGGCTGTGTTCGTTGGGGTTGAACTCCTGCTAGCAAAACCGCCGGGTTGAGGGAAGGGTTCAGACTGTGCCTGGGCCCTGTGGTCTCTTCCAGGTCAGTGTATGGCATTTCCTTCCCCTTGCCCCAGGCACCTGGGAGCATGTCTGCACGTGGAGAAAGACTTTCCCGTGGGAAGCCGGGTTTTGTCAAACGGGTCCCAGTGCTCTGCTCCTCTCTTTTCACTCCTGCTGCCAGAAGCCCAGGGAGGATGGGAGGGCTTAGAACATGGCTGGGCACTGTGGTTTCTTCCAGAGAAGTGGAGGGCATTTCCTTTACCTTGCCACAACCACTTGGGATAGGGTGTGCACCTCAGGAAAACTCTCTCCGTGGGAAGCCGGCTTTTTGCAAAGGGGTTTCAGTGCCGTGGGCCTCGGCTGTCCTTCCGGGTCCCCAAAACACAGGGACGAGGTGAGGGGCTTAGACCATGCCTGGGCAATGTTGTTTCTTACACCTGGGTGTGTGGCATTTTGTTGAGCTGGCTACCCCCACTTGGGATAGGTGTTCCACAGCAAGCACCTATTGATCGTCGGAAGCCGTTTTTGCCCCAGGGGTCTCCGGGCTGTGTTCGTTGGGCTTGAACTCCTGCTAGCAAAACCGCCGGGTGAGGGAAGGGTTCAGACTGTGCCTGGGCCCTGTGGTCTCTTCCAGGTCAGTGTATGGCATTTCCTTCCCCTTGCCCCAGGCACCTGGGAGCATGTCTGCACGTGGAGAAAGACTTTCCCGTGGGAAGCCGGTTTTTGTCAAACGGGTCCCAGTGCTCTGCTCCTCTCTTTTCACTCCTGCTGCCAGAAGTCCAGGGAGGATGGGAGGGCTTAGAACATGGCTGGGCACTGTGGTTTCTTCCAGAGAAGTGGAGGGCATTTGCTTTACCTTGCCACAACCACTTGGGATAGGGTCTGCACCTCAGGAAAACTGTCTCCGTGGGAAGCCGGCTTTTTGCAAAGGGGTCTCAGGGCCGTGTGCCTTGGCTGTCCCTCCGGCTCCCCAAAGCACAGGGACGAGGTGAGGGGCTTAGACCATGCCTGGGCAATGTTGTTTCTTACACCTGGGTGTGTGGCATTTTGTTGAGCTGGCTACCCCCACTTGGGATAGGTGTTCCACAGCAAGCACCTATTGTTCGTCGGAAGCCGTTTTTGCCCCAAGGGTCTCCGGGCTGTGTTCGTTGGGGTTGAACTCCTGCTAGCAAAACCGCCGGGTTGAGGGAAGGGTTCAGACTGTGCCTGGGCCCTGTGGTCTCTTCCAGGTCAGTGTATGGCATTTCCTTCCCCTTGCCACAGGCACCTGGGAGCATGTCTGCACGTGGAGAAAGACTTTCCCGTGGGAAGCCGGCTTTTGTCAAACGGGTCCCAGTGCTCTGCTCCTCTCTTTTCACTCCTGCTGCCAGAAGCCCAGGGAGGATGGGAGGGCTTAGAACATGGCTGGGCACTGTGGTTTCTTCCAGAGAAGCGGAGGGCATTTGCTTTACCTTGCCACAACCACTTGGGATAGGGTGTGCACCTCAGGAAAACTGTCTCCGTGGGAAGCCGGCTTTTTGCAAAGGGGTCTCAGGGCCGTGTGCCTCGGCTGTCCCTCCGTCTCACCAAAGCACAGGGACGAGGTGAGGGGCTTAGACCATGCCTGGGCAATGTTGTTTCTTACACCTGGGTGTGTGGCCTTTTTTTGAGCTGGCTACCCCCACTTGGGATAGGTGTTCCACAGCAAGCACCTATTGTTCGTCGGAAGCCGTTTTTGCCCCAGGGGTCTCCGGGCTGTGTTCGTTGGGGTTGAACTCCTGCTAGCAAAACCGCCGGGTTGAGGGAAGGGTTCAGACTGTGCCTGGGCCCTGTGGTCTCTTCCAGGTCAGTGTATGGCATTTCCTTCCCCTTCCCACAGGCACCTGGGAGCATGTCTGCACGTGGAGAAAGACTTTCCCGTGGGAAGCCGGGTTTTGTCAAACGGGTCCCAGTGCTCTGCTCCTCTCTTTTCACTCCTGCTGCCAGAAGCCCAGGGAGGATGGGAGGGCTTAGAACATGGCTTGGCACTGTGGTTTCTTCCAGAGAAGTGGAGGGCATTTGCTTTACCTTGCCACAACCACTTGGGATAGGGTCTGAACCTCAGGAAAACTGTCTCCGTGGGAAGCCGGCTTTTTGCAAAGGGGTCTCAGGGCCGTGTGCTTCGGCTGTCCCTCCGACCCCAAAGCACAGGGACGAGGTGAGGGGCTTAGACCAAGCCTGGGCAATGTTGTTTCTTACACCTGGGTGTGTGGCATTTTGTTGAGCTGGCTACCCCCACTTGGGATAGGTGTTCCACAGCAAGCACCTATTGTTCGTCGGAAGCCGTTTTTGCCCCAGGGGTCTCCGGGCTGTGTTCGTTGGGGTTGAACTCCTGCTAGCAAAACCGCCGGGTTGAGGGAAGGGTTCAGACTGTGCCTGGGCCCTGTGGTCTCTTCCAGGTCAGTGTATGGCATTTCCTTCCCCTTGCCCCAGGCACCTGGGAGCATGTCTGCACGTGGAGAAAGACTTTCCCGTGGGAAGCCGGTTTTTGTCAAACGGGTCCCAGTGCTCTGCTCCTCTCTTTTCACTCCTGCTGCCAGAAGTCCAGGGAGGATGGGAGGGCTTAGAACATGGCTGGGCACTGTGGTTTCTTCCAGAGAAGTGGAGGGCATTTGCTTTACCTTGCCACAACCACTTGGGATAGGGTCTGCACCTCAGGAAAACTGTTTCGGTGGGAAGCCGGCTTTTTGCAAAGGGGTCTCAGGGCCGTGAGCCTCGGGTGTCCCTCCGGCTCCCCAAAGCACAGGGACGAGGTGAGGTGCTTAGACCATGCATGGGCAATGTTGTTTCTTACACCTGGGTGTGTGGCATTTTGTTGAGCTGGCTACCCCCACTTGGGATAGGTGTTCCACAGCAAGCACCTATTGTTCGTCGGAAGCCGTTTTTGCCCCAGGGGTCTCCGGGCTGTGTTCGTTGGGGTTGAACTCCTGCTAGCAAAACCGCCGGGTTGAGGGAAGGGTTCAGACTGTGCCTGGGCCCTGTGGTCTCTTCCAGGTCAGTGTATGGCATTTCCTTCCCCTTGCCACAGGCACCTGGGAGCATGTCTGCACGTGGAGAAAGACTTTCCCGTGGGAAGCCGGGTTTTGTCCAACGGGTCCCAGTGCTCTGCTCCTCTCTTTTCACTCCTGCTGCCAGAAGCCCAGGGAGGATGGGAGGGCTTAGAACATGGCTGGGCACTGTGGTTTCTTCCAGAGAAGTGGAGGGCATTTGCTTTACCTTGCCACAACCACTTGGGATAGGGTCTGAACCTAAGGAAAACTGTCTCCGTGGGAAGCCGGCTTTTTGCAAAGGGGTCTCAGGGCCGTGTGCTTCGGCTGTCCCTCCGACTCCCCAAAGCACAGGGACGAGGTGAGGCGCTTAGACCAAGCCTGGGCAATGTTGTTTCTTACACCTGGGTGTGTGGCATTTTGTTGAGCTGGCTACCCCCACTTGGGATAGGTGTTCCACAGCAAGCACCTATTGTTCGTCGGAAGCCGTTTTTGCCCCAGGGGTCTCCGGGCTGTGTTCGTTGGGGTTGAACTCCTGCTAGCAAAACCGCCGGGTTGAGGGAAGGGTTCAGACTGTGCCTGGGCCCTGTGGTCTCTTCCAGGTCAGTGTATGGCATTTCCTTCCCCTTGCCCCAGGCACCTGGGAGCATGTCTGCACGTGGAGAAAGACTTTCCCGTGGGAAGCCGGTTTTTGTCAAACGGGTCCCAGTGCTCTGCTCCTCTCTTTTCACTCCTGCTGCCAGAAGTCCAGGGAGGATGGGAGGGCTTAGAACATGGCTGGGCACTGTGGTTTCTTCCAGAGAAGTGGAGGGCATTTGCTTTACCTTGCCACAACCACTTGGGATAGGGTCTGCACCTCAGGAAAACTGTTTCGGTGGGAAGCCGGCTTTTTGCAAAGGGGTCTCAGGGCCGTGAGCCTCGGGTGTCCCTCCGGCTCCCCAAAGCACAGGGACGAGGTGAGGTGCTTAGACCATGCCTGGGCAATGTTGTTTCTTACACCTGGGTGTGTGGCATTTTGTTGAGCTGGCTACCCCCACTTGGGATAGGTGTTCCACAGCAAGCACCTATTGTTCGTCGGAAGCCGTTTTTGCCCCAGGGGTCTCCGGGCTGTGTTCGTTGGGGTTGAACTCCTGCTAGCAAAACCGCCGGGTTGAGGGAAGGGTTCAGACTGTGCCTGGGCCCTGTGGTCTCTTCCAGGTCAGTGTATGGCATTTCCTTCCCCTTGCCCCAGGCACCTGGGAGCATGTCTGCACGTGGAGAAAGACTTTCCCGTGGGAAGCCGGTTTTTGTCAAACGGGTCCCAGTGCTCTGCTCCTCTCTTTTCACTCCTGCTGCCAGAAGTCCAGGGAGGATGGGAGGGCTTAGAACATGGCTGGGCACTGTGGTTTCTTCCAGAGAAGTGGAGGGCATTTGCTTTACCTTGCCACAACCACTTGGGATAGGGTCTGCACCTCAGGAAAACTGTTTCGGTGGGAAGCCGGCTTTTTGCAAAGGGGTCTCAGGGCCGTGAGCCTCGGGTGTCCCTCCGGCTCCCCAAAGCACAGGGACGAGGTGAGGTGCTTAGACCATGCCTGGGCAATGTTGTTTCTTACACCTGGGTGTGTGGCATTTTGTTGAGCTGGCTACCCCCACTTGGGATAGGTGTTCCACAGCAAGCACCTATTGTTCGTTGGAAGCCGTTTTTGCCCCAGGGGTCTCCGGGCTGTGTTCGTTGGGGTTGAACTCCTGCTAGCAAAACCGCCGGGTTGAGGGAAGGGTTCAGACTGTGCGTGGGCCCTGTGCTCTCTTCCAGGTCAGTGTATGGCATTTCCTTCCCCTTGCCACAGGCACCTGGGAGCATGTCTGCACGTGGAGAAAGACTTTCCCGTGGGAAGCCAGGTTTTGTCAAACGGGTCCCAGTGCTCTGCTCCTCTCTTTTCTCTCCTGCTGCCAGAAGCCCAGGGAGGATGGGAGGGCTTAGAACATGGCTGGGCACTGTGGTTTCTTCCAGAGAAGTGGAGGGCATTTGCTTTACCTTGCCACAACCACTTGGGATAGGGTCTGCACCTCAGGAAAACTGTCTCCGTGGGAAGCCGGCTTTTTGCAAAGGGGTCTCAGGGCCGTGTGCCTTGGCTGTCCCTCTGGCTCCCCAAAGCACAGGGACGAGGTGAGGGGCTTAGACCATGCCTGGGCAATGTTGTTTCTTACACCTGGGTGTGTGGCATTTTGTTGAGCTGGCTACCCCCACTTGGGATAGGTGTTCCACAGCAAGCACCTATTGTTCGTCGGAAGCCGTTTTTGCCCCAGGGGTCTCCGGGCTGTGTTCGTTGGGGTTGAACTCCTGCTAGCAAAACCGCCGGGTTGAGGGAAGGGTTCAGACTGTGCCTGGGCCCTGTGGTCTCTTCCAGGTCAGTGTATGGCATTTCCTTCCCCTTGCCAAAGGCACCTGGGAGCATGTCTGCACGTGGAGAAAGACTTTCCCGCGGGAAGCCGGGTTTTGTCCAACGGGTCCCAGTGCTCTGCTCCTCTCTTTTCACTCCTGCTGCCAGAAGCCCAGGGAGGATGGGAGGGCTTAGAACATGGCTGGGCACTGTGGTTTCTTCCAGAGAAGTGGAGGGCATTTGCTTTACCTTGCCACAACCACTTGGGATAGGGTCTGAACCTAAGGAAAACTGTCTCCGTGGGAAGCCGGCTTTTTGCAAAGGGGTCTCAGGGCCGTGTGCTTCGGCTGTCCCTCCGACTCCCCAAAGCACAGGGACGAGGTGAGGGGCTTAGACCAAGCCTGGGCAATGTTGTTTCTTACACCTGGGTGTGTGGCATTTTGTTGAGCTGGCTACCCCCACTTGGGATAGGTGTTCCACAGCAAGCACCTATTGTTCGTCGGAAGCCGTTTTTGCCCCAGGGGACTCCGGGCTGTGTTCGTTGGGGTTGAACTCCTGCTAGCAAAACCGCCGGGTTGAGGGAAGGGTTCAGACTGTGCCAGGGCCCTGTGGTCTCTTCCAGGTCAGTGTATGGCATTTCCTTCCCCTTGCCCCAGGCACCTGGGAGCATGTCTGCACGTGGAGAAAGACTTTCCCGTGGGAAGCCGGTTTTTGTCAAACGGGTCCCAGTGCTCTGCTCCTCTCTTTTCACTCCTGCTGCCAGAAGTCCAGGGAGGATGGGAGGGCTTAGAACATGGCTGGGCACTGTGGTTTCTTCCAGAGAAGTGGAGGGCATTTGCTTTACCTTGCCACAACCACTTGGGATAGGGTGTGCACCTCAGGAAAACTGTCTCCGTGGGAAGCCGGCTTTTTGCAAGGGGGTCTCAGGGCCGTGTGCCTCGGCTGACCCTCCAGCTCCCCAAAGCACAGGGACGAGGTGAGGGGCTTAGACCATGCCTCGGCAATGTTGTTTCTTACACCTGGGTGTGTGGCATTTTGTTGAGCTGCCTACCCCCACTTGGGATAGGTGTTCCACAGCAAGCACCTATTGTTCGTCGGAAGCCGTTTTTGCCCCAGGGGTCTCCGGGCTGTGTTCGTTGGGGTTGAACTCCTGCTAGCAAATCCGCCGGGTTGAGGGAAGGGTTCAGACTGTGCCTGGGCCCTGTGGTCTCTTCCAGGTCTGTGTATGGCATTTCCTTCCCCATGCCCCAGGCACCTGGGAGCATGTCTGCACGTGGAGAAAGACTTTCCCGTGGGAAGCCAGGTTTTGTCAAACGGGTCCCAGTGCTCTGCTCCTCTCTTTTCACTCCTGCTGCCAGAAGCCCAGGGAGGATGGGAGGGCTTAGAACATGGCTGGGCACTGTGGTTTCTTCCAGAGAAGTGGAGGGCATTTGCTTTACCTTGCCACAACCACTTGGGATAGGGTCTGCACCTCAGGAAAACTGTCTCCGTGGGAAGCCGGCTTTTTGCAAAGGGGTCTCAGGGCCGTGTGCTTCGGCTGTCCCTCCGGCTCCCCAAAGCACAGGGACGAGGTGAGGGGCTTAGACCATGCCTGGGCAATGTTGTTTCTTACACTTGGGTGTGTGGCATTTTGTTGAGCTGGCTACCCCCACTTGGGATAGGTGTTCCACAGCAAGCACCTATTGTTCCTCGGAAGCCGTTTTTGCCCCAGGGGTCTCCGGGCTGTGTTCGTTGGGGTTGAACTCCTGCTAGCAAAACCGCCGGCTTGAGGGAAGGGTTCAGACTGTGCCTGGGCCCTGTGGTCTCTTCCAGGTCAGTGTATGGCATTTCCTTCCCCTTCCCCAGGCACCTGGGAGCATGTCTGCACGTGGAGAAAGACTTTCCCGTGGGAAGCCGGGTTTTGTCAAACGGGTCCCAGTGCTCTGCTCCTCTCTTTTCACTCCTGCTGCCAGAAGCCCAGGGAGGATGGGAGGGCTTAGAACATGGCTGGGCACTGTGGTTTCTTCCAGAGAAGTGGAGGGCATTTGCTTTACCTTGCCACAACCACTTGGGATAGGGTCTGCACCTCAGGAAAACTCTCTCCGTGGGAAGCCGGCTTTTTGCAAAGGGAACTCAGGGCCGTGTGCCTCGGCTGTCCGTCCGGCTCCCCAAAGCACAGGGACGAGGTGAGGGGCTTAGACCATGCCTCGGCAATGTTGTTTCTTACACCTGGGTGTGTGGCATTTTGTTGAGCTGGCTACCCCCACTTGGGATAGGTGTTCCACAGCAAGCACCTATTGTTCGTCGGAAGCCGTTTTTGCCCCAGGGGTCTCCGGGCTATGTTCGTTGGAGTTGAACTCTTGCTAGCAAAACCGCCGGGTTGAGGGAAGGGTTCAGACTGTGCCAGGGCCCTGTGGTCTCTTCCAGGTCAGTGTATGGCATTTCCTTCCCCTTGCCCCAGGCACCTGGGAGCATGTCTGCACGTGGAGAAAGACTTTCCCGTGGGAAGCCGGTTTTTGTGAAACGGGTCCCAGTGCTCTGCTCCTCTCTTTTCACTCCTGCTGCCAGAAGCCCAGGGAGGATGGGAGGGCTTAGAACATGGCTGGGCACTGTGGTTTCTTCCAGAGAAGTGGAGGGCATTTGCTTTACCTTGCCACAACCACTTGGGATAGGGTCTGCACCTCAGGAAAACTGTCTCCGTGGGAAGCCGGCTTTTTCCAAAGGGTCTCAGGGCCGTGGGCCTCGGCTGTCCCTCCGGCTCCCCAAAGCACAGGGACGAGGTGAGGGGCTTAGACCATGCCTGGGCAATGTTGTTTCTTACACCTGGGTGTGTGGCATTTTGTTGAGCTGGCTACCCCCACTTGGGATAGGTGTTCCACAGCAAGCACCTATTGTTCGTCGGAAGCCGTTTTTGCCCCAGGGGTCTCCGGGCTGTGTTCGTTGGGGTTGAACTCCTGCTAGCAAAACCGCCGGGTTGAGGGAAGGGTTCACACTGTGCGTGGGCCCTGTGCTCTCTTCCAGGTCAGTGTATGGCATTTCCTTCCCCTTGCCACAGGCACCTGGGAGCATGTCTGCACGTGGAGAAAGACTTTCCCGTGGGAAGCCAGGTTTTGTCAAACGGGTCCCAGTGCTCTGCTCCTCTCCTTTCTCTCCTGCTGCCAGAAGCCCAGGGAGGATGGGAGGGCTTAGAACATGGCTGGGCACTGTGGTTTCTTCCAGAGAAGTGGAGGGCATTTGCTTTACCTTGCCACAACCACTTGGGATAGGGTCTGCACCTCAGGAAAACTGTCTCCGTGGGAAGCCGGCTTTTTGCAAAGGGGTCTCAGGGCCGTGTGCCTTGGCTGTCCCTCCGGCTCCCCAAAGCACAGGGACGAGGTGAGGGGCTTAGACCATGCCTGGGCAATGTTGTTTCTTACACCTGGGTGTGTGGCATTTTGTTGAGCTGGCTACCCCCACTTGGGATAGGTGTTCCACAGCAAGCACCTATTGTTCGTCGGAAGCCGTTTTTGCCCCAGGGGTCTCCGGGCTGTGTTCGTTGGGGTTGAACTCCTGCTACCAAAACCGCCGGGTTGAGGGAAGGGTTCAGACTGTGCCTGGGCCCTGTGGTCTCTTCCAGGTCAGTGTATGGCATTTCCTTCCCCTTGCCACAGGCACCTGGGAGCATGTCTGCACGTGGAGAAAGACTTTCCCGTGGGAAGCCGGGTTTTGTCCAACGGGTCCCAGTGCTCTGCTCCTCTCTTTTCACTCCTGCTGCCAGAAGCCCAGGGAGGATGGGAGGGCTTAGAACATGGCTGGGCACTGTGGTTTCTTCCAGAGAAGTGGAGGGCATTTGCTTTACCTTGCCACAACCACTTGGGATAGGGTTTGAACCTAAGGAAAACTGTCTCCGTGGGAAGCCGGCTTTTTGCAAAGGGGTCTCAGGGCCGTGTGCTTCGGCTGTCCCTCCGGCTCCCCAAAGCACAGGGACGAGGTGAGGGGCTTAGACCAAGCCTGGGCAATGTTGTTTCTTACACCTGGGTGTGTGGCATTTTGTTGAGCTGGCTACCCCCACTTGGGATAGGTGTTCCACAGCAAGCACCTATTGTTCGTCGGAAGCCGTTTTTGCCCCAGGGGACTCCGGGCTGTGTTCGTTGGGGTTGAACTCCTGCTAGCAAAACCGCCGGGTTGAGGGAAGGGTTCAGACTGTGCCTGGGCCCTGTGGTCTCTTCCAGGTCAGTGTATGGCATTTCCTTCCCCTTGCCCCAAGCACCTGGGAGCATGTCTGCACGTGGAGAAAGACTTTCCCGTGGGAAGCCGGTTTTTGTCAAACGGGTCCCAGTGCTCTGCTCCTCTCTTTTCACTCCTGCTGCCAGAAGCCCAGGGAGGATGGGAGGGCTTAGAACATGGCTGGGCACTGTGGTTTCTTCCAGAGAAGTGGAGGGCATTTGCTTTACCTTGCCACAACCACTTGGGATAGGGTCTGCACCTCAGGAAAACTGTTTCCGTGGGAAGCCGGCTTTTTGCAAAGGGGTCTCAGGGCCGTGTGCCTCGGCTGTCCCTCCGGCTCCCCAAAGCACAGGGACGAGGTGAGGGGCTTAGACCATGCCTGGGCAATGTTGTTTCTTACACCTGGGTGTGTGGCATTTTGTTGAGCTGGCTACCCCCACTTGGGATAGGTGTTCCACAGCAAGCACCTATTGTTCGTCGGAAGCCGTTTTTGCCCCAGGGGTCTCCGGGCTGTGTTCCTTGGGGTTGAACTCCTGCTAGCAAAACCGCCGCGTTGAGGGAAGGGTTCAGACTGTGCCTGGGCCCTGTGGTCTCTTCCAGGTCAGTGTATGGCATTTCCTTCCCCTTGCCACAGGCACCTGGGAGCATGTCTGCACGTGGAGAAAGACTTTCCCGTGGGAAGCCGGGTTTTGTCAAACGGGTCCCAGTGCTCTGCTCCTCTCTTTTCACTCCTGCTGCCAGAAGCCCAGGGAGGATGGGAGGGCTTAGAACATGGCTGGGCACTGTGGTTTCTTCCAGAGAAGTGGAGGGCATTTGCTTTACCTTGCCACAACCACTTGGGATAGGGTGTGCACCTCAGGAAAACTGTCTCCGTGGGAAGCCGGCTTTTTGCAAGGGGGTCTCAGGGCCGTGTGCCTCGGCTGACCCTCCGGCTCCCCAAAGCACAGGGACGAGGTGAGGGGCTTAGACCATGCCTCGGCAATGTTGTTTCTTACACCTGGGTGTGTGGCATTTTGTTGAGCTGGCTACCCCCACTTGGGATAGGTGTTCCACAGCAAGCACCTATTGTTCGTCGGAAGCCGTTTTTGCCCCAGGGGTCTCCGGGCTGTGTTCGTTGGGGTTGAACTCCTGCTAGCAAAACCGCCGGGTTGAGGGAAGGGTTCAGACTGTGCCTGGGCCCTGTGGTCTCTTCCAGGTCTGTGTATGGCATTTCCTTCCCCTTGCCCCAGGCACCTGGGAGCATGTCTGCACGTGGAGAAAGACTTTCCCGTGGGAAGCCGGGTTTTGTCAAACGGGTCCCAGTGCTCTGCTCCTCTCTTTTCACTCCTGCTGCCAGAAGCCCAGGGAGGATGGGAGGGCTTAGAACATGGCTGGGCACTGTGGTTTCTTCCAGAGAAGTGGAGGGCATTTGCTTTACCTTGCCACAACCACTTGGGATAGGGTCTGCACCTCAGGAAAACTGTCTCCGTGGGAAGCCGGCTTTTTGCAAAGGGGTCTCAGGGCCGTGTGCTTCGGCTGTCCTTCCGGCTCCCCAAAGCACAGGGACGAGGTGAGGGGCTTAGACCATGCCTGGGCAATGTTGTTTCTTACACTTGGGTGTGTGGCATTTTGTTGAGCTGGCTACCCCCACTTGGGATAGGTGTTCCAGAGCAAGCACCTATTGTTCCTCGGAAGCCGTTTTTGCCCCAGGGGTCTCCGGGCTGTGTTCGTTGGGGTTGAACTCCTGCTAGCAAAACCGCCGGGTTGAGGGAAGGGTTCAGACTGTGCCTGGGCCCTGTGGTCTCTTCCAGGTCAGTGTATGGCATTTCCTTCCCCTTCCCCAGGCACCTGGGAGCATGTCTGCACGTGGAGAAAGACTTTCCCGTGGGAAGCCGGGTTTTGTCAAACGGGTCCCAGTGCTCTGCTCCTCTCTTTTCACTCCTGCTGCCAGAAGCCCAGGGAGGATGGGAGGGCTTAGAACATGGCTGGGCACTGTGGTTTCTTCCAGAGAAGTGGAGGGCATTTGCTTTACCTTGCCACAACCACTTGGGATAGGGTCTGCACCTCAGGAAAACTGTCTCCGTGGGAAGCCGGCTTTTTGCAAAGGGAACTCAGGGCCGTGTGCCTCGGCTGTCCGTCCGGCTCCCCAAAGCACAGGGACGAGGTGAGGGGCTTAGACCATGCCTCGGCAATGTTGTTTCTTACACCTGGGTGTGTGGCATTTTGTTGAGCTGGCTACCCCCACTTGGGATAGGTGTTCCACAGCAAGCACCTATTGTTCATCGGAAGCCGTTTTTGCCCCAGGGGTCTCCGGGCTATGTTCGTTGGAGTTGAACTCCTGCTAGCAAAACCGCCGGGTTGAGGGAAGGGTTCAGACTGTGCCAGGGCCCTGTGGTCTCTTCCAGGTCAGTGTATGGCATTTCCTTCCCCTTGCCCCAGGCACCTGGGAGCATGTCTGCACGTGGAGAAAGACTTTCCCGTGGGAAGCCGGTTTTTGTCAAACGGGTCCCAGTGCTCTGCTCCTCTCTTTTCACTCCTGCTGCCAGAAGCCCAGGGAGGATGGGAGGGCTTAGAACATGGCTGGGCACTGTGGTTTCTTCCAGAGAAGTGGAGGGCATTTGCTTTACCTTGCCACAACCACTTGGGATAGGGTCTGCACCTCAGGAAAACTGTCTCCGTGGGAAGCCGGCTTTTTCCAAAGGGTCTCAGGGCCGTGGGCCTCGGCTGTCCCTCCGGCTCCCCAAAGCACAGGGACGAGTGAGGGGCTTAGACCATGCCTGGGCAATGTTGTTTCTTACACCTGGGTGTGTGGCATTTTGTTGAGCTAGCTACCCCCACCTCGGATAGGTGTTCCACAGCAAGCACCTATTGTTCGTCGGAAGCCGTTTTTGCCCCAGGGGTCTCCGGGCTGTGTTCGTTGGGGTTGAACTCCTGCTAGCAAACCCGCCGGGTTGAGGGAAGGGTTCAGACTGTGCCTGGGCCCTGTGGTCTCTTCCAGGTCAGTGTATGGCATTTCCTTCCCCTTGCCCCAGGCACCTGGGAGCATGTCTGCACGTGGAGAAAGACTTTCCCGTGGGAAGCCGGTTTTTGTCAAACGGGTCCCAGTGCTCTGCTCCTCTCTTTTCACTCCTGCTGCCAGAAGCCCAGGGAGGATGGGAGGGCTTAGAACATGGCTGGGCACTGTGGTTTCTTCCAGAGAAGTGGAGGGCATTTGCTTTACCTTGCCACAACCACTTGGGATAGGGTGTGCACCTCAGGAAAACTGTCTCCGTGGGAAGCCGGCTTTTTGCAAAGGGGTCTCAGGGCCGTGTGCCTCGGCTGTCCCTCCGGCTCCACAAAGCACAGGGACGAGGTGAGGGTCTTAGACCGTGCCTGGGCAATGTTGTTTCTTACACCTGGGTGTGTGGCATTTTGTTGAGCTGGCTACCCCCACTTGGGATAGGTGTTCCACAGCAAGCACCTATTGTTCGTCGGAAGCCGTTTTTGCCCCAGGGGTCTCCGGGCTGTGTTCGTTGGGGTTGAACTCCTGCTAGCAAAACCGCCGGGTTGAGGGAAGGGTTCAGACTATGCCTGGGCCCTGTGGTCTCTTCCAGGTCAGTGTATGGCATTTCCTTCCCCTTGCCCCAGGCACCTGGGAGCATGTCTGCACGTGGAGAAAGACTTTCCCGTGGGAAGCCAGTTTTTGTCAAACGGGTCCCAGTGCTCTGCTCCTCTCTTTTCACTCCTGCTGCCAGAAGCCCAGGGAGGATGGGAGGGCTTAGAACATGGCTGGGCACTGTGGTTTCTTGCAGAGAAGTGGAGGGCATTTGCTTTACCTTGCCACAGCCACTTGGGATAGGGTGTGCACCTCAGGAAAACTGTCTCCGTGGGAAGCCGGCTTTTTGCAAAGGGGTCTCAGGGCCGTGTGCCTCGGCTGTCCCTCCGGCTCCCCAAAGCACAGGGACGAGGTGAGGGGCTTAGACCATGCCTGGGCAATGTTGTTTCTTACACCTGGGTGTGTGGCATTTTGTTGAGCTGGCTACCCCCACTTGGGATAGGTGTTCCACAGCAAGCACCTATTGTTCGTCGGAAGCCGTTTTTCCCCAGGGGTCTCCGGGCTGTGTTCGTTGGGGTTGAATTCCTGCTAGCAAAACCGCCGGGTTGAGGGGAGGGTTCAGACTGTGCCTGGGCCCTGTGGTCTCTTCCAGGTCAGTGTATGGCATTTCCTTCCCCTTGCCACAGGCACCTGGGAGCATGTCTGCACGTGGAGAAAGACTTTCCCGTGGGAAGCCGGTTTTTGTCAAACGGGTCCCAGTGCTCTGCTCCTCTCTTTTCACTCCTGCTGCCAGAAGCCCAGGGAGGATGGGAGGGCTTAGAACATGGCTGGGCACTGTGGTTTCTTCCAGAGAAGTGGAGGGCATTTGCTTTACCTTGCCACAACCACTTGGGATAGGGTGTGCATCTCAGGAAAACTGTCTCCGTGGGAAGCCGGCTTTTTGCAAGGGGGTCTCAGGGCCGTGTGCCTCGGCTGTCCCTCCGGCTCCCCAAAGCACAGGGACGAGGTGAGGGGCTTAGACCATGCCTGGGCAATGTTGTTTCTTACACCTGGGTGTGTGGCATTTTGTTGAGCTGGCTACCCCCACTTGGGATAGGTGTTCCACAGCAAGCACCTATTGTTCCTCGGAAGCCGTTTTTGCCCCAGGGGTCTCCGGGCTGTGTTCGTTGGGGTTGAACTCCTGCTAGCAAAACCGCCGGGTTGAGGGAAGGGTTCAGACTGTGCCTGGGCCCTGTGGTCTCTTCCAGGTCAGTGTATGGCATTTCCTTCCCCTTCCCCAGGCACCTGGGAGCATGTCTGCACGTGGAGAAAGACTTTCCCGTGGGAAGCCGGGTTTTGTCAAACGGGTCCCAGTGCTCTGCTCCTCTCTTTTCACTCCTGCTGCCAGAAGCCCAGGGAGGATGGGAGGGCTTAGAACATGGCTGGGCACTGTGGTTTCTTCCAGAGAAGTGGAGGGCATTTGCTTTACCTTGCCACAACCACTTGGGATAGGGTCTGCACCTCAGGAAAACTGTCTCCGTGGGAAGCCGGCTTTTTGCAAAGGGAACTCAGGGCCGTGTGCCTCGGCTGTCCGTCCGGCTCCCCAAAGCACAGGGACGAGGTGAGGGGCTTAGACCATGCCTCGGCAATGTTGTTTCTTACACCTGGGTGTGTGGCATTTTGTTGAGCTGGCTACCCCCACTTGGGATAGGTGTTCCACAGCAAGCACCTATTGTTCGTCGGAAGCCGTTTTTGCCCCAGGGGTCTCCGGGCTATGTTCGTTGGAGTTGAACTCCTGCTAGCAAAACCGCCGGGTTGAGGGAAGGGTTCAGACTGTGCCAGGGCCCTGTGGTCTCTTCCAGGTCAGTGTATGGCATTTCCTTCCCCTTGCCCCAGGCACCTGGGAGCATGTCTGCACGTGGAGAAAGACTTTCCCGTGGGAAGCCGGTTTTTGTCAAACGGGTCCCAGTGCTCTGCTCCTCTCTTTTCACTCCTGCTGCCAGAAGCCCAGGGAGGATGGGAGGGCTTAGAACATGGCTGGGCACTGTGGTTTCTTCCAGAGAAGTGGAGGGCATTTGCTTTACCTTGCCACAACCACTTGGGATAGGGTCTGCAGCTCAGGAAAACTGTCTCCGTGGGAAGCCGGCTTTTTCCAAAGGGTCTCAGGGCCGTGGGCCTCGGCTGTCCCTCCGGCTCCCCAAAGCACAGGGACGAGTGAGGGGCTTAGACCATGCCTGGGCAATGTTGTTTCTTACACCTGGGTGTGTGGCATTTTGTTGAGCTAGCTACCCCCACCTCGGATAGGTGTTCCACAGCAAGCACCTATTGTTCGTCGGAAGCCGTTTTTGCCCCAGGGGTCTCCGGGCTGTGTTCGTTGGGGTTGAACTCCTGCTAGCAAACCCGCCGGGTTGAGGGAAGGGTTCAGACTGTGCCTGGGCCCTGTGGTCTCTTCCAGGTCAGTGTATGGCATTTCCTTCCCCTTGCCCCAGGCACCTGGGAGCATGTCTGCACGTGGAGAAAGACTTTCCCGTGGGAAGCCGGTTTTTGTCAAACGGGTCCCAGTGCTCTGCTCCTCTCTTTTCACTCCTGCTGCCAGAAGCCCAGGGAGGATGGGAGGGCTTAGAACATGGCTGGGCACTGTGGTTTCTTCCAGAGAAGTGGAGGGCATTTGCTTTACCTTGCCACAACCACTTGGGATAGGGTGTGCACCTCAGGAAAACTGTCTCCGTGGGAAGCCGGCTTTTTGCAAAGGGGTCTCAGGGCCGTGTGCCTCGGCTGTCCCTCCGGCTCCACAAAGCACAGGGACGAGGTGAGGGTCTTAGACCGTGCCTGGGCAATGTTGTTTCTTACACCTGGGTGTGTGGCATTTTGTTGAGCTGGCTACCCCCACTTGGGATAGGTGTTCCACAGCAAGCACCTATTGTTCGTCGGAAGCCGTTTTTGCCCCAGGGGTCTCCGGGCTGTGTTCGTTGGGGTTGAACTCCTGCTAGCAAAACCGCCGGGTTGAGGGAAGGGTTCAGACTATGCCTGGGCCCTGTGGTCTCTTCCAGGTCAGTGTATGGCATTTCCTTCCCCTTGCCCCAGGCACCTGGGAGCATGTCTGCACGTGGAGAAAGACTTTCCCGTGGGAAGCCAGTTTTTGTCAAACGGGTCCCAGTGCTCTGCTCCTCTCTTTTCACTCCTGCTGCCAGAAGCCCAGGGAGGATGGGAGGGCTTAGAACATGGCTGGGCACTGTGGTTTCTTGCAGAGAAGTGGAGGGCATTTGCTTTACCTTGCCACAGCCACTTGGGATAGGGTGTGCACCTCAGGAAAACTGTCTCCGTGGGAAGCCGGCTTTTTGCAAAGGGGTCTCAGGGCCGTGTGCCTCGGCTGTCCCTCCGGCTCCCCAAAGCACAGGGACGAGGTGAGGGGCTTAGACCATGCCTGGGCAATGTTGTTTCTTACACCTGGGTGTGTGGCATTTTGTTGAGCTGGCTACCCCCACTTGGGATAGGTGTTCCACAGCAAGCACCTATTGTTCGTCGGAAGCCGTTTTTCCCCAGGGGTCTCCGGGCTGTGTTCGTTGGGGTTGAATTCCTGCTAGCAAAACCGCCGGGTTGAGGGGAGGGTTCAGACTGTGCCTGGGCCCTGTGGTCTCTTCCAGGTCAGTGTATGGCATTTCCTTCCCCTTGCCACAGGCACCTGGGAGCATGTCTGCACGTGGAGAAAGACTTTCCCGTGGGAAGCCGGTTTTTGTCAAACGGGTCCCAGTGCTCTGCTCCTCTCTTTTCACTCCTGCTGCCAGAAGCCCAGGGAGGATGGGAGGGCTTAGAACATGGCTGGGCACTGTGGTTTCTTCCAGAGAAGTGGAGGGCATTTGCTTTACCTTGCCACAACCACTTGGGATAGGGAGTGCATCTCAGGAAAACTGTCTCCGTGGGAAGCCGGCTTTTTGCAAGGGGGTCTCAGGGCCGTGTGCCTCGGCTGTCCCTCCGGCTCCCCAAAGCACAGGGACGAGGTGAGGGGCTTAGACCATGCCTGGGCAATGTTGTTTCTTACACCTGGGTGTGTGGCATTTTGTTGAGCTGGCTACCCCCACTTGGGATAGGTGTTCCACAGCAAGCACCTATTGTTCGTCGGAAGCCGTTTTTGCCCCAGGGGTCTCCGGGCTGTGTTCGTTGGGGTTGAACTCCTGCTAGCAAAACCGCCGGGTTGAGGGAAGGGTTCAGACTGTGCCTGGGCCCTGTGGTCTCTTCCAGGTCAGTGTATGGCATTTCCTTCCCCTTGCCCCAGGCACCTGGGAGCATGTCTGCACGTGGAGAAAGACTTTCCCGTGGGAAGCCGGTTTTTGTCAAACGGGTCCCAGTGCTCTGCTCTTCTCTTTTCACTCCTGCTGCCAGAAGTCCAGGGAGGATGGGAGGGCTTAGAACATGGCTGGGCACTGTGGTTTCTTCCAGAGAAGTGGAGGGCATTTGCTTTACCTTGCCACAACCACTTGGGATAGGGTGTGCACCTCAGGAAAACTGTCTCCGTGGGAAGCCGGCTTTTTGCAAGGGGGTCTCAGGGCCGTGTGCCTCGGCTGACCCTCCGGCTCCCCAAAGCACAGGGACGAGGTGAGGGGCTTAGACCATGCCTCGGCAATGTTGTTTCTTACACCTGGGTGTGTGGCATTTTGTTGAGCTGGCTACCCCCACTTGGGATAGGTGTTCCACAGCAAACACCTATTGTTCGTCGGAAGCCGTTTTTGCCCCAGGGGTCTCCGGGCTGTGTTCGTTGGGGTTGAACTCCTGCTAGCAAATCCGCCGGGTTGAGGGAAGGGTTCAGACTGTGCCTGCGCCCTGTGGTCTCTTCCAGGTCTGTGTATGGCATTTCCTTCCCCTTGCCCCAGGCACCTGGGAGCATGTCTGCACGTGGAGAAAGACTTTCCCGTGGGAAGCCGGGTTTTGTCAAACGGGTCCCAGTGCTCTGCTCCTCTCTTTTCACTCCTGCTGCCAGAAGCCCAGGGAGGATGGGAGGGCTTAGAACATGGCTGGGCACTGTGGTTTCTTCCAGAGAAGTGGAGGGCATTTGCTTTACCTTGCCACAACCACTTGGGATAGGGTCTGCATCTCAGGAAAACTGTCTCCGTGGGAAGCCGGCTTTTTGCAAAGGGGTCTCAGGGCCGTGTGCTTCGGCTGTCCCTCCGGCTCCCCAAAGCACAGGGACGAGGTGAGGGGCTTAGACCATGCCTGGGCAATGTTGTTTCTTACACTTGGGTGTGTGGCATTTTGTTGAGCTGGCTACCCCCACTTGGGATAGGTGTTCCACAGCAAGCACCTATTGTTCGTCGGAAGCCGTTTTTCCCCAGGGGTCTCCGGGCTGTGTTCGTTGGGGTTGAATTCCTGCTAGCAAAACCGCCGGGTTGAGGGAAGGGTTCAGACTGTGCCTGGGCCCTGTGGTCTCTTCCAGGTCAGTGTATGGCATTTCCTTCCCCTTGCCCCAGGCACCTGGGAGCATGTCTGCACGTGGAGAAAGACTTTCCCGTGGGAAGCCGGGTTTTGTCCAACGGGTCCCAGTGCTCTGCTCCTCTCTTTTCACTCCTGCTGCCAGAAGCCCAGGGAGGATGGGAGGGCTTAGAACATGGCTGGGCACTGTGGTTTCTTCCAGAGAAGTGGAGGGCATTTGCTTTACCTTGCCACAACCACTTGGGATAGGGTCTGCACCTCAGGAAAACTGTCTCCGTGGGAAGCCGGCTTTTTGCAAAGGGGTCTCAGGGCCGTGTGCCTCGGCTTCCCTCCGGCTCCCCAAAGCACAGGGACGAAGTGAGGGGCTTAGACCATGCCTGGGCAATGTTGTTTCTTACACCTGGGTGTGTGGCATTTTGTTGAGCTGGCTACCCCCACTTGGGATAGGTGTTCCACAGCAAGCACCTATTGTTCGTCGGTAGCCGTTTTTGCCCCAGGGGTCTCCGGGCTGTGTTCGTTGGGGTTGAACTCCTGCTAGCAAAACCGCCGGGTTGAGGGAAGGGTTCAGACTGTGCCTGGGCCCTGTGGTCTCTTCCAGGTCAGTGTATGGCATTTCCTTCCCCTTGCCACAGGCACCTGGGAGCATGTCTGCACATGGAGAAAGACTTTCCCGTGGGAAGCCGGTTTTTGTCAAACGGGTCCCAGTGCTCTGCTCCTCTCTTTTCACTCCTGCTGCCAGAAGCCCAGGGAGGATGGGAGGGCTTAGAACATGGCTGGGCACTGTGGTTTCTTCCAGAGAAGTGGAGGGCATTTGCTTTACCATGCCACAACCACTTGGGATAGGGTCTGCACCTCAGGAAAACTGTCTCCGTGGGAAGCCGGCTTTTTGCAAAGCGGTCTCAGGGCCGTGTGCTTCGGCTGTCCCTCCGGCTCCCCAAAGCACAGGGACGAGGTGAGGGGCTTAGACCATGCCTGGGCAATGTTGTTTCTTACACCTGGGTGTGTGGCCTTTTGTTGAGCTGGCTACCCCCACTTGGGATAGGTGTTCCACAGCAAGCACCTATTGTTCGTCGGAAGCCGTTTTTGCCCCAGGGGTCTCCGGGCTGTGTTCGTTGGGGTTGAACTCCTGCTAGCAAAACCGCCGGGTTGAGGGAAGCGTTCAGACTGTGCTTGGGCCCTGTGGTCTCTGCCAGGTCAGTGTATGGCATTTCCTTCCCCATGCCACAGGCACCTGGGAGCATGTCTGCACGTGGAGAAAGACTTTCCCGTGGGAAGCCGGGTTTTGTCAAACCGTTCCCAGTGCTCTGCTCCTCTCTTTTCTCTCCTGCTGCCAGAAGCCCAGGGAGGATGGGAGGGCTTAGAACATGGCTGGGCACTGTGGTTTCTTCCAGAGAAGTGGAGGGCATTTGCTTTACCTTGCCACAACCACTTGGGATAGGGTGTGCACCTCAGGAAAACTGTCTCCGTGGGAAGCCGGCTTTTTGCAAGGGGGTCTCAGGGCCGTGTGCCTCGGCTGACCCTCCGGCTCCCCAAAGCACAGGGACGAGGTGAGGGGCTTAGACCATGCCTGGGCAATGTTGTTTCTTACACCTGGGTGTGTGGCATTTTGTTGAGCTGGCTACCCCCACTTGGGATAGGTGTTCCACAGCAAGCACCTATTGTTCGTCGGAAGCCGTTTTTGCCCCAGGGGTCTCCGGGCTGTGTTCGTTGGGGTTGAACTCCTGCTAGCAAAACCGCCGGGTTGAGGGAAGGGTTCAGACTGTGCCTGGGCCCTGTGGTCTCTTCCAGGTCAGTGTATGGCATTTCCTTCCCCTTCCCCAGGCACCTGGGAGCATGTCTGCACGCGGAGAAAGACTTTCCCGTGGGAAGCCGGGTTTTGTCAAACGGGTCCCAGTGCTCTGCTCCTCTCTTTTCACTCCTGCTGCCAGAAGCCCAGGGAGGATGGGAGGGCTTAGAACATGGCTGGGCACTGTGGTTTCTTCCAGAGAAGTGGAGGGCATTTGCTTTACCTTGCCACAACCACTTGGGATAGGGTCTGCACCTCAGGAAAACTGTCTCCGTGGGAAGCCGGCTTTTTGCAAAGGGAACTCAGGGCCGTGTGCCTCGGCTGTCCGTCCGGCTCCCCAAAGCACAGGGACGAGGTGAGGGGCTTAGACCATGCCTCGGCAATGTTGTTTCTTACACCTGGGTGTGTGGCATTTTGTTGAGCTGGCTACCCCCACTTGGGATAGGTGTTCCACAGCAAGCACCTATTGTTCGTCGGAAGCCGTTTTTGCCCCAGGGGTCTCCGGGCTATGTTCGTTGGAGTTGAACTCCTGCTAGCAAAACCGCCGGGTTGAGGGAAGGGTTCAGACTGTGCCAGGGCCCTGTGGTCTCTTCCAGGTCAGTGTATGGCATTTCCTTCCCCTTGCCCCAGGCACCTGGGAGCATGTCTGCACGTGGAGAAAGACTTTCCCGTGGGAAGCCGGTTTTTGTCAAACGGGTCCCAGTGCTCTGCTCCTCTCTTTTCACTCCTGCTGCCAGAAGCCCAGGGAGGATGGGAGGGCTTAGAACATGGCTGGGCACTGTGGTTTCTTCCAGAGAAGTGGAGGGCATTTGCTTTACCTTGCCACAACCACTTGGGATAGGGTCTGCACCTCAGGAAAACTGTCTCCGTGGGAAGCCGACTTTTTCCAAAGGGTCTCAGGGCCGTGTGCCTCGGCTGTCCCTCCGGCTCCCCAAAGCACAGGGACGAGGTGAGGGGCTTAGACCATGCCTGGGCAATGTTGTTTCTTACACCTGGGTGTGTGGCATTTTGTTGAGCTAGCTACCCCCACCTCGGATAGGTGTTCCACAGCAAGCACCTATTGTTCGTCGGAAGCCGTTTTTGCCCCAGGGGTCTCCGGGCTGTGTTCCTTAGGGTTGAACTCCTGCTAGCAAACCCGCCGGGTTGAGGGAAGGGTTCAGACTGTGCCTGGGCCCTGTGGTCTCTTCCAGGTCAGTGTATGGCATTTCCTTCCCCTTGCCCCAGGCACCTGGGAGCATGTCTGCACGTGGAGAAAGACTTTCCCGTGGGAAGCCGGTTTTTGTCAAACGGGTCCCAGTGCTCTGCTCCTCTCTTTTCACTCCTGCTGCCAGAAGCCCAGGGAGGATGGGAGGGCTTAGAACATGGCTGGGCACTGTGGTTTCTTCCAGAGAAGTGGAGGGCATTTGCTTTACCTTGCCACAACCACTTGGGATAGGGTGTGCACCTCAGGAAAACTGTCTCCGTGGGAAGCCGGCTTTTTGCAAAGGGGTCTCAGGGCCGTGTGCCTCGGCTGTCCCTCCGGCTCCCCAAAGCACAGGGACGAGGTGAGGGGCTTAGACCGTGCCTGGGCAATGTTGTTTCTTACACCTGGGTGTGTGGCATTTTGTTGAGCTGGCTACCCCCACTTGGGATAGGTGTTCCACAGCAAGCACCTATTGTTCGTCGGAAGCCGTTTTTGCCCCAGGGGTCTCCGGGCTGTGTTCGTTGGGGTTGAACTCCTGCTAGCAAAACCGCCGGGTTGAGGGAAGGGTTCAGACTGTGCCTGGGCCCTGTGGTCTCTTCCAGGTCAGTGTATGGCATTTCCTTCCCCTTGCCCCAGGCACCTGGGAGCATGTCTGCACGTGGATAAAGACTTTCCCGTGGGACGCCGGTTTTTGTCAAACGGGTCCCAGTGCTCTGCTCCTCTCTTTTCACTCCTGCTGCCCGAAGCCCAGGGAGGATGGGAGGGCTTAGAACATGGCTGGGCACTGTGCTTTCTTCCAGAGAAGTGGAGGGCATTTGCTTTACCATGCCACAACCACTTGGGATAGGGTCTGCACCTCAGGAAAACTGTCTCCGTGGGAAGCCGGCTTTTTGCAAAGCGGTCTCAGGGCCGTGTGCTTCGGCTGTCCCTCCGGCTCCCCAAAGCACAGGGACGAGGTGAGGGGCTTAGACCATGCCTGGGCAATGTTGTTTCTTACACCTGGGTGTGTGGCATTTTGTTGAGCTGGCTACCCCCACTTGGGATAGGTGTTCCACAGCAAGCACCTATTGTTCGTCGGAAGCCGTTTTTGCCCCAGGGGTCTCCGGGCTGTGTTCGTTGGGGTTGAACTCCTGCTAGCAAAACCGCCGGGTTGAGGGAAGGGTTCAGACTGTGCCTGGGCCCTGTGGTCTCTTCCAGGTCAGTGTATGGCATTTCCTTCCCCTTGCCCCAGGCACCTGGGAGCATGTCTGCACGTGGAGAAAGACTTTCCCGTGGGAAGCCGGTTTTTGTCCAACGGGTCCCAGTGCTCTGCTCCTCTCTTTTCACTCCTGCTGCCAGAAGCCCAGGGAGGATGGGAGGGCTTAGAACATGGCTGGGCACTGTGGTTTCTTCCAGAGAAGTGGAGGGCATTTGCTTTACCTTGCCACAACTACTTGGGATAGGGTCTGCACCTCAGGAAAACTGTCTCCGTGGGAAGCCGGCTTTTTGCAAGGGGGTCTCAGGGCCGTGTGCCTCGGCTGTCCCTCCGGCTCCCCAAAGCACAGGGACGAGGTGAGGGGCTTAGACCATGCCTGGGCAATGTTGTTTCTTACACCTGGGTGTGTGGCCTTTTGTTGAGCTGGCTACCCCCACTTGGGATAGGTGTTCCACAGCAAGCACCTATTGTTCGTCGGAAGCCGTTTTTGCCCCAGGGGTCTCCGGGCTGTGTTCGTTGGGGTTGAACTCCTGCTAGCAAAACCGCCGGGTTGAGGGAAGCGTTCAGACTGTGCTTGGGCCCTGTGGTCTCTGCCAGGTCAGTGTATGGCATTTCCTTCCCCATGCCACAGGCACCTGGGAGCATGTCTGCACGTGGAGAAAGACTTTCCCGTGGGATGCCGGGTTTTGTCAAACCGTTCCCAGTGCTCTGCTCCTCTCTTTTCTCTCCTGCTGCCAGAAGCCCAGGGAGGATGGGAGGGCTTAGAACATGGCTGGGCACTGTGGTTTCTTCCAGAGAAGTGGAGGGCATTTGCTTTACCTTGCCACAACCACTTGGGATAGGGTGTGCACCTCAGGAAAACTGTCTCCGTGGGAAGCCGGCTTTTTGCAAGGGGGTCTCAGGGCCGTGTGCCTCGGCTGACCCTCCGGCTCCCCAAAGCACAGGGACGAGGTGAGGGGCTTAGACCATGCCTGGGCAATGTTGTTTCTTACACCTGGGTGTGTGGCATTTTGTTGAGCTGGCTACCCCCACTTGGGATAGGTGTTCCACAGCAAGCACCTATTGTTCGTCGGAAGCCGTTTTTGCCCCAGGGGTCTCCGGGCTGTGTTCGTTGGGGTTGAACTCCTGCTAGCAAAACCGCCGGGTTGAGGGAAGGGTTCAGACTGTGCCTGGGCCCTGTGGTCTCTTCCAGGTCAGTGTATGGCATTTCCTTCCCCTTCCCCAGGCACCTGGGAGCATGTCTGCACGCGGAGAAAGACTTTCCCGTGGGAAGCCGGGTTTTGTCAAACGGGTCCCAGTGCTCTGCTCCTCTCTTTTCACTCCTGCTGCCAGAAGCCCAGGGAGGATGGGAGGGCTTAGAACATGGCTGGGCACTGTGGTTTCTTCCAGAGAAGTGGAGGGCATTTGCTTTACCTTGCCACAACCACTTGGGATAGGGTCTGCACCTCAGGAAAACTGTCTCCGTGGGAAGCCGGCTTTTTGCAAAGGGAACTCAGGGCCGTGTGCCTCGGCTGTCCGTCCGGCTCCCCAAAGCACAGGGACGAGGTGAGGGGCTTAGACCATGCCTCGGCAATGTTGTTTCTTACACCTGGGTGTGTGGCATTTTGTTGAGCTGGCTACCCCCACTTGGGATAGGTGTTCCACAGCAAGCACCTATTGTTCGTCGGAAGCCGTTTTTGCCCCAGGGGTCTCCGGGCTATGTTCGTTGGAGTTGAACTCCTGCTAGCAAAACCGCCGGGTTGAGGGAAGGGTTCAGACTGTGCCAGGGCCCTGTGGTCTCTTCCAGGTCAGTGTATGGCATTTCCTTCCCCTTGCCCCAGGCACCTGGGAGCATGTCTGCACGTGGAGAAAGACTTTCCCGTGGGAAGCCGGTTTTTGTCAAACGGGTCCCAGTGCTCTGCTCCTCTCTTTTCACTCCTGCTGCCAGAAGCCCAGGGAGGATGGGAGGGCTTAGAACATGGCTGGGCACTGTGGTTTCTTGCAGAGAAGTGGAGGGCATTTGCTTTACCTTGCCACAACCACTTGGGATAGGGTCTGCACCTCAGGAAAACTGTCTCCGTGGGAAGCCGGCTTTTTCCAAAGGGTCTCAGGGCCGTGTGCCTCGGCTGTCCCTCCGGCTCCCCAAAGCACAGGGACGAGGTGAGGGGCTTAGACCATGCCTGGGCAATGTTGTTTCTTACACCTGGGTGTGTGGCATTTTGTTGAGCTAGCTACCCCCACCTCGGATAGGTGTTCCACAGCAAGCACCTATTGTTCGTCGGAAGCCGTTTTTGCCCCAGGGGTCTCCGGGCTGTGTTCGTTAGGGTTGAACTCCTGCTAGCAAACCCGCCGGGTTGAGGGAAGGGTTCAGACTGTGCCTGGGCCCTGTGGTCTCTTCCAGGTCAGTGTATGGCATTTCCTTCCCCTTGCCCCAGGCACCTGGGAGCATGTCTGCACGTGGAGAAAGACTTTCCCGTGGGAAGCCGGTTTTTGTCAAACGGGTCCCAGTGCTCTGCTCCTCTCTTTTCACTCCTGCTGCCAGAAGCCCAGGGAGGATGGGAGGGCTTAGAACATGGCTGGGCACTGTGGTTTCTTCCAGAGAAGTGGAGGGCATTTGCTTTACCTTGCCACAACCACTTGTGATAGGGTGTGCACCTCAGGAAATCTGTCTCCGTGGGAAGCCGGCTTTTTGCAAAGGGGTCTCAGGGCCGTGTGCCTCGGCTGTCCCTCCGGCTCCCCAAAGCACAGGGACGAGGTGAGGGGCTTAGACCGTGCCTGGGCAATGTTGTTTCTTACACCTGGGTGTGTGGCATTTTGTTGAGCTGGCTACCCCCACTTGGGATAGGTGTTCCACAGCAAGCACCTATTGTTCGTCGGAAGCCGTTTTTGCCCCAGGGGTCTCCGGGCTGTGTTCGTTGGGGTTGAACTCCTGCTAGCAAAACCGCCGGGTTGAGGGAATGGTTCAGACTGTGCCTGGGCCCTGTGGTCTCTTCCAGGTCAGTGTATGGCATTTCCTTCCCCTTGCCCCAGGCACCTGGGAGCATGTCTGCACGTGGATAAAGACTTTCCCGTGGGACGCCGGTTTTTGTCAAACGGGTCCCAGTGCTCTGCTCCTCTCTTTTCACTCCTGCTGCCAGAAGCCCAGGGAGGATGGGAGGGCTTAGAACATGGCTGGGCACTGTGCTTTCTTCCAGAGAAGTGGAGGGCATTTGCTTTACCATGCCACAACCACTTGGGATAGGGTCTGCACCTCAGGAAAACTGTCTCCGTGGGAAGCCGGCTTTTTGCAAAGCGGTCTCAGGGCCGTGTGCTTCGGCTGTCCCTCCGGCTCCCCAAAGCACAGGGACGAGGTGAGGGGCTTAGACCATGCCTGGGCAATGTTGTTTCTTACACCTGGGTGTGTGGCGTTTTGTTGAGCTGGCTACCCCCACTTGGGATAGGTGTTCCACAGCAAGCACCTATTGTTCGTCGGTAGCCGTTTTTGCCCCAGGGGTCTCCGGGCTGTGTTCGTTGGGGTTGAACTCCTGCTACCAAAACCGCCGGGTTGAGGGAAGGGTTCAGACTGTGCCTGGGCCCTGTGGTCTCTTCCAGGTCAGTGTATGGCATTTCCTTCCCCTTGCCACAGGCACCTGGGAGCATGTCTGCACGTGGAGAAAGACTTTCCCGTGGGAAGCCGGGTTTTGTCCAACGGGTCCCAGTGCTCTGCTCCTCTCTTTTCACTCCTGCTGCCAGAAGCCCAGGGAGGATGGGAGGGCTTAGAACATGGCTGGGCACTGTGGTTTCTTCCAGAGAAGTGGAGGGCATTTGCTTTACCTTGCCACAACCACTTGGGATAGGGTTTGAACCTAAGGAAAACTGTCTCCGTGGGAAGCCGGCCTTTTGCAAAGGGGTCTCAGGGCCGTGTGCTTCGGCTGTCCCTCCGGCTCCCCAAAGCACAGGGACGAGGTGAGGGGCTTAGACCATGCCTGGGCAATGTTGTTTCTTACACCTGGGTGTGTGGCATTTTGTTGAGCTGGCTACCCCCACTTGGGATAGGTGTTCCACAGCAAGCACCTATTGTTCGTCGGAAGCCGTTTTTGCCCCAGGGGACTCCGGGCTGTGTTCGTTGGGGTTGAACTCCTGCTAGCAAAACCGCCGGGTTGAGGGAAGGGTTCAGACTGTGCCTGGGCCCTGTGGTCTCTTCCAGGTCAGTGTATGGCATTTCCTTCCCCTTGCCCCAAGCACCTGGGAGCATGTCTGCACGTGGAGAAAGACTTTCCCGTGGGAAGCCGGTTTTTGTCAAACGGGTCCCAGTGCTCTGCTCCTCTCTTTTCACTCCTGCTGCCAGAAGCCCAGGGAGGATGGGAGGGCTTAGAACATGGCTGGGCACTGTGGTTTCTTCCAGAGAAGTGGAGGGCATTTGCTTTACCTTGCCACAACCACTTGGGATAGGGTCTGCACCTCAGGAAAACTGTCTCCGTGGGAAGCCGGCTTTTTGCAAGGGGGTCTCAGGGCCGTGTGCCTCGGCTGACCCTCCGGCTCCCCAAAGCACAGGGACGAGGTGAGGGGCTTAGACCATGCCTGGGCAATGTTGTTTCTTACACCTGGGTGTGTGGCATTTTGTTGAGCTGGCTACCCCCACTTGGGATAGGTGTTCCACAGCAAGCACCTATTGTTCGTCGGAAGCCGTTTTTGCCCCAGGGGTCTCCGGGCTGTGTTCGTTGGGGTTGAACTCCTGCTAGCAAAACCGCCGGGTTGAGGGAAGGGTTCAGACTGTGCCTGGGCCCTGTGGTCTCTTCCAGGTCTGTGTATGGCATTTCCTTCCCCTTGCCCCAGGCACCTGGGAGCATGTCTGCACGTGGAGAAAGACTTTCCCGTGGGAAGCCGGGTTTTGTCAAACGGGTCCCAGTGCTCTGCTCCTCTCTTTTCACTCCTGCTGCCAGAAGCCCAGGGAGGATGGGAGGGCTTAGAACATGGCTGGGCACTGTGCTTTCTTCCAGAGAAGTGGAGGGCATTTGCTTTACCTTGCCACAACCACTTGGGATAGGGTGTGCACCTCAGGAAAACTGTTTCCGTGGGAAGCCGGCTTTTTGCAAAGGGGTCTCAGGGCCGTGTGCCTCGGCTGTCCCTCCGGCTCCCCAAAGCACAGGGACGAGGTGAGGGGCTTAGACCATGCCTGGGCAATGTTGTTTCTTACACCTGGGTGTGTGGCATTTTGTTGAGCTGGCTACCCCCACTTGGGATAGGTTTTCCACAGCAAGCACCTATTGTTCGTCGGAAGCCGTTTTTGCCCCAGGGGTCTCCGGGCTGTGTTCGTTGGGGTTGAACTCCTGCTAGCAAAACCGCCGGGTTGAGGGAAGGGTTCAGACTGTGCCTGGGCCCTGTGGTCTCTTCCAGGTCAGTGTATGGCATTTCCTTCCCCTTGCCCCAGGCACCTGGGAGCATGTCTGCACGTGGAGAAAGACTTTCCCGTGGGAAGCCGGGTTTTGTCAAACGGGTCCCAGTGCTCTGCTCCTCTCTTTTCACTCCTGCTGCCAGAAGCCCAGGGAGGATGGGAGGGCTTAGAACATGGCTGGGCCCTGTGGTTTCTTTCAGAGAAGTGGAGGGCATTTGCTTTACCTTGCCACAAACACTTGGGATAGGGTCTGCACCTCAGGAAAACTGTCTCCGTGGGAAGCCGGCTTTTTGCAAAGGGGTCTCAGGGCCCTGTGCCTCGGCTGTCCCTCCGGCTCCCCAAAGCACAGGGACGAGGTGAGGGGCTTAGACCATGCCTGGTCAATGTTGTTTCTTACACCTGGGTGTGTGGCATTTTGTTGAGCTGGCTACCCCCACTTGGGATAGGTGTTCCACAGCAAGCACCTATTGTTCGTCGGAAGCCGTTTTTGCCCCAGGGGTCTCCGGGCTGTGTTCGTTGGGGTTGAACTCCTGCTAGCAAAACCGCCGGGTTGAGGGAAGGGTTCAGACTGTGCCTGGGCCCTGTGGTCTCTTCCAGGTCAGTGTATGGCATTTCCTTCCCCTTGCCCCAGGCACCTGGGAGCATGTCTGCACGTGGAGAAAGACTTTCCCGTGGGAAGCCGGGTTTTGTCAAACGGGTCCCAGTGCTCTGCTCCTCTCTTTTCACTCCTGCTGCCAGAAGCCCAGGGAGGATGGGAGGGCTTAGAACATGGCTGGGCACTGTGGTTTCTTCCAGAGAAGTGGAGGGCATTTGCTTTACCTTGCCACAACCACTTGGGATAGGGTGTGCACCTCAGGAAAACTGTCTCCGTGGGAAGCCGGCTTTTTGCAAAGGGGTCTCAGGGCCGTGTGCCTCGGCTGTCCCTCCGGCTCCCCAAAGCACAGGGACGAGGTGAGGGGCTTAGACCATGCCTGGGCAATGTTGTTTCTTACACCTGGGTGTGTGGCATTTTGTTGAGCTGGCTACCCCCACTTGGGCTAGGTGTTCCACAGCAAGCACCTATTGTTCGTCGGAAGCCGTTTTTGCCCCAGGGGTCTCCGCGCTGTGTTCGTTGGGGTTGAACTCCTGCTAGCAAAACCGCCGGGTTGAGGGAAGGGTTCAGACTGTGCCTGGGCCCTGTGGTCTCTTCCAGGTCAGTGTATGGCATTTCCTTACCCTTGCCACAGGCACCTGGGAGCATGTCTGCACGTGGAGAAAGACTTTCCCGTGGGAAGCCGGTTTTTGTCAAACGGGTCCCAGTGCTCTGCTCCTCTCTTTTCACTCCTGCTGCCAGAAGCCCAGGGAGGATGGGAGGGCTTAGAACATGGCTGGGCCCTGTGGTTTCTTCTAGAGAAGTGGAGCGCATTTGCTTTACCTTGCCACAACCACTTGGGATAGGGTGTGCACCTCAGGAAAACTGTCTCCGTGGGAAGCCGGCTTTTTGCAAAGGGGTCTCAGGGCCGTGTGCCTCGGCTGTCCCTCCGGCTCCCCAAAGCACAGGGACGAGGTGAGGGGCTTAGACCATGCCTGGGCAATGTTGTTTCTTACACCTGGGTGTGTGGCATTTTGTTGAGCTGGCTACCCCCACTTGGGATAGGTGTTCCACAGCAAGCACCTATTGTTCGTCGGAAGCCGTTTTTGCCCCAGGGGTCTCCGGGCTGTGTTCGTTGGGGTTGAACTCCTGCTAGCAAAACCGCCGGGTTGAGGGAAGGGTTCAGACTGTGCCTGGGCCCTGTGGTCTCTTCCAGGTCAGTGTATGGCATTTCCTTCCCCTTGCCCCAGGCACCTGGGAGCATGTCTGCACGTGGAGAAAGACTTTCCCGTGGGAAGCCGGGTTTTGTCCAACGGGTCCCAGTGCTCTGCTCCTCTCTTTTCACTCCTGCTGCCAGAAGCCCAGGGAGGATGGGAGGGCTTAGAACATGGCTGGGCACTGTGGTTTCTTCCAGAGAAGTGGAGGGCATTTGCTTTACCTTGCCACAACCACTTGGGATAGGGTCTGCACCTCAGGAAAACTGTCTCCGTGGGAAGCCGGCTTTTTGCAAAGGGGTCTCAGGGCCGTGGGCCTCGGCTGTCCCTCCGGCTCCCCAAAGCACAGGGACGAGGTGAGGGGCTTAGACCATGCCTGGGCAATGTTGTTTCTTACACCTGGGTGTGTGGCATTTTGTTGAGCTGGCTACCCCCACCTCGGATAGGTGTTCCACAGCAAGCACCTATTGTTCGTCGGAAGCCGTTTTTGCCCCAGGGGTCTCCGGGCTGTGTTCGTTGGGGTTGAACTCCTGCTAGCAAAACCGCCGGGTTGAGGGAAGGGTTCAGACTGTGCCTGGGCCCTGTGGTCTCTTCCAGGTCAGTGTATGGCATTTCCTTCCCCTTGCCCCAGGCACCTGGGAGCATGTCTGCACGTGGAGAAAGACTTTCCCGTGGGAAGCCGGGTTTTGTCAAACGGGTCCCAGTGCTCTGCTCCTCTCTTTTCACTCCTGCTGCCAGAAGCCCAGGGAGGATGGGAGGGCTTAGAACATGGCTGGGCCCTGTGGTTTCTTTCAGAGAAGTGGAGGGCATTTGCTTTACCTTGCCACAAACACTTGGGATAGGGTCTGCACCTCAGGAAAACTGTCTCCGTGGGAAGCCGGCTTTTTGCAAAGGGGTCTCAGGGCCCTGTGCCTCGGCTGTCCCTCCGGCTCCCCAAAGCACAGGGACGAGGTGAGGGGCTTAGACCATGCCTGGTCAATGTTGTTTCTTACACCTGGGTGTGTGGCATTTTGTTGAGCTGGCTACCCCCACTTGGGATAGGTGTTCCACAGCAAGCACCTATTGTTCGTCGGAAGCCGTTTTTGCCCCAGGGGTCTCCGGGCTGTGTTCGTTGGGGTTGAACTCCTGCTAGCAAAACCGCCGGGTTGAGGGAAGGGTTCAGACTGTGCCTGGGCCCTGTGGTCTCTTCCAGGTCAGTGTATGGCATTTCCTTCCCCTTGCCACAGGCACCTGGGAGCATGTCTGCACGTGGAGAAAGACTTTCCCGTGGGAAGCCGGGTTTTGTCCAACGGGTCCCAGTGCTCTGCTCCTCTCTTTTCACTCCTGCTGCCAGAAGCCCAGGGAGGATGGGAGGGCTTAGAACATGGCTGGGCACTGTGGTTTCTTCCAGAGAAGTGGAGGGCATTTGCTTTACCTTGCCACAACCACTTGGGATAGGGTCTGCACCTCAGGAAAACTGTCTCCGTGGGAAGCCGGCTTTTTGCAAAGGGGTCTCAGGGCCGTGTGCCTCGGCTGTCCCTCCGGCTCCCCAAAGCACAGGGACGAGGTGAGGGGCTTAGACCATGCCTGGGCAATGTTGTTTCTTACACCTGGGTGTGTGGCATTTTGTTGAGCTGGCTACCCCCACTTGGGATAGGTGTTCCACAGCAAGCACCTATTGTTCGTCGGAAGCCGTTTTTGCCCCAGGGGTCTCCGGGCTGTGTTCGTTGGGGTTGAACTCCTGCTAGCAAAACCGCCGGGTTGAGGGAAGGGTTCAGACTGTGCCTGGGCCCTGTGGTCTCTTCCAGGTCAGTGTATGGCATTTCCTTCCCCTTGCCCCAGGCACCTGGGAGCATGTCTGCACGTGGAGAAAGACTTTCCCGTGGGAAGCCGGGTTTTGTCAAACGGGTCCCAGTGCTCTGCTCCTCTCTTTTCACTCCTGCTGCCAGAAGCCCAGGGAGGATGGGAGGGCTTAGAACATGGCTGGGCACTGTGGTTTCTTCCAGAGAAGTGGAGGGCATTTGCTTTACCTTGCCACAACCACTTGGGATAGGGTGTGCACCTCAGGAAAACTCTCTCCGTGGGAAGCCGGCTTTTTGCAAAGGGGTTTCAGGGCCGTGGGCCTCGGCTGTCCTTCTGGGTCCCCAAAACACAGGGACGAGGTGAGGGGCTTAGACCATGCCTGGGCAATGTTGTTTCTTACACCTGGGTGTGTGGCATTTTGTTGAGCTGGCTACCCCCACTTGGGATAGGTGTTCCACAGCAAGCACCTATTGATCGTCGGAAGCCGTTTTTGCCCCAGGGGTCTCCGGGCTGTGTTCGTTGGGCTTGAACTCCTGCTAGCAAAACCGCCGGGTGAGGGAAGGGTTCAGACTGTGCGTGGGCCCTGTGGTCTCTTCCAGGTCAGTGTATGGCATTTCCTTCCCCTTGCCCCAGGCACCTGGGAGCATGTCTGCACGTGGAGAAAGACTTTCCCGTGGGAAGCCGGTTTTTGTCAAACGGGTCCCAGTGCTCTGCTCCTCTCTTTTCACTCCTGCTGCCAGAAGTCCAGGGAGGATGGGAGGGCTTAGAACATGGCTGGGCACTGTGGTTTCTTCCAGAGAAGTGGAGGGCATTTGCTTTACCTTGCCACAACCACTTGGGATAGGGTCTGCACCTCAGGAAAACTGTCTCCGTGGGAAGCCGGCTTTTTGCAAAGGGGTCTCAGGGCCGTGTGCCTTGGCTGTCCCTCCGGCTCCCCAAAGCACAGGGACGAGGTGAGGGGCTTAGACCATGCCTGGGCAATGTTGTTTCTTACACCTGGGTGTGTGGCATTTTGTTGAGCTGGCTACCCCCACTTGGGATAGGTGTTCCACAGCAAGCACCTATTGTTCGTCGGAAGCCGTTTTTGCCCCAGGGGTCTCCGGGCTGTGTTCGTTGGGGTTGAACTCCTGCTAGCAAAACCGCCGGGTTGAGGGAAGGGTTCAGACTGTGCCTGGGCCCTGTGGTCTCTTCCAGGTCAGTGTATGGCATTTCCTTCCCCTTGCCACAGGCACCTGGGAGCATGTCTGCACGTGGAGAAAGACTTTCCCGTGGGAAGCCGGCTTTTGTCAAACGGGTCCCAGTGCTCTGCTCCTCTCTTTTCACTCCTGCTGCCAGAAGCCCAGGGAGGATGGGAGGGCTTAGAACATGGCTGGGCACTGTGGTTTCTTCCAGAGAAGCGGAGGGCATTTGCTTTACCTTGCCACAACCACTTGGGATAGGGTGTGCACCTCAGGAAAACTGTCTCCGTGGGAAGCCGGCTTTTTGCAAAGGGGTCTCAGGGCCGTGTGCCTCGGCTGTCCCTCCGTCTCACCAAAGCACAGGGACGAGGTGAGGGGCTTAGACCATGCCTGGGCAATGTTGTTTCTTACACCTGGGTGTGTGGCCTTTTTTTGAGCTGGCTACCCCCACTTGGGATAGGTGTTCCACAGCAAGCACCTATTGTTCGTCGGAAGCCGTTTTTGCCCCAGGGGTCTCCGGGCTGTGTTCGTTGGGGTTGAACTCCTGCTAGCAAAACCGCCGGGTTGAGGGAAGGGTTCAGACTGTGCCTGGGCCCTGTGGTCTCTTCCAGGTCAGTGTATGGCATTTCCTTCCCCTTGCCCCAGGCACCTGGGAGCATGTCTGCACGTGGAGAAAGACTTTCCCGTGGGAAGCCGGGTTTTGTCAAACGGGTCCCAGTGCTCTGCTCCTCTCTTTTCACTCCTGCTGCCAGAAGCCCAGGGAGGATGGGAGGGCTTAGAACATGGCTTGGCACTGTGGTTTGTTCCAGAGAAGTGGAGGGCATTTGCTTTACCTTGCCACAACCACTTGGGATAGGGTCTGAACCTCAGGAAAACTGTCTCCGTGGGAAGCCGGCTTTTTGCAAAGGGGTCTCAGGGCCGTGTGCTTCGGCTGTCCCTCCGACTCCCCAAACCACAGGGACGAGGTGAGGGGCTTAGACCAAGCCTGGGCAATGTTGTTTCTTACACCTGGGTGTGTGGCATTTTGTTGAGCTGGCTACCCCCACTTGGGATAGGTGTTCCACAGCAAGCACCTATTGTTCGTCGGAAGCCGTTTTTGCCCCAGGGGTCTCCGGGCTGTGTTCGTTGGTGTTGAACTCCTGCTAGCAAAACCGCCGGGTTGAGGGAAGGGTTCAGACTGTGCCTGGGCCCTGTGGTCTCTTCCAGGTCAGTGTATGGCATTTCCTTCCCCTTGCCCCAGGCACCTGGGAGCATGTCTGCACGTGGAGAAAGACTTTCCCGTGGGAAGCCGGTTTTTGTCAAACGGGTCCCAGTGCTCTGCTCCTCTCTTTTCACTCCTGCTGCCAGAAGCCCAGGGAGGATGGGAGGGCTTAGAACATGGCTTGGCACTGTGGTTTCTTCCAGAGAAGTGGAGGGCATTTGCTTTACCTTGCCACAACCACTTGGGATAGGGTCTGAACCTCAGGAAAACTGTCTCCGTAGGAAGCCGGCTTTTTGCAAAGGGTCTCAGGGCCGTGTGCTTCGGCTGTCCCTCCGACTCCCCAAAGCACAGGGACGAGGTGAGGGGCTTAGACCATGCCTGGGCAATGTTGTTTCTTACACCTGGGTGTGTGGCATTTTGTTGAGCTGGCTACCCCCACTTGGGATAGGTGTTCCACAGCAAGCACCTATTGTTCGTCGGAAGCCGTTTTTGCCCCAGGGGTCTCCGGGCTGTGTTCGTTGGGGTTGAACTCCTGCTAGCAAAACCGCCGGGTTGAGGGAAGGGTTCAGACTGTGCCTGGGCCCTGTGGTCTCTTCCAGGTCAGTGTATGGCATTTCCTTCCCCTTGCCCCAGGCACCTGGGAGCATGTCTGCACGTGGAGAAAGACTTTCCCGTGGGAAGCCGGTTTTTGTCAAACGGGTCCCAGTGCTCTGCTCCTCTCTTTTCACTCCTGCTGCCAGAAGTCCAGGGAGGATGGGAGGGCTTAGAACATGGCTGGGCACTGTGGTTTCTTCCAGAGAAGTGGAGGGCATTTGCTTTACCTTGCCACAACCACTTGGGATAGGGTCTGCACCTCAGGAAAACTGTTTCGGTGGGAAGCCGGCTTTTTGCAAAGGGGTCTCAGGGCCGTGAGCCTCGGGTGTCCCTCCGGCTCCCCAAAGCACAGGGACGAGGTGAGGTGCTTAGACCATGCCTGGGCAATGTTGTTTCTTACACCTGGGTGTGTGGCATTTTGTTGAGCTGGCTACCCCCACTTGGGATAGGTGTTCCACAGCAAGCACCTATTGTTCGTCGGAAGCCGTTTTTGCCCCAGGGGTCTCCGGGCTGTGTTCGTTGGGGTTGAACTCCTGCTAGCAAAACCGCCGGGTTGAGGGAAGGGTTCAGACTGTGCGTGGGCCCTGTGCTCTCTTCCAGGTCAGTGTATGGCATTTCCTTCCCCTTGCCACAGGCACCTGGGAGCATGTCTGCACGTGGAGAAAGACTTTCCCGTGGGAAGCCAGGTTTTGTCAAACGGGTCCCAGTGCTCTGCTCCTCTCTTTTCTCTCCAGCTGCCAGAAGCCCAGGGAGGATGGGAGGGCTTAGAACATGGCTGGGCACTGTGGTTTCTTCCAGAGAAGTGGAGGGCATTTGCTTTACCTTGCCACAACCACTTGGGATAGGGTGTGCACCTCAGGAAAACTCTCTCCGTGGGAAGCCGGCTTTTTGCAAAGGGGTTTCAGGGCCGTGGGCCTCGGCTGTCCTTCCGGGTCCCCAAAACACAGGGACGAGGTGAGGGGCTTAGACCATGCCTGGGCAATGTTGTTTCTTACACCTGGGTGTGTGGCATTTTGTTGAGCTGGCTACCCCCACTTGGGATAGGTGTTCCACAGCAAGCACCTATTGATCGTCGGAAGCCGTTTTTGCCCCAGGGGTCTCCGGGCTGTGTTCGTTGGGCTTGAACTCCTGCTAGCAAAACCGCCGGGTGAGGGAAGGGTTCAGACTGTGCCTGGGCCCTGTGGTCTCTTCCAGGTCAGTGTATGGCATTTCCTTCCCCTTGCCCCAGGCACCTGGGAGCATGTCTGCACGTGGAGAAAGACTTTCCCGTGGGAAGCCGGTTTTTGTCAAACGGGTCCCAGTGCTCTGCTCCTCTCTTTTCACTCCTGCTGCCAGAAGTCCAGGGAGGATGGGAGGGCTTAGAACATGGCTGGGCACTGTGGTTTCTTCCAGAGAAGTGGAGGGCATTTGCTTTACCTTGCCACAACCACTTGGGATAGGGTCTGCACCTCAGGAAAACTGTCTCCGTGGGAAGCCGGCTTTTTGCAAAGGGGTCTCAGGGCCGTGTGCCTTGGCTGTCCCTCCGGCTCCCCAAAGCACAGGGACGAGGTGAGGGGCTTAGACCATGCCTGGGCAATGTTGTTTCTTACACCTGGGTGTGTGGCATTTTGTTGAGCTGGCTACCCCCACTTGGGATAGGTGTTCCACAGCAAGCACCTATTGTTCGTCGGAAGCCGTTTTTGCCCCAGGGGTCTCCGGGCTGTGTTCGTTGGGGTTGAACTCCTGCTAGCAAAACCGCCGGGTTGAGGGAAGGGTTCAGACTGTGCCTGGGCCCTGTGGTCTCTTCCAGGTCAGTGTATGGCATTTCCTTCCCCTTGCCACAGGCACCTGGGAGCATGTCTGCACGTGGAGAAAGACTTTCCCGTGGGAAGCCGGTTTTTGTCAAACGGGTCCCAGTGCTCTGCTCCTCTCTTTTCACTCCTGCTGCCAGAAGCCCAGGGAGGATGGGAGGGCTTAGAACATGGCTGGGCCCTGTGGTTTCTTCTAGAGAAGTGGAGCGCATTTGCTTTACCTTGCCACAACCACTTGGGATAGGGTGTGCACCTCAGGAAAACTGTCTCCGTGGGAAGCCGGCTTTTTGCAAAGGGGTCTCAGGGCCGTGTGCCTCGGCTGTCCCTCCGGCTCCCCAAAGCACAGGGACGAGGTGAGGGGCTTAGACCATGCCTGGGCAATGTTGTTTCTTACACCTGGGTGTGTGGCATTTTGTTGAGCTGGCTACCCCCACTTGGGATAGGTGTTCCACAGCAAGCACCTATTGTTCGTCGGAAGCCGTTTTTGCCCCAGGGGTCTCCGGGCTGTGTTCGTTGGGGTTGAACTCCTGCTAGCAAAACCGCCGGGTTGAGGGAAGGGTTCAGACTGTGCCTGGGCCCTGTGGTCTCTTCCAGGTCAGTGTATGGCATTTCCTTCCCCTTGCCCCAGGCACCTGGGAGCATGTCTGCACGTGGAGAAAGACTTTCCCGTGGGAAGCCGGGTTTTGTCAAACGGGTCCCAGTGCTCTGCTCCTCTCTTTTCACTCCTGCTGCCAGAAGCCCAGGGAGGATGGGAGGGCTTAGAACATGGCTGGGCACTGTGGTTTCTTCCAGAGAAGTGGAGGGAATTTGCTTTACCTTGCCACAACCACTTGGGATAGGGTCTGCACCTCAGGAAAACTGTCTCCGTGGGAAGCCGGCTTTTTGCAAAGGGGTCTCAGGGCCGTGGGCCTCGGCTGTCCCTCCGGCTCCCCAAAGCACAGGGACGAGGTGAGGGGCTTAGACCATGCCTGGGCAATGTTGTTTCTTACACCTGGGTGTGTGGCATTTTGTTGAGCTGGCTACCCCCACCTCGGATAGGTGTTCCACAGCAAGCACCTATTGTTCGTCGGAAGCCGTTTTTGCCCCAGGGGTCTCCGGGCTGTGTTCGTTGGGGTTGAACTCCTGCTAGCAAAACCGCCGGGTTGAGGGAAGGGTTCAGACTGTGCCTGGGCCCTGTGGTCTCTTCCAGGTCAGTGTATGGCATTTCCTTCCCCTTGCCACAGGCACCTGGGAGCATGTCTGCACGTGGAGAAAGACTTTCCCGTGGGAAGCCGGGTTTTGTCAAACGGGTCCCAGTGCTCTGCTCCTCTCTTTTCACTCCTGCTGCCAGAAGCCCAGGGAGGATGGGAGGGCTTAGAACATGGCTGGGCCCTGTGGTTTCTTTCAGAGAAGTGGAGGGCATTTGCTTTACCTTGCCACAAACACTTGGGATAGGGTCTGCACCTCAGGAAAACTGTCTCCGTGGGAAGCCGGCTTTTTGCAAAGGGGTCTCAGGGCCCTGTGCCTCGGCTGTCCCTCCGGCTCCCCAAAGCACAGGGACGAGGTGAGGGGCTTAGACCATGCCTGGTCAATGTTGTTTCTTACACCTGGGTGTGTGGCATTTTGTTGAGCTGGCTACCCCCACTTGGGATAGGTGTTCCACAGCAAGCACCTATTGTTCGTCGGAAGCCGTTTTTGCCCCAGGGGTCTCCGGGCTGTGTTCGTTGGGGTTGAACTCCTGCTAGCAAAACCGCCGGGTTGAGGGAAGGGTTCAGACTGTGCCTGGGCCCTGTGGTCTCTTCCAGGTCAGTGTATGGCATTTCCTTCCCCTTGCCACAGGCACCTGGGAGCATGTCTGCACGTGGAGAAAGACTTTCCCGTGGGAAGCCTGTTTTTGTCAAACATGTCCCAGTGCTCTGCTCCTCTCTTTTCACTCCTGCTGCCAGAAGCCCAGGGAGGATGGGAGGGCTTAGAAAATGGCTGGGCACTGTGGTTTCTTCCAGAGAAGTGGAGGGCATTTGCTTTACCTTTCCACAACCACTTGGGATAGGGTCTGCACCTCAGGAAAACTGTCTCCGTGGGAAGCCGGCTTTTTGCAAAGGGGTCTCAGGGCCGTGTGCCTCGGCTGTCCCTCCGGCTCCCCAAAGCACAGGGACGAGGTGAGGGGCTTAGACCATGCCTGGGCAATGTTGTTTCTTACACCTGGGTGTGTGGCATTTTGTTGAGCTGGCTACCCCCACTTGGGATAGGTGTTCCACAGCAAGCACCTATTGTTCGTCGGAAGCCGTTTTTGCCCCAGGGGTCTCCGGGCTGTGTTCGTTGGGGTTGAACTCCTGCTAGCAAAACCGCCGGGTTGAGGGAAGGGTTCAGACTGTGCCTGGGCCCTGTGGTCTCTTCCAGGTCAGTGTATGGCATTTCCTTCCCCTTGCCACAGGCACCTGGGAGCATGTCTGCACGTGGAGAAAGACTTTCCCGTGGGAAGCCGGGTTTTGTCAAACGGGTCCCAGTGCTCTGCTCCTCTCTTTTCACTCCTGCTGCCAGAAGCCCAGGGAGGATGGGAGGGCTTAGAACATGGCTGGGCACTGTGGTTTCTTCCAGAGAAGTGGAGGGCATTTGCTTTACCTTGCCACAACCACTTGGGATAGGGTGTGCACCTCAGGAAAACTGTCTCCGTGGGAAGCCGGCTTTTTGCAAAGGGGTCTCAGGGCCGTGTGCCTCGGCTGTCCCTCCGGCTCCCCAAAGCACAGGGACGAGGTGAGGGGCTTAGACCATGCCTGGGCAATGTTGTTTCTTACACCTGGGTGTGTGGCATTTTGTTGAGCTGGCTACCCCCACTTGGGATAGGTGTTCCACAGCAAGCACCTATTGTTCGTCGGAAGCCGTTTTTGCCCCAGGGGTCTCCGGGCTGTGTTCGTTGGGGTTGAACTCCTGCTAGCAAAACCGCCGGGTTGAGGGAAGGGTTCAGACTGTGCCTGGGCCCTGTGGTCTCTTCCAGGTCAGTGTATGGCATTTCCTTCCCCTTGCCCCAGGCACCTGGGAGCATGTCTGCACGTGGAGAAAGACTTTCCCGTGGGAAGCCGGGTTTTGTCAAACGGGTCCCAGTGCTCTGCTCCTCTCTTTTCACTCCTGCTGCCAGAAGCCCAGGGAGGATGGGAGGGCTTAGAACATGGCTGGGCACTGTGGTTTCTTCCAGAGAAGTGGAGGGCATTTCCTTTACCTTGCCACAACCACTTGGGATAGGGTGTGCACCTCAGGAAAACTCTCTCCGTGGGAAGCCGGCTTTTTGCAAAGGGGTTTCAGGGCCGTGGGCCTCGGCTGTCCTTCCGGGTCCCCAAAACACAGGGACGAGGTGAGGGGCTTAGACCATGCCTGGGCAATGTTGTTTCTTACACCTGGGTGTGTGGCATTTTGTTGAGCTGGCTACCCCCACTTGGGATAGGTGTTCCACAGCAAGCACCTATTGATCGTCGGAAGCCGTTTTTGCCCCAGGGGTCTCCGGGCTGTGTTCGTTGGGCTTGAACTCCTGCTAGCAAAACCGCCGGGTTGAGGGAAGGGTTCAGACTGTGCCTGGGCCCTGTGGTCTCTTCCAGGTCAGTGTATGGCATTTCCTTCCCCTTGCCCCAGGCACCTGGGAGCATGTCTGCACGTGGAGAAAGACTTTCCCGTGGGAAGCCGGTTTTTGTCAAACGGGTCCCAGTGCTCTGCTCCTCTCTTTTCACTCCTGCTGCCAGAAGTCCAGGGAGGATGGGAGGGCTTAGAACATGGCTGGGCACTGTGGTTTCTTCCAGAGAAGTGGAGGGCATTTGCTTTACCTTGCCACAACCACTTGGGATAGGGTCTGCACCTCAGGAAAACTGTCTCCGTGGGAAGCCGGCTTTTTGCAAAGGGGTCTCAGGGCCGTGTGCCTTGGCTGTCCCTCCGGCTCCCCAAAGCACAGGGACGAGGTGAGGGGCTTAGACCATGCCTGGGCAATGTTGTTTCTTACACCTGGGTGTGTGGCATTTTGTTGAGCTGGCTACCCCCACTTGGGATAGGTGTTCCACAGCAAGCACCTATTGTTCGTCGGAAGCCGTTTTTGCCCCAGGGGTCTCCGGGCTGTGTTCGTTGGGGTTGAACTCCTGCTAGCAAAACCGCCGGGTTGAGGGAAGGGTTCAGACTGTGCCTGGGCCCTGTGGTCTCTTCCAGGTCAGTGTATGGCATTTCCTTCCCCTTGCCACAGGCACCTGGGAGCATGTCTGCACGTGGAGAAAGACTTTCCCGTGGGAAGCCGGCTTTTGTCAAACGGGTCCCAGTGCTCTGCTCCTCTCTTTTCACTCCTGCTGCCAGAAGCCCAGGGAGGATGGGAGGGCTTAGAACATGGCTGGGCACTGTGGTTTCTTCCAGAGAAGCGGAGGGCATTTGCTTTACCTTGCCACAACCACTTGGGATAGGGTGTGCACCTCAGGAAAACTGTCTCCGTGGGAAGCCGGCTTTTTGCAAAGGGGTCTCAGGGCCGTGTGCCTCGGCTGTCCCTCCGTCTCACCAAAGCACAGGGACGAGGTGAGGGGCTTAGACCATGCCTGGGCAATGTTGTTTCTTACACCTGGGTGTGTGGCCTTTTTTTGAGCTGGCTACCCCCACTTGGGATAGGTGTTCCACAGCAAGCACCTATTGTTCGTCGGAAGCCGTTTTTGCCCCAGGGGTCTCCGGGCTGTGTTCGTTGGGGTTGAACTCCTGCTAGCAAAACCGCCGGGTTGAGGGAAGGGTTCAGACTGTGCCTGGGCCCTGTGGTCTCTTCCAGGTCAGTGTATGGCATTTCCTTCCCCTTCCCACAGGCACCTGGGAGCATGTCTGCACGTGGAGAAAGACTTTCCCGTGGGAAGCCGGGTTTTGTCAAACGGGTCCCAGTGCTCTGCTCCTCTCTTTTCACTCCTGCTGCCAGAAGCCCAGGGAGGATGGGAGGGCTTAGAACATGGCTTGGCACTGTGGTTTCTTCCAGAGAAGTGGAGGGCATTTGCTTTACCTTGCCACAACCACTTGGGATAGGGTCTGAACCTCAGAAAAACTGTCTCCGTGGGAAGCCGGCTTTTTGCAAAGGGGTCTCAGGGCCGTGTGCTTCGGCTGTCCCTCCGACCCCAAAGCACAGGGACGAGGTGAGGGGCTTAGACCAAGCCTGGGCAATGTTGTTTCTTACACCTGGGTGTGTGGCATTTTGTTGAGCTGGCTACCCCCACTTGGGATAGGTGTTCCACAGCAAGCACCTATTGTTCGTCGGAAGCCGTTTTTGCCCCAGGGGTCTCCGGGCTGTGTTCGTTGGGGTTGAACTCCTGCTAGCAAAACCGCCGGGTTGAGGGAAGGGTTCAGACTGTGCCTGGGCCCTGTGGTCTCTTCCAGGTCAGTGTATGGCATTTCCTTCCCCTTGCCCCAGGCACCTGGGAGCATGTCTGCACGTGGAGAAAGACTTTCCCGTGGGAAGCCGGTTTTTGTCAAATGGGTCCCAGTGCTCTGCTCCTCTCTTTTCACTCCTGCTGCCAGAAGTCCAGGGAGGATGGGAGGGCTTAGAACATGGCTGGGCACTGTGGTTTCTTCCAGAGAAGTGGAGGGCATTTGCTTTACCTTGCCACAACCACTTGGGATAGGGTCTGCACCTCAGGAAAACTGTTTCGGTGGGAAGCCGGCTTTTTGCAAAGGGGTCTCAGGGCCGTGAGCCTCGGGTGTCCCTCCGGCTCCCCAAAGCACAGGGACGAGGTGAGGTGCTTAGACCATGCCTGGGCAATGTTGTTTCTTACACCTGGGTGTGTGGCATTTTGTTGAGCTGGCTACCCCCACTTGGGATAGGTGTTCCACAGCAAGCACCTATTGTTCGTCGGAAGCCGTTTTTGCCCCAGGGGTCTCCGGGCTGTGTTCGTTGGGGTTGAACTCCTGCTAGCAAAACCGCCGGGTTGAGGGAAGGGTTCAGACTGTGCGTGGGCCCTGTGCTCTCTTCCAGGTCAGTGTATGGCATTTCCTTCCCCTTGCCACAGGCACCTGGGAGCATGTCTGCACGTGGAGAAAGACTTTCCCGTGGGAAGCCAGGTTTTGTCAAACGGGTCCCAGTGCTCTGCTCCTCTCTTTTCTCTCCTGCTGCCAGAAGCCCAGGGAGGATGGGAGGGCTTAGAACATGGCTGGGCACTGTGGTTTCTTCCAGAGAAGTGGAGGGCATTTGCTTTACCTTGCCACAACCACTTGGGATAGGGTCTGCACCTCAGGAAAACTGTCTCCGTGGGAAGCCGGCTTTTTGCAAAGGGGTCTCAGGGCCGTGTGCCTTGGCTGTCCCTCCGGCTCCCCAAAGCACAGGGACGAGGTGAGGGGCTTAGACCATGCCTGGGCAATGTTGTTTCTTACACCTGGGTGTGTGGCATTTTGTTGAGCTGGCTACCCCCACTTGGGATAGGTGTTCCACAGCAAGCACCTATTGTTCGTCGGAAGCCGTTTTTGCCCCAGGGGTCTCCGGGCTGTGTTCGTTGGGGTTGAACTCCTGCTAGCAAAACCGCCGGGTTGAGGGAAGGGTTCAGACTGTGCCTGGGCCCTGTGGTCTCTTCCAGGTCAGTGTATGGCATTTCCTTCCCCTTGCCACAGGCACCTGGGAGCATGTCTGCACGTGGAGAAAGACTTTCCCGTGGGAAGCCGGGTTTTGTCCAACGGGTCCCAGTGCTCTGCTCCTCTCTTTTCACTCCTGCTGCCAGAAGCCCAGGGAGGATGGGAGGGCTTAGAACATGGCTGGGCACTGTGGTTTCTTCCAGAGAAGTGGAGGGCATTTGCTTTACCTTGCCACAACCACTTGGGATAGGGTCTGAACCTAAGGAAAACTGTCTCCGTGGGAAGCCGGCTTTTTGCAAAGGGGTCTCAGGGCCGTGTGCTTCGGCTGTCCCTCCGACTCCCCAAAGCACAGGGACGAGGTGAGGGGCTTAGACCAAGCCTGGGCAATGTTGTTTCTTACACCTGGGTGTGTGGCATTTTGTTGAGCTGGCTACCCCCACTTGGGATAGGTGTTCCACAGCAAGCACCTATTGTTCGTCGGAAGCCGTTTTTGCCCCAGGGGTCTCCGGGCTGTGTTCGTTGGGGTTGAACTCCTGCTAGCAAAACCGCCGGGTTGAGGGAAGGGTTCACACTGTGCGTGGGCCCTGTGCTCTCTTCCAGGTCAGTGTATGGCATTTCCTTCCCCTTGCCCAAGGCACCTGGGAGCATGTCTGCACGTGGAGAAAGACTTTCCCGTGGGAAGCCGGTTTTTGTCAAACGGGTCCCAGTGCTCTGCTCCTCTCTTTTCACTCCTGCTGCCAGAAGTCCAGGGAGGATGGGAGGGCTTAGAACATGGCTGGGCACTGTGGTTTCTTCCAGAGAAGTGGAGGGCATTTGCTTTACCTTGCCACAACCACTTGGGATAGGGTCTGCACCTCAGGAAAACTGTTTCGGTGGGAAGCCGGCTTTTTGCAAAGGGGTCTCAGGGCCGTGAGCCTCGGGTGTCCCTCCGGCTCCCCAAAGCACAGGGACGAGGTGAGGTGCTTAGACCATGCCTGGGCAATGTTGTTTCTTACACCTGGGTGTGTGGCATTTTGTTGAGCTGGCTACCCCCACTTGGGATAGGTGTTCCACAGCAAGCACCTATTGTTCGTCGGAAGCCGTTTTTGCCCCAGGGGTCTCCGGGCTGTGTTCGTTGGGGTTGAACTCCTGCTAGCAAAACCGCCGGGTTGAGGGAAGGGTTCAGACTGTGCCTGGGCCCTGTGGTCTCTTCCAGGTCAGTGTATGGCATTTCCTTCCCCTTGCCCCAGGCACCTGGGAGCATGTCTGCACGTGGAGAAAGACTTTCCCGTGGGAAGCCGGTTTTTGTCAAACGGGTCCCAGTGCTCTGCTCCTCTCTTTTCACTCCTGCTGCCAGAAGTCCAGGGAGGATGGGAGGGCTTAGAACATGGCTGGGCACTGTGGTTTCTTCCAGAGAAGTGGAGGGCATTTGCTTTACCTTGCCACAACCACTTGGGATAGGGTCTGCACCTCAGGAAAACTGTTTCGGTGGGAAGCCGGCTTTTTGCAAAGGGGTCTCAGGGCCGTGAGCCTCGGGTGTCCCTCCGGCTCCCCAAAGCACAGGGACGAGGTGAGGTGCTTAGACCATGCCTGGGCAATGTTGTTTCTTACACCTGGGTGTGTGGCATTTTGTTGAGCTGGCTACCCCCACTTGGGATAGGTGTTCCACAGCAAGCACCTATTGTTCGTCGGAAGCCGTTTTTGCCCCAGGGGTCTCCGGGCTGTGTTCGTTGGGGTTGAACTCCTGCTAGCAAAACCGCCGGGTTGAGGGAAGGGTTCAGACTGTGCGTGGGCCCTGTGCTCTCTTCCAGGTCAGTGTATGGCATTTCCTTCCCCTTGCCACAGGCACCTGGGAGCATGTCTGCACGTGGAGAAAGACTTTCCCGTGGGAAGCCAGGTTTTGTCAAACGGGTCCCAGTGCTCTGCTCCTCTCTTTTCTCTCCTGCTGCCAGAAGCCCAGGGAGGATGGGAGGGCTTAGAACATGGCTGGGCACTGTGGTTTCTTCCAGAGAAGTGGAGGGCATTTGCTTTACCTTGCCACAACCACTTGGGATAGGGTCTGCACCTCAGGAAAACTGTCTCCGTGGGAAGCCGGCTTTTTGCAAGGGGGTCTCAGGGCCGTGTGCCTCGGCTGACCCTCCGGCTCCCCAAAGCACAGGGACGAGGTGAGGGGCTTAGACCATGCCTGGGCAATGTTGTTTCTTACACCTGGGTGTGTGGCATTTTGTTGAGCTGGCTACCCCCACTTGGGATAGGTGTTCCACAGCAAGCACCTATTGTTCGTCGGAAGCCGTTTTTGCCCCAGGGGTCTCCGGGCTGTGTTCGTTGGGGTTGAACTCCTGCTAGCAAAACCGCCGGGTTGAGGGAAGGGTTCAGACTGTGCCTGGGCCCTGTGGTCTCTTCCAGGTCTGTGTATGGCATTTCCTTCCCCTTGCCCCAGGCACCTGGGAGCATGTCTGCACGTGGAGAAAGACTTTCCCGTGGGAAGCCGGGTTTTGTCCAACGGGTCCCAGTGCTCTGCTCCTCTCTTTTCACTCCTGCTGCCAGAAGCCCAGGGAGGATGGGAGGGCTTAGAACATGGCTGGGCACTGTGGTTTCTTCCAGAGAAGTGGAGGGCATTTGCTTTACCTTGCCACAACCACTTGGGATAGGGTCTGCACCTCAGGAAAACTGTTTCCGTGGGAAGCCGGCTTTTTGCAAAGGGGTCTCAGGGCCGTGTGCCTCGGCTGTCCCTCCGGCTCCCCAAAGCACAGGGACGAGGTGAGGGGCTTAGACCATGCCTCGGCAATGTTGTTTCTTACACCTGGGTGTGTGGCATTTTGTTGAGCTGGCTACCCCCACTTGGGATAGGTGTTCCACAGCAAGCACCTATTGTTCGTCGGAAGCCGTTTTTGCCCCAGGGGTCTCCGGGCTGTGTTCCTTGGGGTTGAACTCCTGCTAGCAAAACCGCCGCGTTGAGGGAAGGGTTCAGACTGTGCCTGGGCCCTGTGGTCTCTTCCAGGTCAGTGTATGGCATTTCCTTCCCCTTGCCCCAGGCACCTGGGAGCATGTCTGCACGTGGAGAAAGACTTTCCCGTGGGAAGCCGGGTTTTGTCAAACGGGTCCCAGTGCTCTGCTCCTCTCTTTTCACTCCTGCTGCCAGAAGCCCAGGGAGGATGGGAGGGCTTAGAACATGGCTGGGCACTGTGGTTTCTTCCAGAGAAGTGGAGGGCATTTGCTTTACCTTGCCACAACCACTTGGGATAGGGTGTGCACCTCAGGAAAACTGTCTCCGTGGGAAGCCGGCTTTTTGCAAGGGGGTCTCAGGGCCGTGTGCCTCGGCTGACCCTCCGGCTCCCCAAAGCACAGGGACGAGGTGAGGGGCTTAGACCATGCCTCGGCAATGTTGTTTCTTACACCTGGGTGTGTGGCATTTTGTTGAGCTGGCTACCCCCACTTGGGATAGGTGTTCCACAGCAAGCACCTATTGTTCGTCGGAAGCCGTTTTTGCCCCAGGGGTCTCCGGGCTGTGTTCGTTGGGGTTGAACTCCTGCTAGCAAAACCGCCGGGTTGAGGGAAGGGTTCAGACTGTGCCTGGGCCCTGTGGTCTCTTCCAGGTCTGTGTATGGCATTTCCTTCCCCTTGCCACAGGCACCTGGGAGCATGTCTGCACGTGGAGAAAGACTTTCCCGTGGGAAGCCGGGTTTTGTCCAACGGGTCCCAGTGCTCTGCTCCTCTCTTTTCACTCCTGCTGCCAGAAGCCCAGGGAGGATGGGAGGGCTTAGAACATGGCTGGGCACTGTGGTTTCTTCCAGAGAAGTGGAGGGCATTTGCTTTACCTTGCCACAACCACTTGGGATAGGGTCTGCACCTCAGGAAAACTGTCTCCGTGGGAAGCCGGCTTTTTGCAAAGGGGTCTCAGGGCCGTGTGCTTCGGCTGTCCTTCCGGCTCCCCAAAGCACAGGGACGAGGTGAGGGGCTTAGACCATGCCTGGGCAATGTTGTTTCTTACACTTGGGTGTGTGGCATTTTGTTGAGCTGGCTACCCCCACTTGGGATAGGTGTTCCACAGCAAGCACCTATTGTTCCTCGGAAGCCGTTTTTGCCCCAGGGGTCTCCGGGCTGTGTTCGTTGGGGTTGAACTCCTGCTAGCAAAACCGCCGGGTTGAGGGAAGGGTTCAGACTGTGCCTGGGCCCTGTGGTCTCTTCCAGGTCAGTGTATGGCATTTCCTTCCCCTTCCCCAGGCACCTGGGAGCATGTCTGCACGTGGAGAAAGACTTTCCCGTGGGAAGCCGGGTTTTGTCAAACGGGTCCCAGTGCTCTGCTCCTCTCTTTTCACTCCTGCTGCCAGAAGCCCAGGGAGGATGGGAGGGCTTAGAACATGGCTGGGCACTGTGGTTTCTTCCAGAGAAGTGGAGGGCATTTGCTTTACCTTGCCACAACCACTTGGGATAGGGTCTGCACCTCAGGAAAACTGTCTCCGTGGGAAGCCGGCTTTTTGCAAAGGGAACTCAGGGCCGTGTGCCTCGGCTGTCCGTCCGGCTCCCCAAAGCACAGGGACGAGGTGAGGGGCTTAGACCATGCCTCGGCAATGTTGTTTCTTACACCTGGGTGTGTGGCATTTTGTTGAGCTGGCTACCCCCACTTGGGATAGGTGTTCCACAGCAAGCACCTATTGTTCGTCGGAAGCCGTTTTTGCCCCAGGGGTCTCCGGGCTATGTTCGTTGGAGTTGAACTCCTGCTAGCAAAACCGCCGGGTTGAGGGAAGGGTTCAGACTGTGCCAGGGCCCTGTGGTCTCTTCCAGGTCAGTGTATGGCATTTCCTTCCCCTTGCCCCAGGCACCTGGGAGCATGTCTGCACGTGGAGAAAGACTTTCCCGTGGGAAGCCGGTTTTTGTCAAACGGGTCCCAGTGCTCTGCTCCTCTCTTTTCACTCCTGCTGCCAGAAGCCCAGGGAGGATGGGAGGGCTTAGAACATGGCTGGGCACTGTGGTTTCTTCCAGAGAAGTGGAGGGCATTTGCTTTACCTTGCCACAACCACTTGGGATAGGGTCTGCACCTCAGGAAAACTGTCTCCGTGGGAAGCCGGCTTTTTCCAAAGGGTCTCAGGGCCGTGGGCCTCGGCTGTCCCTCCGGCTCCCCAAAGCACAGGGACGAGTGAGGGGCTTAGACCATGCCTGGGCAATGTTGTTTCTTACACCTGGGTGTGTGGCATTTTGTTGAGCTAGCTACCCCCACCTCGGATAGGTGTTCCACAGCAAGCACCTATTGTTCGTCAGAAGCCGTTTTTGCCCCAGGGGTCTCCGGGCTGTGTTCGTTGGGGTTGAACTCCTGCTAGCAAACCCGCCGGGTTGAGGGAAGGGTTCAGACTGTGCCTGGGCCCTGTGGTCTCTTCCAGGTCAGTGTATGGCATTTCCTTCCCCTTGCCCCAGGCACCTGGGAGCATGTCTGCACGTGGAGAAAGACTTTCCCGTGGGAAGCCGGTTTTTGTCAAACGGGTCCCAGTGCTCTGCTCCTCTCTTTTCACTCCTGCTGCCAGAAGCCCAGGGAGGATGGGAGGGCTTAGAACATGGCTGGGCACTGTGGTTTCTTCCAGAGAAGTGGAGGGCATTTGCTTTACCTTGCCACAACCACTTGGGATAGGGTGTGCACCTCAGGAAAACTGTCTCCGTGGGAAGCCGGCTTTTTGCAAAGGGGTCTCAGGGCCGTGTGCCTCGGCTGTCCCTCCGGCTCCCCAAAGCACAGGGACGAGGTGAGGGGCTTAGACCATGCCTGGGCAATGTTGTTTCTTACACCTGGGTGTGTGGCCTTTTGTTGAGCTGGCTACCCCCACTTGGGATAGGTGTTCCACAGCAAGCACCTATTGTTCGTCGGAAGCCGTTTTTGCCCCAGGGGTCTCCGGGCTGTGTTCGTTGGGGTTGAACTCTTGCTAGCAAAACCGCCGGGTTGAGGGAAGGGTTCAGACTGTGCCTGGGCCCTGTGGTCTCTTCCAGGTCAGTGTATGGCATTTCCTTCCCCTTGCCCCAGGCACCTGGGAGCATGTCTGCACGTGGAGAAAGACTTTCCCGTGGGAAGCCAGTTTTTGTCAAACGGGTCCCAGTGCTCTGCTCCTCTCTTTTCACTCCTGCTGCCAGAAGCCCAGGGAGGATGGGAGGGCTTAGAACATGGCTGGGCACTGTGGTTTCTTGCAGAGAAGTGGAGGGCATTTGCTTTACCTTGCCACAGCCACTTGGGATAGGGTGTGCACCTCAGGAAAACTGTCTCCGTGGGAAGCCGGCTTTTTGCAAAGGGGTCTCAGGGCCGTGTGCCTCGGCTGTCCCTCCGGCTCCCCAAAGCACAGGGACGAGGTGAGGGGCTTAGACCATGCCTGGGCAATGTTGTTTCTTACACCTGGGTGTGTGGCATTTTGTTGAGCTGGCTACCCCCACTTGGGATAGGTGTTCCACAGCAAGCACCTATTGTTCGTCGGAAGCCGTTTTTCCCCAGGGGTCTCCGGGCTGTGTTCGTTGGGGTTGAATTCCTGCTAGCAAAACCGCCGGGTTGAGGGAAGGGTTCAGACTGTGCCTGGGCCCTGTGGTCTCTTCCAGGTCAGTGTATGGCATTTCCTTCCCCTTGCCACAGGCACCTGGGAGCATGTCTGCACGTGGAGAAAGACTTTCCCGTGGGAAGCCGGTTTTTGTCAAACGGGTCCCAGTGCTCTGCTCCTCTCTTTTCACTCCTGCTGCCAGAAGCCCAGGGAGGATGGGAGGGCTTAGAACATGGCTGGGCACTGTGGTTTCTTCCAGAGAAGTGGAGGGCATTTGCTTTACCTTGCCACAACCACTTGGGATAGGGTGTGCATCTCAGGAAAACTGTCTCCGTGGGAAGCCGGCTTTTTGCAAGGGGGTCTCAGGGCCGTGTGCCTCGGCTGTCCCTCCGGCTCCCCAAAGCACAGGGACGAGGTGAGGGGCTTAGACCATGCCTGGGCAATGTTGTTTCTTACACCTGGGTGTGTGGCATTTTGTTGAGCTGGCTACCCCCACTTGGGATAGGTGTTCCACAGCAAGCACCTATTGTTCGTCGGAAGCCGTTTTTGCCCCAGGGGTCTCCGGGCTGTGTTCGTTGGGGTTGAACTCCTGCTAGCAAAACCGCCGGGTTGAGGGAAGGGTTCAGACTGTGCCTGGGCCCTGTGGTCTCTTCCAGGTCAGTGTATGGCATTTCCTTCCCCTTGCCCCAGGCACCTGGGAGCATGTCTGCACGTGGAGAAAGACTTTCCCGTGGGAAGCCGGTTTTTGTCAAACGGGTCCCAGTGCTCTGCTCCTCTCTTTTCACTCCTGCTGCCAGAAGTCCAGGGAGGATGGGAGGGCTTAGAACATGGCTGGGCACTGTGGTTTCTTCCAGAGAAGTGGAGGGCATTTGCTTTACCTTGCCACAACCACTTGGGATAGGGTGTGCACCTCAGGAAAACTGTCTCCGTGGGAAGCCGGCTTTTTGCAAGGGGGTCTCAGGGCCGTGTGCCTCGGCTGACCCTCCGGCTCCCCAAAGCACAGGGACGAGGTGAGGGGCTTAGACCATGCCTCGGCAATGTTGTTTCTTACACCTGGGTGTGTGGCATTTTGTTGAGCTGGCTACCCCCACTTGGGATAGGTGTTCCACAGCAAACACCTATTGTTCGTCGGAAGCCGTTTTTGCCCCAGGGGTCTCCGGGCTGTGTTCGTTGGGGTTGAACTCCTGCTAGCAAATCCGCCGGGTTGAGGGAAGGGTTCAGACTGTGCCTGCGCCCTGTGGTCTCTTCCAGGTCTGTGTATGGCATTTCCTTCCCCTTGCCCCAGGCACCTGGGAGCATGTCTGCACGTGGAGAAAGACTTTCCCGTGGGAAGCCGGGTTTTGTCAAACGGGTCCCAGTGCTCTGCTCCTCTCTTTTCACTCCTGCTGGCAGAAGCCCAGGGAGGATGGGAGGGCTTAGAACATGGCTGGGCACTGTGGTTTCTTCCAGAGAAGTGGAGGGCATTTGCTTTACCTTGCCACAACCACTTGGGATAGGGTCTGCACCTCAGGAAAACTGTCTCCGTGGGAAGCCGGCTTTTTGCAAAGGGGTCTCAGGGCCGTGTGCTTCGGCTGTCCCTCCGGCTCCCCAAAGCACAGGGACGAGGTGAGGGGCTTAGACCATGCCTGGGCAATGTTGTTTCTTACACTTGGGTGTGTGGCATTTTGTTGAGCTGGCTACCCCCACTTGGGATAGGTGTTCCACAGCAAGCACCTATTGTTCCTCGGAAGCCGTTTTTGCCCCAGGGGTCTCCGGGCTGTGTTCGTTGGGGTTGAACTCCTGCTAGCAAAACCGCTGGGTTGAGGGAAGTGTTCAGACTGTGCCTGGGCACTGTGGTCTCTTCCAGGTCAGTGTATGGCATTTCCTTCCCCTTCCCACAGGCACCTGGGAGCATGTCTGCACGTGGAGAAAGACTTTCCCGTGGGAAGCCGGGTTTTGTCAAACGGGTCCCAGTGCTCTGCTCCTCTCTTTTCACTCCTGCTGCCAGAAGCCCAGGGAGGATGGGAGGGCTTAGAACATGGCTTGGCACTGTGGTTTCTTCCAGAGAAGTGGAGGGCATTTGCTTTACCTTGCCACAACCACTTGGGATAGGGTCTGAACCTCAGGAAAACTGTCTCCGTGGGAAGCCGGCTTTTTGCAAAGGGGTCTCAGGGCCGTGTGCATCGGCTGTCCCTCCGACTCCCCAAAGCACAGGGACGAGGTGAGGGGCTTAGACCAAGCCTGGGCAATGTTGTTTCTTACACCTGGGTGTGTGGCATTTTGTTGAGCTGGCTACCCCCACTTGGGATAGGTGTTCCACAGCAAGCACCTATTGTTCGTCGGAAGCCGTTTTTGACCCAGGGGTCTCCGGGCTGTGTTCGGTGGGGTTGAACTCCTGCTAGCAAAACCGCCGGGTTGAGGGAAGTGTTCAGACTGTGCCTGGGCCCTGTGGTCTCTTCCAGGTCAGTGTATCGCATTTCCTTCCCCTTGCCCCAGGCACCTGGGAGCATGTCTGCACGTGGAGAAAGACTTTCCCGTGGGAAGCCGGTTTTTGTCAAACGGGTCCCAGTGCTCTGCTCCTCTCTTTTCACTCCTGCTGCCAGAAGTCCAGGGAGGATGGGAGGGCTTAGAACATGGCTGGGCACTGTGGTTTCTTCCAGAGAAGTGGAGGGCATTTGCTTTACCTTGCCACAACCACTTGGGATAGGGTGTGCACCTCAGGAAAACTGTCTCCGTGGGAAGCCGGCTTTTTGCAAGGGGGTCTCAGGGCCGTGTGCCTCGGCTGACCCTCCGGCTCCCCAAAGCACAGGGACGAGGTGAGGGGCTTAGACCATGCCTCGGCAATGTTGTTTCTTACACCTGGGTGTGTGGCATTTTGTTGAGCTGGCTACCCCCACTTGGGATAGGTGTTGCACAGCAAACACCTATTGTTCGTCGGAAGCCGTTTTTGCCCCAGGGGTCTCCGGGCTGTGTTCGTTGGGGTTGAACTCCTGCTAGCAAATCCGCCGGGTTGAGGGAAGGGTTCAGACTGTGCCTGGGCCCTGTGGTCTCTTCCAGGTCTGTGTATGGCATTTCCTTCCCCTTGCCCCAGGCACCTGGGAGCATGTCTGCACGTGGAGAAAGACTTTCCCGTGGGAAGCCGGGTTTTGTCAAACGGGTCCCAGTGCTCTGCTCCTCTCTTTTCACTCCTGCTGCCAGAAGCCCAGGGAGGATGGGAGGGCTTAGAACATGGCTGGGCACTGTGGTTTCTTCCAGAGAAGTGGAGGGCATTTGCTTTACCTTGCCACAACCACTTGGGATAGGGTCTGCACCTCAGGAAAACTGTCTCCGTGGGAAGCCGGCTTTTTGCAAAGGGGTCTCAGGGCCGTGTGCTTCGGCTGTCCCTCCGGCTCCCCAAAGCACAGGGACGAGGTGAGGGGCTTAGACCATGCCTGGGCAATGTTGTTTCTTACACTTGGATGTGTGGCATTTTGTTGAGCTGGCTACCCCCACTTGGGATAGGTGTTCCACAGCAAGCACCTATTGTTCGTCGGAAGCCGTTTTTGCCCCAGGGGTCTCCGGGCTATGTTCGTTGGAGTTGAACTCCTGCTAGCAAAACCGCCGGGTTGAGGGAAGGGTTCAGACTGTGCCAGGGCCCTGTGGTCTCTTCCAGGTCAGTGTATGGCATTTCCTTCCCCTTGCCCCAGGCACCTGGGAGCATGTCTGCACGTGGAGAAAGACTTTCCCGTGGGAAGCCGGTTTTTGTCAAACGGGTCCCAGTGCTCTGCTCCTCTCTTTTCACTCCTGCTGCCAGAAGCCCAGGGAGGATGGGAGGGCTTAGAACATGGCTGGGCACTGTGGTTTCTTCCAGAGACGTGGAGGGCATTTGCTTTACCTTGCCACAACCACTTGGGATAGGGTGTGCACCTCAGGAAAACTGTCTCCGTGGGAAGCCGGCTTTTTGCAAAGGGGTCTCAGGGCCGTGTGCCTCGGCTGTCCCTCCGGCTCCCCAAAGCACAGGGACGAGGTGAGGGGCTTAGACCGTGCCTGGGCAATGTTGTTTCTTACACCTGGGTGTGTGGCATTTTGTTGAGCTGGCTACCCCCACTTGGGATAGGTGTTCCACAGCAAGCACCTATTGTTCGTCGGAAGCCGTTTTTGCCCCAGGGGTCTCCGGGCTGTGTTCGTTGGGGTTGAACTCCTGCTAGCAAAACCGCCGGGTTGAGGGAAGGGTTCAGACTGTGCCTGGGCCCTGTGGTCTCTTCCAGGTCAGTGTATGGCATTTCCTTCCCCTTGCCCCAGGCACCTGGGAGCATGTCTGCACGTGGAGAAAGACTTTCCCGTGGGAAGCCAGTTTTTGTCAAACGGGTCCCAGTGGTCTGCTCCTCTCTTTTCACTCCTGCTGCCAGAAGCCCAGGGAGGATGGGAGGGCTTAGAACATGGCTGGGCCCTGTGGTTTCTTTCAGAGAAGTGGAGGGCATTTGCTTTACCTTGCCACAACCACTTGGGATAGGGTGTGCACCTCAGGAAAACTGTCTCCGTGGGAAGCCGGCTTTTTGCAAAGGGGTCTCAGGGCCGTGTGCCTCGGCTGTCCCTCCGGCTCCCCAAAGCACAGGGACGAGGTGAGGGGCTTAGACCATGCCTGGGCAATGTTGTTTCTTACACCTGGGTGTGTGGCATTTTGTTGAGCTGGCTACCCCCACTTGGGATAGGTGTTCCACAGCAAGCACCTATTGTTCGTCGGAAGCCGTTTTTCCCCAGGGGTCTCCGGGCTGTGTTCGTTGGGGTTGAATTCCTGCTAGCAAAACCGCCGGGTTGAGGGAAGGGTTCAGACTGTGCCTGGGCCCTGTGGTCTCTTCCAGGTCAGTGTATGGCATTTCCTTCCCCTTGCCCCAGGCACCTGGGAGCATGTCTGCACGTGGAGAAAGACTTTCCCGTGGGAAGCCGGGTTTTGTCCAACGGGTCCCAGTGCTCTGCTCCTCTCTTTTCACTCCTGCTGCCAGAAGCCCAGGGAGGATGGGAGGGCTTAGAACATGGCTGGGCACTGTGGTTTCTTCCAGAGAAGTGGAGGGCATTTGCTTTACCTTGCCACAACCACTTGGGATAGGGTCTGCACCTCAGGAAAACTGTCTCCGTGGGAAGCCGGCTTTTTGCAAAGGGGTCTCAGGGCCGTGTGCCTCGGCTTCCCTCCGGCTCCCCAAAGCACAGGGACGAAGTGAGGGGCTTAGACCATGCCTGGGCAATGTTGTTTCTTACACCTGGGTGTGTGGCATTTTGTTGAGCTGGCTACCCCCACTTGGGATAGGTGTTCCACAGCAAGCACCTATTGTTCGTCGGTAGCCGTTTTTGCCCCAGGGGTCTCCGGGCTGTGTTCGTTGGGGTTGAACTCCTGCTAGCAAAACCGCCGGGTTGAGGGAAGGGTTCAGACTGTGCCTGGGCCCTGTGGTCTCTTCCAGGTCAGTGTATGGCATTTCCTTCCCCTTGCCACAGGCACCTGGGAGCATGTCTGCACATGGAGAAAGACTTTCCCGTGGGAAGCCGGTTTTTGTCAAACGGGTCCCAGTGCTCTGCTCCTCTCTTTTCACTCCTGCTGCCAGAAGCCCAGGGAGGATGGGAGGGCTTAGAACATGGCTGGGCACTGTGGTTTCTTCCAGAGAAGTGGAGGGCATTTTCTTTACCTTGCCACAACCACTTGGGATAGGGTCTGCACCTCAGGAAAACTGTCTCCGTGGGAAGCCGGCTTTTTGCAAGGGGGTCTCAGGGCCGTGTGCCTCGGCTGTCCCTCCGGCTCCCCAAAGCACAGGGACGAGGTGAGGGGCTTAGACCATGCCTGGGCAATGTTGTTTCTTACACCTGGGTGTGTGGCATTTTGTTGAGCTGGCTACCCCCACTTGGGATAGGTGTTCCACAGCAAGCACCTATTGTTCGTCGGAAGCCGTTTTTGCCCCAGGGGTCTCCGGGCTGTGTTCGTTGGGGTTGAACTCCTGCTAGCAAAACCGCCGGGTTGAGGGAAGGGTTCAGACTGTGCCTGGGCCCTGTGGTCTCTTCCAGGTCAGTGTATGGCATTTCCTTCCCCTTGCCCCAGGCACCTGGGAGCATGTCTGCACGTGGATAAAGACTTTCCCGTGGGACGCCGGTTTTTGTCAAACGGGTCCCAGTGCTCTGCTCCTCTCTTTTCACTCCTGCTGCCCGAAGCCCAGGGAGGATGGGAGGGCTTAGAACATGGCTGGGCACTGTGCTTTCTTCCAGAGAAGTGGAGGGCATTTGCTTTACCATGCCACAACCACTTGGGATAGGGTCTGCACCTCAGGAAAACTGTCTCCGTGGGAAGCCGGCTTTTTGCAAAGCGGTCTCAGGGCCGTGTGCTTCGGCTGTCCCTCCGGCTCCCCAAAGCACAGGGACGAGGTGAGGGGCTTAGACCATGCCTGGGCAATGTTGTTTCTTACACCTGGGTGTGTGGCCTTTTGTTGAGCTGGCTACCCCCACTTGGGATAGGTGTTCCACAGCAAGCACCTATTGTTCGTCGGAAGCCGTTTTTGCCCCAGGGGTCTCCGGGCTGTGTTCGTTGGGGTTGAACTCCTGCTAGCAAAACCGCCGGGTTGAGGGAAGCGTTCAGACTGTGCTTGGGCCCTGTGGTCTCTGCCAGGTCAGTGTATGGCATTTCCTTCCCCATGCCACAGGCACCTGGGAGCATGTCTGCACGTGGAGAAAGACTTTCCCGTGGGAAGCCGGGTTTTGTCAAACCGTTCCCAGTGCTCTGCTCCTCTCTTTTCTCTCCTGCTGCCAGAAGCCCAGGGAGGATGGGAGGGCTTAGAACATGGCTGGGCACTGTGGTTTCTTCCAGAGAAGTGGAGGGCATTTGCTTTACCTTGCCACAACCACTTGGGATAGGGTGTGCACCTCAGGAAAACTGTCTCCGTGGGAAGCCGGCTTTTTGCAAGGGGGTCTCAGGGCCGTGTGCCTCGGCTGACCCTCCGGCTCCCCAAAGCACAGGGACGAGGTGAGGGGCTTAGACCATGCCTGGGCAATGTTGTTTCTTACACCTGGGTGTGTGGCATTTTGTTGAGCTGGCTACCCCCACTTGGGATAGGTGTTCCACAGCAAGCACCTATTGTTCGTCGGAAGCCGTTTTTGCCCCAGGGGTCTCCGGGCTGTGTTCGTTGGGGTTGAACTCCTGCTAGCAAAACCGCCGGGTTGAGGGAAGGGTTCAGACTATGCCTGGGCCCTGTGGTCTCTTCCAGGTCAGTGTATGGCATTTCCTTCCCCTTCCCCAGGCACCTGGGAGCATGTCTGCACGCGGAGAAAGACTTTCCCGTGGGAAGCCGGGTTTTGTCAAACGGGTCCCAGTGCTCTGCTCCTCTCTTTTCACTCCTGCTGCCAGAAGCCCAGGGAGGATGGGAGGGCTTAGAACATGGCTGGGCACTGTGGTTTCTTCCAGAGAAGTGGAGGGCATTTGCTTTACCTTGCCACAACCACTTGGGATAGGGTCTGCACCTCAGGAAAACTGTCTCCGTGGGAAGCCGGCTTTTTCCAAAGGGTCTCAGGGCCGTGTGCCTCGGCTGTCCCTCCGGCTCCCCAAAGCACAGGGACGAGGTGAGGGGCTTAGACCATGCCTGGGCAATGTTGTTTCTTACACCTGGGTGTGTGGCATTTTGTTGAGCTAGCTACCCCCACCTCGGATAGGTGTTCCACAGCAAGCACCTATTGTTCGTCGGAAGCCGTTTTTGCCCCAGGGGTCTCCGGGCTGTGTTCGTTAGGGTTGAACTCCTGCTAGCAAACCCGCCGGGTTGAGGGAAGGGTTCAGACTGTGCCTGGGCCCTGTGGTCTCTTCCAGGTCAGTGTATGGCATTTCCTTCCCCTTGCCCCAGGCACCTGGGAGCATGTCTGCACGTGGAGAAAGACTTTCCCGTGGGAAGCCGGTTTTTGTCAAACGGGTCCCAGTGCTCTGCTCCTCTCTTTTCACTCCTGCTGCCAGAAGCCCAGGGAGGATGGGAGGGCTTAGAACATGGCTGGGCACTGTGGTTTCTTCCAGAGAAGTGGAGGGCATTTGCTTTACCTTGCCACAACCACTTGGGATAGGGTGTGCACCTCAGGAAAACTGTCTCCGTGGGAAGCCGGCTTTTTGCAAAGGGGTCTCAGGGCCGTGTGCCTCGGCTGACCCTCCGGCTCCCCAAAGCACAGGGACGAGGTGAGGGGCTTAGACCGTGCCTGGGCAATGTTGTTTCTTACACCTGGGTGTGTGGCATTTTGTTGAGCTGGCTACCCCCACTTGGGATAGGTGTTCCACAGCAAGCACCTATTGTTCGTCGGAAGCCGTTTTTGCCCCAGGGGTCTCCGGGCTGTGTTCGTTGGGGTTGAACTCCTGCTAGCAAAACCGCCGGGTTGAGGGAAGGGTTCAGACTGTGCCTGGGCCCTGTGGTCTCTTCCAGGTCAGTGTATGGCATTTCCTTCCCCTTGCCCCAGGCACCTGGGAGCATGTCTGCACGTGGATAAAGACTTTCCCGTGGGACGCCGGTTTTTGTCAAACGGGTCCCAGTGCTCTGCTCCTCTCTTTTCACTCCTGCTGCCCGAAGCCCAGGGAGGATGGGAGGGCTTAGAACATGGCTGGGCACTGTGCTTTCTTCCAGAGAAGTGGAGGGCATTTGCTTTACCATGCCACAACCACTTGGGATAGGGTCTGCACCTCAGGAAAACTGTCTCCGTGGGAAGCCGGCTTTTTGCAAAGCGGTCTCAGGGCCGTGTGCTTCGGCTGTCCCTCCGGCTCCCCAAAGCACAGGGACGAGGTGAGGGGCTTAGACCATGCCTGGGCAATGTTGTTTCTTACACCTGGGTGTGTGGCATTTTGTTGAGCTGGCTACCCCCACTTGGGATAGGTGTTCCACAGCAAGCACCTATTGTTCGTCGGAAGCCGTTTTTGCCCCAGGGGTCTCCGGGCTGTGTTCGTTGGGGTTGAACTCCTGCTAGCAAAACCGCCGGGTTGAGGGAAGGGTTCAGACTGTGCCTGGCCCTGTGGTCTCTTCCAGGTCAGTGTATGGCATTTCCTTCCCCTTGCCCCAGGCACCTGGGAGCATGTCTGCACGTGGAGAAAGACTTTCCCGTGGGAAGCCGGTTTTTGTCCAACGGGTCCCAGTGCTCTGCTCCTCTCTTTTCACTCCTGCTGCCAGAAGCCCAGGGAGGATGGGAGGGCTTAGAACATGGCTGGGCACTGTGGTTTCTTCCAGAGAAGTGGAGGGCATTTGCTTTACCTTGCCACAACCACTTGGGATAGGGTCTGCACCTCAGGAAAACTGTCTCCGTGGGAAGCCGGCTTTTTGCAAGGGGGTCTCAGGGCCGTGTGCCTCGGCTGTCCCTCCGGCTCCCCAAAGCACAGGGACGAGGTGAGGGGCTTAGACCATGCCTGGGCAATGTTGTTTCTTACACCTGGGTGTGTGGCCTTTTGTTGAGCTGGCTACCCCCACTTGGGATAGGTGTTCCACAGCAAGCACCTATTGTTCGTCGGAAGCCGTTTTTGCCCCAGGGGTCTCCGGGCTGTGTTCGTTGGGGTTGAACTCCTGCTAGCAAAACCGCCGGGTTGAGGGAAGCGTTCAGACTGTGCTTGGGCCCTGTGGTCTCTGCCAGGTCAGTGTATGGCATTTCCTTCCCCATGCCACAGGCACCTGGGAGCATGTCTGCACGTGGAGAAAGACTTTCCCGTGGGAAGCCGGGTTTTGTCAAACCGTTCCCAGTGCTCTGCTCCTCTCTTTTCTCTCCTGCTGCCAGAAGCCCAGGGAGGATGGGAGGGCTTAGAACATGGCTGGGCACTGTGGTTTCTTCCAGAGAAGTGGAGGGCATTTGCTTTACCTTGCCACAACCACTTGGGATAGGGTGTGCACCTCAGGAAAACTGTCTCCGTGGGAAGCCAGCTTTTTGCAAGGGGGTCTCAGGGCCGTGTGCCTCGGCTGACCCTCCGGCTCCCCAAAGCACAGGGACGAGGTGAGGGGCTTAGACCATGCCTGGGCAATGTTGTTTCTTACACCTGGGTGTGTGGCATTTTGTTGAGCTGGCTACCCCCACTTGGGATAGGTGTTCCACAGCAAGCACCTATTGTTCGTCGGAAGCCGTTTTTGCCCCAGGGGTCTCCGGGCTGTGTTCGTTGGGGTTGAACTCCTGCTAGCAAAACCGCCGGGTTGAGGGAAGGGTTCAGACTATGCCTGGGCCCTGTGGTCTCTTCCAGGTCAGTGTATGGCATTTCCTTCCCCTTCCCCAGGCACCTGGGAGCATGTCTGCACGCGGAGAAAGACTTTCCCGTGGGAAGCCGGGTTTTGTCAAACGGGTCCCAGTGCTCTGCTCCTCTCTTTTCACTCCTGCTGCCAGAAGCCCAGGGAGGATGGGAGGGCTTAGAACATGGCTGGGCACTGTGGTTTCTTCCAGAGAAGTGGAGGGCATTTGCTTTACCTTGCCACAACCACTTGGGATAGGGTCTGCACCTCAGGAAAACTGTCTCCGTGGGAAGCCGGCTTTTTCCAAAGGGTCTCAGGGCCGTGTGCCTCGGCTGTCCCTCCGGCTCCCCAAAGCACAGGGACGAGGTGAGGGGCTTAGACCATGCCTGGGCAATGTTGTTTCTTACACCTGGGTGTGTGGCATTTTGTTGAGCTAGCTACCCCCACCTCGGATAGGTGTTCCACAGCAAGCACCTATTGTTCGTCGGAAGCCGTTTTTGCCCCAGGGGTCTCCGGGCTGTGTTCGTTAGGGTTGAACTCCTGCTAGCAAACCCGCCGGGTTGAGGGAAGGGTTCAGACTGTGCCTGGGCCCTGTGGTCTCTTCCAGGTCAGTGTATGGCATTTCCTTCCCCTTGCCCCAGGCACCTGGGAGCATGTCTGCACGTGGAGAAAGACTTTCCCGTGGGAAGCCGGTTTTTGTCAAACGGGTCCCAGTGCTCTGCTCCTCTCTTTTCACTCCTGCTGCCAGAAGCCCAGGGAGGATGGGAGGGCTTAGAACATGGCTGGGCACTGTGGTTTTTTCCAGAGAAGTGGAGGGCATTTGCTTTACCTTGCCACAACCACTTGGGATAGGGTGTGCACCTCAGGAAAACTGTCTCCGTGGGAAGCCGGCTTTTTGCAAAGGGGTCTCAGGGCCGTGTGCCTCGGCTGTCCCTCCGGCTCCCCAAAGCACAGGGACGAGGTGAGGGGCTTAGACCGTGCCTGGGCAATGTTGTTTCTTACACCTGGGTGTGTGGCATTTTGTTGAGCTGGCTACCCCCACTTGGGATAGGTGTTCCACAGCAAGCACCTATTGTTCGTCGGAAGCCGTTTTTGCCCCAGGGGTCTCCGGGCTGTGTTCGTTGGGGTTGAACTCCTGCTAGCAAAACCGCCGGGTTGAGGGAAGGGTTCAGACTGTGCCTGGGCCCTGTGGTCTCTTCCAGGTCAGTGTATGGCATTTCCTTCCCCTTGCCCCAGGCACCTGGGAGCATGTCTGCACGTGGATAAAGACTTTCCCGTGGGACGCCGGTTTTTGTCAAACGGGTCCCAGTGCTCTGCTCCTCTCTTTTCACTCCTGCTGCCCGAAGCCCAGGGAGGATGGGAGGGCTTAGAACATGGCTGGGCACTGTGCTTTCTTCCAGAGAAGTGGAGGGCATTTGCTTTACCATGCCACAACCACTTGGGATAGGGTCTGCACCTCAGGAAAACTGTCTCCGTGGGAAGCCGGCTTTTTGCAAAGCGGTCTCAGGGCCGTGTGCTTCGGCTGTCCCTCCGGCTCCCCAAAGCACAGGGACGAGGTGAGGGGCTTAGACCATGCCTGGGCAATGTTGTTTCTTACACCTGGGTGTGTGGCATTTTGTTGAGCTGGCTACCCCCACTTGGGATAGGTGTTCCACAGCAAGCACCTATTGTTCGTCGGAAGCCGTTTTTGCCCCAGGGGTCTCCGGGCTGTGTTCGTTGGGGTTGAACTCCTGCTAGCAAAACCGCCGGGTTGAGGGAAGGGTTCAGACTGTGCCTGGGCCCTGTGGTCTCTTCCAGGTCAGTGTATGGCATTTCCTTCCCCTTGCCCCAGGCACCTGGGAGCATGTCTGCACGTGGAGAAAGACTTTCCCGTGGGAAGCCGGTTTTTGTCCAACGGGTCCCAGTGCTCTGCTCCTCTCTTTTCACTCCTGCTGCCAGAAGCCCAGGGAGGATGGGAGGGCTTAGAACATGGCTGGGCACTGTGGTTTCTTCCAGAGAAGTGGAGGGCATTTGCTTTACCTTGCCACAACCACTTGGGATAGGGTCTGCACCTCAGGAAAACTGTCTCCGTGGGAAGCCGGCTTTTTGCAAGGGGGTCTCAGGGCCGTGTGCCTCGGCTGTCCCTTCGGCTCCCCAAAGCACAGGGACGAGGTGAGGGGCTTAGACCATGCCTGGGCAATGTTGTTTCTTACACCTGGGTGTGTGGCCTTTTGTTGAGCTGGCTACCCCCACTTGGGATAGGTGTTCCACAGCAAGCACCTATTGTTCGTCGGAAGCCGTTTTTGCCCCAGGGGTCTCCGGGCTGTGTTCGTTGGGGTTGAACTCCTGCTAGCAAAACCGCCGGGTTGAGGGAAGCGTTCAGACTGTGCTTGGGCCCTGTGGTCTCTGCCAGGTCAGTGTATGGCATTTCCTTCCCCATGCCACAGGCACCTGGGAGCATGTCTGCACGTGGAGAAAGACTTTCCCGTGGGAAGCCGGGTTTTGTCAAACCGTTCCCAGTGCTCTGCTCCTCTCTTTTCTCTCCTGCTGCCAGAAGCCCAGGGAGGATGGGAGGGCTTAGAACATGGCTGGGCACTGTGGTTTCTTCCAGAGAAGTGGAGGGCATTTGCTTTACCTTGCCACAACCACTTGGGATAGGGTCTGCACCTCAGGAAAACTGTCTCCGTGGGAAGCCGGCTTTTTGCAAAGGGGTCTCAGGGCCGTGTGCCTCGGCTGTCCCTCCGGCTCCCCAAAGCACAGGGACGAGGTGAGGGGCTTAGACCATGCCTGGGCAATGTTGTTTCTTACACCTGGGTGTGTGGCATTTTGTTGAGCTGGCTACCCCCACTTGGGATAGGTGTTCCACAGCAAGCACCTATTGTTCGTCGGAAGCCGTTTTTGCCCCAGGGGTCTCCGGGCTATGTTCGTTGGAGTTGAACTCCTGCTAGCAAAACCGCCGGGTTGAGGGAAGGGTTCAGACTGTGCCAGGGCCCTGTGGTCTCTTCCAGGTCAGTGTATGGCATTTCCTTCCCCTTGCCCCAGGCACCTGGGAGCATGTCTGCACGTGGAGAAAGACTTTCCCGTGGGAAGCCGGTTTTTGTCAAACGGGTCCCAGTGCTCTGCTCCTCTCTTTTCACTCCTGCTGCCAGAAGCCCAGGGAGGATGGGAGGGCTTAGAACATGGCTGGGCACTGTGGTTTCTTCCAGAGAAGTGGAGGGCATTTGCTTTACCTTGCCACAACCACTTGGGATAGGGTCTGCACCTCAGGAAAACTGTCTCCGTGGGAAGCCGGCTTTTTCCAAAGGGTCTCAGGGCCGAGTGCCTCGGCTGTCCCTCCGGCTCCCCAAAGCACAGGGACGAGGTGAGGGGCTTAGACCATGCCTGGGCAATGTTGTTTCTTACACCTGGGTGTGTGGCATTTTGTTGAGCTAGCTACCCCCACCTCGGATAGGTGTTCCACAGCAAGCACCTATTGTTCGTCGGAAGCCGTTTTTGCCCCAGGGGTCTCCGGGCTGTGTTCGTTAGGGTTGAACTCCTGCTAGCAAACCCGCCGGGTTGAGGGAAGGGTTCAGACTGTGCCTGGGCCCTGTGGTCTCTTCCAGGTCAGTGTATGGCATTTCCTTCCCCTTGCCCCAGGCACCTGGGAGCATGTCTGCACGTGGAGAAAGACTTTCCCGTGGGAAGCCGGTTTTTGTCAAACGGGTCCCAGTGCTCTGCTCCTCTCTTTTCACTCCTGCTGCCAGAAGCCCAGGGAGGATGGGAGGGCTTAGAACATGGCTGGGCACTGTGGTTTCTTCCAGAGAAGTGGAGGGCATTTGCTTTACCTTGCCACAACCACTTGGGATAGGGTGTGCACCTCAGGAAAACTGTCTCCGTGGGAAGCCGGCTTTTTGCAAAGGGGTCTCAGGGCCGTGTGCCTCGGCTGTCCCTCCGGCTCCCCAAAGCACAGGGACGAGGTGAGGGGCTTAGACCGTGCCTGGGCAATGTTGTTTCTTACACCTGGGTGTGTGGCATTTTGTTGAGCTGGCTACCCCCACTTGGGATAGGTGTTCCACAGCAAGCACCTATTGTTCGTCGGAAGCCGTTTTTGCCCCAGGGGTCTCCGGGCTGTGTTCGTTGGGGTTGAACTCCTGCTAGCAAAACCGCCGGGTTGAGGGAAGGGTTCAGACTGTGCCTGGGCCCTGTGGTCTCTTCCAGGTCAGTGTATGGCATTTCCTTCCCCTTGCCCCAGGCACCTGGGAGCATGTCTGCACGTGGATAAAGACTTTCCCGTGGGACGCCGGTTTTTGTCAAACGGGTCCCAGTGCTCTGCTCCTCTCTTTTCACTCCTGCTGCCCGAAGCCCAGGGAGGATGGGAGGGCTTAGAACATGGCTGGGCACTGTGCTTTCTTCCAGAGAAGTGGAGGGCATTTGCTTTACCATGCCACAACCACTTGGGATAGGGTCTGCACCTCAGGAAAACTGTCTCCGTGGGAAGCCGGCTTTTTGCAAAGCGGTCTCAGGGCCGTGTGCTTCGGCTGTCCCTCCGGCTCCCCAAAGCACAGGGACGAGGTGAGGGGCTTAGACCATGCCTGGGCAATGTTGTTTCTTACACCTGGGTGTGTGGCATTTTGTTGAGCTGGCTACCCCCACTTGGGATAGGTGTTCCACAGCAAGCACCTATTGTTCGTCGGAAGCCGTTTTTGCCCCAGGGGTCTCCGGGCTGTGTTCGTTGGGGTTGAACTCCTGCTAGCAAAACCGCCGGGTTGAGGGAAGGGTTCAGACTGTGCCTGGGCCCTGTGGTCTCTTCCAGGTCAGTGTATGGCATTTCCTTCCCCTTGCCCCAGGCACCTGGGAGCATGTCTGCACGTGGAGAAAGACTTTCCCGTGGGAAGCCGGTTTTTGTCCAACGGGTCCCAGTGCTCTGCTCCTCTCTTTTCACTCCTGCTGCCAGAAGCCCAGGGAGGATGGGAGGGCTTAGAACATGGCTGGGCACTGTGGTTTCTTCCAGAGAAGTGGAGGGCATTTGCTTTACCTTGCCACAACCACTTGGGATAGGGTCTGCACCTCAGGAAAACTGTCTCCGTGGGAAGCCGGCTTTTTGCAAGGGGGTCTCAGGGCCGTGTGCCTCGGCTGTCCCTCCGGCTCCCCAAAGCACAGGGACGAGGTGAGGGGCTTAGACCATGCCTGGGCAATGTTGTTTCTTACACCTGGGTGTGTGGCCTTTTGTTGAGCTGGCTACCCCCACTTGGGATAGGTGTTCCACAGCAAGCACCTATTGTTCGTCGGAAGCCGTTTTTGCCCCAGGGGTCTCCGGGCTGTGTTCGTTGGGGTTGAACTCCTGCTAGCAAAACCGCCGGGTTGAGGGAAGCGTTCAGACTGTGCTTGGGCCCTGTGGTCTCTGCCAGGTCAGTGTATGGCATTTCCTTCCCCATGCCACAGGCACCTGGGAGCATGTCTGCACGTGGAGAAAGACTTTCCCGTGGGAAGCCGGGTTTTGTCAAACCGTTCCCAGTGCTCTGCTCCTCTCTTTTCTCTCCTGCTGCCAGAAGCCCAGGGAGGATGGGAGGGCTTAGAACATGGCTGGGCACTGTGGTTTCTTCCAGAGAAGTGGAGGGCATTTGCTTTACCTTGCCACAACCACTTGGGATAGGGTGTGCACCTCAGGAAAACTGTCTCCGTGGGAAGCCGGCTTTTTGCAAGGGGGTCTCAGGGCCGTGTGCCTCGGCTGTCCCTCCGGCTCCCCAAAGCACAGGGACGAGGTGAGGGGCTTAGACCATGCCTGGGCAATGTTGTTTCTTACACCTGGGTGTGTGGCATTTTGTTGAGCTGGCTACCCCCACTTGGGATAGGTGTTCCACAGCAAGCACCTATTGTTCGTCGGAAGCCGTTTTTGCCCCAGGGGTCTCCGGGCTGTGTTCCTTGGGGTTGAACTCCTGCTAGCAAAACCGCCGGGTTGAGGGAAGGGTTCAGACTGTGCCTGGGCCCTGTGGTCTCTTCCAGGTCAGTGTATGGCATTTCCTTCCCCTTCCCCAGGCACCTGGGAGCATGTCTGCACGCGGAGAAAGACTTTCCCGTGGGAAGCCGGGTTTTGTCAAACGGGTCCCAGTGCTCTGCTCCTCTCTTTTCACTCCTGCTGCCAGAAGCCCAGGGAGGATGGGAGGGCTTAGAACATGGCTGGGCACTGTGGTTTCTTCCAGAGAAGTGGAGGGCATTTGCTTTACCTTGCCACAACCACTTGGGATAGGGTCTGCACCTCAGGAAAACTGTCTCCGTGGGAAGCCGGCTTTTTGCAAAGGGAACTCAGGGCCGTGTGCCTCGGCTGTCCGTCCGGCTCCCCAAAGCACAGGGACGAGGTGAGGGGCTTAGACCATGCCTGGGCAATGTTGTTTCTTACACCTGGGTGTGTGGCATTTTGTTGAGCTGGCTACCCCCACTTGGGATAGGTGTTCCACAGCAAGCACCTATTGTTCGTCGGAAGCCGTTTTTGCCCCAGGGGTCTCCGGGCTATGTTCGTTGGAGTTGAACTCCTGCTAGCAAAACCGCCGGGTTGAGGGAAGGGTTCAGACTGTGCCAGGGCCCTGTGGTCTCTTCCAGGTCAGTGTATGGCATTTCCTTCCCCTTGCCCCAGGCACCTGGGAGCATGTCTGCACGTGGAGAAAGACTTTCCCGTGGGAAGCCGGTTTTTGTCAAACGGGTCCCAGTGCTCTGCTCCTCTCTTTTCACTCCTGCTGCCAGAAGCCCAGGGAGGATGGGAGGGCTTAGAACATGGCTGGGCACTGTGGTTTCTTCCAGAGAAGTGGAGGGCATTTGCTTTACCTTGCCACAACCACTTGGGATAGGGTCTGCACCTCAGGAAAACTGTCTCCGTGGGAAGCCGGCTTTTTCCAAAGGGTCTCAGGGCCGTGTGCCTCGGCTGTCCCTCCGGCTCCCCAAAGCACAGGGACGAGGTGAGGGGCTTAGACCATGCCTGGGCAATGTTGTTTCTTACACCTGGGTGTGTGGCATTTTGTTGAGCTAGCTACCCCCACCTCGGATAGGTGTTCCACAGCAAGCACCTATTGTTCGTCGGAAGCCGTTTTTGCCCCAGGGGTCTCCGGGCTGTGTTCGTTAGGGTTGAACTCCTGCTAGCAAACCCGCCGGGTTGAGGGAAGGGTTCAGACTGTGCCTGGGCCCTGTGGTCTCTTCCAGGTCAGTGTATGGCATTTCCTTCCCCTTGCCCCAGGCACCTGGGAGCATGTCTGCACGTGGAGAAAGACTTTCCCGTGGGAAGCCGGTTTTTGTCAAACGGGTCCCAGTGCTCTGCTCCTCTCTTTTCACTCCTGCTGCCAGAAGCCCAGGGAGGATGGGAGGGCTTAGAACATGGCTGGGCACTGTGGTTTTTTCCAGAGAAGTGGAGGGCATTTGCTTTACCTTGCCACAACCACTTGGGATAGGGTGTGCACCTCAGGAAAACTGTCTCCGTGGGAAGCCGGCTTTTTGCAAAGGGGTCTCAGGGCCGTGTGCCTCGGCTGTCCCTCCGGCTCCCCAAAGCACAGGGACGAGGTGAGGGGCTTAGACCGTGCCTGGGCAATGTTGTTTCTTACACCTGGGTGTGTGGCATTTTGTTGAGCTGGCTACCCCCACTTGGGATAGGTGTTCCACAGCAAGCACCTATTGTTCGTCGGAAGCCGTTTTTGCCCCAGGGGTCTCCGGGCTGTGTTCGTTGGGGTTGAACTCCTGCTAGCAAAACCGCCGGGTTGAGGGAAGGGTTCAGACTGTGCCTGGGCCCTGTGGTCTCTTCCAGGTCAGTGTATGGCATTTCCTTCCCCTTGCCCCAGGCACCTGGGAGCATGTCTGCACGTGGATAAAGACTTTCCCGTGGGACGCCGGTTTTTGTCAAACGGGTCCCAGTGCTCTGCTCCTCTCTTTTCACTCCTGCTGCCCGAAGCCCAGGGAGGATGGGAGGGCTTAGAACATGGCTGGGCACTGTGCTTTCTTCCAGAGAAGTGGAGGGCATTTGCTTTACCATGCCACAACCACTTGGGATAGGGTCTGCACCTCAGGAAAACTGTCTCCGTGGGAAGCCGGCTTTTTGCAAAGCGGTCTCAGGGCCGTGTGCTTCGGCTGTCCCTCCGGCTCCCCAAAGCACAGGGACGAGGTGAGGGGCTTAGACCATGCCTGGGCAATGTTGTTTCTTACACCTGGGTGTGTGGCATTTTGTTGAGCTGGCTACCCCCACTTGGGATAGGTGTTCCACAGCAAGCACCTATTGTTCGTCGGAAGCCGTTTTTGCCCCAGGGGTCTCCGGGCTGTGTTCGTTGGGGTTGAACTCCTGCTAGCAAAACCGCCGGGTTGAGGGAAGGGTTCAGACTGTGCCTGGGCCCTGTGGTCTCTTCCAGGTCAGTGTATGGCATTTCCTTCCCCTTGCCCCAGGCACCTGGGAGCATGTCTGCACGTGGAGAAAGACTTTCCCGTGGGAAGCCGGTTTTTGTCCAACGGGTCCCAGTGCTCTGCTCCTCTCTTTTCACTCCTGCTGCCAGAAGCCCAGGGAGGATGGGAGGGCTTAGAACATGGCTGGGCACTGTGGTTTCTTCCAGAGAAGTGGAGGGCATTTGCTTTACCTTGCCACAACCACTTGGGATAGGGTCTGCACCTCAGGAAAACTGTCTCCGTGGGAAGCCGGCTTTTTGCAAGGGGGTCTCAGGGCCGTGTGCCTCGGCTGTCCCTTCGGCTCCCCAAAGCACAGGGACGAGGTGAGGGGCTTAGACCATGCCTGGGCAATGTTGTTTCTTACACCTGGGTGTGTGGCCTTTTGTTGAGCTGGCTACCCCCACTTGGGATAGGTGTTCCACAGCAAGCACCTATTGTTCGTCGGAAGCCGTTTTTGCCCCAGGGGTCTCCGGGCTGTGTTCGTTGGGGTTGAACTCCTGCTAGCAAAACCGCCGGGTTGAGGGAAGCGTTCAGACTGTGCTTGGGCCCTGTGGTCTCTGCCAGGTCAGTGTATGGCATTTCCTTCCCCATGCCACAGGCACCTGGGAGCATGTCTGCACGTGGAGAAAGACTTTCCCGTGGGAAGCCGGGTTTTGTCAAACCGTTCCCAGTGCTCTGCTCCTCTCTTTTCTCTCCTGCTGCCAGAAGCCCAGGGAGGATGGGAGGGCTTAGAACATGGCTGGGCACTGTGGTTTCTTCCAGAGAAGTGGAGGGCATTTGCTTTACCTTGCCACAACCACTTGGGATAGGGTCTGCACCTCAGGAAAACTGTCTCCGTGGGAAGCCGGCTTTTTGCAAAGGGGTCTCAGGGCCGTGTGCCTCGGCTGTCCCTCCGGCTCCCCAAAGCACAGGGACGAGGTGAGGGGCTTAGACCATGCCTGGGCAATGTTGTTTCTTACACCTGGGTGTGTGGCATTTTGTTGAGCTGGCTACCCCCACTTGGGATAGGTGTTCCACAGCAAGCACCTATTGTTCGTCGGAAGCCGTTTTTGCCCCAGGGGTCTCCGGGCTGTGTTCGTTGGGGTTGAACTCCTGCTAGCAAAACTGCCGGGTTGAGGGAAGGGTTCAGACTGTGCCTGGGCCCTGTGGTCTCTTCCAGGTCAGTGTATGGCATTTCCTTCCCCTTGCCCCAGGCACCTGGGAGCATGTCTGCACGTGGAGAAAGACTTTCCCGTGGGAAGCCGGTTTTTGTCAAACGGGTCCCAGTGCTCTGCTCCTCTCTTTTCACTCCTGCTGCCAGAAGCCCAGGGAGGATGGGAGGGCTTAGAACATGGCTGGGCACTGTGGTTTCTTCCAGAGAAGTGGAGGGCATTTGCTTTACCTTGCCACAACCACTTGGGATAGGGTGTGCACCTCAGGAAAACTGTCTCCGTGGGAAGCCGGCTTTTTGCAAAGGGGTCTCAGGGCCGTGTGCCTCGGCTGTCCCTCCGGCTCCCCAAAGCACAGGGACGAGGTGAGGGGCTTAGACCGTGCCTGGGCAATGTTGTTTCTTACACCTGGGTGTGTGGCATTTTGTTGAGCTGGCTACCCCCACTTGGGATAGGTGTTCCACAGCAAGCACCTATTGTTCGTCGGAAGCCGTTTTTGCCCCAGGGGTCTCCGGGCTGTGTTCGTTGGGGTTGAACTCCTGCTAGCAAAACCGCCGGGTTGAGGGAAGGGTTCAGACTGTGCCTGGGCCCTGTGGTCTCTTCCAGGTCAGTGTATGGCATTTCCTTCCCCTTGCCCCAGGCACCTGGGAGCATGTCTGCACGTGGATAAAGACTTTCCCGTGGGACGCCGGTTTTTGTCAAACGGGTCCCAGTGCTCTGCTCCTCTCTTTTCACTCCTGCTGCCCGAAGCCCAGGGAGGATGGGAGGGCTTAGAACATGGCTGGGCACTGTGCTTTCTTCCAGAGAAGTGGAGGGCATTTGCTTTACCATGCCACAACCACTTGGGATAGGGTCTGCACCTCAGGAAAACTGTCTCCGTGGGAAGCCGGCTTTTTGCAAAGCGGTCTCAGGGCCGTGTGCTTCGGCTGTCCCTCCGGCTCCCCAAAGCACAGGGACGAGGTGAGGGGCTTAGACCATGCCTGGGCAATGTTGTTTCTTACACCTGGGTGTGTGGCATTTTGTTGAGCTGGCTACCCCCACTTGGGATAGGTGTTCCACAGCAAGCACCTATTGTTCGTCGGAAGCCGTTTTTGCCCCAGGGGTCTCCGGGCTGTGTTCGTTGGGGTTGAACTCCTGCTAGCAAAACCGCCGGGTTGAGGGAAGGGTTCAGACTGTGCCTGGGCCCTGTGGTCTCTTCCAGGTCAGTGTATGGCATTTCCTTCCCCTTGCCCCAGGCACCTGGGAGCATGTCTGCACGTGGAGAAAGACTTTCCCGTGGGAAGCCGGTTTTTGTCCAACGGGTCCCAGTGCTCTGCTCCTCTCTTTTCACTCCTGCTGCCAGAAGCCCAGGGAGGATGGGAGGGCTTAGAACATGGCTGGGCACTGTGGTTTCTTCCAGAGAAGTGGAGGGCATTTGCTTTACCTTGCCACAACCACTTGGGATAGGGTCTGCACCTCAGGAAAACTGTCTCCGTGGGAAGCCGGCTTTTTGCAAGGGGGTCTCAGGGCCGTGTGCCTCGGCTGTCCCTTCGGCTCCCCAAAGCACAGGGACGAGGTGAGGGGCTTAGACCATGCCTGGGCAATGTTGTTTCTTACACCTGGGTGTGTGGCCTTTTGTTGAGCTGGCTACCCCCACTTGGGATAGGTGTTCCACAGCAAGCACCTATTGTTCGTCGGAAGCCGTTTTTGCCCCAGGGGTCTCCGGGCTGTGTTCGTTGGGGTTGAACTCCTGCTAGCAAAACCGCCGGGTTGAGGGAAGCGTTCAGACTGTGCTTGGGCCCTGTGGTCTCTGCCAGGTCAGTGTATGGCATTTCCTTCCCCATGCCACAGGCACCTGGGAGCATGTCTGCACGTGGAGAAAGACTTTCCCGTGGGAAGCCGGGTTTTGTCAAACCGTTCCCAGTGCTCTGCTCCTCTCTTTTCTCTCCTGCTGCCAGAAGCCCAGGGAGGATGGGAGGGCTTAGAACATGGCTGGGCACTGTGGTTTCTTCCAGAGAAGTGGAGGGCATTTGCTTTACCTTGCCACAACCACTTGTGATAGGGTCTGCACCTCAGGAAAACTGTCTCCGTGGGAAGCCGGCTTTTTGCAAAGGGGTCTCAGGGCCGTGTGCCTCGGCTGTCCCTCCGGCTCCCCAAAGCACAGGGACGAGGTGAGGGGCTTAGACCATGCCTGGGCAATGTTGTTTCTTACACCTGGGTGTGTGGCATTTTGTTGAGCTGGCTACCCCCACTTGGGATAGGTGTTCCACAGCAAGCACCTATTGTTCGTCGGAAGCCGTTTTTGCCCCAGGGGTCTCCGGGCTGTGTTCGTTGGGGTTGAACTCCTGCTAGCAAAACCGCCGGGTTGAGGGAAGGGTTCAGACTGTGCCTGGGCCCTGTGGTCTCTTCCAGGTCAGTGTATGGCATTTCCTTCCCCTTGCCACAGGCACCTGGGAGCATGTCTGCACGCGGAGAAAGATTTTCCCGTGGGAAGCCGGTTTTTGTCCAACGGGTCCCAGTGCTCTGCTCCTCTCTTTTCACTCCTGCTGCCAGAAGCCCAGGGAGGATGGGAGGGCTTAGATCATGGCTGGGCACTGTGGTTTCTTCCACAGAAGTGGAGGGCATTTGCTTTACCTTGCCACAACCACTTGGGATAGGGTCTGCACCTCAGGAAAACTGTCTCCGTGGGAAGCCGGCGTTTTGCAAAGGGGTCTCAGGGCCGTGTGCCTCGGCTGTCCCTCCGGCTCCCCAAAGCACAGGGACGAGGTGAGGGGCTTAGACCATGCCTGGGCAATGTTGTTTCTTACACCTGGGTGTGTGGCATTTTGTTGAGCTGACTACCCCCACTTGGGATAGGTGTTCCACAGCAAGCACCTATTGTTCGTCGGAACCCGTTTTTGCCCCAGGGGTCTCCGGGCTGTGTTCGTTGGGGTTGAACTCCTGCTAGCAAAACCGCCGGGTTGAGGGAAGGGTTCAGACTGTGCTTGGGCCCTGTGCTCTCTTCCAGGTCAGTGTATGGCATTTCCTTCCCCTTGCCACAGGCACCTGGGAGCATGTCTGCACGTGGAGAAAGACTTTCCCGTGGGAAGCCGGGTTTTGTCAAACGGGTCCCAGTGCTCTGCTCCTCTCTTTTCACTCCTGCTGCCAGAAGCCCAGGGAGGATGGGAGGGCTTAGAACATGGCTGGGCACTGTGGTTTCTTCCAGAGAAGTGGAGGGCATTTGCTTTACCTTGCCACAACCACTTGGGATAGGGTCTGCACCTCAGGAAAACTGTTTCCGTGGGAAGCCGGCTTTTTGCAAAGGGGTCTCAGGGCCGTGTGCCTCGGCTGTCCGTCCGGCTCCCCAAAGCACAGGGACGAGGTGAGGGGCTTAGACCATGCCTGGGCAATGTTGTTTCTTACACCTGGGTGTGTGGCATTTTGTTGAGCTGGCTACCCCCACTTGGGATAGGTGTTCCACAGCAAGCACCTATTGTTCGTCGGAAGCCGTTTTTGCCCCAGGGTTCTCCGGGCTGTGTTCGTTGGGGTTGAACTCCTGCTAGCAAAACCGCCGGGTTGAGGGAAGGGTTCAGACTGTGCCTGGGCCCTGTGGTCTCTTCCAGGTCAGTGTATGGCATTTCCTTCCCCTTGCCACAGGCACCTGGGAGCATGTCTGCACGTGGAGAAAGATTTTCCCGTGGGAAGCCGGTTTTTGTCCAACGGGTCCCAGTGCTCTGCTCCTCTCTTTTCACTCCTGCTGCCAGAAGCCCAGGGAGGATGGGAGGGCTTAGATCATGGCTGGGCACTGTGGTTTCTTCCACAGAAGTGGAGGGCATTTGCTTTACCTTGCCACAACCACTTGGGATAGGGTCTGCACCTCAGGAAAACTGTCTCCGTGGGAAGCCGGCGTTTTGCAAAGGGGTCTCAGGGCCGTGTGCCTCGGCTGTCCCTCCGGCTCCCCAAAGCACAGGGACGAGGTGAGGGGCTTAGACCATGCCTGGGCAATGTTGTTTCTTACACCTGGGTGTGTGGCATTTTGTTGAGCTGACTACCCCCACTTGGGATAGGTGTTCCACAGCAAGCACCTATTGTTCGTCGGAACCCGTTTTTGCCACAGGGGTCTCCGGGCTGTGTTCGTTGGGGTTGAACTCCTGCTAGCAAAACCGCCGGGTTGAGGGAAGGGTTCAGACTGTGCCTGGGCCCTGTGCTCTCTTCCAGGTCAGTGTATGGCATTTCCTTCCCCTTGCCACAGGCACCTGGGAGCATGTCTGCACGTGGAGAAAGACTTTCCCGTGGGAAGCCGGGTTTTGTCAAACGGGTCCCAGTGCTCTGCTCCTCTCTTTTCACTCCTGCTGCCAGAAGCCCAGGGAGGATGGGAGGACTTAGAACATGGCTGGGCACTGTGATTTCTTCCAGAGAAGTGGAGGGCATTTGCTTTACCTTGCCACAACCACTTGGGATAGGGTCTGCACCTCAGGAAAACTGTCTCCGTGGGAAGCCGGCTTTTTGCAAGGGGGTCTCAGGGCCGTGTGCCTCGGCTGACCCTCCGGCTCCCCAAAGCACAGGGACGAGGTGAGGTGCTTAGACCATGCCTGGGCAATGTTGTTTCTTACACCTGGGTGTGTGGCATTTTGTTGAGCTGGCTACCCCCACTTGGGATAGGTGTTCCACAGCAAGCACCTATTGTTCTTCGGAAGCCGTTTTTGCCCCAGGGGTCTCCGGGCTGTGTTCGTTGGGGTTGAACTCCTGCTAGCAAAACCGCCGGGTTGAGGGAAGGGTTCAGACTGTGCCTGGGCCCTGTGGTCTCTTCCAGGTCAGTGTATGGCATTTCCTTCCCCTTGCCCCAGGCACCTGGGAGCATGTCTGCACGTGGAGAAAGACTTTCCCGTGGGAAGCCGGGTTTCGTCCAACGGGTCCCAGTGCTCTGCTCCTCTCTTTTCACTCCTGCTGCCAGAAGCCCAGGGAGGATGGGAGGGCTTAGAACATGGCTGGGCACTGTGGTTTCTTCCAGAGAAGTGGAGGGCATTTGCTTTACCTTGCCACAACCACTTGGGATAGGGTCTGCACCTGAGGAAAACTGTCTCCGTGGGAAGCCGGCTTTTTTCAAAGGGGTCTCAGGGCCGTGTGCCTCGGCTGTCCCTCCGGCTCCCCAAAGCACAGGGACGAGGTGAGGGGCTTAGACCATGCCTGGGCAATGTTGTTTCTTACACCTGGGTGTGTGGCATTTTGTTGAGCTGGCTACCCCCACTTGGGATAGGTGTTCCACAGCAAGCACCTATTGTTCGTCGGAAGCCGTTTTTGCCCCAGGGGTCTCCGGGCTGTGTTCGTTGGGGTTGAACTCCTGCTAGCAAAACCGCCGGTTTGAGGGAAGGGTTCAGACTGTGCCTGGGCCCTGTGGTCTCTTCCAGGTCAGTGTATGGCATTTCCTTCCCCTTGCCCCAGGCACCTGGGAGCATGTCTGCACGTGGAGAAAGACTTTCCCGTGGGAAGCCGGGTTTTGTCAAACGGGTCCCAGTGCTCTGCTCCTCTCTTTTCACTCCTGCTGCCAGAAGCCCAGGGAGGATGGGAGGGCTTAGAACATGGCTGGGCACTGTGGTTTCTTCCAGAGAAGTGGAGGGCATTTGCTTTACCTTGCCACAACCACTTGGGATAGGGTCTGCACCTCAGGAAAACTGTTTCCGTGGGAAGCCGGCTTTTTGCAAAGGGGTCTCAGGGCCGTGTGCCTCGGCTGTCCCTCCGGCTCCCCAAAGCACAGGGACGAGGTGAGGGGCTTAGACCATGCCTGGGCAATGTTGTTTCTTACACCTGGGTGTGTGGCATTTTGTTGAGCTGGCTACCCCCACTTGGGATAGGTGTTCCACAGCAAGCACCTATTGTTCGTCGGAAGCCGTTTTTGCCCCAGGGTTCTCCGGGCTGTGTTCGTTGGGGTTGAACTCCTGCTAGCAAAACCGCCGGGTTGAGGGAAGGGTTCAGACTGTGCCTGGGCCCTGTGGTCTCTTCCAGGTCAGTGTATGGCATTTCCTTCCCCTTGCCACAGGCACCTGGGAGCATGTCTGCACGTGGAGAAAGATTTTCCCGTGGGAAGCCGGTTTTTGTCCAACGGGTCCCAGTGCTCTGCTCCTCTCTTTTCACTCCTGCTGCCAGAAGCCCAGGGAGGATGGGAGGGCTTAGATCATGGCTGGGCACTGTGGTTTCTTCCACAGAAGTGGAGGGCATTTGCTTTACCTTGCCACAACCACTTGGGATAGGGTGTGCACCTCAGGAAAACTGTCTCCGTGGGAAGCCGGCGTTTTGCAAAGGGGTCTCAGGGCCGTGTGCCTCGGCTGTCCCTCCGGCTCCCCAAAGCACAGGGACGAGGTGAGGGGCTTAGACCATGCCTGGGCAATGTTGTTTCTTACACCTGGGTGTGTGGCATTTTGTTGAGCTGACTACCCCCACTTGGGATAGGTGTTCCACAGCAAGCACCTATTGTTCGTCGGAACCCGTTTTTGCCACAGGGGTCTCCGGGCTGTGTTCGTTGGGGTTGAACTCCTGCTAGCAAAACCGCCGGGTTGAGGGAAGGGTTCAGACTGTGCCTGGGCCCTGTGCTCTCTTCCAGGTCAGTGTATGGCATTTCCTTCCCCTTGCCACAGGCACCTGGGAGCATGTCTGCACGTGGAGAAAGACTTTCCCGTGGGAAGCCGGGTTTTGTCAAACGGGTCCCAGTGCTCTGCTCCTCTCTTTTCACTCCTGCTGCCAGAAGCCCAGGGAGGATGGGAGGGCTTAGAACATGGCTGGGCACTGTGATTTCTTCCAGAGAAGTGGAGGGCATTTGCTTTACCTTGCCACAACCACTTGGGATAGGGTCTGCACCTCAGGAAAACTGTCTCCGTGGGAAGCCGGCTTTTTGCAAGGGGGTCTCAGGGCCGTGTGCCTCGGCTGACCCTCCGGCTCCCCAAAGCACAGGGACGAGGTGAGGTGCTTAGACCATGCCTGGGCAATGTTGTTTCTTACACCTGGGTGTGTGGCATTTTGTTGAGCTGGCTACCCCCACTTGGGATAGGTGTTCCACAGCAAGCACCTATTGTTCTTCGGAAGCCGTTTTTGCCCCAGGGGTCTCCGGGCTGTGTTCGTTGGGGTTGAACTCCTGCTAGCAAAACCGCCGGGTTGAGGGAAGGGTTCAGACTGTGCCTGGGCCCTGTGGTCTCTTCCAGGTCAGTGTATGGCATTTCCTTCCCCTTGCCCCAGGCACCTGGGAGCATGTCTGCACGTGGAGAAAGACTTTCCCGTGGGAAGCCGGGTTTTGTCCAACGGGTCCCAGTGCTCTGCTCCTCTCTTTTCACTCCTGCTGCCAGAAGCCCAGGGAGGATGGGAGGGCTTAGAACATGGCTGGGCACTGTGGTTTCTTCCAGAGAAGTGGAGGGCATTTGCTTTACCTTGCCACAACCACTTGGGATAGGGTCTGCACCTGAGGAAAACTGTCTCCGTGGGAAGCCGGCTTTTTTCAAAGGGGTCTCAGGTCCGTGTGCCTCGGCTGTCCCTCCGGCTCCCCAAAGCACAGGGACGAGGTGAGGGGCTTAGACCATGCCTGGGCAATGTTGTTTCTTACACCTGGGTGTGTGGCATTTTGTTGAGCTGGCTACCCCCACTTGGGATAGGTGTTCCACAGCAAGCACCTATTGTTCGTCGGAAGCCGTTTTTGCCCCAGGGGTCTCCGGGCTGTGTTCGTTGGGGTTGAACTCCTGCTAGCAAAACCGCCGGGTTGAGGGAAGGGTTCAGACTGTGCCTGGGCCCTGTGGTCTCTTCCAGGTCAGTGTATGGCATTTCCTTCCCCTTGCCCCAGGCACCTGGGAGCATGTCTGCACGTGGAGAAAGACGTTCCTGTGGGAAGCCATTTTTTGTCAAATGGGTCCCAGTGCTCTGCTCCTCTCTTTTCACTCCTGCTGCCAGAAGCCCAGGGAGGATGGGAGGGCTTAGAACATGGCTGGGCACTGTGGTTTCTTCCAGAGAAGTGGAGGGCATTTGCTTTACCTTGCCACAACCACTGGGGATAGGGTCTGCACCTCAGGAAAACTGTCTCCGTGGGAAGCCGGCTTTTTGCAAAGGGGTCTCAGGGCCGTGTGCCTCGGCTGTCCCTCCGGCTCCCCAAAGCACAGGGACGAGGTGAGGGGCTTAGACCATGCCTGGGCACTGTTGTTTCTTACACCTGGGTGTGTGGCATTTTGTTGAGCTGGCTACCCCCACTTGGGATAGGTGTTCCACAGCAAGCACCTATTCTTCGTCGGAAGCCGTTTTTGCCCCAGGGGTCTCCGGGCTGTGTTCGTTGGGGTTGAACTCCTGCTAGCAAAACCGCCGGGTTGAGGGAAGGGTTCAGACTGTGCCTGGGCCCTGTGGTCTCTTCCAGGTCAGTGTATGGCATTTCCTTCCCCTTGCCCCAGGCACCTGGGAGCATGTCTGCACGTGGAGAAAGACTTTCCCGTGGGAAGCCGGTTTTTGTCAAACGGGTCCCAGTGCTCTGCTCCTCTCTTTTCACTCCTGCTGCCAGAAGCCCAGGGAGGATGGGAGGGCTTAGAACATGGCTGGGCACTGTGGTTTCTTCCAGAGAAGTGGAGGGCATTTGCTTTACCTTGCCACAACCACTTGGGATAGGGTGTGCACCTCAGGAAAACTGTCTCCGTGGGAAGCCGGCTTTTTGCAAAGGGGTCTCAGGGCCGTGTGCCTCGGCTGTCCCTCCGGCTCCCCAAAGCACAGGGACGAGGTGAGGGGCTTAGACCATGCCTGGGCACTGTTGTTTCTTACACCTGGGTGTGTGGCATTTTGTTGAGCTGGCTACCCCCACTTGGGATAGGTGTTCCACAGCAAGCACCTATTCTTCGTCGGAAGCCGTTTTTGCCCCAGGGGTCTCCGGGCTGTGTTCGTTGGGGTTGAACTCCTGCTAGCAAAACCGCCGGGTTGAGGGAAGGGTTCAGACTGTGCCTGGGCCCTGTGGTCTCTTCCAGGTCAGTGTATGGCATTTCCTTCCCCTTGCCCCAGGCACCTGGGAGCATGTCTGCACGTGGAGAAAGACTTTCCCGTGGGAAGCCGGTTTTTGTCAAACGGGTCCCAGTGCTCTGCTCCTCTCTTTTCACTCCTGCTGCCAGAAGCCCAGGGAGGATGGGAGGGCTTAGAACATGGCTGGGCACTGTGGTTTCTTCCAGAGAAGTGGAGGGCATTTGCTTTACCTTGCCACAACCACTTGGGATAGGGTGTGCACCTCAGGAAAACTGTCTCCGTGGGAAGCCGGCTTTTTGCAAAGGGGTCTCAGGGCCGTGTGCCTCGGCTGTCCCTCCGGCTCCCCAAAGCACAGGGACGAGGTGAGGGGCTTAGACCATGCCTGGGCAATGTTGTTTCTTACACCTGGGTGTGTGGCATTTTGTTGAGCTGGCTACCCCCACTTGGGATAGGTGTTCCACAGCAAGCACCTATTGTTCGTCGGAAGCCGTTTTTGCCCCAGGGGTCTCCGGTCTGTGTTCCTTGGGGTTGAACTCCTGCTAGCAAAACCGCCGGGTTGAGGTAAGGGTTCAGACTGTGCCTGGGCCCTGTGGTCTCTTCCAGGTCAGTGTATGGCATTTCCTTCCCCTTGCCCCAGGCACCTGGGAGCATGTCTGCACGTGGAGAAAGACTTTCCCGTGGGAAGCCGGGTTTTGTCCAACGGGTCCCAGTGCTCTGCTCCTCTCTTTTCACTCCTGCTGCCAGAAGCCCAGGGAGGATGGGAGGGCTTAGAACATGGCTGGGCACTGTGGTTTCTTCCAGAGAAGTGGAGGGCATTTGCTTTACCTTGCCACAACCACTTGGGATAGGGTCTGCACCTCAGGAAAACTGTCTCCGTGGGAAGCCGGCTTTTTGCAAGGGGGTCTCAGGGCCGTGTGCCTCGGCTGACCCTCCGGCTCCCCAAAGCACAGGGACGAGGTGAGGTGCTTAGACCATGCCTGGGCAATGTTGTTTCTTACACCTGGGTGTGTGGCATTTTGTTGAGCTGGCTACCCCCACTTGGGATAGGTGTTCCACAGCAAGCACCTATTGTTCGTCGGAAGCCGTTTTTGCCCCAGGGGTCTCCGGGCTGTGTTCGTTGGGGTTGAACTCCTGCTAGCAAAACCGCCGGGTTGAGGGAAGGGTTCAGACTGTGCCTGGGCCCTGTGGTCTCTTCCAGGTCAGTGTATGGCATTTCCTTCCCCTTGCCCCAGGCACCTGGGAGCATGTCTGCACGTGGAGAAAGACTTTCCCGTGGGAAGCCGGGTTTTGTCAAACGGGTCCCAGTGCTCTGCTCCTCTCTTTTCACTCCTGCTGCCAGAAGCCCAGGGAGGATGGGAGGGCTTAGAACATGGCTGGGCACTGTGGTTTCTTCCAGAGAAGTGGAGGGCATTTGCTTTACCTTGCCACAACCACTTGGGATAGGGTCTGCACCTCAGGAAAACTGTCTCCGTGGGAAGCCGGCTTTTTGCAAAGGGGTCTCAGGGCCGTGTGCCTCGGCTGTCCCTCCGGCTCCCCAAAGCACAGGGACGAGGTGAGGGGCTTAGACCATGCCTGGGCAATGTTGTTTCTTACACCTGGGTGTGTGGCATTTTTTTGAGCTGGCTACCCCCACTTGGGATAGGTGTTCCACAGCAAGCACCTATTGTTCGTCGGAAGCCGTTTTTGCCCCAGGGGTCTCCGGGCTGTGTTCGTTGGGGTTGAACTCCTGCTAGCAAAACCGCCGGGTTGAGCAAGGGTTCAGACTGTGCCTGGGCCCTGTGGTCTCTTCCAGGTCAGTGTATGGCATTTCCTTCCCCTTGCCCCAGGCACCTGGGAGCATGTCTGCACGTGGAGAAAGACTTTCCTGTGGGAAGCCGTTTTTTGTCAAATGGGTCCCAGTGCTCTGCTCCTCTCTTTTCACTCCTGCTGCCAGAAGCCCAGCGAGGATGGGAGGGCTTAGAACATGGCTGGGCACTGTGGTTTCTTCCAGAGAAGTGGAGGGCATTTGCTTTACCTTGCCACAACCACTTGGGATAGGGTGTGCACCTCAGGAAAACTGTCTCCGTGGGAAGCCGGCTTTTTGCAAAGGGGTCTCAGGGCCGTGTGCCTCGGCTGTCCCTCCGGCTCCCCAAAGCACAGGGACGAGGTGAGGGGCTTAGACCGTGCCTGGGCAATGTTGTTTCTTACACCTGGGTGTGTGGCATTTTGTTGAGCTGGCTACCCCCACTTGGGATAGGTGTTCCACAGCAAGCACCTATTGTTCGTCGGAAGCCGTTTTTGCCCCAGGGGTCTCCGGGCTGTGTTCGTTGGGGTTGAACTCCTGCTAGCAAAACCGCCGGGTTGAGGGAAGGGTTCAGACTGTGCCTGGGCCCTGTGGTCTCTTCCAGGTCAGTGTATGGCATTTCCTTCCCCTTGCCCCAGGCACCTGGGAGCATGTCTGCACGTGGAGAAAGACTTTCCCGTGGGAAGCCGGGTTTTGTCCAACGGGTCCCAGTGCTCTGCTCCTCTCTTTTCACTCCTGCTGCCAGAAGCCCAGGGAGGATGGGAGGGCTTAGATCATGGCAGGGCACTGTGGTTTCTTCCACAGAAGTGGAGGGCATTTGCTTTACCTTGCCACAATCACTTGGGATAGGGTCTGCACCTCAGGAAAACTGTCTCCGTGGAAAGCCGGCTTTTTGCAAAGGGGTCTCAGGGCCGTGTGCCTCGGCTGTCCCTCCGGCTCCCCAAAGCACAGGGACGAGGTGAGGGGCTTAGACCATGCCTGGGCAATGTTGTTTCTTACACCTGGGTGTGTGGCATTTTGTTGAGCTGGCTACCCCCACTTGGGATAGGTGTTCCACAGCAAGCACCTATTGTTCGTCGGAAGCCGTTTTTGCCCCAGGGGTCTCCGGGCTGTGTTCGTTGGGGTTGAACTCCTGCTAGCAAAACCGCCGGGTTGAGGGAAGGGTTCAGACTGTGCCTGGGCCCTGTGGTCTCTTCCAGGTCAGTGTATGGCATTTCCTTCCCCTTGCCCCAGGCACCTGGGAGCATGTCTGCACGTGGAGAAAGACTTTCCCGTGGGAAGCCGGTTTTTGTCAAACGGGTCCCAGTGCTCTGCTCCTCTCTTTTCACTCCTGCTGCCAGAAGCCCAGGGAGGATGGGAGGGCTTAGAACATGGCTGGGCACTGTGGTTTCTTCCAGAGAAGTGGAGGGCATTTGCTTTACCTTGCCACAACCACTTGGGATAGGGTGTGCACCTCAGGAAAACTGTCTCCGTGGGAAGCCGGCTTTTTGCAAAGGGGTCTCAGGGCCGTGTGCCTCGGCTGTCCCTCCGGCTCCCCAAAGCACAGGGACGAGGTGAGGGGCTTAGACCATGCCTGGGCAATGTTGATTCTTACACCTGGGTGTGTGGCATTTTGTTGAGCTGGCTACCCCCACTTGGGATAGGTGTTCCACAGCAAGCACCTATTGTTCGTCGGAAGCCGTTTTTGCCCCAGGGGTCTCCGGTCTGTGTTCCTTGGGGTTGAACTCCTGCTAGCAAAACCGCCGGGTTGAGGGAAGGGTTCAGACTGTGCCTGGGCCCTGTGGTCTCTTCCAGGTCAGTGTATGGCATTTCCTTCCCCTTGCCCCAGGCACCTGGGAGCATGTCTGAACGTGGAGAAAGACTTTCCCGTGGGAAGCCGGGTTTTGTCCAACGGGTCCCAGTGCTCTGCTCCTCTCTTTTCACTCCTGCTGCCAGAAGCCCAGGGAGGATGGGAGGGCTTAGAACATGGCTGGGCACTGTGGTTTCTTCCAGAGAAGTGGAGGGCATTTGCTTTACCTTGCCACAACCACTTGGGATAGGGTTTGAACCTAAGGAAAACTGTCTCCGTGGGAAGCCGGCTTTTTGCAAAGGGGTCTCAGGGCCGTGTGCTTCGGCTGTCCCTCCGGCTCCCCAAAGCACAGGGACGAGGTGAGGGGCTTAGACCAAGCCTGGGCAATGTTGTTTCTTACACCTGGGTGTGTGGCATTTTGTTGAGCTGGCTACCCCCACTTGGGATAGGTGTTCCACAGCAAGCACCTATTGTTCGTCGGAAGCCGTTTTTGCCCCAGGGGACTCCGGGCTGTGTTCGTTGGGGTTGAACTCCTGCTAGCAAAACCGCCGGGTTGAGGGAAGGGTTCAGACTGTGCCTGGGCCCTGTGGTCTCTTCCAGGTCAGTGTATGGCATTTCCTTCCCCTTGCCCCAAGCACCTGGGAGCATGTCTGCACGTGGAGAAAGACTTTCCCGTGGGAAGCCGGTTTTTGTCAAACGGGTCCCAGTGCTCTGCTCCTCTCTTTTCACTCCTGCTGCCAGAAGCCCAGGGAGGATGGGAGGGCTTAGAACATGGCTGGGCACTGTGGTTTCTTCCAGAGAAGTGGAGGGCATTTGCTTTACCTTGCCACAACCACTTGGGATAGGGTCTGCACCTCAGGAAAACTGTCTCCGTGGGAAGCCGGCTTTTTGCAAGCGGGTCTCAGGGCCGTGTGCCTCGGCTGACCCTCCGGCTCCCCAAAGCACAGGGACGAGGTGAGGGGCTTAGACCATGCCTGGGCAATGTTGTTTCTTACACCTGGGTGTGTGGCATTTTGTTGAGCTGGCTACCCCCACTTGGGATAGGTGTTCCACAGCAAGCACCTATTGTTCGTCGGAAGCCGTTTTTGCCCCAGGGGTCTCCGGGCTGTGTTCGTTGGGGTTGAACTCCTGCTAGCAAAACCGCCGGGTTGAGGGAAGGGTTCAGACTGTGCCTGGGCCCTGTGGTCTCTTCCAGGTCTGTGTATGGCATTTCCTTCCCCTTGCCCCAGGCACCTGGGAGCATGTCTGCACGTGGAGAAAGACTTTCCCGTGGGAAGCCGGGTTTTGTCAAACGGGTCCCAGTGCTCTGCTCCTCTCTTTTCACTCCTGCTGCCAGAAGCCCAGGGAGGATGGGAGGGCTTAGAACATGGCTGGGCACTGTGGTTTCTTGCAGAGAAGTGGAGGGCATTTGCTTTACCTTGCCACAACCACTTGGGATAGGGTCTGCACCTCAGGAAAACTGTTTCCGTGGGAAGCCGGCTTTTTGCAAAGGGGTCTCAGGGCCGTGTGCCTCGGCTGTCCCTCCGGCTCCCCAAAGCACAGGGACGAGGTGAGGGGCTTAGACCATGCCTGGGCAATGTTGTTTCTTACACCTGGGTGTGTGGCATTTTGTTGAGCTGGCTACCCCCACTTGGGATAGGTGTTCCACAGCAAGCACCTATTGTTCGTCGGAAGCCGTTTTTGCCCCAGGGGTCTCCGGGCTGTGTTCCTTGGGGTTGAACTCCTGCTAGCAAAACCGCCGCGTTGAGGGAAGGGTTCAGACTGTGCCTGGGCCCTGTGGTCTCTTCCAGGTCAGTGTATGGCATTTCCTTCCCCTTGCCACAGGCACCTGGGAGCATGTCTGCACGTGGAGAAAGACTTTCCCGTGGGAAGCCGGGTTTTGTCAAACGGGTCCCAGTGCTCTGCTCCTCTCTTTTCACTCCTGCTGCCAGAAGCCCAGGGAGGATGGGAGGGCTTAGAACATGGCTGGGCACTGTGGTTTCTTCCAGAGAAGTGGAGGGCATTTGCTTTACCTTGCCACAACCACTTGGGATAGGGTGTGCACCTCAGGAAAACTGTCTCCGTGGGAAGCCGGCTTTTTGCAAGGGGGTCTCAGGGCCGTGTGCCTCGGCTGACCCTCCGGCTCCCCAAAGCACAGGGACGAGGTGAGGGGCTTAGACCATGCCTCGGCAATGTTGTTTCTTACACCTGGGTGTGTGGCATTTTGTTGAGCTGGCTACCCCCACTTGGGATAGGTGTTCCACAGCAAGCACCTATTGTTCGTCGGAAGCCGTTTTTGCCCCAGGGGTCTCCGGGCTGTGTTCGTTGGGGTTGAACTCCTGCTAGCAAAACCGCCGGGTTGAGGGAAGGGTTCAGACTGTGCCTGGGCCCTGTGGTCTCTTCCAGGTCAGTGTATGGCATTTCCTTCCCCTTCCCCAGGCACCTGGGAGCATGTCTGCACGTGGAGAAAGACTTTCCCGTGGGAAGCCGGGTTTTGTCAAACGGGTCCCAGTGCTCTGCTCCTCTCTTTTCACTCCTGCTGCCAGAAGCCCAGGGAGGATGGGAGGGCTTAGAACATGGCTGGGCACTGTGGTTTCTTCCAGAGAAGTGGAGGGCATTTGCTTTACCTTGCCACAACCACTTGGGATAGGGTCTGCACCTCAGGAAAACTGTCTCCGTGGGAAGCCGGCTTTTTGCAAAGGGAACTCAGGGCCGTGTGCCTCGGCTGTCCGTCCGGCTCCCCAAAGCACAGGGACGAGGTGAGGGGCTTAGACCATGCCTCGGCAATGTTGTTTCTTACACCTGGGTGTGTGGCATTTTGTTGAGCTGGCTACCCCCACTTGGGATAGGTGTTCCACAGCAAGCACCTATTGTTCGTCGGAAGCCGTTTTTGCCCCAGGGGTCTCCGGGCTATGTTCGTTGGAGTTGAACTCCTGCTAGCAAAACCGCCGGGTTGAGGGAAGGGTTCAGACTGTGCCAGGGCCCTGTGGTCTCTTCCAGGTCAGTGTATGGCATTTCCTTCCCCTTGCCCCAGGCACCTGGGAGCATGTCTGCACGTGGAGAAAGACTTTCCCGTGGGAAGCCGGTTTTTGTCAAACGGGTCCCAGTGCTCTGCTCCTCTCTTTTCACTCCTGCTGCCAGAAGCCCAGGGAGGATGGGAGGGCTTAGAACATGGCTGGGCACTGTGGTTTCTTCCAGAGAAGTGGAGGGCATTTGCTTTACCTTGCCACAACCACTTGGGATAGGGTCTGCACCTCAGGAAAACTGTCTCCGTGGGAAGCCGGCTTTTTCCAAAGGGTCTCAGGGCCGTGGGCCTCGGCTGTCCCTCCGGCTCCCCAAAGCACAGGGACGAGTGAGGGGCTTAGACCATGCCTGGGCAATGTTGTTTCTTACACCTGGGTGTGTGGCATTTTGTTGAGCTAGCTACCCCCACCTCGGATAGGTGTTCCACAGCAAGCACCTATTGTTCGTCGGAAGCCGTTTTTGCCCCAGGGGTCTCCGGGCTGTGTTCGTTGGGGTTGAACTCCTGCTAGCAAACCCGCCGGGTTGAGGGAAGGGTTCAGACTGTGCCTGGGCCCTGTGGTCTCTTCCAGGTCAGTGTATGGCATTTCCTTCCCCTTGCCCCAGGCACCTGGGAGCATGTCTGCACGTGGAGAAAGACTTTCCCGTGGGAAGCCGGTTTTTGTCAAACGGGTCCCAGTGCTCTGCTCCTCTCTTTTCACTCCTGCTGCCAGAAGCCCAGGGAGGATGGGAGGGCTTAGAACATGGCTGGGCACTGTGGTTTCTTCCAGAGAAGTGGAGGGCATTTGCTTTACCTTGCCACAACCACTTGGGATAGGGTGTGCACCTCAGGAAAACTGTCTCCGTGGGAAGCCGGCTTTTTGCAAAGGGGTCTCAGGGCCGTGTGCCTCGGCTGTCCCTCCGGCTCCCCAAAGCACAGGGACGAGGTGAGGGTCTTAGACCGTGCCTGGGCAATGTTGTTTCTTACACCTGGGTGTGTGGCATTTTGTTGAGCTGGCTACCCCCACTTGGGATAGGTGTTCCACAGCAAGCACCTATTGTTCGTCGGAAGCCGTTTTTGCCCCAGGGGTCTCCGGGCTGTGTTCGTTGGGGTTGAACTCCTGCTAGCAAAACCGCCGGGTTGAGGGAAGGGTTCAGACTATGCCTGGGCCCTGTGGTCTCTTCCAGGTCAGTGTATGGCATTTCCTTCCCCTTGCCCCAGGCACCTGGGAGCATGTCTGCACGTGGAGAAAGACTTTCCCGTGGGAAGCCAGTTTTTGTCAAACGGGTCCCAGTGCTCTGCTCCTCTCTTTTCACTCCTGCTGCCAGAAGCCCAGGGAGGATGGGAGGGCTTAGAACATGGCTGGGCACTGTGGTTTCTTGCAGAGAAGTGGAGGGCATTTGCTTTACCTTGCCACAGCCACTTGGGATAGGGTGTGCACCTGAGGAAAACTGTCTCCGTGGGAAGCCGGCTTTTTGCAAAGGGGTCTCAGGGCCGTGTGCCTCGGCTGTCCCTCCGGCTCCCCAAAGCACAGGGACGAGGTGAGGGGCTTAGACCATGCCTGGGCAATGTTGTTTCTTACACCTGGGTGTGTGGCATTTTGTTGAGCTGGCTACCCCCACTTGGGATAGGTGTTCCACAGCAAGCACCTATTGTTCGTCGGAAGCCGTTTTTCCCCAGGGGTCTCCGGGCTGTGTTCGTTGGGGTTGAATTCCTGCTAGCAAAACCGCCGGGTTGAGGGGAGGGTTCAGACTGTGCCTGGGCCCTGTGGTCTCTTCCAGGTCAGTGTATGGCATTTCCTTCCCCTTGCCACAGGCACCTGGGAGCATGTCTGCACGTGGAGAAAGACTTTCCCGTGGGAAGCCGGTTTTTGTCAAACGGGTCCCAGTGCTCTGCTCCTCTCTTTTCACTCCTGCTGCCAGAAGCCCAGGGAGGATGGGAGGGCTTAGAACATGGCTGGGCACTGTGGTTTCTTCCAGAGAAGTGGAGGGCATTTGCTTTACCTTGCCACAACCACTTGGGATAGGGTGTGCATCTCAGGAAAACTGTCTCCGTGGGAAGCCGGCTTTTTGCAAGGGGGTCTCAGGGCCGTGTGCCTCGGCTGTCCCTCCGGCTCCCCAAAGCACAGGGACGAGGTGAGGGGCTTAGACCATGCCTGGGCAATGTTGTTTCTTACACCTGGGTGTGTGGCATTTTGTTGAGCTGGCTACCCCCACTTGGGATAGGTGTTCCACAGCAAGCACCTATTGTTCGTCGGAAGCCGTTTTAGCCCCAGGGGTCTCCGGGCTGTGTTCGTTGGGGTTGAACTCCTGCTAGCAAAACCGCCGGGTTGAGGGAAGGGTTCAGACTGTGCCTGGGCCCTGTGGTCTCTTCCAGGTCAGTGTATGGCATTTCCTTCCCCTTGCCCCAGGCACCTGGGAGCATGTCTGCACGTGGAGAAAGACTTTCCCGTGGGAAGCCGGTTTTTGTCAAACGGGTCCCAGTGCTCTGCTCCTCTCTTTTCACTCCTGCTGCCAGAAGTCCAGGGAGGATGGGAGGGCTTAGAACATGGCTGGGCACTGTGGTTTCTTCCAGAGAAGTGGAGGGCATTTGCTTTACCTTGCCACAACCACTTGGGATAGGGTGTGCACCTCAGGAAAACTGTCTCCGTGGGAAGCCGGCTTTTTGCAAGGGGGTCTCAGGGCCGTGTGCCTCGGCTGACCCTCCGGCTCCCCAAAGCACAGGGACGAGGTGAGGGGCTTAGACCATGCCTCGGCAATGTTGTTTCTTACACCTGGGTGTGTGGCATTTTGTTGAGCTGGCTACCCCCACTTGGGATAGGTGTTCCACAGCAAACACCTATTGTTCGTCGGAAGCCGTTTTTGCCCCAGGGGTCTCCGGGCTGTGTTCGTTGGGGTTGAACTCCTGCTAGCAAATCCGCCGGGTTGAGGGAAGGGTTCAGACTGTGCCTGGGCCCTGTGGTCTCTTCCAGGTCTGTGTATGGCATTTCCTTCCCCTTGCCCCAGGCACCTGGGAGCATGTCTGCACGTGGAGAAAGACTTTCCCGTGGGAAGCCGGGTTTTGTCAAACGGGTCCCAGTGCTCTGCTCCTCTCTTTTCACTCCTGCTGCCAGAAGCCCAGGGAGGATGGGAGGGCTTAGAACATGGCTGGGCACTGTGGTTTCTTCCAGAGAAGTGGAGGGCATTTGCTTTACCTTGCCACAACCACTTGGGATAGGGTCTGCACCTCAGGAAAACTGTCTCCGTGGGAAGCCGGCTTTTTGCAAAGGGGTCTCAGGGCCGTGTGCTTCGGCTGTCCCTCCGGCTCCCCAAAGCACAGGGACGAGGTGAGGGGCTTAGACCATGCCTGGGCAATGTTGTTTCTTACACTTGGGTGTGTGGCATTTTGTTGAGCTGGCTACCCCCACTTGGGATAGGTGTTCCACAGCAAGCACCTATTGTTCGTCGGAAGCCGTTTTTGCCCCAGGGGTCTCCGGGCTGTGTTCGTTGGGGTTGAACTCCTGCTAGCAAAACCGCCGGGTTGAGGGAAGGGTTCAGACTGTGCCTGGGCCCTGTGGTCTCTTCCAGGTCTGTGTATGGCATTTCCTTCCCCTTGCCACAGGCACCTGGGAGCATGTCTGCACGTGGAGAAAGACTTTCCCGTGGGAAGCCGGGTTTTGTCAAACGGGTCCCAGTGCTCTGCTCCTCTCTTTTCACTCCTGCTGCCAGAAGCCCAGGGAGGATGGGAGGGCTTAGAACATGGCTGGGCACTGTGGTTTCTTCCAGAGAAGTGGAGGGCATTTGCTTTACCTTGCCACAACCACTTGGGATAGGGTGTGCACCTCAGGAAAACTGTCTCCGTGGGAAGCCGGCTTTTTGCAAAGGGGTCTCAGGGCCGTGTGCCTCGGCTTCCCTCCGGCTCCCCAAAGCACAGGGACGAGGTGAGGGGCTTAGACCATGCCTGGGCAATGTTGTTTCTTACACCTGGGTGTGTGGCATTTTGTTGAGCTGGCTACCCCCACTTGGGATAGGTGTTCCACAGCAAGCACCTATTGTTCGTCGGTAGCCGTTTTTGCCCCAGGGGTCTCCGGGCTGTGTTCGTTGGGGTTGAACTCCTGCTAGCAAAACCGCTGGGTTGAGGGAAGTGTTCAGACTGTGCCTGGGCACTGTGGTCTCTTCCAGGTCAGTGTATGGCATTTCCTTCCCCTTCCCACAGGCACCTGGGAGCATGTCTGCACGTGGAGAAAGACTTTCCCGTGGGAAGCCGGGTTTTGTCAAACGGGTCCCAGTGCTCTGCTCCTCTCTTTTCACTCCTGCTGCCAGAAGCCCAGGGAGGATGGGAGGGCTTAGAACATGGCTTGGCACTGTGGTTTCTTCCAGAGAAGTGGAGGGCATTTGCTTTACCTTGCCACAACCACTTGGGATAGGGTCTGAACCTCAGGAAAACTGTCTCCGTGGGAAGCCGGCTTTTTGCAAAGGGGTCTCAGGGCCGTGTGCTTCGGCTGTCCCTCCGACTCCCCAAAGCACAGGGACGAGGTGAGGGGCTTAGACCAAGCCTGGGCAATGTTGTTTCTTACACCTGGGTGTGTGGCATTTTGTTGAGCTGGCTACCCCCACTTGGGATAGGTGTTCCACAGCAAGCACCTATTGTTCGTCGGAAGCCGTTTTTGCCCCAGGGGTCTCCGGGCTGTGTTCGTTGGGGTTGAACTCCTGCTAGCAAAACCGCCGGGTTGAGGGAAGGGTTCAGACTGTGCCTGGGCCCTGTGGTCTCTTCCAGGTCAGTGTATCGCATTTCCTTCCCCTTGCCCCAGGCACCTGGGAGCATGTCTGCACGTGGAGAAAGACTTTCCCGTGGGAAGCCGGTTTTTGTCAAACGGGTCCCAGTGCTCTGCTCCTCTCTTTTCACTCCTGCTGCCAGAAGTCCAGGGAGGATGGGAGGGCTTAGAACATGGCTGGGCACTGTGGTTTCTTCCAGAGAAGTGGAGGGCATTTGCTTTACCTTGCCACAACCACTTGGGATAGGGTGTGCACCTCAGGAAAACTGTCTCCGTGGGAAGCCGGCTTTTTGCAAGGGGGTCTCAGGGCCGTGTGCCTCGGCTGACCCTCCGGCTCCCCAAAGCACAGGGACGAGGTGAGGGGCTTAGACCATGCCTCGGCAATGTTGTTTCTTACGCCTGGGTGTGTGGCATTTTGTTGAGCTGGCTACCCCCACTTGGGATAGGTGTTCCACAGCAAACACCTATTGTTCGTCGGAAGCCGTTTTTGCCCCAGGGGTCTCCGGGCTGTGTTCGTTGGGGTTGAACTCCTGCTAGCAAATCCGCCGGGTTGAGGGAAGGGTTCAGACTGTGCCTGGGCCCTGTGGTCTCTTCCAGGTCTGTGTATGGCATTTCCTTCCCCTTGCCCCAGGCACCTGGGAGCATGTCTGCACGTGGAGAAAGACTTTCCCGTGGGAAGCCGGGTTTTGTCAAACGGGTCCCAGTGCTCTGCTCCTCTCTTTTCACTCCTGCTGCCAGAAGCCCAGGGAGGATGGGAGGGCTTAGAACATGGCTGGGCACTGTGGTTTCTTCCAGAGAAGTGGAGGGCATTTGCTTTACCTTGCCACAACCACTTGGGATAGGGTCTGCACCTCAGGAAAACTGTCTCCGTGGGAAGCCGGCTTTTTGCAAAGGGGTCTCAGGGCCGTGTGCTTCGGCTGTCCCTCCGGCTCCCCAAAGCAGAGGGACGAGGTGAGGGGCTTAGACCATGCCTGGGCAATGTTGTTTCTTACACTTGGGTGTGTGGCATTTTGTTGAGCTGGCTACCCCCACTTGGGATAGGTGTTCCACAGCAAGCACCTATTGTTCCTCGGAAGCCGTTTTTGCCCCAGGGGTCTCCGGGCTGTGTTCGTTGGGGTTGAACTCCTGCTAGCAAAACCGCCGGGTTGAGGGAAGGGTTCAGACTGTGCCTGGGCCCTGTGGTCTCTTCCAGGTCAGTGTATGGCATTTCCTTCCCCTTCCCCAGGCACCTGGGAGCATGTCTGCACGCGGAGAAAGACTTTCCCGTGGGAAGCCGGGTTTTGTCAAACGGGTCCCAGTGCTCTGCTCCTCTCTTTTCACTCCTGCTGCCAGAAGCCCAGGGAGGATGGGAGGGCTTAGAACATGGCTGGGCACTGTGGTTTCTTCCAGAGAAGTGGAGGGCATTTGCTTTACCTTGCCACAACCACTTGGGATAGGGTCTGCACCTCAGGAAAACTGTCTCCGTGGGAAGCCGGCTTTTTGCAAAGGGGTCTCAGGGCCGTGTGCCTCGGCTGTCCGTCCGGCTCCCCAAAGCACAGGGACGAGGTGAGGGGCTTAGACCATGCCTCGGCAATGTTGTTTCTTACACCTGGGTGTGTGGCATTTTGTTGAGCTGGCTACCCCCACTTGGGATAGGTGTTCCACAGCAAGCACCTATTGTTCGTCGGAAGCCGTTTTTGCCCCAGGGGTCTCCGGGCTATGTTCGTTGGAGTTGAACTCCTGCTAGCAAAACCGCCGGGTTGAGGGAAGGGTTCAGACTGTGCCAGGGCCCTGTGGTCTCTTCCAGGTCAGTGTATGGCATTTCCTTCCCCTTGCCCCAGGCACCTGGGAGCATGTCTGCACGTGGAGAAAGACTTTCCCGTGGGAAGCCGGTTTTTGTCAAACGGGTCCCAGTGCTCTGCTCCTCTCTTTTCACTCCTGCTGCCAGAAGCCCAGGGAGGATGGGAGGGCTTAGAACATGGCTGGGCACTGTGGTTTCTTCCAGAGAAGTGGAGGGCATTTGCTTTACCTTGCCACAACCACTTGGGATAGGGTCTGCACCTCAGGAAAACTGTCTCCGTGGGAAGCCGGCTTTTTCCAAAGGGTCTCAGGGCCGTGTGCCTCGGCTGTCCCTCCGGCTCCCCAAAGCACAGGGACGAGGTGAGGGGCTTAGACCATGCCTGGGCAATGTTGTTTCTTACACCTGGGTGTGTGGCATTTTGTTGAGCTAGCTACCCCCACTCGGATAGGTGTTCCACAGCAAGCACCTATTGTTCGTCGGAAGCCGTTTTTGCCCCAGGGGTCTCTGGGCTGTGTTCGTTAGGGTTGAACTCCTGCTAGCAAACCCGCCGGGTTGAGGGAAGGGTTCAGACTGTGCCTGGGCCCTGTGGTCTCTTCCAGGTCAGTGTATGGCATTTCCTTCCCCTTGCCCCAGGCACCTGGGAGCATGTCTGCACGTGGAGAAAGACTTTCCCGTGGGAAGCCGGTTTTTGTCAAGCGGGTCCCAGTGCTCTGCTCCTCTCTTTTCACTCCTGCTGCCAGAAGCCCAGGGAGGATGGGAGGGCTTAGAACATGGCTGGGCACTGTGGTTTCTTCCAGAGACGTGGAGGGCATTTGCTTTACCTTGCCACAACCACTTGGGATAGGGTGTGCACCTCAGGAAAACTGTCTCCGTGGGAAGCCGGCTTTTTGCAAAGGGGTCTCAGGGCCGTGTGCCTCGGCTGTCCCTCCGGCTCCCCAAAGCACAGGGACGAGGTGAGGGGCTTAGACCGTGCCTGGGCAATGTTGTTTCTTACACCTGGGTGTGTGGCATTTTGTTGAGCTGGCTACCCCCACTTGGGATAGGTGTTCCACAGCAAGCACCTATTGTTCGTCGGAAGCCGTTTTTGCCCCAGGGGTCTCCGGGCTGTGTTCGTTGGGGTTGAACTCCTGCTAGCAAAACCGCCGGGTTGAGGGAAGGGTTCAGACTGTGCCTGGGCCCTGTGGTCTCTTCCAGGTCAGTGTATGGCATTTCCTTCCCCTTGCCCCAGGCACCTGGGAGCATGTCTGCACGTGGAGAAAGACTTTCCCGTGGGAAGCCAGTTTTTGTCAAACGGGTCCCAGTGCTCTGCTCCTCTCTTTTCACTCCTGCTGCCAGAAGCCCAGGGAGGATGGGAGGGCTTAGAACATGGCTGGGCACTGTGGTTTCTTGCAGAGAAGTGGAGGGCATTTGCTTTACCTTGCCACAACCACTGGGGATAGGGTGTGCACCTCAGGAAAACTGTCTCCGTGGGAAGCCGGCTTTTTGCAAAGGGGTCTCAGGGCCGTGTGCCTCGGCTGTCCCTCCGGCTCCCCAAAGCACAGGGACGAGGTGAGGGGCTTAGACCATGCCTGGGCAATGTTGTTTCTTACACCTGGGTGTGTGGCATTTTGTTGAGCTGGCTACCCCCACTTGGGATAGGTGTTCCACAGCAAGCACCTATTGTTCGTCGGAAGCCGTTTTTCCCCAGGGGTCTCCGGGCTGTGTTCGTTGGGGTTGAATTCCTGCTAGCAAAACCGCCGGGTTGAGGGAAGGGTTCAGACTGTGCCTGGGCCCTGTGGTCTCTTCCAGGTCAGTGTATGGCATTTCCTTCCCCTTGCCCCAGGCACCTGGGAGCATGTCTGCACGTGGAGAAAGACTTTCCCGTGGGAAGCCGGGTTTTGTCCAACGGGTCCCAGTGCTCTGCTCCTCTCTTTTCACTCCTGCTGCCAGAAGCCCAGGGAGGATGGGAGGGCTTAGAACATGGCTGGGCACTGTGGTTTCTTCCAGAGAAGTGGAGGGCATTTGCTTTACCTTGCCACAACCACTTGGGATAGGGTCTGCACCTCAGGAAAACTGTCTCCGTGGGAAGCCGGCTTTTTGCAAGGGGGTCTCAGGGCCGTGTGCCTCGGCTGTCCCTCCGGCTCCCCAAAGCACAGGGACGAGGTGAGGGGCTTAGACCATGCCTGGGCAATGTTGTTTCTTACACCTGGGTGTGTGGCATTTTGTTGAGCTGGCTACCCCCACTTGGGATAGGTGTTCCACAGCAAGCACCTATTGTTCGTCGGAAGCCGTTTTTGCCCCAGGGGTCTCCGGGCTGTGTTCGTTGGGGTTGAACTCCTGCTAGCAAAACCGCCGGGTTGAGGGAAGGGTTCAGACTGTGCCTGGGCCCTGTGGTCTCTTCCAGGTCAGTGTATGGCATTTCCTTCCCCTTGCCCCAGGCACCTGGGAGCATGTCTGCACGTGGATAAAGACTTTCCCGTGGGACGCCGGTTTTTGTCAAACGGGTCCCAGTGCTCTGCTCCTCTCTTTTCACTCCTGCTGCCCGAAGCCCAGGGAGGATGGGAGGGCTTAGAACATGGCTGGGCACTGTGCTTTCTTCCAGAGAAGTGGAGGGCATTTGCTTTACCATGCCACAACCACTTGGGATAGGGTCTGCACCTCAGGAAAACTGTCTCCGTGGGAAGCCGGCTTTTTGCAAAGCGGTCTCAGGGCCGTGTGCTTCGGCTGTCCCTCCGGCTCCCCAAAGCACAGGGACGAGGTGAGGGGCTTAGACCATGCCTGGGCAATGTTGTTTCTTACACCTGGGTGTGTGGCCTTTTGTTGAGCTGGCTACCCCCACTTGGGATAGGTGTTCCACAGCAAGCACCTATTGTTCGTCGGAAGCCGTTTTTGCCCCAGGGGTCTCCGGGCTGTGTTCGTTGGGGTTGAACTCCTGCTAGCAAAACCGCCGGGTTGAGGGAAGCGTTCAGACTGTGCTTGGGCCCTGTGGTCTCTGCCAGGTCAGTGTATGGCATTTCCTTCCCCATGCCACAGGCACCTGGGAGCATGTCTGCACGTGGAGAAAGACTTTCCCGTGGGAAGCCGGGTTTTGTCAAACCGTTCCCAGTGCTCTGCTCCTCTCTTTTCTCTCCTGCTGCCAGAAGCCCAGGGAGGATGGGAGGGCTTAGAACATGGCTGGGCACTGTGGTTTCTTCCAGAGAAGTGGAGGGCATTTGCTTTACCTTGCCACAACCACTTGGGATAGGGTGTGCACCTCAGGAAAACTGTCTCCGTGGGAAGCCGGCTTTTTGCAAGGGGGTCTCAGGGCCGTGTGCCTCGGCTGACCCTCCGGCTCCCCAAAGCACAGGGACGAGGTGAGGGGCTTAGACCATGCCTGGGCAATGTTGTTTCTTACACCTGGGTGTGTGGCATTTTGTTGAGCTGGCTACCCCCACTTGGGATAGGTGTTCCACAGCAAGCACCTATTGTTCGTCGGAAGCCGTTTTTGCCCCAGGGGTCTCCGGGCTATGTTCGTTGGAGTTGAACTCCTGCTAGCAAAACCGCCGGGTTGAGGGAAGGGTTCAGACTGTGCCAGGGCCCTGTGGTCTCTTCCAGGTCAGTGTATGGCATTTCCTTCCCCTTGCCCCAGGCACCTGGGAGCATGTCTGCACGTGGAGAAAGACTTTCCCGTGGGAAGCCGGTTTTTGTCAAACGGGTCCCAGTGCTCTGCTCCTCTCTTTTCACTCCTGCTGCCAGAAGCCCAGGGAGGATGGGAGGGCTTAGAACATGGCTGGGCACTGTGGTTTCTTCCAGAGAAGTGGAGGGCATTTGCTTTACCTTGCCACAACCACTTGGGATAGGGTCTGCACCTCAGGAAAACTGTCTCCGTGGGAAGCCGGCTTTTTCCAAAGGGTATCAGGGCCGTGTGCCTCGGCTGTCCCTCCGGCTCCCCAAAGCACAGGGACGAGGTGAGGGGCTTAGACCATGCCTGGGCAATGTTGTTTCTTACACCTGGGTGTGTGGCATTTTGTTGAGCTAGCTACCCCCACCTCGGATAGGTGTTCCACAGCAAGCACCTATTGTTCGTCGGAAGCCGTTTTTGCCCCAGGGGTCTCCGGGCTGTGTTCGTTAGGGTTGAACTCCTGCTAGCAAACCCGCCGGGTTGAGGGAAGGGTTCAGACTGTGCCTGGGCCCTGTGGTCTCTTCCAGGTCAGTGTATGGCATTTCCTTCCCCTTGCCCCAGGCACCTGGGAGCATGTCTGCACGTGGAGAAAGACTTTCCCGTGGGAAGCCGGTTTTTGTCAAACGGGTCCCAGTGCTCTGCTCCTCTCTTTTCACTCCTGCTGCCAGAAGCCCAGGGAGGATGGGAGGGCTTAGAACATGGCTGGGCACTGTGGTTTCTTCCAGAGAAGTGGAGGGCATTTGCTTTACCTTGCCACAACCACTTGGGATAGGGTGTGCACCTCAGGAAAACTGTCTCCGTGGGAAGCCGGCTTTTTGCAAAGGGGTCTCAGGGCCGTGTGCCTCGGCTGTCCCTCCGGCTCCCCAAAGCACAGGGACGAGGTGAGGGGCTTAGACCGTGCCTGGGCAATGTTGTTTCTTACACCTGGGTGTGTGGCATTTTGTTGAGCTGGCTACCCCCACTTGGGATAGGTGTTCCACAGCAAGCACCTATTGTTCGTCGGAAGCCGTTTTTGCCCCAGGGGTCTCCGGGCTGTGTTCGTTGGGGTTGAACTCCTGCTAGCAAATCCGCCGGGTTGAGGGAAGGGTTCAGACTGTGCCTGGGCCCTGTGGTCTCTTCCAGGTCAGTGTATGGCATTTCCTTCCCCTTGCCCCAGGCACCTGGGAGCATGTCTGCACGTGGATAAAGACTTTTCCGTGGGACGCCGGTTTTTGTCAAACGGGTCCCAGTGCTCTGCTCCTCTCTTTTCACTCCTGCTGCCCGAAGCCCAGGGAGGATGGGAGGGCTTAGAACATGGCTGGGCACTGTGCTTTCTTCCAGAGAAGTGGAGGGCATTTGCTTTACCATGCCACAACCACTTGGGATAGGGTCTGCACCTCAGGAAAACTGTCTCCGTGGGAAGCCGGCTTTTTGCAAAGCGGTCTCAGGGCCGTGTGCTTCGGCTGTCCCTCCGGCTCCCCAAAGCACAGGGACGAGGTGAGGGGCTTAGACCATGCCTGGGCAATGTTGTTTCTTACACCTGGGTGTGTGGCATTTTGTTGAGCTGGCTACCCCCACTTGGGATAGGTGTTCCACAGCAAGCACCTATTGTTCGTCGGAAGCCGTTTTTGCCCCAGGGGTCTCCGGGCTGTGTTCGTTGGGGTTGAACTCCTGCTAGCAAAACCGCCGGGTTGAGGGAAGGGTTCAGACTGTGCCTGGGCCCTGTGGTCTCTTCCAGGTCAGTGTATGGCATTTCCTTCCCCTTGCCCCAGGCACCTGGGAGCATGTCTGCACGTGGAGAAAGACTTTCCCGTTGGAAGCCGGTTTTTGTCCAACGGGTCCCAGTGCTCTGCTCCTCTCTTTTCACTCCTGCTGCCAGAAGCCCAGGGAGGATGGGAGGGCTTAGAACATGGCTGGGCACTGTGGTTTCTTCCAGAGAAGTGGAGGGCATTTGCTTTACCTTGCCACAACCACTTGGGATAGGGTCTGCACCTCAGGAATACTGTCTCCGTGGGAAGCCGGCTTTTTGCAAGGGGGTCTCAGGGCCGTGTGCCTCGGCTGTCCCTTCGGCTCCCCAAAGCACAGGGACGAGGTGAGGGGCTTAGACCATGCCTGGGCAATGTTTTTTCTTACACCTGGGTGTGTGGCCTTTTGTTGAGCTGGCTACCCCCACTTGGGATAGGTGTTCCACAGCAAGCACCTATTGTTCGTCGGAAGCCGTTTTTGCCCCAGGGGTCTCCGGGCTGTGTTCGTTGGGGTTGAACTCCTGCTAGCAAAACCGCCGGGTTGAGGGAAGCGTTCAGACTGTGCTTGGGCCCTGTGGTCTCTGCCAGGTCAGTGTATGGCATTTCCTTCCCCATGCCACAGGCACCTGGGAGCATGTCTGCACGTGGAGAAAGACTTTCCCGTGGGAAGCCGGGTTTTGTCAAACCGTTCCAGGTGCTCTGCTCCTCTCTTTTCTCTCCTGCTGCCAGAAGCCCAGGGAGGATGGGAGGGCTTAGAACATGGCTGGGCACTGTGGTTTCTTCCAGAGAAGTGGAGGGCATTTGCTTTACCTTGCCACAACCACTTGGGATAGGGTCTGCACCTCAGGAAAACTGTCTCCGTGGGAAGCCGGCTTTTTGCAAAGGGGTCTCAGGGCCGTGTGCCTCGGCTGTCCCTCCGGCTCCCCAAAGCACAGGGACGAGGTGAGGGGCTTAGACCATGCCTGGGCAATGTTGTTTCTTACACCTGGGTGTGTGGCATTTTGTTGAGCTGGCTACCCCCACTTGGGATAGGTGTTCCACAGCAAGCACCTATTGTTCGTCGGAAGCCGTTTTTGCCCCAGGGGTCTCCGGGCTGTGTTCGTTGGGGTTGAACTCCTGCTAGCAAAACCGCCGGGTTGAGGGAAGGGTTCAGACTGTGCCTGGGCCCTGTGGTCTCCTCCAGGTCAGTGTATGGCATTTCCTTCCCCTTGCCACAGGCACCTGGGAGCATGTCTGCACGCGGAGAAAGATTTTCCCGTGGGAAGCCGGTTTTTGTCCAACGGGTCCCAGTGCTCTGCTCCTCTCTTTTCACTCCTGCTGCCAGAAGCCCAGGGAGGATGGGAGGGCTTAGATCATGGCTGGGCACTGTGGTTTCTTCCACAGAAGTGGAGGGCATTTGCTTTACCTTGCCACAACCACTTGGGATAGGGTCTGCACCTCAGGAAAACTGTCTCCGTGGGAAGCCGGCGTTTTGCAAAGGGGTCTCAGGGCCGTGTGCCTCGGCTGTCCCTCCGGCTCCCCAAAGCACAGGGACGAGGTGAGGGGCTTAGACCATGCCTGGGCAATGTTGTTTCTTACACCTGGGTGTGTGGCATTTTGTTGAGCTGACTACCCCCACTTGGGATAGGTGTTCCACAGCAAGCACCTATTGTTCGTCGGAACCCGTTTTTGCCCCAGGGGTCTCCGGGCTGTGTTCGTTGGGGTTGAACTCCTGCTAGCAAAACCGCCGGGTTGAGGGAAGGGTTCAGACTGTGCTTGGGCCCTGTGCTCTCTTCCAGGTCAGTGTATGGCATTTCCTTCCCCTTGCCACAGGCACCTGGGAGCATGTCTGCACGTGGAGAAAGACTTTCCCGTGGGAAGCCGGGTTTTGTCAAACGGGTCCCAGTGCTCTGCTCCTCTCTTTTCACTCCTGCTGCCAGAAGCCCAGGGAGGATGGGAGGGCTTAGAACATGGCTGGGCACTGTGATTTCTTCCAGAGAAGTGGAGGGCATTTGCTTTACCTTGCCACAACCACTTGGGATAGGGTCTGCACCTCAGGAAAACTGTCTCCGTGGGAAGCCGGCTTTTTGCAAGGGGGTCTCAGGGCCGTGTGCCTCGGCTGACCCTCCGGCTCCCCAAAGCACAGGGACGAGGTGAGGGGCTTAGACCATGCCTGGGCAATGTTGTTTCTTACACCTGGGTGTGTGGCCTTTTGTTGAGCTGGCTACCCCCACTTGGGATAGGTGTTCCACAGCAAGCACCTATTGTTCGTCGGAAGCCGTTTTTGCCCCAGGGGTCTCCGGGCTGTGTTCGTTGGGGTTGAACTCCTGCTAGCAAAACCGCCGGGTTGAGGGAAGGGTTCAGACTGTGCCTGGGCCCTGTGGTCTCTTCCAGGTCAGTGTATGGCATTTCCTTCCCCTTGCCCCAGGCACCTGGGAGCATGTCTGCACGTGGAGAAAGACTTTCCCGTGGGAAGCCGGGTTTTGTCAAACGGGTCCCAGTGCTCTGCTCCTCTCTTTTCACTCCTGCTGCCAGAAGCCCAGGGAGGATGGGAGGGCTTAGAACATGGCTGGGCACTGTGGTTTCTTCCAGAGAAGTGGAGGGCATTTGCTTTACCTTGCCACAACCACTTGGGATAGGGTCTGCACCTCAGGAAAACTGTTTCCGTGGGAAGCCGGCTTTTTGCAAAGGGGTCTCAGGGCCGTGTGCCTCGGCTGTCCCTCCGGCTCCCCAAAGCACAGGGACGAGGTGAGGGGCTTAGACCATGCCTGGGCAATGTTGTTTCTTACACCTGGGTGTGTGGCATTTTGTTGAGCTGGCTACCCCCACTTGGGATAGGTGTTCCACAGCAAGCACCTATTGTTCGTCGGAAGCCGTTTTTGCCCCAGGGTTCTCCGGGCTGTGTTCGTTGGGGTTGAACTCCTGCTAGCAAAACCGCCGGGTTGAGGGAAGGGTTCAGACTGTGCCTGGGCCCTGTGGTCTCTTCCAGGTCAGTGTATGGCATTTCCTTCCCCTTGCCACAGGCACCTGGGAGCATGTCTGCACGTGGAGAAAGATTTTCCCGTGGGAAGCCGGTTTTTGTCCAACGGGTCCCAGTGCTCTGCTCCTCTCTTTTCACTCCTGCTGCCAGAAGCCCAGGGAGGATGGGAGGGCTTAGATCATGGCTGGGCACTGTGGTTTCTTCCACAGAAGTGGAGGGCATTTGCTTTACCTTGCCACAACCACTTGGGATAGGGTCTGCACCTCAGGAAAACTGTCTCCGTGGGAAGCCGGCGTTTTGCAAAGGGGTCTCAGGGCCGTGTGCCTCGGCTGTCCCTCCGGCTCCCCAAAGCACAGGGACGAGGTGAGGGGCTTAGACCATGCCTGGGCAATGTTGTTTCTTACACCTGGGTGTGTGGCATTTTGTTGAGCTGACTACCCCCACTTGGGATAGGTGTTCCACAGCAAGCACCTATTGTTCGTCGGAAGCCGTTTTTGCCCCAGGGGTCTCCGGGCTATGTTCGTTGGAGTTGAACTCCTGCTAGCAAAACCGCCGGGTTGAGGGAAGGGTTCAGACTGTGCCAGGGCCCTGTGGTCTCTTCCAGGTCAGTGTATGGCATTTCCTTCCCCTTGCCCCAGGCACCTGGGAGCATGTCTGCACGTGGAGAAAGACTTTCCCGTGGGAAGCCGGTTTTTGTCAAACGGGTCCCAGTGCTCTGCTCCTCTCTTTTCACTCCTGCTGCCAGAAGCCCAGGGAGGATGGGAGGGCTTAGAACATGGCTGGGCACTGTGGTTTCTTCCAGAGAAGTGGAGGGCATTTGCTTTACCTTGCCACAACCACTTGGGATAGGGTCTGCACCTCAGGAAAACTGTCTCCGTGGGAAGCCGGCTTTTTCCAAAGGGTATCAGGGCCGTGTGCCTCGGCTGTCCCTCCGGCTCCCCAAAGCACAGGGACGAGGTGAGGGGCTTAGACCATGCCTGGGCAATGTTGTTTCTTACACCTGGGTGTGTGGCATTTTGTTGAGCTAGCTACCCCCACCTCGGATAGGTGTTCCACAGCAAGCACCTATTGTTCGTCGGAAGCCGTTTTTGCCCCAGGGGTCTCCGGGCTGTGTTCGTTAGGGTTGAACTCCTGCTAGCAAACCCGCCGGGTTGAGGGAAGGGTTCAGACTGTGCCAGGGCCCTGTGGTCTCTTCCAGGTCAGTGTATGGCATTTCCTTCCCCTTGCCCCAGGCACCTGGGAGCATGTCTGCACGTGGAGAAAGACTTTCCCGTGGGAAGCCGGTTTTTGTCAAACGGGTCCCAGTGCTCTGCTCCTCTCTTTTCACTCCTGCTGCCAGAAGCCCAGGGAGGATGGGAGGGCTTAGAACATGGCTGGGCACTGTGGTTTCTTCCAGAGAAGTGGAGGGCATTTGCTTTACCTTGCCACAACCACTTGGGATAGGGTGTGCACCTCAGGAAAACTGTCTCCGTGGGAAGCCGGCTTTTTGCAAAGGGGTCTCAGGGCCGTGTGCCTCGGCTGTCCCTCCGGCTCCCCAAAGCACAGGGACGAGGTGAGGGGCTTAGACCGTGCCTGGGCAATGTTGTTTCTTACACCTGGGTGTGTGGCATTTTGTTGAGCTGGCTACCCCCACTTGGGATAGGTGTTCCACAGCAAGCACCTATTGTTCGTCGGAAGCCGTTTTTGCCCCAGGGTTCTCCGGGCTGTGTTCGTTGGGGTTGAACTCCTGCTAGCAAAACCGCCGGGTTGAGGGAAGGGTTCAGACTGTGCCTGGGCCCTGTGGTCTCTTCCAGGTCAGTGTATGGCATTTCCTTCCCCTTGCCCCAGGCACCTGGGAGCATGTCTGCACGTGGATAAAGACTTTTCCGTGGGACGCCGGTTTTTGTCAAACGGGTCCCAGTGCTCTGCTCCTCTCTTTTCACTCCTGCTGCCCGAAGCCCAGGGAGGATGGGAGGGCTTAGAACATGGCTGGGCACTGTGGTTTCTTCCAGAGAAGTGGAGGGCATTTGCTTTACCTTGCCACAACCACTTGGGATAGGGTCTGCACCTCAGGAATACTGTCTCCGTGGGAAGCCGGCTTTTTGCAAGGGGGTCTCAGGGCCGTGTGCCTCGGCTGTCCCTTCGGCTCCCCAAAGCACAGGGACGAGGTGAGGGGCTTAGACCATGCCTGGGCAATGTTGTTTCTTACACCTGGGTGTGTGGCCTTTTGTTGAGCTGGCTACCCCCACTTGGGATAGGTGTTCCACAGCAAGCACCTATTGTTCGTCGGAAGCCGTTTTTGCCCCAGGGGTCTCCGGGCTGTGTTCGTTGGGGTTGAACTCCTGCTAGCAAAACCGCCGGGTTGAGGGAAGCGTTCAGACTGTGCTTGGGCCCTGTGGTCTCTGCCAGGTCAGTGTATGGCATTTCCTTCCCCATGCCACAGGCACCTGGGAGCATGTCTGCACGTGGAGAAAGACTTTCCCGTGGGAAGCCGGGTTTTGTCAAACCGTTCCCAGTGCTCTGCTCCTCTCTTTTCTCTCCTGCTGCCAGAAGCCCAGGGAGGATGGGAGGGCTTAGAACATGGCTGGGCACTGTGGTTTCTTCCAGAGAAGTGGAGGGCATTTGCTTTACCTTGCCACAACCACTTGGGATAGGGTCTGCACCTCAGGAAAACTGTCTCCGTGGGAAGCCGGCTTTTTGCAAAGGGGTCTCAGGGCCGTGTGCCTCGGCTGTCCCTCCGGCTCCCCAAAGCACAGGGACGAGGTGAGGGGCTTAGACCATGCCTGGGCAATGTTGTTTCTTACACCTGGGTGTGTGGCATTTTGTTGAGCTGGCTACCCCCACTTGGGATAGGTGTTCCACAGCAAGCACCTATTGTTCGTCGGAAGCCGTTTTTGCCCCAGGGGTCTCCGGGCTGTGTTCGTTGGGGTTGAACTCCTGCTAGCAAAACCGCCGGGTTGAGGGAAGGGTTCAGACTGTGCCTGGGCCCTGTGGTCTCTTCCAGGTCAGTGTATGGCATTTCCTTCCCCTTGCCACAGGCACCTGGGAGCATGTCTGCACGCGGAGAAAGATTTTCCCGTGGGAAGCCGGTTTTTGTCCAACGGGTCCCAGTGCTCTGCTCCTCTCTTTTCACTCCTGCTGCCAGAAGCCCAGGGAGGATGGGAGGGCTTAGATCATGGCTGGGCACTGTGGTTTCTTCCACAGAAGTGGAGGGCATTTGCTTTACCTTGCCACAACCACTTGGGATAGGGTCTGCACCTCAGGAAAACTGTCTCCGTGGGAAGCCGGCGTTTTGCAAAGGGGTCTCAGGGCCGTGTGCCTCGGCTGTCCCTCCGGCTCCCCAAAGCACAGGGACGAGGTGAGGGGCTTAGACCATGCCTAGGCAATGTTGTTTCTTACACCTGGGTGTGTGGCATTTTGTTGAGCTGACTACCCCCACTTGGGATAGGTGTTCCACAGCAAGCACCTATTGTTCGTCGGAACCCGTTTTTGCCCCAGGGGACTCCGGGCTGTGTTCGTTGGGGTTGAACTCCTGCTAGCAAAACCGCCGGGTTGAGGGAAGGGTTCAGACTGTGCTTGGGCCCTGTGCTCTCTTCCAGGTCAGTGTATGGCATTTCCTTCCCCTTGCCACAGGCACCTGGGAGCATGTCTGCACGTGGAGAAAGACTTTCCCGTGGGAAGCCGGGTTTTGTCAAACGGGTCCCAGTGCTCTGCTCCTCTCTTTTCACTCCTGCTGCCAGAAGCCCAGGGAGGATGGGAGGGCTTAGAACATGGCTGGGCACTGTGATTTCTTCCAGAGTAGTGGAGGGCATTTGCTTTACCTTGCCACAACCACTTGGGATAGGGTCTGCACCTCAGGAAAACTGTCTCCGTGGGAAGCCGGCTTTTTGCAAAGGGGTCTCAGGGCCGTGTGCCTCGGCTGACCCTCCGGCTCCCCAAAGCACAGGGACGAGGTGAGGGGCTTAGACCATGCCTGGGCAATGTTGTTTCTTACACCTGGGTGTGTGGCCTTTTGTTGAGCTGGCTACCCCCACTTGGGATAGGTGTTCCACAGCAAGCACCTATTGTTCGTCGGAAGCCGTTTTTGCCCCAGGGGTCTCCGGGCTGTGTTCGTTGGGGTTGAACTCCTGCTAGCAAAACCGCCGGGTTGAGGGAAGGGTTCAGACTGTGCCTGGGCCCTGTGGTCTCTTCCAGGTCAGTGTATGGCATTTCCTTCCCCTTGCCCCAGGCACCTGGGAGCATGTCTGCACGTGGAGAAAGACTTTCCCGTGGGAAGCCGGGTTTTGTCAAACGGGTCCCAGTGCTCTGCTCCTCTCTTTTCACTCCTGCTGCCAGAAGCCCAGGGAGGATGGGAGGGCTTAGAACATGGCTGGGCACTGTGGTTTCTTCCAGAGAAGTGGAGGGCATTTGCTTTACCTTGCCACAACCACTTGGGATAGGGTGTGCACCTCAGGAAAACTGTTTCCGTGGGAAGCCGGCTTTTTGCAAAGGGGTCTCAGGGCCGTGTGCCTCGGCTGTCCCTCCGGCTCCCCAAAGCACAGGGACGAGGTGAGGGGCTTAGACCATGCCTGGGCAATGTTGTTTCTTACACCTGGGTGTGTGGCATTTTGTTGAGCTGGCTACCCCCACTTGGGATAGGTGTTCCACAGCAAGCACCTATTGTTCGTCGGAAGCCGTTTTTGCCCCAGGGTTCTCCGGGCTGTGTTCGTTGGGGTTGAACTCCTGCTAGCAAAACCGCCGGGTTGAGGGAAGGGTTCAGACTGTGCCTGGGCCCTGTGGTCTCTTCCAGGTCAGTGTATGGCATTTCCTTCCCCTTGCCCCAGGCACCTGGGAGCATGTCTGCACGTGGAGAAAGATTTTCCCGTGGGAAGCCGGTTTTTGTCCAACGGGTCCCAGTGCTCTGCTCCTCTCTTTTCACTCCTGCTGCCAGAAGCCCAGGGAGGATGGGAGGGCTTAGATCATGGCTGGGCACTGTGGTTTCTTCCACAGAAGTGGAGGGCATTTGCTTTACCTTGCCACAACCACTTGGGATAGGGTCTGCACCTCAGGAAAACTGTCTCCGTGGGAAGCCGGCGTTTTGCAAAGGGGTCTCAGGGCCGTGTGCCTCGGCTGTCCCTCCGGCTCCCCAAAGCACAGGGACGAGGTGAGGGGCTTAGACCATGCCTGGGCAATGTTGTTTCTTACACCTGGGTGTGTGGCATTTTGTTGAGCTGACTACCCCCACTTGGGATAGGTGTTCCACAGCAAGCACCTATTGTTCGTCGGAACCCGTTTTTGCCACAGGGGTCTCCGGGCTGTGTTCGTTGGGGTTGAACTCCTGCTAGCAAAACCGCCGGGTTGAGGGAAGGGTTCAGACTGTGCCTGGGCCCTGTGCTCTCTTCCAGGTCAGTGTATGGCATTTCCTTCCCCTTGCCACAGGCACCTGGGAGCATGTCTGCACGTGGAGAAAGACTTTCCCGTGGGAAGCCGGGTTTTGTCAAACGGGTCCCAGTGCTCTGCTCCTCTCTTTTCACTCCTGCTGCCAGAAGCCCAGGGAGGATGGGAGGGCTTAGAACATGGCTGGGCACTGTGATTTCTTCCAGAGAAGTGGAGGGCATTTGCTTTACCTTGCCACAACCACTTGGGATAGGGTCTGCACCTCAGGAAAACTGTCTCCGTGGGAAGCCGGCTTTTTGCAAGGGGGTCTCAGGGCCGTGTGCCTCGGCTGACCCTCCGGCTCCCCAAAGCACAGGGACGAGGTGAGGTGCTTAGACCATGCCTGGGCAATGTTGTTTCTTACACCTGGGTGTGTGGCATTTTGTTGAGCTGGCTACCCCCACTTGGGATAGGTGTTCCACAGCAAGCACCTATTGTTCGTCGGAAGCCGTTTTTGCCCCAGGGGTCTCCGGGCTGTGTTCGTTGGGGTTGAACTCCTGCTAGCAAAACCGCCGGGTTGAGGGAAGGGTTCAGACTGTGCCTGGGCCCTGTGGTCTCTTCCAGGTCAGTGTATGGCATTTCCTTCCCCTTGCCCCAGGCACCTGGGAGCATGTCTGCACGTGGAGAAAGACTTTCCTGTGGGAAGCCATTTTTTGTCAAATGGGTCCCAGTGCTCTGCTCCTCTCTTTTCACTCCTGCTGCCAGAAGCCCAGGGAGGATGGGAGGGCTTAGAACATGGCTGGGCACTGTGGTTTCTTCCAGAGAAGTGGAGGGCATTTGCTTTACCTTGCCACAACCACTTGGGATAGGGTCTGCACCTCAGGAAAACTGTCTCCGTGGGAAGCCGGCTTTTTGCAAAGGGGTCTCAGGGCCGTGTGCCTCGGCTGTCCCTCCGGCTCCCCAAAGCACAGGGACGAGGTGAGGGGCTTAGACCATGCCTGGGCACTGTTGTTTCTTACACCTGGGTGTGTGGCATTTTGTTGAGCTGGCTACCCCCACTTGGGATAGGTGTTCCACAGCAAGCACCTATTCTTCGTCGGAAGCCGTTTTTGCCCCAGGGGTCTCCGGGCTGTGTTCGTTGGGGTTGAACTCCTGCTAGCAAAACCGCCGGGTTGAGGGAAGTGTTCAGACTGTGCCTGGGCCCTGTGGTCTCTTCCAGGTCAGTGTATGGCATTTCCTTCCCCTTGCCCCAGGCACCTGGGAGCATGTCTGCACGTGGAGAAAGACTTTCCCGTGGGAAGCCGGTTTTTGTCAAACGGGTCCCAGTGCTCTGCTCCTCTCTTTTCACTCCTGCTGCCAGAAGCCCAGGGAGGATGGGAGGGCTTAGAACATGGCTGGGCACTGTGGTTTCTTCCAGAGAAGTGGAGGGCATTTGCTTTACCTTGCCACAACCACTTGGGATAGGGTGTGCACCTCAGGAAAACTGTCTCCGTGGGAAGCCGGCTTTTTGCAAAGGGGTCTCAGGGCCGTGTGCCTCGGCTGTCCCTCCGGCTCCCCAAAGCACAGGGACGAGGTGAGGGGCTTAGACCATGCCTGGGCAATGTTGTTTCTTACACCTGGGTGTGTGGCATTTTGTTGAGCTGGCTACCCCCACTTGGGATAGGTGTTCCACAGCAAGCACCTATTGTTCGTCGGAAGCCGTTTTTGCCCCAGGGGTCTCCGGGCTGTGTTCGTTGGGGTTGAACTCCTGCTAGCAAAACCGCCGGGTTGAGCAAGGGTTCAGACTGTGCCTGGGCCCTGTGGTCTCTTCCAGGTCAGTGTATGGCATTTCCTTCCCCTTGCCCCAGGCACCTGGGAGCATGTCTGCACGTGGAGAAAGACTTTCCTGTGGGAAGCCGTTTTTTGTCAAATGGGTCCCAGTGCTCTGCTCCTCTCTTTTCACTCCTGCTGCCAGAAGCCCAGGGAGGATGGGAGGGCTTAGAACATGGCTGGGCACTGTGGTTTCTTCCAGAGAAGTGGAGGGCATTTGCTTTACCTTGCCACAACCACTTGGGATAGGGTGTGCACCTCAGGAAAACTGTCTCCGTGGGAAGCCGGCTTTTTGCAAAGGGGTCTCAGGGCCGTGTGCCTCGGCTGTCCCTCCGGCTCCCCAAAGCACAGGGACGAGGTGAGGGGCTTAGACCATGCCTGGGCAATGTTGTTTCTTACACCTGGGTGTGTGGCATTTTGTTGAGCTGGCTACCCCCACTTGGGATAGGTGTTCCACAGCAAGCACCTATTGTTCGTCGGAAGCCGTTTTTGCCCCAGGGGTCTCCGGGCTGTGTTCGTTGGGGTTGAACTCCTGCTAGCAAAACCGCCGGGTTGAGGGAAGGGTTCAGACTGTGCCTGGGCCCTGTGGTCTCTTCCAGGTCAGTGTATGGCATTTCCTTCCCCTTGCCCCAGGCACCTGGGAGCATGTCTGCACGTGGAGAAAGACTTTCCCGTGGGAAGCCGGGTTTTGTCCAACGGGTCCCAGTGCTCTGCTCCTCTCTTTTCACTCCTGCTGCCAGAAGCCCAGGGAGGATGGGAGGGCTTAGATCATGGCAGGGCACTGTTGTTTCTTCCACAGAAGTGGAGGGCATTTGCTTTACCTTGCCACAATCACTTGGGATAGGGTCTGCACCTCAGGAAAACTGTCTCCGTGGAAAGCCGGCTTTTTGCAAAGGGGTCTCAGGGCCGTGTGCCTCGGCTGTCCCTCCGGCTCCCCAAAGCACAGGGACGAGGTGAGGGGCTTAGACCATGCCTGGGCAATGTTGTTTCTTACACCTGGGTGTGTGGCATTTTGTTGAGCTGGCTACCCCCACTTGGGATAGGTGTTCCACAGCAAGCACCTATTGTTCGTCGGAAGCCGTTTTTGCCCCAGGGGTCTCCGGGCTGTGTTCGTTGGGGTTGAACTCCTGCTAGCAAAACCGCCGGGTTGAGGGAAGGGTTCAGACTGTGCCTGGGCCCTGTGGTCTCTTCCAGGTCAGTGTATGGCATTTCCTTCCCCTTGCCCCAGGCACCTGGGAGCATGTCTGCACGTGGAGAAAGACTTTCCCGTGGGAAGCCGGTTTTTGTCAAACGGGTCCCAGTGCTCTGCTCCTCTCTTTTCACTCCTGCTGCCAGAAGCCCAGGGAGGATGGGAGGGCTTAGAACATGGCTGGGCACTGTGGTTTCTTCCAGAGAAGTGGAGGGCATTTGCTTTACCTTGCCACAACCACTTGGGATAGGGTGTGCACCTCAGGAAAACTGTCTCCGTGGGAAGCTGGCTTTTTGCAAAGGGGTCTCAGGGCCGTGTGCCTCGGCTGTCCCTCCGGCTCCCCAAAGCACAGGGACGAGGTGAGGGGCTTAGACCATGCCTGGGCAATGTTGTTTCTTACACCTGGGTGTGTGGCATTTTGTTGAGCTGGCTACCCCCACTTGGGATAGGTGTTCCACAGCAAGCACCTATTGTTCGTCGGAAGCCGTTTTTGCCCCAGGGGTCTCCGGTCTGTGTTCCTTGGGGTTGAACTCCTGCTAGCAAAACCGCCGGGTTGAGGGAAGGGTTCAGACTGTGCCTGGGCCCTGTGGTCTCTTCCAGGTCAGTGTATGGCATTTCCTTCCCCTTGCCCCAGGCACCTGGGAGCATGTCTGCACGTGGAGAAAGACTTTCCCGTGGGAAGCCGGGTTTTGTCCAACGGGTCCCAGTGCTCTGCTCCTCTCTTTTCACTCCTGCTGCCAGAAGCCCAGGGAGGATGGGAGGGCTTAGAACATGGCAGGGCACTGTGGTTTCTTCCAGAGAAGTGGAGGGCATTTGCTTTACCTTGCCACAACCACTTGGGATAGGGTCTGCACCTCAGGAAAACTGTCTCCGTGGGAAGCCGGCTTTTTGCAAGGGGGTCTCAGGGCCGTGTGCCTCGGCTGACCCTCCGGCTCCCCAAAGCACAGGGACGAGGTGAGGTGCTTAGACCATGCCTGGGCAATGTTGTTTCTTACACCTGGGTGTGTGGCATTTTGTTGAGCTGGCTACCCCCACTTGGGATAGGTGTTCCACAGCAAGCACCTATTGTTCGTCGGAAGCCGTTTTTGCCCCAGGGGTCTCCGGGCTGTGTTCGTTGGGGTTGAACTCCTGCTAGCAAAACCGCCGGGTTGAGCAAGGGTTCAGACTGTGCCTGGGCCCTGTGGTCTCTTCCAGGTCAGTGTATGGCATTTCCTTCCCCTTGCCCCAGGCACCTGGGAGCATGTCTGCACGTGGAGAAAGACTTTCCTGTGGGAAGCCGTTTTTTGTCAAATGGGTCCCAGTGCTCTGCTCCTCTCTTTTCACTCCTGCTGCCAGAAGCCCAGGGAGGATGGGAGGGCTTAGAACATGGCTGGGCACTGTGGTTTCTTCCAGAGAAGTGGAGGGCATTTGCTTTACCTTGCCACAACCACTTGGGATAGGGTGTGCACCTCAGGAAAACTGTCTCCGTGGGAAGCCGGCTTTTTGCAAAGGGGTCTCAGGGCCGTGTGCCTCGGCTGTCCCTCCGGCTCCCCAAAGCACAGGGACGAGGTGAGGGGCTTAGACCATGCCTGGGCAATGTTGTTTCTTACACCTGGGTGTGTGGCATTTTGTTGAGCTGGCTACCCCCACTTGGGATAGGTGTTCCACAGCAAGCACCTATTGTTCGTCGGAAGCCGTTTTTGCCCCAGGGGTCTCCGGGCTGTGTTCGTTGGGGTTGAACTCCTGCTAGCAAAACCGCCGGGTTGAGGGAAGGGTTCAGACTGTGCCTGGGCCCTGTGGTCTCTTCCAGGTCAGTGTATGGCATTTCCTTCCCCTTGCCCCAGGCACCTGGGAGCATGTCTGCACGTGGAGAAAGACTTTCCCGTGGGAAGCCGGTTTTTGTCAAACGGGTCCCAGTGCTCTGCTCCTCTCTTTTCACTCCTGCTGCCAGAAGCCCAGGGAGGATGGGAGGGCTTAGAACATGGCTGGGCACTGTGGTTTCTTCCAGAGAAGTGGAGGGCATTTGCTTTACCTTGCCACAACCACTTGGGATAGGGTGTGCACCTCAGGAAAACTGTCTCCGTGGGAAGCTGGCTTTTTGCAAAGGGGTCTCAGGGCCGTGTGCCTCGGCTGTCCCTCCGGCTCCCCAAAGCACAGGGACGAGGTGAGGGGCTTAGACCATGCCTGGGCAATGTTGTTTCTTACACCTGGGTGTGTGGCATTTTGTTGAGCTGGCTACCCCCACTTGGGATAGGTGTTCCACAGCAAGCACCTATTGTTCGTCGGAAGCCGTTTTTGCCCCAGGGGTCTCCGGTCTGTGTTCCTTGGGGTTGAACTCCTGCTAGCAAAACCGCCGGGTTGAGGGAAGGGTTCAGACTTTGCCTGGGCCCTGTGGTCTCTTCCAGGTCAGTGTATGGCATTTCCTTCCCCTTGCCCCAGGCACCTGGGAGCATGTCTGCACGTGGAGAAAGACTTTCCCGTGGGAAGCCGGGTTTTGTCCAACGGGTCCCAGTGCTCTGCTCCTCTCTTTTCACTCCTGCTGCCAGAAGCCCAGGGAGGATGGGAGGGCTTAGAACATGGCTGGGCACTGTGGTTTCTTCCAGAGAAGTGGAGGGCATTTGCTTTACCTTGCCACAACCACTTGGGATAGGGTCTGCACCTCAGGAAAACTGTCTCCGTGGGAAGCCGGCTTTTTGCAAGGGGGTCTCAGGGCCGTGTGCCTCGGCTGACCCTCCGGCTCCCCAAAGCACAGGGACGAGGTGAGGGGCTTAGACCATGCCTGGGCAATGTTGTTTCTTACACCTGGGTGTGTGGCATTTTGTTGAGCTGGCTACCCCCACTTGGGATAGGTGTTCCACAGCAAGCACCTATTGTTCGTCGGAAGCCGTTTTTGCCCCAGGGGTCTCCGGGCTGTGTTCGTTGGGGTTGAACTCCTGCTAGCAAAACCGCCGGGTTGAGGGAAGGGTTCAGACTGTGCCTGGGCCCTGTGGTCTCTTCCAGGTCAGTGTATGGCATTTCCTTCCCCTTGCCCCAGGCACCTGGGAGCATGTCTGCACGTGGAGAAAGACTTTCCCGTGGGAAGCCGGGTTTTGTCAAACGGGTCCCAGTGCTCTGCTCCTCTCTTTTCACTCCTGCTGCCAGAAGCCCAGGGAGGATGGGAGGGCTTAGAACATGGCTGGGCACTGTGGTTTCTTCCAGAGAAGTGGAGGGCATTTGCTTTACCTTGCCACAACCACTTGGGATAGGGTCTGCACCTCAGGAAAAGTGTCTCCGTGGGAAGCCGGCTTTTTGCAAAGGGGTCTCAGGGCCGTGTGCCTCGGCTGTCCCTCCGGCTCCCCAAAGCACAGGGACGAGGTGAGGGGCTTAGACCATGCCTGGGCAATGTTGTTTCTTACACCTGGGTGTGTGGCATTTTTTTGAGCTGGCTACCCCCACTTGGGATAGGTGTTCCACAGCAAGCACCTATTGTTCGTCGGAAGCCGTTTTTGCCCCAGGGGTCTCCGGGCTGTGTTCGTTGGGGTTGAACTCCTGCTAGCAAAACCGCCGGGTTGAGGGAAGGGTTCAGACTGTGCCTGGGCCCTGTGGTCTCTTCCAGGTCAGTGTATGGCATTTCCTTCCCCTTGCCCCAGGCACCTGGGAGCATGTCTGCACGTGGAGAAAGACTTTCCTGTGGGAAGCCGTTTTTTGTCAAATGGGTCCCAGTGCTCTGCTCCTCTCTTTTCACTCCTGCTGCCAGAAGCCCAGGGAGGATGGGAGGGCTTAGAACATGGCTGGGCACTGTGGTTTCTTCCAGAGAAGTGGAGGGCATTTGCTTTACCTTGCCACAACCACTTGGGATAGGGTGTGCACCTCAGGAAAACTGTCTCCGTGGGAAGCCGGCTTTTTGCAAAGGGGTCTCAGGGCCGTGTGCCTCGGCTGTCCCTCCGGCTCCCCAAAGCACAGGGACGAGGTGAGGGGCTTAGACCATGCCTGGGCAATGTTGTTTCTTACACCTGGGTGTATGGCATTTTGTTGAGCTGGCTACCCCCACTTGGGATAGGTGTTCCACAGCAAGCACCTATTGTTCGTCGAAAGCCGTTTTTGCCCCAGGGGTCTCCGGGCTGTGTTCGTTGGGGTTGAACTCCTGCTAGCAAAACCGCCGGGTTGAGGGAAGGGTTCAGACTGTGCCTGGGCCCTGTGGTCTCTTCCAGGTCAGTGTATGGCATTTCCTTCCCCTTGCCCCAGGCACCTGGGAGCATGTCTGCACGTGGAGAAAGACTTTCCCGTGGGAAGCCGGGTTTTGTCCAACGGGTCCCAGTGCTCTGCTCCTCTCTTTTCACTCCTGCTGCCAGAAGCCCAGGGAGGATGGGAGGGCTTAGATCATGGCAGGGCACTGTGGTTTCTTCCACAGAAGTGGAGGGCATTTGCTTTACCTTGCCACAATCACTTGGGATAGGGTCTGCACCTCAGGAAAACTGTCTCCGTGGAAAGCCGGCTTTTTGCAAAGGGGTCTCAGGGCCGTGTGCCTCGGCTGTCCCTCCGGCTCCCCAAAGCACAGGGACGAGGTGAGGGGCTTAGACCATGCCTGGGCAATGTTGTTTCTTACACCTGGGTGTGTGGCATTTTGTTGAGCTGGCTACCCCCACTTGGGATAGGTGTTCCACAGCAAGCACCTATTGTTCGTCGGAAGCCGTTTTTGCCCCAGGGGTCTCCGGGCTGTGTTCGTTGGGGTTGAACTCCTGCTAGCAAAACCGCCGGGTTGAGGGAAGGGTTCAGACTGTGCCTGGGCCCTGTGGTCTCTTCCAGGTCAGTGTATGGCATTTCCTTACCCTTGCCCCAGGCACCTGGGAGCATGTCTGCACGTGGAGAAAGACTTTCCCGTGGGAAGCCGGTTTTTGTCAAACGGGTCCCAGTGCTCTGCTCCTCTCTTTTCACTCCTGCTGCCAGAAGCCCAGGGAGGATGGGAGGGCTTAGAACATGGCTGGGCACTGTGGTTTCTTCCAGAGAAGTGGAGGGCATTTGCTTTACCTTGCCACAACCACTTGGGATAGGGTGTGCACCTCAGGAAAACTGTCTCCGTGGGAAGCCGGCTTTTTGCAAAGGGGTCTCAGGGCCGTGTGCCTCGGCTGTCCCTCCAGCTCCCCAAAGCACAGGGACGAGGTGAGGGGCTTAGACCATGCCTGGGCAATGTTGTTTCTTACACCTGGGTGTGTGGCATTTTGTTGAGCTGGCTACCCCCACTTGGGATAGGTGTTCCACAGCAAGCACCTATTGTTCGTCGGAAGCCGTTTTTGCCCCAGGGGTCTCCGGGCTGTGTTCGTTGGGGTTGAACTCCTGCTAGCAAAACCGCCGGGTTGAGGGAAGGGTTCAGACTGTGCCTGGGCCCTGTGGTCTCTTCCAGGTCAGTGTATGGCATTTCCTTCCCCTTGCCCCAGGCACCTGGGAGCATGTCTGCAAGTGGAGAAAGACTTTCCCGTGGGAAGCCGGGTTTTGTCAAACGGGTCCCAGTGCTCTGCTCCTCTCTTTTCACTCCTGCTGCCAGAAGCCCAGGGAGGATGGGAGGGCTTAGAACATGGCTGGGCACTATGGTTTCTTCCAGAGAAGTGGAGGGCATTTGCTTTACCTTGCCACAACCACTTGGGATAGGGTCTGCACCTCAGGAAAACTGTCTCCGTGGGAAGCCGGCTTTTTGCAAAGGGGTCTCAGGGCCGTGTGCCTCGGCTGTCCCTCCGGCTCCCCAAAGCACAGGGACGAGGTGAGGGGCTTAGACCATGCCTGGGCAATGTTGTTTCTTACACCTGGGTGTGTGGCATTTTGTTGAGCTGGCTACCCCCACTTGGGATAGGTGTTCCACAGCAAGCACCTATTGTTCGTCGGAAGCCGTTTTTGCCCCAGGGGTCTCCGGGCTGTGTTCGTTGGGGTTGAACTCCTGCTAGCAAAACCGCCGGGTTGAGGGAAGGGTTCAGACTGTGCCTGGGCCCTGTGGTCTCTTCCAGGTCAGTGTATGGCATTTCCTTCCCCTTCCCCAGGCACCTGGGAGCATGTCTGCACGCGGAGAAAGACTTTCCCGTGGGAAGCCGGGTTTTGTCAAACGGGTCCCAGTGCTCTGCTCCTCTCTTTTCACTCCTGCTGCCAGAAGCCCAGGGAGGATGGGAGGGCTTAGAACATGGCTGGGCACTGTGGTTTCTTCCAGAGAAGTGGAGGGCATTTGCTTTACCTTGCCACAACCACTTGGGATAGGGTCTGCACCTCAGGAAAACTGTCTCCGTGGGAAGCCGGCTTTTTGCAAAGGGAACTCAGGGCCGTGTGCCTCGGCTGTCCGTCCGGCTCCCCAAAGCACAGGGACGAGGTGAGGGGCTTAGACCATGCCTCGGCAATGTTGTTTCTTACACCTGGGTGTGTGGCATTTTGTTGAGCTGGCTACCCCCACTTGGGATAGGTGTTCCACAGCAAGCACCTATTGTTCGTCGGAAGCCATTTTTGCCCCAGGGGTCTCCGGGCTATGTTCGTTGGAGTTGAACTCCTGCTAGCAAAACCGCCGGGTTGAGGGAAGGGTTCAGACTGTGCCAGGGCCCTGTGGTCTCTTCCAGGTCAGTGTATGGCATTTCCTTCCCCTTGCCCCAGGCACCTGGGAGCATGTCTGCACGTGGAGAAAGACTTTCCCGTGGGAAGCCGGTTTTTGTCAAACGGGTCCCAGTGCTCTGCTCCTCTCTTTTCACTCCTGCTGCCAGAAGCCCAGGGAGGATGGGAGGGCTTAGAACATGGCTGGGCACTGTGGTTTCTTCCAGAGAAGTGGAGGGCATTTGCTTTACCTTGCCACAACCACTTGGGATAGGGTCTGCACCTCAGGAAAACTGTCTCCGTGGGAAGCCGGCTTTTTCCAAAGGGTCTCAGGGCCGTGTGCCTCGGCTGTCCCTCCGGCTCCCCAAAGCACAGGGACGAGGTGAGGGGCTTAGACCATGCCTGGGCAATGTTGTTTCTTACACCTGGGTGTGTGGCATTTTGTTGAGCTAGCTACCCCCACCTCGGATAGGTGTTCCACAGCAAGCACCTATTGTTCGTCGGAAGCCGTTTTTGCCCCAGGGGTCTCCGGGCTGTGTTCGTTAGGGTTGAACTCCTGCTACCAAACCCGCCGGGTTGAGGGAAGGGTTCAGACTGTGCCTGGGCCCTGTGGTCTCTTCCAGGTCAGTGTATGGCATTTCCTTCCCCTTGCCCCAGGCACCTGGGAGCATGTCTGCACGTGGAGAAAGACTTTCCCGTGGGAAGCCGGTTTTTGTCAAACGGGTCCCAGTGCTCTGCTCCTCTCTTTTCACTCCTGCTGCCAGAAGCCCAGGGAGGATGGGAGGGCTTAGAACATGGCTGGGCACTGTGGTTTCTTCCAGAGAAGTGGAGGGCATTTGCTTTACCTTGCCACAACCACTTGGGATAGGGTGTGCACCTCAGGAAAACTGTCTCCGTGGGAAGCCGGCTTTTTGCAAAGGGGTCTCAGGGCCGTGTGCCTCGGCTGTCCCTCCGGCTCCCCAAAGCACAGGGACGAGGTGAGGGGCTTAGACCGTGCCTGGGCAATGTTGTTTCTTACACCTGGGTGTGTGGCATTTTGTTGAGCTGGCTACCCCCACTTGGGATAGGTGTTCCACAGCAAGCACCTATTGTTCGTCGGAAGCCGTTTTTGCCCCAGGGGTCTCCGGGCTGTGTTCGTTGGGGTTGAACTCCTGCTAGCAAAACCGCCGGGTTGAGGGAAGGGTTCAGACTGTGCCTGGGCCCTGTGGTCTCTTCCAGGTCAGTGTATGGCATTTCCTTCCCCTTGCCCCAGGCACCTGGGAGCATGTCTGCACGTGGATAAAGACTTTCCCGTGGGACGCCGGTTTTTGTCAAACGGGTCCCAGTGCTCTGCTCCTCTCTTTTCACTCCTGCTGCCCGAAGCCCAGGGAGGATGGGAGGGCTTAGAACATGGCTGGGCACTGTGCTTTCTTCCAGAGAAGTGGAGGGCATTTGCTTTACCATGCCACAACCACTTGGGATAGGGTCTGCACCTCAGGAAAACTGTCTCCGTGGGAAGCCGGCTTTTTGCAAAGCGGTCTCAGGGCCGTGTGCTTCGGCTGTCCCTCCGGCTCCCCAAAGCACAGGGACGAGGTGAGGGGCTTAGACCATGCCTGGGCAATGTTGTTTCTTACACCTGGGTGTGTGGCATTTTGTTGAGCTGGCTACCCCCACTTGGGATAGGTGTTCCACAGCAAGCACCTATTGTTCGTCGGAAGCCGTTTTTGCCCCAGGGGTCTCCGGGCTGTGTTCGTTGGGGTTGAACTCCTGCTAGCAAAACCGCCGGGTTGAGGGAAGGGTTCAGACTGTGCCTGGGCCCTGTGGTCTCTTCCAGGTCAGTGTATGGCATTTCCTTCCCCTTGCCCCAGGCACCTGGGAGCATGTCTGCACGTGGAGAAAGACTTTCCCGTGGGAAGCCGGTTTTTGTCCAACGGGTCCCAGTGCTCTGCTCCTCTCTTTTCACTCCTGCTGCCAGAAGCCCAGGGAGGATGGGAGGGCTTAGAACATGGCTGGGCACTGTGGTTTCTTCCAGAGAAGTGGAGGGCATTTGCTTTACCTTGCCACAACCACTTGGGATAGGGTCTGCACCTCAGGAAAACTGTCTCCGTGGGAAGCCGGCTTTTTGCAAGGGGGTCTCAGGGCCGTGTGCCTCGGCTGTCCCTCCGGCTCCCCAAAGCACAGGGACGAGGTGAGGGGCTTAGACCATGCCTGGGCAATGTTGTTTCTTACACCTGGGTGTGTGGCCTTTTGTTGAGCTGGCTACCCCCACTTGGGATAGGTGTTCCACAGCAAGCACCTATTGTTCGTCGGAAGCCGTTTTTGCCCCAGGGGTCTCCGGGCTGTGTTCGTTGGGGTTGAACTCCTGCTAGCAAAACCGCCGGGTTGAGGGAAGCGTTCAGACTGTGCTTGGGCCCTGTGGTCTCTGCCAGGTCAGTGTATGGCATTTCCTTCCCCATGCCACAGGCACCTGGGAGCATGTCTGCACGTGGAGAAAGACTTTCCCGTGGGAAGCCGGGTTTTGTCAAACCGTTCCCAGTGCTCTGCTCCTCTCTTTTCTCTCCTGCTGCCAGAAGCCCAGGGAGGATGGGAGGGCTTAGAACATGGCTGGGCACTGTGGTTTCTTCCAGAGAAGTGGAGGGCATTTGCTTTACCTTGCCACAACCACTTGGGATAGGGTGTGCACCTCAGGAAAACTGTCTCCGTGGGAAGCCGGCTTTTTGCAAGGGGGTCTCAGGGCCGTGTGCCTCGGCTGACCCTCCGGCTCCCCAAAGCACAGGGACGAGGTGAGGGGCTTAGACCATGCCTGGGCAATGTTGTTTCTTACACCTGGGTGTGTGGCATTTTGTTGAGCTGGCTACCCCCACTTGGGATAGGTGTTCCACAGCAAGCACCTATTGTTCGTCGGAAGCCGTTTTTGCCCCAGGGGTCTCCGGGCTGTGTTCGTTGGGGTTGAACTCCTGCTAGCAAAACCGCCGGGTTGAGGGAAGGGTTCAGACTGTGCCTGGGCCCTGTGGTCTCTTCCAGGTCAGTGTATGGCATTTCCTTCCCCTTCCCCAGGCACCTGGGAGCATGTCTGCACGCGGAGAAAGACTTTCCCGTGGGAAGCCGGGTTTTGTCAAACGGGTCCCAGTGCTCTGCTCCTCTCTTTTCACTCCTGCTGCCAGAAGCCCAGGGAGGATGGGAGGGCTTAGAACATGGCTGGGCACTGTGGTTTCTTCCAGAGAAGTGGAGGGCATTTGCTTTACCTTGCCACAACCACTTGGGATAGGGTCTGCACCTCAGGAAAACTGTCTCCGTGGGAAGCCGGCTTTTTGCAAAGGGAACTCAGGGCCGTGTGCCTCGGCTGTCCGTCCGGCTCCCCAAAGCACAGGGACGAGGTGAGGGGCTTAGACCATGCCTCGGCAATGTTGTTTCTTACACCTGGGTGTGTGGCATTTTGTTGAGCTGGCTACCCCCACTTGGGATAGGTGTTCCACAGCAAGCACCTATTGTTCGTCGGAAGCCGTTTTTGCCCCAGGGGACTCCGGGCTGTGTTCGTTGGGGTTGAACTCCTGCTAGCAAAACCGCCGGGTTGAGGGAAGGGTTCAGACTGTGCCTGGGCCCTGTGGTCTCTTCCAGGTCAGTGTATGGCATTTCCTTCCCCTTGCCCCAAGCACCTGGGAGCATGTCTGCACGTGGAGAAAGACTTTCCCGTGGGAAGCCGGTTTTTGTCAAACGGGTCCCAGTGCTCTGCTCCTCTCTTTTCACTCCTGCTGCCAGAAGCCCAGGGAGGATGGGAGGGCTTAGAACATGGCTGGGCACTGTGGTTTCTTCCAGAGAAGTGGAGGGCATTTGCTTTACCTTGCCACAACCACTTGGGATAGGGTCTGCACCTCAGGAAAACTGTCTCCGTGGGAAGCCGGCTTTTTGCAAGGGGGTCTCAGGGCCGTGTGCCTCGGCTGACCCTCCGGCTCCCCAAAGCACAGGGACGAGGTGAGGGGCTTAGACCATGCCTGGGCAATGTTGTTTCTTACACCTGGGTGTGTGGCATTTTGTTGAGCTGGCTACCCCCACTTGGGATAGGTGTTCCACAGCAAGCACCTATTGTTCGTCGGAAGCCGTTTTTGCCCCAGGGGTCTCCGGGCTGTGTTCGTTGGGGTTGAACTCCTGCTAGCAAAACCGCCGGGTTGAGGGAAGGGTTCAGACTGTGCCTGGGCCCTGTGGTCTCTTCCAGGTCTGTGTATGGCATTTCCTTCCCCTTGCCCCAGGCACCTGGGAGCATGTCTGCACGTGGAGAAAGACTTTCCCGTGGGAAGCCGGGTTTTGTCAAACGGGTCCCAGTGCTCTGCTCCTCTCTTTTCACTCCTGCTGCCAGAAGCCCAGGGAGGATGGGAGGGCTTAGAACATGGCTGGGCACTGTGCTTTCTTCCAGAGAAGTGGAGGGCATTTGCTTTACCTTGCCACAACCACTTGGGATAGGGTCTGCACCTCAGGAAAACTGTTTCCGTGGGAAGCCGGCTTTTTGCAAATGGGTCTCAGGGCCGTGTGCCTCGGCTGTCCCTCCGGCTCCCCAAAGCACAGGGACGAGGTGAGGGGCTTAGACCATGCCTGGGCAATGTTGTTTCTTACACCTGGGTGTGTGGCATTTTGTTGAGCTGGCTACCCCCACTTGGGATAGGTTTTCCACAGCAAGCACCTATTGTTCGTCGGAAGCCGTTTTTGCCCCAGGGGTCTCCGGGCTGTGTTCGTTGGGGTTGAACTCCTGCTAGCAAAACCGCCGGGTTGAGGGAAGGGTTCAGACTGTGCCTGGGCCCTGTGGTCTCTTCCAGGTCAGTGTATGGCATTTCCTTCCCCTTGCCCCAGGCACCTGGGAGCATGTCTGCACGTGGAGAAAGACTTTCCCGTGGGAAGCCGGGTTTTGTCAAACGGGTCCCAGTGCTCTGCTCCTCTCTTTTCACTCCTGCTGCCAGAAGCCCAGGGAGGATGGGAGGGCTTAGAACATGGCTGGGCCCTGTGGTTTCTTTCAGAGAAGTGGAGGGCATTTGCTTTACCTTGCCACAAACACTTGGGATAGGGTGTGCACCTCAGGAAAACTGTCTCCGTGGGAAGCCGGCTTTTTGCAAAGGGGTCTCAGGGCCCTGTGCCTCGGCTGTCCCTCCGGCTCCCCAAAGCACAGGGACGAGGTGAGGGGCTTAGACCATGCCTGGTCAATGTTGTTTCTTACACCTGGGTGTGTGGCATTTTGTTGAGCTGGCTACCCCCACTTGGGATAGGTGTTCCACAGCAAGCACCTATTGTTCGTCGGAAGCCGTTTTTGCCCCAGGGGTCTCCGGGCTGTGTTCGTTGGGGTTGAACTCCTGCTAGCAAAACCGCCGGGTTGAGGGAAGGGTTCAGACTGTGCCTGGGCCCTGTGGTCTCTTCCAGGTCAGTGTATGGCATTTCCTTCCCCTTGCCCCAGGCACCTGGGAGCATGTCTGCACGTGGAGAAAGACTTTCCCGTGGGAAGCCGGGTTTTGTCAAACGGGTCCCAGTGCTCTGCTCCTCTCTTTTCACTCCTGCTGCCAGAAGCCCAGGGAGGATGGGAGGGCTTAGAACATGGCTGGGCACTGTGGTTTCTTCCAGAGAAGTGGAGGGCATTTGCTTTACCTTGCCACAACCACTTGGGATAGGGTGTGCACCTCAGGAAAACTGTCTCCGTGGGAAGCCGGCTTTTTGCAAAGGGGTCTCAGGGCCGTGTGCCTCGGCTGTCCCTCCGGCTCCCCAAAGCACAGGGACGAGGTGAGGGGCTTAGACCATGCCTGGGCAATGTTGTTTCTTACACCTGGGTGTGTGGCATTTTGTTGAGCTGGCTACCCCCACTTGGGCTAGGTGTTCCACAGCAAGCACCTATTGTTCGTCGGAAGCCGTTTTTGCCCCAGGGGTCTCCGCGCTGTGTTCGTTGGGGTTGAACTCCTGCTAGCAAAACCGCCGGGTTGAGGGAAGGGTTCAGACTGTGCCTGGGCCCTGTGGTCTCTTCCAGGTCAGTGTATGGCATTTCCTTACCCTTGCCACAGGCACCTGGGAGCATGTCTGCACGTGGAGAAAGACTTTCCCGTGGGAAGCCGGTTTTTGTCAAACGGGTCCCAGTGCTCTGCTCCTCTCTTTTCACTCCTGCTGCCAGAAGCCCAGGGAGGATGGGAGGGCTTAGAACATGGCTGGGCCCTGTGGTTTCTTCTAGAGAAGTGGAGCGCATTTGCTTTACCTTGCCACAACCACTTGGGATAGGGTGTGCACCTCAGGAAAACTGTCTCCGTGGGAAGCCGGCTTTTTGCAAAGGGGTCTCAGGGCCGTGTGCCTCGGCTGTCCCTCCGGCTCCCCAAAGCACAGGGACGAGGTGAGGGGCTTAGACCATGCCTGGGCAATGTTGTTTCTTACACCTGGGTGTGTGGCATTTTGTTGAGCTGGCTACCCCCACTTGGGATAGGTGTTCCACAGCAAGCACCTATTGTTCGTCGGAAGCCGTTTTTGCCCCAGGGGTCTCCGGGCTGTGTTCGTTGGGGTTGAACTCCTGCTAGCAATACCGCCGGGTTGAGGGAAGGGTTCAGACTGTGCCTGGGCCCTGTGGTCTCTTCCAGGTCAGTGTATGGCATTTCCTTCCCCTTGCCCCAGGCACCTGGGAGCATGTCTGCACGTGGAGAAAGACTTTCCCGTGGGAAGCCGGGTTTTGTCAAACGGGTCCCAGTGCTCTGCTCCTCTCTTTTCACTCCTGCTGCCAGAAGCCCAGGGAGGATGGGAGGGCTTAGAACATGGCTGGGCACTGTGGTTTCTTCCAGAGAAGTGGAGGGCATTTGCTTTACCTTGCCACAACCACTTGGGATAGGGTCTGCACCTCAGGAAAACTGTCTCCGTGGGAAGCCGGCTTTTTGCAAAGGGGTCTCAGGGCCGTGGGCCTCGGCTGTCCCTCCGGCTCCCCAAAGCACAGGGACGAGGTGAGGGGCTTAGACCATGCCTGGGCAATGTTGTTTCTTACACCTGGGTGTGTGGCATTTTGTTGAGCTGGCTACCCCCACCTCGGATAGGTGTTCCACAGCAAGCACCTATTGTTCGTCGGAAGCCGTTTTTGCCCCAGGGGTCTCCGGGCTGTGTTCGTTGGGGTTGAACTCCTGCTAGCAAAACCGCCGGGTTGAGGGAAGGGTTCAGACTGTGCCTGGGCCCTGTGGTCTCTTCCAGGTCAGTGTATGGCATTTCCTTCCCCTTGCCCCAGGCACCTGGGAGCATGTCTGCACGTGGAGAAAGACTTTCCCGTGGGAAGCCGGGTTTTGTCAAACGGGTCCCAGTGCTCTGCTCCTCTCTTTTCACTCCTGCTGCCAGAAGCCCAGGGAGGATGGGAGGGCTTAGAACATGGCTGGGCCCTGTGGTTTCTTTCAGAGAAGTGGAGGGCATTTGCTTTACCTTGCCACAAACACTTGGGATAGGGTCTGCACCTCAGGAAAACTGTCTACGTGGGAAGCCGGCTTTTTGCAAAGGGGTCTCAGGGCCCTGTGCCTCGGCTGTCCCTCCGGCTCCCCAAAGCACAGGGACGAGGTGAGGGGCTTAGACCATGCCTGGTCAATGTTGTTTCTTACACCTGGGTGTGTGGCATTTTGTTGAGCTGGCTACCCCCACTTGGGATAGGTGTTCCACAGCAAGCACCTATTGTTCGTCGGAAGCCGTTTTTGCCCCAGGGGTCTCCGGGCTGTGTTCGTTGGGGTTGAACTCCTGCTAGCAAAACCGCCGGGTTGAGGGAAGGGTTCAGACTGTGCCTGGGCCCTGTGGTCTCTTCCAGGTCAGTGTATGGCATTTCCTTCCCCTTGCCACAGGCACCTGGGAGCATGTCTGCACGTGGAGAAAGACTTTCCCGTGGGAAGCCGGGTTTTGTCAAACGGGTCCCAGTGCTCTGCTCCTCTCTTTTCACTCCTGCTGCCAGAAGCCCAGGGAGGATGGGAGGGCTTAGAACATGGCTGGGCACTGTGGTTTCTTCCAGAGAAGTGGAGGGCATTTGCTTTACCTTGCCACAACCACTTGGGATAGGGTCTGCACCTCAGGAAAACTGTCTCCGTGGGAAGCCGGCTTTTTGCAAAGGGGTCTCAGGGCCGTGTGCCTCGGCTGTCCCTCCGGCTCCCCAAAGCACAGGGACGAGGTGAGGGGCTTAGACCATGCCTGGGCAATGTTGTTTCTTACACCTGGGTGTGTGGCATTTTGTTGAGCTGGCTACCCCCACTTGGGATAGGTGTTCCACAGCAAGCACCTATTGTTCGTCGGAAGCCGTTTTTGCCCCAGGGGTCTCCGGGCTGTGTTCGTTGGGGTTGAACTCCTGCTAGCAAAACCGCCGGGTTGAGGGAAGGGTTCAGACTGTGCCTGGGCCCTGTGGTCTCTTCCAGGTCAGTGTATGGCATTTCCTTCCCCTTGCCCCAGGCACCTGGGAGCATGTCTGCACGTGGAGAAAGACTTTCCCGTGGGAAGCCGGGTTTTGTCAAACGGGTCCCAGTGCTCTGCTCCTCTCTTTTCACTCCTGCTGCCAGAAGCCCAGGGAGGATGGGAGGGCTTAGAACATGGCTGGGCACTGTGGTTTCTTCCAGAGAAGTGGAGGGCATTTGCTTTACCTTGCCACAACCACTTGGGATAGGGTGTGCACCTCAGGAAAACTCTCTCCGTGGGAAGCCGGCTTTTTGCAAAGGGGTTTCAGGGCCGTGGGCCTCGGCTGTCCTTCTGGGTCCCCAAAACACAGGGACGAGGTGAGGGGCTTAGACCATGCCTGGGCAATGTTGTTTCTTACACCTGGGTGTGTGGCATTTTGTTGAGCTGGCTACCCCCACTTGGGATAGGTGTTCCACAGCAAGCACCTATTGATCGTCGGAAGCCGTTTTTGCCCCAGGGGTCTCCGGGCTGTGTTCGTTGGGCTTGAACTCCTGCTAGCAAAACCGCCGGGTGAGGGAAGGGTTCAGACTGTGCCTGGGCCCTGTGGTCTCTTCCAGGTCAGTGTATGGCATTTCCTTCCCCTTGCCCCAGGCACCTGGGAGCATGTCTGCACGTGGAGAAAGACTTTCCCGTGGGAAGCCGGTTTTTGTCAAACGGGTCCCAGTGCTCTGCTCCTCTCTTTTCACTCCTGCTGCCAGAAGTCCAGGGAGGATGGGAGGGCTTAGAACATGGCTGGGCACTGTGGTTTCTTCCAGAGAAGTGGAGGGCATTTGCTTTACCTTGCCACAACCACTTGGGATAGGGTCTGCACCTCAGGAAAACTGTCTCCGTGGGAAGCCGGCTTTTTGCAAAGGGGTCTCAGGGCCGTGTGCCTTGGCTGTCCCTCCGGCTCCCCAAAGCACAGGGACGAGGTGAGGGGCTTAGACCATGCCTGGGCAATGTTGTTTCTTACACCTGGGTGTGTGGCATTTTGTTGAGCTGGCTACCCCCACTTGGGATAGGTGTTCCACAGCAAGCACCTATTGTTCGTCGGAAGCCGTTTTTGCCCCAGGGGTCTCCGGGCTGTGTTCGTTGGGGTTGAACTCCTGCTAGCAAAACCGCCGGGTTGAGGGAAGGGTTCAGACTGTGCCTGGGCCCTGTGGTCTCTTCCAGGTCAGTGTATGGCATTTCCTTCCCCTTGCCACAGGCACCTGGGAGCATGTCTGCACGTGGAGAAAGACTTTCCCGTGGGAAGCCGGCTTTTGTCAAACGGGTCCCAGTGCTCTGCTCCTCTCTTTTCACTCCTGCTGCCAGAAGCCCAGGGAGGATGGGAGGGCTTAGAACATGGCTGGGCACTGTGGTTTCTTCCAGAGAAGCGGAGGGCATTTGCTTTACCTTGCCACAACCACTTGGGATAGGGTGTGCACCTCAGGAAAACTGTCTCCGTGGGAAGCCGGCTTTTTGCAAAGGGGTCTCAGGGCCGTGTGCCTCGGCTGTCCCTCCGTCTCACCAAAGCACAGGGACGAGGTGAGGGGCTTAGACCATGCCTGGGCAATGTTGTTTCTTACACCTGGGTGTGTGGCCTTTTTTTGAGCTGGCTACCCCCACTTGGGATAGGTGTTCCACAGCAAGCACCTATTGTTCGTCGGAAGCCGTTTTTGCCCCAGGGGTCTCCGGGCTGTGTTCGTTGGGGTTGAACTCCTGCTAGCAAAACCGCCGGGTTGAGGGAAGGGTTCAGACTGTGCCTGGGCCCTGTGGTCTCTTCCAGGTCAGTGTATGGCATTTCCTTCCCCTTGCCCCAGGCACCTGGGAGCATGTCTGCACGTGGAGAAAGACTTTCCCGTGGGAAGCCGGGTTTTGTCAAACGGGTCCCAGTGCTCTGCTCCTCTCTTTTCACTCCTGCTGCCAGAAGCCCAGGGAGGATGGGAGGGCTTAGAACATGGCTTGGCACTGTGGTTTCTTCCAGAGAAGTGGAGGGCATTTGCTTTACCTTGCCACAACCACTTGGGATAGGGTCTGAACCTCAGGAAAACTGTCTCCGTGGGAAGCCGGCTTTTTGCAAAGGGGTCTCAGGGCCGTGTGCTTCGGCTGTCCCTCCGACTCCCCAAACCACAGGGACGAGGTGAGGGGCTTAGACCAAGCCTGGGCAATGTTGTTTCTTACACCTGGGTGTGTGGCATTTTGTTGAGCTGGCTACCCCCACTTGGGATAGGTGTTCCACAGCAAGCACCTATTGTTCGTCGGAAGCCGTTTTTGCCCCAGGGGTCTCCGGGCTGTGTTCGTTGGTGTTGAACTCCTGCTAGCAAAACCGCCGGGTTGAGGGAAGGGTTCAGACTGTGCCTGGGCCCTGTGGTCTCTTCCAGGTCAGTGTATGGCATTTCCTTCCCCTTGCCCCAGGCACCTGGGAGCATGTCTGCACGTGGAGAAAGACTTTCCCGTGGGAAGCCGGTTTTTGTCAAACGGGTCCCAGTGCTCTGCTCCTCTCTTTTCACTCCTGCTGCCAGAAGCCCAGGGAGGATGGGAGGGCTTAGAACATGGCTGGGCACTGTGGTTTCTTCCAGAGAAGTGGAGGGCATTTGCTTTACCTTGCCACAACCACTTGGGATAGGGTCTGAACCTCAGGAAAACTGTCTCCGTAGGAAGCCGGCTTTTTGCAAAGGGTCTCAGGGCCGTGTGCTTCGGCTGTCCCTCCGACTCCCCAAAGCACAGGGACGAGGTGAGGGGCTTAGACCATGCCTGGGCAATGTTGTTTCTTACACCTGGGTGTGTGGCATTTTGTTGAGCTGGCTACCCCCACTTGGGATAGGTGTTCCACAGCAAGCACCTATTGTTCGTCGGAAGCCGTTTTTGCCCCAGGGGTCTCCGGGCTGTGTTCGTTGGGGTTGAACTCCTGCTAGCAAAACCGCCGGGTTGAGGGAAGGGTTCAGACTGTGCCTGGGCCCTGTGGTCTCTTCCAGGTCAGTGTATGGCATTTCCTTCCCCTTGCCCCAGGCACCTGGGAGCATGTCTGCACGTGGAGAAAGACTTTCCCGTGGGAAGCCGGTTTTTGTCAAACGGGTCCCAGTGCTCTGCTCCTCTCTTTTCACTCCTGCTGCCAGAAGTCCAGGGAGGATGGGAGGGCTTAGAACATGGCTGGGCACTGTGGTTTCTTCCAGAGAAGTGGAGGGCATTTGCTTTACCTTGCCACAACCACTTGGGATAGGGTCTGCACCTCAGGAAAACTGTTTCGGTGGGAAGCCGGCTTTTTGCAACGGGGTCTCAGGGCCGTGAGCCTCGGGTGTCCCTCCGGCTCCCCAAAGCACAGGGACGAGGTGAGGTGCTTAGACCATGCCTGGGCAATGTTGTTTCTTACACCTGGGTGTGTGGCATTTTGTTGAGCTGGCTACCCCCACTTGGGATAGGTGTTCCACAGCAAGCACCTATTGTTCGTCGGAAGCCGTTTTTGCCCCAGGGGTCTCCGGGCTATGTTCGTTGGGGTTGAACTCCTGCTAGCAAAACCGCCGGGTTGAGGGAAGGGTTCAGACTGTGCGTGGGCCCTGTGCTCTCTTCCAGGTCAGTGTATGGCATTTCCTTCCCCTTGCCACAGGCACCTGGGAGCATGTCTGCACGTGGAGAAAGACTTTCCCGTGGGAAGCCAGGTTTTGTCAAACGGGTCCCAGTGCTCTGCTCCTCTCTTTTCTCTCCAGCTGCCAGAAGCCCAGGGAGGATGGGAGGGCTTAGAACATGGCTGGGCACTGTGGTTTCTTCCAGAGAAGTGGAGGGCATTTGCTTTACCTTGCCACAACCACTTGGGATAGGGTGTGCACCTCAGGAAAACTCTCTCCGTGGGAAGCCGGCTTTTTGCAAAGGGGTTTCAGGGCCGTGGGCCTCGGCTGTCCTTCCGGGTCCCCAAAACACAGGGACGAGGTGAGGGGCTTAGACCATGCCTGGGCAATGTTGTTTCTTACACCTGGGTGTGTGGCATTTTGTTGAGCTGGCTACCCCCACTTGGGATAGGTGTTCCACAGCAAGCACCTATTGATCGTCGGAAGCCGTTTTTGCCCCAGGGGTCTCCGGGCTGTGTTCGTTGGGCTTGAACTCCTGCTAGCAAAACCGCCGGGTGAGGGAAGGGTTCAGACTGTGCCTGGGCCCTGTGGTCTCTTCCAGGTCAGTGTATGGCATTTCCTTCCCCTTGCCCCAGGCACCTGGGAGCATGTCTGCACGTGGAGAAAGACTTTCCCGTGGGAAGCCGGTTTTTGTCAAACGGGTCCCAGTGCTCTGCTCCTCTCTTTTCACTCCTGCTGCCAGAAGTCCAGGGAGGATGGGAGGGCTTAGAACATGGCTGGGCACTGTGGTTTCTTCCAGAGAAGTGGAGGGCATTTGCTTTACCTTGCCACAACCACTTGGGATAGGGTCTGCACCTCAGGAAAACTGTCTCCGTGGGAAGCCGGCTTTTTGCAAAGGGGTCTCAGGGCCGTGTGCCTTGGCTGTCCCTCCGGCTCCCCAAAGCACAGGGACGAGGTGAGGGGCTTAGACCATGCCTGGGCAATGTTGTTTCTTACACCTGGGTGTGTGGCATTTTGTTGAGCTGGCTACCCCCACTTGGGATAGGTGTTCCACAGCAAGCACCTATTGTTCGTCGGAAGCCGTTTTTCCCCAGGGGTCTCCGGGCTGTGTTCGTTGGGGTTGAATTCCTGCTAGCAAAACCGCCGGGTTGAGGGAAGGGTTCAGACTGTGCCTGGGCCCTGTGGTCTCTTCCAGGTCAGTGTATGGCATTTCCTTCCCCTTGCCACAGGCACCTGGGGGCATGTCTGCACGTGGAGAAAGACTTTCCCGTGGGAAGCCGGGTTTTGTCAAACGGGTCCCAGTGCTCTGCTCCTCTCTTTTCACTCCTGCTGCCAGAAGCCCAGGGAGGATGGGAGGGCTTAGAACATGGCTGGGCACTGTGGTTTCTTCCAGAGAAGCGGAGGGCATTTGCTTTACCTTGCCACAACCACTTGGGATAGGGTCTGCACCTCAGGAAAACTGTCTCCGTGGGAAGCCGGCTTTTTGCAAAGGGGTCTCAGGGCCGTGTGCCTCGGCTGTCCCTCCGTCTCACCAAAGCACAGGGACGAGGTGAGGGGCTTAGACCATGCCTGGGCAATGTTGTTTCTTACACCTGGGTGTGTGGCCTTTTTTTGAGCTGGCTACCCCCACTTGGGATAGGTGTTCCACAGCAAGCACCTATTGTTCGTCGGAAGCCGTTTTTGCCCCAGGGGTCTCCGGGCTGTGTTCGTTGGGGTTGAACTCCTGCTAGCAAAACCGCCGGGTTGAGGGAAGGGTTCAGACTGTGCCTGGGCCCTGTGGTCTCTTCCAGGTCAGTGTATGGCATTTCCTTCCCCTTGCCCCAGGCACCTGGGAGCATGTCTGCACGTGGAGAAAGACTTTCCCGTGGGAAGCCGGGTTTTGTCAAACGGGTCCCAGTGCTCTGCTCCTCTCTTTTCACTCCTGCTGCCAGAAGCCCAGGGAGGATGGGAGGGCTTAGAACATGGCTGGGCACTGTGGTTTCTTCCAGAGAAGTGGAGGGCATTTGCTTTACCTTGCCACAACCACTTGGGATAGGGTGTGCACCTCAGGAAAACTCTCTCCGTGGGAAGCCGGCTTTTTGCAAAGGGGTTTCAGGGCCGTGGGCCTCGGCTGTCCTTCTGGGTCCCCAAAACACAGGGACGAGGTGAGGGGCTTAGACCATGCCTGGGCAATGTTGTTTCTTACACCTGGGTGTGTGGCATTTTGTTGAGCTGGCTACCCCCACTTGGGATAGGTGTTCCACAGCAAGCACCTATTGATCGTCGGAAGCCGTTTTTGCCCCAGGGGTCTCCGGGCTGTGTTCGTTGGGCTTGAACTCCTGCTAGCAAAACCGCCGGGTGAGGGAAGGGTTCAGACTGTGCCTGGGCCCTGTGGTCTCTTCCAGGTCAGTGTATGGCATTTCCTTCCCCTTGCCCCAGGCACCTGGGAGCATGTCTGCACGTGGAGAAAGACTTTCCCGTGGGAAGCCGGTTTTTGTCAAACGGGTCCCAGTGCTCTGCTCCTCTCTTTTCACTCCTGCTGCCAGAAGTCCAGGGAGGATGGGAGGGCTTAGAACATGGCTGGGCACTGTGGTTTCTTCCAGAGAAGTGGAGGGCATTTGCTTTACCTTGCCACAACCACTTGGGATAGGGTCTGCACCTCAGGAAAACTGTCTCCGTGGGAAGCCGGCTTTTTGCAAAGGGGTCTCAGGGCCGTGTGCCTTGGCTGTCCCTCCGGCTCCCCAAAGCACAGGGACGAGGTGAGGGGCTTAGACCATGCCTGGGCAATGTTGTTTCTTACACCTGGGTGTGTGGCATTTTGTTGAGCTGGCTACCCCCACTTGGGATAGGTGTTCCACAGCAAGCACCTATTGTTCGTCGGAAGCCGTTTTTGCCCCAGGGGTCTCCGGGCTGTGTTCGTTGGGGTTGAACTCCTGCTAGCAAAACCGCCGGGTTGAGGGAAGGGTTCAGACTGTGCCTGGGCCCTGTGGTCTCTTCCAGGTCAGTGTATGGCATTTCCTTCCCCTTGCCACAGGCACCTGGGAGCATGTCTGCACGTGGAGAAAGACTTTCCCGTGGGAAGCCGGCTTTTGTCAAACGGGTCCCAGTGCTCTGCTCCTCTCTTTTCACTCCTGCTGCCAGAAGCCCAGGGAGGATGGGAGGGCTTAGAACATGGCTGGGCACTGTGGTTTCTTCCAGAGAAGCGGAGGGCATTTGCTTTACCTTGCCACAACCACTTGGGATAGGGTGTGCACCTCAGGAAAACTGTCTCCGTGGGAAGCCGGCTTTTTGCAAAGGGGTCTCAGGGCCGTGTGCCTCGGCTGTCCCTCCGTCTCACCAAAGCACAGGGACGAGGTGAGGGGCTTAGACCATGCCTGGGCAATGTTGTTTCTTACACCTGGGTGTGTGGCCTTTTTTTGAGCTGGCTACCCCCACTTGGGATAGGTGTTCCACAGCAAGCACCTATTGTTCGTCGGAAGCCGTTTTTGCCCCAGGGGTCTCCGGGCTGTGTTCGTTGGGGTTGAACTCCTGCTAGCAAAACCGCCGGGTTGAGGGAAGGGTTCAGACTGTGCCTGGGCCCTGTGGTCTCTTCCAGGTCAGTGTATGGCATTTCCTTCCCCTTGCCCCAGGCACCTGGGAGCATGTCTGCACGTGGAGAAAGACTTTCCCGTGGGAAGCCGGGTTTTGTCAAACGGGTCCCAGTGCTCTGCTCCTCTCTTTTCACTCCTGCTGCCAGAAGCCCAGGGAGGATGGGAGGGCTTAGAACATGGCTTGGCACTGTGGTTTCTTCCAGAGAAGTGGAGGGCATTTGCTTTACCTTGCCACAACCACTTGGGATAGGGTCTGAACCTCAGGAAAACTGTCTCCGTGGGAAGCCGGCTTTTTGCAAAGGGGTCTCAGGGCCGTGTGCTTCGGCTGTCCCTCCGACTCCCCAAACCACAGGGACGAGGTGAGGGGCTTAGACCAAGCCTGGGCAATGTTGTTTCTTACACCTGGGTGTGTGGCATTTTGTTGAGCTGGCTACCCCCACTTGGGATAGGTGTTCCACAGCAAGCACCTATTGTTCGTCGGAAGCCGTTTTTGCCCCAGGGGTCTCCGGGCTGTGTTCGTTGGTGTTGAACTCCTGCTAGCAAAACCGCCGGGTTGAGGGAAGGGTTCAGACTGTGCCTGGGCCCTGTGGTCTCTTCCAGGTCAGTGTATGGCATTTCCTTCCCCTTGCCCCAGGCACCTGGGAGCATGTCTGCACGTGGAGAAAGACTTTCCCGTGGGAAGCCGGTTTTTGTCAAACGGGTCCCAGTGCTCTGCTCCTCTCTTTTCACTCCTGCTGCCAGAAGCCCAGGGAGGATGGGAGGGCTTAGAACATGGCTGGGCACTGTGGTTTCTTCCAGAGAAGTGGAGGGCATTTGCTTTACCTTGCCACAACCACTTGGGATAGGGTCTGAACCTCAGGAAAACTGTCTCCGTAGGAAGCCGGCTTTTTGCAAAGGGTCTCAGGGCCGTGTGCTTCGGCTGTCCCTCCGACTCCCCAAAGCACAGGGACGAGGTGAGGGGCTTAGACCATGCCTGGGCAATGTTGTTTCTTACACCTGGGTGTGTGGCATTTTGTTGAGCTGGCTACCCCCACTTGGGATAGGTGTTCCACAGCAAGCACCTATTGTTCGTCGGAAGCCGTTTTTGCCCCAGGGGTCTCCGGGCTGTGTTCGTTGGGGTTGAACTCCTGCTAGCAAAACCGCCGGGTTGAGGGAAGGGTTCAGACTGTGCCTGGGCCCTGTGGTCTCTTCCAGGTCAGTGTATGGCATTTCCTTCCCCTTGCCCCAGGCACCTGGGAGCATGTCTGCACGTGGAGAAAGACTTTCCCGTGGGAAGCCGGTTTTTGTCAAACGGGTCCCAGTGCTCTGCTCCTCTCTTTTCACTCCTGCTGCCAGAAGTCCAGGGAGGATGGGAGGGCTTAGAACATGGCTGGGCACTGTGGTTTCTTCCAGAGAAGTGGAGGGCATTTGCTTTACCTTGCCACAACCACTTGGGATAGGGTCTGCACCTCAGGAAAACTGTTTCGGTGGGAAGCCGGCTTTTTGCAACGGGGTCTCAGGGCCGTGAGCCTCGGGTGTCCCTCCGGCTCCCCAAAGCACAGGGACGAGGTGAGGTGCTTAGACCATGCCTGGGCAATGTTGTTTCTTACACCTGGGTGTGTGGCATTTTGTTGAGCTGGCTACCCCCACTTGGGATAGGTGTTCCACAGCAAGCACCTATTGTTCGTCGGAAGCCGTTTTTGCCCCAGGGGTCTCCGGGCTATGTTCGTTGGGGTTGAACTCCTGCTAGCAAAACCGCCGGGTTGAGGGAAGGGTTCAGACTGTGCGTGGGCCCTGTGCTCTCTTCCAGGTCAGTGTATGGCATTTCCTTCCCCTTGCCACAGGCACCTGGGAGCATGTCTGCACGTGGAGAAAGACTTTCCCGTGGGAAGCCAGGTTTTGTCAAACGGGTCCCAGTGCTCTGCTCCTCTCTTTTCTCTCCAGCTGCCAGAAGCCCAGGGAGGATGGGAGGGCTTAGAACATGGCTGGGCACTGTGGTTTCTTCCAGAGAAGTGGAGGGCATTTGCTTTACCTTGCCACAACCACTTGGGATAGGGTGTGCACCTCAGGAAAACTCTCTCCGTGGGAAGCCGGCTTTTTGCAAAGGGGTTTCAGGGCCGTGGGCCTCGGCTGTCCTTCCGGGTCCCCAAAACACAGGGACGAGGTGAGGGGCTTAGACCATGCCTGGGCAATGTTGTTTCTTACACCTGGGTGTGTGGCATTTTGTTGAGCTGGCTACCCCCACTTGGGATAGGTGTTCCACAGCAAGCACCTATTGATCGTCGGAAGCCGTTTTTGCCCCAGGGGTCTCCGGGCTGTGTTCGTTGGGCTTGAACTCCTGCTAGCAAAACCGCCGGGTGAGGGAAGGGTTCAGACTGTGCCTGGGCCCTGTGGTCTCTTCCAGGTCAGTGTATGGCATTTCCTTCCCCTTGCCCCAGGCACCTGGGAGCATGTCTGCACGTGGAGAAAGACTTTCCCGTGGGAAGCCGGTTTTTGTCAAACGGGTCCCAGTGCTCTGCTCCTCTCTTTTCACTCCTGCTGCCAGAAGTCCAGGGAGGATGGGAGGGCTTAGAACATGGCTGGGCACTGTGGTTTCTTCCAGAGAAGTGGAGGGCATTTGCTTTACCTTGCCACAACCACTTGGGATAGGGTCTGCACCTCAGGAAAACTGTCTCCGTGGGAAGCCGGCTTTTTGCAAAGGGGTCTCAGGGCCGTGTGCCTTGGCTGTCCCTCCGGCTCCCCAAAGCACAGGGACGAGGTGAGGGGCTTAGACCATGCCTGGGCAATGTTGTTTCTTACACCTGGGTGTGTGGCATTTTGTTGAGCTGGCTACCCCCACTTGGGATAGGTGTTCCACAGCAAGCACCTATTGTTCGTCGGAAGCCGTTTTTCCCCAGGGGTCTCCGGGCTGTGTTCGTTGGGGTTGAATTCCTGCTAGCAAAACCGCCGGGTTGAGGGAAGGGTTCAGACTGTGCCTGGGCCCTGTGGTCTCTTCCAGGTCAGTGTATGGCATTTCCTTCCCCTTGCCACAGGCACCTGGGGGCATGTCTGCACGTGGAGAAAGACTTTCCCGTGGGAAGCCGGGTTTTGTCAAACGGGTCCCAGTGCTCTGCTCCTCTCTTTTCACTCCTGCTGCCAGAAGCCCAGGGAGGATGGGAGGGCTTAGAACATGGCTGGGCACTGTGGTTTCTTCCAGAGAAGCGGAGGGCATTTGCTTTACCTTGCCACAACCACTTGGGATAGGGTCTGCACCTCAGGAAAACTGTCTCCGTGGGAAGCCGGCTTTTTGCAAAGGGGTCTCAGGGCCGTGTGCCTCGGCTGTCCCTCCGTCTCACCAAAGCACAGGGACGAGGTGAGGGGCTTAGACCATGCCTGGGCAATGTTGTTTCTTACACCTGGGTGTGTGGCCTTTTTTTGAGCTGGCTACCCCCACTTGGGATAGGTGTTCCACAGCAAGCACCTATTGTTCGTCGGAAGCCGTTTTTGCCCCAGGGGTCTCCGGGCTGTGTTCGTTGGGGTTGAACTCCTGCTAGCAAAACCGCCGGGTTGAGGGAAGGGTTCAGACTGTGCCTGGGCCCTGTGGTCTCTTCCAGGTCAGTGTATGGCATTTCCTTCCCCTTGCCCCAGGCACCTGGGAGCATGTCTGCACGTGGAGAAAGACTTTCCCGTGGGAAGCCGGGTTTTGTCAAACGGGTCCCAGTGCTCTGCTCCTCTCTTTTCACTCCTGCTGCCAGAAGCCCAGGGAGGATGGGAGGGCTTAGAACATGGCTGGGCACTGTGGTTTCTTCCAGAGAAGTGGAGGGCATTTGCTTTACCTTGCCACAACCACTTGGGATAGGGTGTGCACCTCAGGAAAACTGTCTCCGTGGGAAGCCGGCTTTTTGCAAAGGGGTCTCAGGGCCGTGTGCCTCGGCTGTCCCTCCGGCTCCCCAAAGCACAGGGACGAGGTGAGGGGCTTAGACCATGCCTGGGCAATGTTGTTTCTTACACCTGGGTGTGTGGCATTTTGTTGAGCTGGCTACCCCCACTTGGGCTAGGTGTTCCACAGCAAGCACCTATTGTTCCTCGGAAGCCGTTTTTGCCCCAGGGGTCTCCGCGCTGTGTTCGTTGGGGTTGAACTCCTGCTAGCAAAACCGCCGGGTTGAGGGAAGGGTTCAGACTGTGCCTGGGCCCTGTGGTCTCTTCCAGGTCAGTGTATGGCATTTCCTTCCCCTTGCCACAGGCACCTGGGAGCATGTCTGCACGTGGAGAAAGACTTTCCCGTGGGAAGCCGGTTTTTGTCAAACGGGTCCCAGTGCTCTGCTCCTCTCTTTTCACTCCTGCTGCCAGAAGCCCAGGGAGGATGGGAGGGCTTAGAACATGGCTGGGCCCTGTGGTTTCTTCTAGAGAAGTGGAGCGCATTTGCTTTACCTTGCCACAACCACTTGGGATAGGGTGTGCACCTCAGGAAAACTGTCTCCGTGGGAAGCCGGCTTTTTGCAAAGGGGTCTCAGGGCCGTGTGCCTCGGCTGTCCCTCCGGCTCCCCAAAGCACAGGGACGAGGTGAGGGGCTTAGACCATGCCTGGGCAATGTTGTTTCTTACACCTGGGTGTGTGGCATTTTGTTGAGCTGGCTACCCCCACTTGGGATAGGTGTTCCACAGCAAGCACCTATTGTTCGTCGGAAGCCGTTTTTGCCCCAGGGGTCTCCGGGCTGTGTTCGTTGGGGTTGAACTCCTGCTAGCAAAACCGCCGGGTTGAGGGAAGGGTTCAGACTGTGCCTGGGCCCTGTGGTCTCTTCCAGGTCAGTGTATGGCATTTCCTTCCCCTTGCCCCAGGCACCTGGGAGCATGTCTGCACGTGGAGAAAGACTTTCCCGTGGGAAGCCGGGTTTTGTCAAACGGGTCCCAGTGCTCTGCTCCTCTCTTTTCACTCCTGCTGCCAGAAGCCCAGGGAGGATGGGAGGGCTTAGAACATGGCTGGGCACTGTGGTTTCTTCCAGAGAAGTGGAGGGCATTTGCTTTACCTTGCCACAACCACTTGGGATAGGGTCTGCACCTCAGGAAAACTGTCTCCGTGGGAAGCCGGCTTTTTGCAAAGGGGTCTCAGGGCCGTGGGCCTCGGCTGTCCCTCCGGCTCCCCAAAGCACAGGGACGAGGTGAGGGGCTTAGACCATGCCTGGGCAATGTTGTTTCTTACACCTGGGTGTGTGGCATTTTGTTGAGCTGGCTACCCCCACCTCGGATAGGTGTTCCACAGCAAGCACCTATTGTTCGTCGGAAGCCGTTTTTGCCCCAGGGGTCTCCGGGCTGTGTTCGTTGGGGTTGAACTCCTGCTAGCAAAACCGCCGGGTTGAGGGAAGGGTTCAGACTGTGCCTGGGCCCTGTGGTCTCTTCCAGGTCAGTGTATGGCATTTCCTTCCCCTTGCCCCAGGCACCTGGGAGCATGTCTGCACGTGGAGAAAGACTTTCCCGTGGGAAGCCGGGTTTTGTCAAACGGGTCCCAGTGCTCTGCTCCTCTCTTTTCACTCCTGCTGCCAGAAGCCCAGGGAGGATGGGAGGGCTTAGAACATGGCTGGGCCCTGTGGTTTCTTTCAGAGAAGTGGAGGGCATTTGCTTTACCTTGCCACAAACACTTGGGATAGGGTCTGCACCTCAGGAAAACTGTCTCCGTGGGAAGCCGGCTTTTTGCAAAGGGGTCTCAGGGCCCTGTGCCTCGGCTGTCCCTCCGGCTCCCCAAAGCACAGGGACGAGGTGAGGGGCTTAGACCATGCCTGGTCAATGTTGTTTCTTACACCTGGGTGTGTGGCATTTTGTTGAGCTGGCTACCCCCACTTGGGATAGGTGTTCCACAGCAAGCACCTATTGTTCGTCGGAAGCCGTTTTTGCCCCAGGGGTCTCCGGGCTGTGTTCGTTGGGGTTGAACTCCTGCTAGCAAAACCGCCGGGTTGAGGGAAGGGTTCAGACTGTGCCTGGGCCCTGTGGTCTCTTCCAGGTCAGTGTATGGCATTTCCTTCCCCTTGCCCCAGGCACCTGGGAGCATGTCTGCACGTGGAGAAAGACTTTCCCGTGGGAAGCCTGTTTTTGTCAAACATGTCCCAGTGCTCTGCTCCTCTCTTTTCACTCCTGCTGCCAGAAGCCCAGGGAGGATGGGAGGGCTTAGAAAATGGCTGGGCACTGTGGTTTCTTCCAGAGAAGTGGAGCGCATTTGCTTTACCTTTCCACAACCACTTGGGATAGGGTCTGCACCTCAGGAAAACTGTCTCCGTGGGAAGCCGGCTTTTTGCAAAGGGGTCTCAGGGCCGTGTGCCTCGGCTGTCCCTCCGGCTCCCCAAAGCACAGGGACGAGGTGAGGGGCTTAGACCATGCCTGGGCAATGTTGTTTCTTACACCTGGGTGTGTGGCATTTTGTTGAGCTGGCTACCCCCACTTGGGATAGGTGTTCCACAGCAAGCACCTATTGTTCGTCGGAAGCCGTTTTTGCCCCAGGGGTCTCCGGGCTGTGTTCGTTGGGGTTGAACTCCTGCTAGCAAAACCGCCGGGTTGAGGGAAGGGTTCAGACTGTGCCTGGGCCCTGTGGTCTCTTCCAGGTCAGTGTATGGCATTTCCTTCCCCTTGCCACAGGCACCTGGGAGCATGTCTGCACGTGGAGAAAGACTTTCCCGTGGGAAGCCGGGTTTTGTCAAACGGGTCCCAGTGCTCTGCTCCTCTCTTTTCACTCCTGCTGCCAGAAGCCCAGGGAGGATGGGAGGGCTTAGAACATGGCTGGGCACTGTGGTTTCTTCCAGAGAAGTGGAGGGCATTTGCTTTACCTTGCCACAACCACTTGGGATAGGGTGTGCACCTCAGGAAAACTGTCTCCGTGGGAAGCCGGCTTTTTGCAAAGGGGTCTCAGGGCCGTGTGCCTCGGCTGTCCCTCCGGCTCCCCAAAGCACAGGGACGAGGTGAGGGGCTTAGACCATGCCTGGGCAATGTTGTTTCTTACACCTGGGTGTGTGGCATTTTGTTGAGCTGGCTACCCCCACTTGGGATAGGTGTTCCACAGCAAGCACCTATTGTTCGTCGGAAGCCGTTTTTGCCCCAGGGGTCTCCGGGCTGTGTTCGTTGGGGTTGAACTCCTGCTAGCAAAACCGCCGGGTTGAGGGAAGGGTTCAGACTGTGCCTGGGCCCTGTGGTCTCTTCCAGGTCAGTGTATGGCATTTCCTTCCCCTTGCCCCAGGCACCTGGGAGCATGTCTGCACGTGGAGAAAGACTTTCCCGTGGGAAGCCGGGTTTTGTCAAACGGGTCCCAGTGCTCTGCTCCTCTCTTTTCACTCCTGCTGCCAGAAGCCCAGGGAGGATGGGAGGGCTTAGAACATGGCTGGGCACTGTGGTTTCTTCCAGAGAAGTGGAGGGCATTTCCTTTACCTTGCCACAACCACTTGGGATAGGGTGTGCACCTCAGGAAAACTCTCTCCGTGGGAAGCCGGCTTTTTGCAAAGGGGTTTCAGGGCCGTGGGCCTCGGCTGTCCTTCCGGGTCCCCAAAACACAGGGACGAGGTGAGGGGCTTAGACCATGCCTGGGCAATGTTGTTTCTTACACCTGGGTGTGTGGCATTTTGTTGAGCTGGCTACCCCCACTTGGGATAGGTGTTCCACAGCAAGCACCTATTGATCGTCGGAAGCCGTTTTTGCCCCAGGGGTCTCCGGGCTGTGTTCGTTGGGCTTGAACTCCTGCTAGCAAAACCGCCGGGTGAGGGAAGGGTTCAGACTGTGCCTGGGCCCTGTGGTCTCTTCCAGGTCAGTGTATGGCATTTCCTTCCCCTTGCCCCAGGCACCTGGGAGCATGTCTGCACGTGGAGAAAGACTTTCCCGTGGGAAGCCGGTTTTTGTCAAACGGGTCCCAGTGCTCTGCTCCTCTCTTTTCACTCCTGCTGCCAGAAGTCCAGGGAGGATGGGAGGGCTTAGAACATGGCTGGGCACTGTGGTTTCTTCCAGAGAAGTGGAGGGCATTTGCTTTACCTTGCCACAACCACTTGGGATAGGGTCTGCACCTCAGGAAAACTGTCTCCGTGGGAAGCCGGCTTTTTGCAAAGGGGTCTCAGGGCCGTGTGCCTTGGCTGTCCCTCCGGCTCCCCAAAGCACAGGGACGAGGTGAGGGGCTTAGACCATGCCTGGGCAATGTTGTTTCTTACACCTGGGTGTGTGGCATTTTGTTGAGCTGGCTACCCCCACTTGGGATAGGTGTTCCACAGCAAGCACCTATTGTTCGTCGGAAGCCGTTTTTGCCCCAGGGGTCTCCGGGCTGTGTTCGTTGGGGTTGAACTCCTGCTAGCAAAACCGCCGGGTTGAGGGAAGGGTTCAGACTGTGCCTGGGCCCTGTGGTCTCTTCCAGGTCAGTGTATGGCATTTCCTTCCCCTTGCCACAGGCACCTGGGAGCATGTCTGCCCGTGGAGAAAGACTTTCCCGTGGGAAGCCGGCTTTTGTCAAACGGGTCCCAGTGCTCTGCTCCTCTCTTTTCACTCCTGCTGCCAGAAGCCCAGGGAGGATGGGAGGGCTTAGAACATGGCTGGGCACTGTGGTTTCTTCCAGAGAAGCGGAGGGCATTTGCTTTACCTTGCCACAACCACTTGGGATAGGGTGTGCACCTCAGGAAAACTGTCTCCGTGGGAAGCCGGCTTTTTGCAAAGGGGTCTCAGGGCCGTGTGCCTCGGCTGTCCCTCCGTCTCACCAAAGCACAGGGACGAGGTGAGGGGCTTAGACCATGCCTGGGCAATGTTGTTTCTTACACCTGGGTGTGTGGCCTTTTTTTGAGCTGGCTACCCCCACTTGGGATAGGTGTTCCACAGCAAGCACCTATTGTTCGTCGGAAGCCGTTTTTGCCCCAGGGGTCTCCGGGCTGTGTTCGTTGGGGTTGAACTCCTGCTAGCAAAACCGCCGGGTTGAGGGAAGGGTTCAGACTGTGCCTGGGCCCTGTGGTCTCTTCCAGGTCAGTGTATGGCATTTCCTTCCCCTTGCCCCAGGCACCTGGGAGCATGTCTGCACGTGGAGAAAGACTTTCCCGTGGGAAGCCGGTTTTTGTCAAACGGGTCCCAGTGCTCTGCTCCTCTCTTTTCACTCCTGCTGCCAGAAGTCCAGGGAGGATGGGAGGGCTTAGAACATGGCTGGGCACTGTGGTTTCTTCCATAGAAGTGGAGGGCATTTGCTTTACCTTGCCACAACCACTTGGGATAGGGTCTGCACCTCAGGAAAACTGTTTCGGTGGGAAGCCGGCTTTTTGCAAAGGGGTCTCAGGGCCGTGAGCCTCGGGTGTCCCTCCGGCTCCCCAAAGCACAGGGACGAGGTGAGGTGCTTAGACCATGCCTGGGCAATGTTGTTTCTTACACCTGGGTGTGTGGCATTTTGTTGAGCTGGCTACCCCCACTTGGGATAGGTGTTCCACAGCAAGCACCTATTGTTCGTCGGAAGCCGTTTTTGCCCCAGGGGTCTCCGGGCTGTGTTCGTTGGGGTTGAACTCCTGCTAGCAAAACCGCCGGGTTGAGGGAAGGGTTCAGACTGTGCCTGGGCCCTGTGGTCTCTTCCAGGTCAGTGTATGGCATTTCCTTCCCCTTCCCACAGGCACCTGGGAGCATGTCTGCACGTGGAGAAAGACTTTCCGGTGGGAAGCCGGGTTTTGTCAAACGGGTCCCAGTGCTCTGCTCCTCTCTTTTCACTCCTGCTGCCAGAAGCCCAGGGAGGATGGGAGGGCTTAGAACATGGCTTGGCACTGTGGTTTCTTCCAGAGAAGTGGAGGGCATTTGCTTTACCTTGCCACAACCACTTGGGATAGGGTCTGAACCTCAGGAAAACTGTCTCCGTAGGAAGCCGGCTTTTTGCAAAGGGGTCTCAGGGCCGTGTGCTTCGGCTGTCCCTCCGACTCCCCAAAGCACAGGGACGAGGTGAGGGGCTTAGACCAAGCCTGGGCAATGTTGTTTCTTACACCTGGGTGTGTGGCATTTTGTTGAGCTGGCTACCCCCACTTGGGATAGGTGTTCCACAGCAAGCACCTATTGTTCGTCGGAAGCCGTTTTTGCCCCAGGGGTCTCCGGGCTGTGTTCGTTGGGGTTGAACTCCTGCTAGCAAAACCGCCGGGTTGAGGGAAGGGTTCAGACTGTGCCTGGGCCCTGTGGTCTCTTCCAGGTCAGTGTATGGCATTTCCTTCCCCTTGCCCCAGGCACCTGGGAGCATGTCTGCACGTGGAGAAAGACTTTCCCGTGGGAAGCCGGTTTTTGTCAAACGGGTCCCAGTGCTCTGCTCCTCTCTTTTCACTCCTGCTGCCAGAAGTCCAGGGAGGATGGGAGGGCTTAGAACATGGCTGGGCACTGTGGTTTCTTCCAGAGAAGTGGAGGGCATTTGCTTTACCTTGCCACAACCACTTGGGATAGGGTCTGCACCTCAGGAAAACTGTTTCGGTGGGAAGCCGGCTTTTTGCAAAGGGGTCTCAGGGCCGTGAGCCTCGGGTGTCCCTCCGGCTCCCCAAAGCACAGGGACGAGGTGAGGTGCTTAGACCATGCCTGGGCAATGTTGTTTCTTACACCTGGGTGTGTGGCATTTTGTTGAGCTGGCTACCCCCACTTGGGATAGGTGTTCCACAGCAAGCACCTATTGTTCGTCGGAAGCCGTTTTTGCCCCAGGGGTCTCCGGGCTGTGTTCGTTGGGGTTGAACTCCTGCTAGCAAAACCGCCGGGTTGAGGGAAGGGTTCAGACTGTGCGTGGGCCCTGTGCTCTCTTCCAGGTCAGTGTATGGCATTTCCTTCCCCTTGCCACAGGCACCTGGGAGCATGTCTGCACGTGGAGAAAGACTTTCCCGTGGGAAGCCAGGTTTTGTCAAACGGGTCCCAGTGCTCTGCTCCTCTCTTTTCTCTCCTGCTGCCAGAAGCCCAGGGAGGATGGGAGGGCTTAGAACATGGCTGGGCACTGTGGTTTCTTCCAGAGAAGTGGAGGGCATTTGCTTTACCTTGCCACAACCACTTGGGATAGGGTCTGCACCTCAGGAAAACTGTCTCCGTGGGAAGCCGGCTTTTTGCAAAGGGGTCTCAGGGCCGTGTGCCTTGGCTGTCCCTCCGGCTCCCCAAAGCACAGGGACGAGGTGAGGGGCTTAGACCATGCCTGGGCAATGTTGTTTCTTACACCTGGGTGTGTGGCATTTTGTTGAGCTGGCTACCCCCACTTGGGATAGGTGTTCCACAGCAAGCACCTATTGTTCGTCGGAAGCCGTTTTTGCCCCAGGGGTCTCCGGGCTGTGTTCGTTGGGGTTGAACTCCTGCTAGCAAAACCGCCGGGTTGAGGGAAGGGTTCAGACTGTGCCTGGGCCCTGTGGTCTCTTCCAGGTCAGTGTATGGCATTTCCTTCCCCTTGCCACAGGCACCTGGGAGCATGTCTGCACGTGGAGAAAGACTTTCCCGTGGGAAGCCGGGTTTTGTCCAACGGGTCCCAGTGCTCTGCTCCTCTCTTTTCACTCCTGCTGCCAGAAGCCCAGGGAGGATGGGAGGGCTTAGAACATGGCTGGGCACTGTGGTTTCTTCCAGAGAAGTGGAGGGCATTTGCTTTACCTTGCCACAACCACTTGGGATAGGGTCTGAACCTAAGGAAAACTGTCTCCGTGGGAAGCCGGCTTTTTGCAAAGGGGTCTCAGGGCCGTGTGCTTCGGCTGTCCCTCCGACTCCCCAAAGCACAGGGACGAGGTGAGGGGCTTAGACCAAGCCTGGGCAATGTTGTTTCTTACACCTGGGTGTGTGGCATTTTGTTGAGCTGGCTACCCCCACTTGGGATAGGTGTTCCACAGCAAGCACCTATTGTTCGTCGGAAGCCGTTTTTGCCCCAGGGGACTCCGGGCTGTGTTCGTTGGGGTTGAACTCCTGCTAGCAAAACCGCCGGGTTGAGGGAAGGGTTCAGACTGTGCCTGGGCCCTGTGGTCTCTTCCAGGTCAGTGTATGGCATTTCCTTCCCCTTGCCCCAGGCACCTGGGAGCATGTCTGCACGTGGAGAAAGACTTTCCCGTGGGAAGCCGGTTTTTGTCAAACGGGTCCCAGTGCTCTGCTCCTCTCTTTTCACTCCTGCTGCCAGAAGTCCAGGGAGGATGGGAGGGCTTAGAACATGGCTGGGCACTGTGGTTTCTTCCAGAGAAGTGGAGGGCATTTGCTTTACCTTGCCACAACCACTTGGGATAGGGTGTGCACCTCAGGAAAACTGTCTCCGTGGGAAGCCGGCTTTTTGCAAGGGGGTCTCAGGGCCGTGTGCCTCGGCTGACCCTCCAGCTCCCCAAAGCACAGGGACGAGGTGAGGGGCTTAGACCATGCCTCGGCAATGTTGTTTCTTACACCTGGGTGTGTGGCATTTTGTTGAGCTGCCTACCCCCACTTGGGATAGGTGTTCCACAGCAAGCACCTATTGTTCGTCGGAAGCCGTTTTTGCCCCAGGGGTCTCCGGGCTGTGTTCGTTGGGGTTGAACTCCTGCTAGCAAATCCGCCGGGTTGAGGGAAGGGTTCAGACTGTGCCTGGGCCCTGTGGTCTCTTCCAGGTCTGTGTATGGCATTTCCTTCCCCATGCCCCAGGCACCTGGGAGCATGTCTGCACGTGGAGAAAGACTTTCCCGTGGGAAGCCGGGTTTTGTCAAACGGGTCCCAGTGCTCTGCTCCTCTCTTTTCACTCCTGCTGCCAGAAGCCCAGGGAGGATGGGAGGGCTTAGAACATGGCTGGGCACTGTGGTTTCTTCCAGAGAAGTGGAGGGCATTTGCTTTACCTTGCCACAACCACTTGGGATAGGGTCTGCACCTCAGGAAAACTGTCTCCGTGGGAAGCCGGCTTTTTGCAAAGGGGTCTCAGGGCCGTGTGCTTCGGCTGTCCCTCCGGCTCCCCAAAGCACAGGGACGAGGTGAGGTGCTTAGACCATGCCTGGGCAATGTTGTTTCTTACACCTGGGTGTGTGGCATTTTGTTGAGCTGGCTACCCCCACTTGGGATAGGTGTTCCACAGCAAGCACCTATTGTTCGTCGGAAGCCGTTTTTGCCCCAGGGGTCTCCGGGCTGTGTTCGTTGGGGTTGAACTCCTGCTAGCAAAACCGCCGGGTTGAGGGAAGGGTTCAGACTGTGCGTGGGCCCTGTGCTCTCTTCCAGGTCAGTGTATGGCATTTCCTTCCCCTTGCCACAGGCACCTGGGAGCATGTCTGCACGTGGAGAAAGACTTTCCCGTGGGAAGCCAGGTTTTGTCAAACGGGTCCCAGTGCTCTGCTCCTCTCTTTTCTCTCCTGCTGCCAGAAGCCCAGGGAGGATGGGAGGGCTTAGAACATGGCTGGGCACTGTGGTTTCTTCCAGAGAAGTGGAGGGCATTTGCTTTACCTTGCCACAACCACTTGGGATAGGGTCTGCACCTCAGGAAAACTGTCTCCGTGGGAAGCCGGCTTTTTGCAAAGGGGTCTCAGGGCCGTGTGCCTTGGCTGTCCCTCCGGCTCCCCAAAGCACAGGGACGAGGTGAGGGGCTTAGACCATGCCTGGGCAATGTTGTTTCTTACACCTGGGTGTGTGGCATTTTGTTGAGCTGGCTACCCCCACTTGGGATAGGTGTTCCACAGCAAGCACCTATTGTTCGTCGGAAGCCGTTTTTTGCCCCAGGGGTCTCCGGGCTGTGTTCGTTGGGGTTGAACTCCTGCTAGCAAAACCGCCGGGTTGAGGGAAGGGTTCAGACTGTGCCTGGGCCCTGTGGTCTCTTCCAGGTCAGTGTATGGCATTTCCTTCCCCTTGCCACAGGCACCTGGGAGCATGTCTGCACGTGGAGAAAGACTTTCCCGTGGGAAGCCGGGTTTTGTCCAACGGGTCCCAGTGCTCTGCTCCTCTCTTTTCACTCCTGCTGCCAGAAGCCCAGGGAGGATGGGAGGGCTTAGAACATGGCTGGGCACTGTGGTTTCTTCCAGAGAAGTGGAGGGCATTTGCTTTACCTTGCCACAACCACTTGGGATAGGGTCTGAACCTAAGGAAAACTGTCTCCGTGGGAAGCCGGCTTTTTGCAAAGGGGTCTCAGGGCCGTGTGCTTCGGCTGTCCCTCCGACTCCCCAAAGCACAGGGACGAGGTGAGGGGCTTAGACCAAGCCTGGGCAATGTTGTTTCTTACACCTGGGTGTGTGGCATTTTGTTGAGCTGGCTACCCCCACTTGGGATAGGTGTTCCACAGCAAGCACCTATTGTTCGTCGGAAGCCGTTTTTGCCCCAGGGGACTCCGGGCTGTGTTCGTTGGGGTTGAACTCCTGCTAGCAAAACCGCCGGGTTGAGGGAAGGGTTCAGACTGTGCCTGGGCCCTGTGGTCTCTTCCAGGTCTGTGTATGGCATTTCCTTCCCCATGCCCCAGGCACCTGGGAGCATGTCTGCACGTGGAGAAAGACTTTCCCGTGGGAAGCCGGGTTTTGTCAAACGGGTCCCAGTGCTCTGCTCCTCTCTTTTCACTCCTGCTGCCAGAAGCCCAGGGAGGATGGGAGGGCTTAGAACATGGCTGGGCACTGTGGTTTCTTCCAGAGAAGTGGAGGGCATTTGCTTTACCTTGCCACAACCACTTGGGATAGGGTCTGCACCTCAGGAAAACTGTCTCCGTGGGAAGCCGGCTTTTTGCAAAGGGGTCTCAGGGCCGTGTGCTTCGGCTGTCCCTCCGGCTCCCCAAAGCACAGGGACGAGGTGAGGGGCTTAGACCATGCCTGGGCAATGTTGTTTCTTACACTTGGGTGTGTGGCATTTTGTTGAGCTGGCTACCCCCACTTGGGATAGGTGTTCCACAGCAAGCACCTATTGTTCCTCGGAAGCCGTTTTTGCCCCAGGGGTCTCCGGGCTGTGTTCGTTGGGGTTGAACTCCTGCTAGCAAAACCGCCGGCTTGAGGGAAGGGTTCAGACTGTGCCTGGGCCCTGTGGTCTCTTCCAGGTCAGTGTATGGCATTTCCTTCCCCTTCCCCAGGCACCTGGGAGCATGTCTGCACGTGGAGAAAGACTTTCCCGTGGGAAGCCGGGTTTTGTCAAACGAGTCCCAGTGCTCTGCTCCTCTCTTTTCACTCCTGCTGCCAGAAGCCCAGGGAGGATGGGAGGGCTTAGAACATGGCTGGGCACTGTGGTTTCTTCCAGAGAAGTGGAGGGCATTTGCTTTACCTTGCCACAACCACTTGGGATAGGGTCTGCACCTCAGGAAAACTCTCTCCGTGGGAAGCCGGCTTTTTGCAAAGGGAACTCAGGGCCGTGTGCCTCGGCTGTCCGTCCGGCTCCCCAAAGCACAGGGACGAGGTGAGGGGCTTAGACCATGCCTCGGCAATGTTGTTTCTTACACCTGGGTGTGTGGCATTTTGTTGAGCTGGCTACCCCCACTTGGGATAGGTGTTCCACAGCAAGCACCTATTGTTCGTCGGAAGCCGTTTTTGCCCCAGGGGTCTCCGGGCTATGTTCGTTGGAGTTGAACTCTTGCTAGCAAAACCGCCGGGTTGAGGGAAGGGTTCAGACTGTGCCAGGGCCCTGTGGTCTCTTCCAGGTCAGTGTATGGCATTTCCTTCCCCTTGCCCCAGGCACCTGGGAGCATGTCTGCACGTGGAGAAAGACTTTCCCGTGGGAAGCCGGTTTTTGTGAAACGGGTCCCAGTGCTCTGCTCCTCTCTTTTCACTCCTGCTGCCAGAAGCCCAGGGAGGATGGGAGGGCTTAGAACATGGCTGGGCACTGTGGTTTCTTCCAGAGAAGTGGAGGGCATTTGCTTTACCTTGCCACAACCACTTGGGATAGGGTCTGCACCTCAGGAAAACTGTCTCCGTGGGAAGCCGGCTTTTTCCAAAGGGTCTCAGGGCCGTGGGCCTCGGCTGTCCCTCCGGCTCCCCAAAGCACAGGGACGAGGTGAGGGGCTTAGACCATGCCTGGGCAATGTTGTTTCTTACACCTGGGTGTGTGGCATTTTGTTGAGCTGGCTACCCCCACTTGGGATAGGTGTTCCACAGCAAGCACCTATTGTTCGTCGGAAGCCGTTTTTGCCCCAGGGGTCTCCGGGCTGTGTTCGTTGGGGTTGAACTCCTGCTAGCAAAACCGCCGGGTTGAGGGAAGGGTTCACACTGTGCGTGGGCCCTGTGCTCTCTTCCAGGTCAGTGTATGGCATTTCCTTCCCCTTGCCACAGGCACCTGGGAGCATGTCTGCACGTGGAGAAAGACTTTTCGTGGGAAGCCAGGTTTTGTCAAACGGGTCCCAGTGCTCTGCTCCTCTCCTTTCTCTCCTGCTGCCAGAAGCCCAGGGAGGATGGGAGGGCTTAGAACATGGCTGGGCACTGTGGTTTCTTCCAGAGAAGTGGAGGGCATTTGCTTTACCTTGCCACAACCACTTGGGATAGGGTCTGCACCTCAGGAAAACTGTCTCCGTGGGAAGCCGGCTTTTTGCAAAGGGGTCTCAGGGCCGTGTGCCTTGGCTGTCCCTCCGGCTCCCCAAAGCACAGGGACGAGGTGAGGGGCTTAGACCATGCCTGGGCAATGTTGTTTCTTACACCTGGGTGTGTGGCATTTTGTTGAGCTGGCTACCCCCACTTGGGATAGGTGTTCCACAGCAAGCACCTATTGTTCGTCGGAAGCCGTTTTTGCCCCAGGGGTCTCCGGGCTGTGTTCGTTGGGGTTGAACTCCTGCTACCAAAACCGCCGGGTTGAGGGAAGGGTTCAGACTGTGCCTGGGCCCTGTGGTCTCTTCCAGGTCAGTGTATGGCATTTCCTTCCCCTTGCCACAGGCACCTGGGAGCATGTCTGCACGTGGAGAAAGACTTTCCCGTGGGAAGCCGGGTTTTGTCCAACGGGTCCCAGTGCTCTGCTCCTCTCTTTTCACTCCTGCTGCCAGAAGCCCAGGGAGGATGGGAGGGCTTAGAACATGGCTGGGCACTGTGGTTTCTTCCAGAGAAGTGGAGGGCATTTGCTTTACCTTGCCACAACCACTTGGGATAGGGTTTGAACCTAAGGAAAACTGTCTCCGTGGGAAGCCGGCTTTTTGCAAAGGGGTCTCAGGGCCGTGTGCTTCGGCTGTCCCTCCGGCTCCCCAAAGCACAGGGACGAGGTGAGGGGCTTAGACCAAGCCTGGGCAATGTTGTTTCTTACACCTGGGTGTGTGGCATTTTGTTGAGCTGGCTACCCCCACTTGGGATAGGTGTTCCACAGCAAGCACCTATTGTTCGTCGGAAGCCGTTTTTGCCCCAGGGGACTCCGGGCTGTGTTCGTTGGGGTTGAACTCCTGCTAGCAAAACCGCCGGGTTGAGGGAAGGGTTCAGACTGTGCCTGGGCCCTGTGGTCTCTTCCAGGTCAGTGTATGGCATTTCCTTCCCCTTGCCCCAAGCACCTGGGAGCATGTCTGCACGTGGAGAAAGACTTTCCCGTGGGAAGCCGGTTTTTGTCAAACGGGTCCCAGTGCTCTGCTCCTCTCTTTTCACTCCTGCTGCCAGAAGCCCAGGGAGGATGGGAGGGCTTAGAACATGGCTGGGCACTGTGGTTTCTTCCAGAGAAGTGGAGGGCATTTGCTTTACCTTGCCACAACCACTTGGGATAGGGTGTGCACCTCAGGAAAACTGTCTCCGTGGGAAGCCGGCTTTTTGCAAGGGGGTCTCAGGGCCGTGTGCCTCGGCTGACCCTCCGGCTCCCCAAAGCACAGGGACGAGGTGAGGGGCTTAGACCATGCCTCGGCAATGTTGTTTCTTACACCTGGGTGTGTGGCATTTTGTTGAGCTGGCTACCCCCACTTGGGATAGGTGTTCCACAGCAAGCACCTATTGTTCGTCGGAAGCCGTTTTTGCCCCAGGGGTCTCCGGGCTGTGTTCGTTGGGGTTGAACTCCTGCTAGCAAAACCGCCGGGTTGAGGGAAGGGTTCAGACTGTGCCTGGGCCCTGTGGTCTCTTCCAGGTCTGTGTATGGCATTTCCTTCCCCTTGCCCCAGGCACCTGGGAGCATGTCTGCACGTGGAGAAAGACTTTCCCGTGGGAAGCCGGGTTTTGTCAAACGGGTCCCAGTGCTCTGCTCCTCTCTTTTCACTCCTGCTGCCAGAAGCCCAGGGAGGATGGGAGGGCTTAGAACATGGCTGGGCACTGTGGTTTCTTCCAGAGAAGTGGAGGGCATTTGCTTTACCTTGCCACAACCACTTGGGATAGGGTCTGCACCTCAGGAAAACTGTCTCCGTGGGAAGCCGGCTTTTTGCAAAGGGGTCTCAGGGCCGTGTGCTTCGGCTGTCCTTCCGGCTCCCCAAAGCACAGGGACGAGGTGAGGGGCTTAGACCATGCCTGGGCAATGTTGTTTCTTACACTTGGGTGTGTGGCATTTTGTTGAGCTGGCTACCCCCACTTGGGATAGGTGTTCCACAGCAAGCACCTATTGTTCGTCGGAAGCCGTTTTTGCCCCAGGGGTCTCCGGGCTGTGTTCGTTGGGGTTGAACTCCTGCTAGCAAAACCGCCGGGTTGAGGGAAGGGTTCAGACTGTGCCTGGGCCCTGTGGTCTCTTCCAGGTCAGTGTATGGCATTTCCTTCCCCTTCCCCAGGCACCTGGGAGCATGTCTGCACGTGGAGAAAGACTTTCCCGTGGGAAGCCGGGTTTTGTCAAACGGGTCCCAGTGCTCTGCTCCTCTCTTTTCACTCCTGCTGCCAGAAGCCCAGGGAGGATGGGAGGGCTTAGAACATGGCTGGGCACTGTGGTTTCTTCCAGAGAAGTGGAGGGCATTTGCTTTACCTTGCCACAACCACTTGGGATAGGGTCTGCACCTCAGGAAAACTGTCTCCGTGGGAAGCCGGCTTTTTGCAAAGGGAACTCAGGGCCGTGTGCCTCGGCTGTCCGTCCGGCTCCCCAAAGCACAGGGACGAGGTGAGGGGCTTAGACCATGCCTCGGCAATGTTGTTTCTTACACCTGGGTGTGTGGCATTTTGTTGAGCTGGCTACCCCCACTTGGGATAGGTGTTCCACAGCAAGCACCTATTGTTCGTCGGAAGCCGTTTTTGCCCCAGGGGTCTCCGGGCTATGTTCGTTGGAGTTGAACTCCTGCTAGCAAAACCGCCGGGTTGAGGGAAGGGTTCAGACTGTGCCAGGGCCCTGTGGTCTCTTCCAGGTCAGTGTATGGCATTTCCTTCCCCTTGCCCCAGGCACCTGGGAGCATGTCTGCACGTGGAGAAAGACTTTCCCGTGGGAAGCCGGTTTTTGTCAAACGGGTCCCAGTGCTCTGCTCCTCTCTTTTCACTCCTGCTGCCAGAAGCCCAGGGAGGATGGGAGGGCTTAGAACATGGCTGGGCACTGTGGTTTCTTCCAGAGAAGTGGAGGGCATTTGCTTTACCTTGCCACAACCACTTGGGATAGGGTCTGCACCTCAGGAAAACTGTCTCCGTGGGAAGCCGGCTTTTTCCAAAGGGTCTCAGGGCCGTGGGCCTCGGCTGTCCCTCCGGCTCCCCAAAGCACAGGGACGAGTGAGGGGCTTAGACCATGCCTGGGCAATGTTGTTTCTTACACCTGGGTGTGTGGCATTTTGTTGAGCTAGCTACCCCCACCTCGGATAGGTGTTCCACAGCAAGCACCTATTGTTCGTCAGAAGCCGTTTTTGCCCCAGGGGTCTCCGGGCTGTGTTCGTTGGGGTTGAACTCCTGCTAGCAAACCCGCCGGGTTGAGGGAAGGGTTCAGACTGTGCCTGGGCCCTGTGGTCTCTTCCAGGTCAGTGTATGGCATTTCCTTCCCCTTGCCCCAGGCACCTGGGAGCATGTCTGCACGTGGAGAAAGACTTTCCCGTGGGAAGCCGGTTTTTGTCAAACGGGTCCCAGTGCTCTGCTCCTCTCTTTTCACTCCTGCTGCCAGAAGCCCAGGGAGGATGGGAGGGCTTAGAACATGGCTGGGCACTGTGGTTTCTTCCAGAGAAGTGGAGGGCATTTGCTTTACCTTGCCACAACCACTTGGGATAGGGTGTGCACCTCAGGAAAACTGTCTCCGTGGGAAGCCGGCTTTTTGCAAAGGGGTCTCAGGGCCGTGTGCCTCGGCTGTCCCTCCGGCTCCCCAAAGCACAGGGACGAGGTGAGGGGCTTAGACCATGCCTGGGCAATGTTGTTTCTTACACCTGGGTGTGTGGCCTTTTGTTGAGCTGGCTACCCCCACTTGGGATAGGTGTTCCACAGCAAGCACCTATTGTTCGTCGGAAGCCGTTTTTGCCCCAGGGGTCTCCGGGCTGTGTTCGTTGGGGTTGAACTCCTGCTAGCAAAACCGCCGGGTTGAGGGAAGGGTTCAGACTGTGCCTGGGCCCTGTGGTCTCTTCCAGGTCAGTGTATGGCATTTCCTTCCCCTTGCCCCAGGCACCTGGGAGCATGTCTGCACGTGGAGAAAGACTTTCCCGTGGGAAGCCAGTTTTTGTCAAACGGGTCCCAGTGCTCTGCTCCTCTCTTTTCACTCCTGCTGCCAGAAGCCCAGGGAGGATGGGAGGGCTTAGAACATGGCTGGGCACTGTGGTTTCTTGCAGAGAAGTGGAGGGCATTTGCTTTACCTTGCCACAGCCACTTGGGATAGGGTGTGCACCTCAGGAAAACTGTCTCTGTGGGAAGCCGGCTTTTTGCAAAGGGGTCTCAGGGCCGTGTGCCTCGGCTGTCCCTCCGGCTCCCCAAAGCACAGGGACGAGGTGAGGGGCTTAGACCATGCCTGGGCAATGTTGTTTCTTACACCTGGGTGTGTGGCATTTTGTTGAGCTGGCTACCCCCACTTGGGATAGGTGTTCCACAGCAAGCACCTATTGTTCGTCGGAAGCCGTTTTTCCCCAGGGGTCTCCGGGCTGTGTTCGTTGGGGTTGAATTCCTGCTAGCAAAACCGCCGGGTTGAGGGGAGGGTTCAGACTGTGCCTGGGCCCTGTGGTCTCTTCCAGGTCAGTGTATGGCATTTCCTTCCCCTTGCCACAGGCACCTGGGAGCATGTCTGCACGTGGAGAAAGACTTTCCCGTGGGAAGCCGGTTTTTGTCAAACGGGTCCCAGTGCTCTGCTCCTCTCTTTTCACTCCTGCTGCCAGAAGCCCAGGGAGGATGGGAGGGCTTAGAACATGGCTGGGCACTGTGGTTTCTTCCAGAGAAGTGGAGGGCATTTGCTTTACCTTGCCACAACCACTTGGGATAGGGTGTGCATCTCAGGAAAACTGTCTCCGTGGGAAGCCGGCTTTTTGCAAGGGGGTCTCAGGGCCGTGTGCCTCGGCTGTCCCTCCGGCTCCCCAAAGCACAGGGACGAGGTGAGGGGCTTAGACCATGCCTGGGCAATGTTGTTTCTTACACCTGGGTGTGTGGCATTTTGTTGAGCTGGCTACCCCCACTTGGGATAGGTGTTCCACAGCAAGCACCTATTGTTCGTCGGAAGCCGTTTTTGCCCCAGGGGTCTCCGGGCTGTGTTCGTTGGGGTTGAACTCCTGCTAGCAAAACCGCCGGGTTGAGGGAAGGGTTCAGACTGTGCCTGGGCCCTGTGGTCTCTTCCAGGTCAGTGTATGGCATTTCCTTCCCCTTGCCCCAGGCACCTGGGAGCATGTCTGCACGTGGAGAAAGACTTTCCCGTGGGAAGCCGGTTTTTGTCAAACGGGTCCCAGTGCTCTGCTCCTCTCTTTTCACTCCTGCTGCCAGAAGTCCAGGGAGGATGGGAGGGCTTAGAACATGGCTGGGCACTGTGGTTTCTTCCAGAGAAGTGGAGGGCATTTGCTTTACCTTGCCACAACCACTTGGGATAGGGTGTGCACCTCAGGAAAACTGTCTCCGTGGGAAGCCGGCTTTTTGCAAGGGGGTCTCAGGGCCGTGTGCCTCGGCTGACCCTCCGGCTCCCCAAAGCACAGGGACGAGGTGAGGGGCTTAGACCATGCCTCGGCAATGTTGTTTCTTACACCTGGGTGTGTGGCATTTTGTTGAGCTGGCTACCCCCACTTGGGATAGGTGTTCCACAGCAAACACCTATTGTTCGTCGGAAGCCGTTTTTGCCCCAGGGGTCTCCGGGCTGTGTTCGTTGGGGTTGAACTCCTGCTAGCAAATCCGCCGGGTTGAGGGAAGGGTTCAGACTGTGCCTGCGCCCTGTGGTCTCTTCCAGGTCTGTGTATGGCATTTCCTTCCCCTTGCCCCAGGCACCTGGGAGCATGTCTGCACGTGGAGAAAGACTTTCCCGTGGGAAGCCGGGTTTTGTCAAACGGGTCCCAGTGCTCTGCTCCTCTCTTTTCACTCCTGCTGCCAGAAGCCCAGGGAGGATGGGAGGGCTTAGAACATGGCTGGGCACTGTGGTTTCTTGCAGAGAAGTGGAGGGCATTTGCTTTACCTTGCCACAACCACTTGGGATAGGGTCTGCACCTCAGGAAAACTGTCTCCGTGGGAAGCCGGCTTTTTGCAAAGGGGTCTCAAGGCCGTGTGCTTCGGCTGTCCCTCCGGCTCCCCAAAGCACAGGGACGAGGTGAGGGGCTTAGACCATGCCTGGGCAATGTTGTTTCTTACACCTGGGTGTGTGGCATTTTGTTGAGCTGGCTACCCCCACTTGGGATAGGTGTTCCACAGCAAGCACCTATTGTTCGTCGGAAGCCGTTTTTGCCCCAGGGGTCTCCGGGCTGTGTTCGTTGGGGTTGAACTCCTGCTAGCAAAACCGCTGGGTTGAGGGAAGTGTTCAGACTGTGCCTGGGCACTGTGGTCTCTTCCAGGTCAGTGTATGGCATTTCCTTCCCCTTCCCACAGGCACCTGGGAGCATGTCTGCACGTGGAGAAAGACTTTCCCGTGGGAAGCCGGGTTTTGTCAAACGGGTCCCAGTGCTCTGCTCCTCTCTTTTCACTCCTGCTGCCAGAAGCCCAGGGAGGATGGGAGGGCTTAGAACATGGCTTGGCACTGTGGTTTCTTCCAGAGAAGTGGAGGGCATTTGCTTTACCTTGCCACAACCACTTGGGATAGGGTCTGAACCTCAGGAAAACTGTCTCCGTGGGAAGCCGGCTTTTTGCAAAGGGGTCTCAGGGCCGTGTGCTTCGGCTGTCCCTCCGACTCCCCAAAGCACAGGGACGAGGTGAGGGGCTTAGACCAAGCCTGGGCAATGTTGTTTCTTACACCTGGGTGTGTGGCATTTTGTTGAGCTGGCTACCCCCACTTGGGATAGGTGTTCCACAGCAAGCACCTATTGTTCGTCGGAAGCCGTTTTTGACCCAGGGGTCTCCGGGCTGTGTTCGGTGGGGTTGAACTCCTGCTAGCAAAACCGCCGGGTTGAGGGAAGTGTTCAGACTGTGCCTGGGCCCTGTGGTCTCTTCCAGGTCAGTGTATGGCATTTCCTTCCCCTTGCCCCAGGCACCTGGGAGCATGTCTGCACGTGGAGAAAGACTTTCCCGTGGGAAGCCGGTTTTTGTCAAACGGGTCCCAGTGCTCTGCTCCTCTCTTTTCACTCCTGCTGCCAGAAGTCCAGGGAGGATGGGAGGGCTTAGAACATGGCTGGGCACTGTGGTTTCTTCCAGAGAAGTGGAGGGCATTTGCTTTACCTTGCCACAACCACTTGGGATAGGGTGTGCACCTCAGGAAAACTGTCTCCGTGGGAAGCCGGCTTTTTGCAAGGGGGTCTCAGGGCCGTGTGCCTCGGCTGACCCTCCGGCTCCCCAAAGCACAGGGACGAGGTGAGGGGCTTAGACCATGCCTCGGCAATGTTGTTTCTTACACCTGGGTGTGTGGCATTTTGTTGAGCTGGCTACCCCCACTTGGGATAGGTGTTGCACAGCAAACACCTATTGTTCGTCGGAAGCCGTTTTTGCCCCAGGGGTCTCCGGGCTGTGTTCGTTGGGGTTGAACTCCTGCTAGCAAATCCGCCGGGTTGAGGGAAGGGTTCAGACTGTGCCTGGGCCCTGTGGTCTCTTCCAGGTCTGTGTATGGCATTTCCTTCCCCTTGCCCCAGGCACCTGGGAGCATGTCTGCACGTGGAGAAAGACTTTCCCGTGGGAAGCCGGGTTTTGTCAAACGGGTCCCAGTGCTCTGCTCCTCTCTTTTCACTCCTGCTGCCAGAAGCCCAGGGAGGATGGGAGGGCTTAGAACATGGCTGGGCACTGTGGTTTCTTCCAGAGAAGTGGAGGGCATTTGCTTTACCTTGCCACAACCACTTGGGATAGGGTCTGCACCTCAGGAAAACTGTCTCCGTGGGAAGCCGGCTTTTTGCAAAGGGGTCTCAGGGCCGTGTGCTTCGGCTGTCCCTCCGGCTCCCCAAAGCACAGGGACGAGGTGAGGGGCTTAGACCATGCCTGGGCAATGTTGTTTCTTACACTTGGGTGTGTGGCATTTTGTTGAGCTGGCTACCCCCACTTGGGATAGGTGTTCCACAGCAAGCACCTATTGTTCGTCGGAAGCCGTTTTTGCCCCAGGGGTCTCCGGGCTATGTTCGTTGGAGTTGAACTCCTGCTAGCAAAACCGCCGGGTTGAGGGAAGGGTTCAGACTGTGCCAGGGCCCTGTGGTCTCTTCCAGGTCAGTGTATGGCATTTCCTTCCCCTTGCCCCAGGCACCTGGGAGCATGTCTGCACGTGGAGAAAGACTTTCCCGTGGGAAGCCGGTTTTTGTCAAACGGGTCCCAGTGCTCTGCTCCTCTCTTTTCACTCCTGCTGCCAGAAGCCCAGGGAGGATGGGAGGGCTTAGAACATGGCTGGGCACTGTGGTTTCTTCCAGAGACGTGGAGGGCATTTGCTTTACCTTGCCACAACCACTTGGGATAGGGTGTGCACCTCAGGAAAACTGTCTCCGTGGGAAGCCGGCTTTTTGCAAAGGGGTCTCAGGGCCGTGTGCCTCGGCTGTCCCTCCGGCTCCCCAAAGCACAGGGACGAGGTGAGGGGCTTAGACCGTGCCTGGGCAATGTTGTTTCTTACACCTGGGTGTGTGGCATTTTGTTGAGCTGGCTACCCCCACTTGGGATAGGTGTTCCACAGCAAGCACCTATTGTTCGTCGGAAGCCGTTTTTGCCCCAGGGGTCTTCGGGCTGTGTTCGTTGGGGTTGAACTCCTGCTAGCAAAACCGCCGGGTTGAGGGAAGGGTTCAGACTGTGCCTGGGCCCTGTGGTCTCTTCCAGGTCAGTGTATGGCATTTCCTTCCCCTTGCCCCAGGCACCTGGGAGCATGTCTGCACGTGGAGAAAGACTTTCCCGTGGGAAGCCAGTTTTTGTCAAACGGGTCCCAGTGGTCTGCTCCTCTCTTTTCACTCCTGCTGCCAGAAGCCCAGGGAGGATGGGAGGGCTTAGAACATGGCTGGGCACTGTGGTTTCTTGCAGAGAAGTGGAGGGCATTTGCTTTACCTTGCCACAACCACTTGGGATAGGGTGTGCACCTCAGGAAAACTGTCTCCGTGGGAAGCCGGCTTTTTGCAAAGGGGTCTCAGGGCCGTGTGCCTCGGCTGTCCCTCCGGCTCCCCAAAGCACAGGGACGAGGTGAGGGGCTTAGACCATGCCTGGGCAATGTTGTTTCTTACACCTGGGTGTGTGGCATTTTGTTGAGCTGGCTACCCCCACTTGGGATAGGTGTTCCACAGCAAGCACCTATTGTTCGTCGGAAGCCGTTTTTCCCCAGGGGTCTCCGGGCTGTGTTCGTTGGGGTTGAATTCCTGCTAGCAAAACCGCCGGGTTGAGGGAAGGGTTCAGACTGTGCCTGGGCCCTGTGGTCTCTTCCAGGTCAGTGTATGGCATTTCCTTCCCCTTGCCCCAGGCACCTGGGAGCATGTCTGCACGTGGAGAAAGACTTTCCCGTGGGAAGCCGGGTTTTGTCCAACGGGTCCCAGTGCTCTGCTCCTCTCTTTTCACTCCTGCTGCCAGAAGCCCAGGGAGGATGGGAGGGCTTAGAACATGGCTGGGCACTGTGGTTTCTTCCAGAGAAGTGGAGGGCATTTGCTTTACCTTGCCACAACCACTTGGGATAGGGTCTGCACCTCAGGAAAACTGTCTCCGTGGGAAGCCGGCTTTTTGCAAAGGGGTCTCAGGGCCGTGTGCCTCGGCTTCCCTCCGGATCCCCAAAGCACAGGGACGAAGTGAGGGGCTTAGACCATGCCTGGGCAATGTTGTTTCTTACACCTGGGTGTGTGGCATTTTGTTGAGCTGGCTACCCCCACTTGGGATAGGTGTTCCACAGCAAGCACCTATTGTTCGTCGGTAGCCGTTTTTGCCCCAGGGGTCTCCGGGCTGTGTTCGTTGGGGTTGAACTCCTGCTAGCAAAACCGCCGGGTTGAGGGAAGGGTTCAGACTGTGCCTGGGCCCTGTGGTCTCTTCCAGGTCAGTGTATGGCATTTCCTTCCCCTTGCCACAGGCACCTGGGAGCATGTCTGCACATGGAGAAAGACTTTCCCGTGGGAAGCCGGTTTTTGTCAAACGGGTCCCAGTGCTCTGCTCCTCTCTTTTCACTCCTGCTGCCAGAAGCCCAGGGAGGATGGGAGGGCTTAGAACATGGCTTGGCACTGTGGTTTCTTCCAGAGAAGTGGAGGGCATTTTCTTTACCTTGCCACAACCACTTGGGATAGGGTCTGCACCTCAGGAAAACTGTCTCCGTGGGAAGCCGGCTTTTTGCAAGGGGGTCTCAGGGCCGTGTGCCTCGGCTGTCCCTCCGGCTCCCCAAAGCACAGGGACGAGGTGAGGGGCTTAGACCATGCCTGGGCAATGTTGTTTCTTACACCTGGGTGTGTGGCATTTTGTTGAGCTGGCTACCCCCACTTGGGATAGGTGTTCCACAGCAAGCACCTATTGTTCGTCGGAAGCCGTTTTTGCCCCAGGGGTCTCCGGGCTGTGTTCGTTGGGGTTGAACTCCTGCTAGCAAAACCGCCGGGTTGAGGGAAGGGTTCAGACTGTGCCTGGGCCCTGTGGTCTCTTCCAGGTCAGTGTATGGCATTTCCTTCCCCTTGCCCCAGGCACCTGGGAGCATGTCTGCACGTGGATAAAGACTTTCCCGTGGGACGCCGGTTTTTGTCAAACGGGTCCCAGTGCTCTGCTCCTCTCTTTTCACTCCTGCTGCCCGAAGCCCAGGGAGGATGGGAGGGCTTAGAACATGGCTGGGCACTGTGCTTTCTTCCAGAGAAGTGGAGGGCATTTGCTTTACCATGCCACAACCACTTGGGATAGGGTCTGCACCTCAGGAAAACTGTCTCCGTGGGAAGCCGGCTTTTTGCAAAGCGGTCTCAGGGCCGTGTGCTTCGGCTGTCCCTCCGGCTCCCCAAAGCACAGGGACGAGGTGAGGGGCTTAGACCATGCCTGGGCAATGTTGTTTCTTACACCTGGGTGTGTGGCCTTTTGTTGAGCTGGCTACCCCCACTTGGGATAGGTGTTCCACAGCAAGCACCTATTGTTCGTCGGAAGCCGTTTTTGCCCCAGGGGTCTCCGGGCTGTGTTCGTTGGGGTTGAACTCCTGCTAGCAAAACCGCCGGGTTGAGGGAAGCGTTCAGACTGTGCTTGGGCCCTGTGGTCTCTGCCAGGTCAGTGTATGGCATTTCCTTCCCCATGCCACAGGCACCTGGGAGCATGTCTGCACGTGGAGAAAGACTTTCCCGTGGGAAGCCGGGTTTTGTCAAACCGTTCCCAGTGCTCTGCTCCTCTCTTTTCTCTCCTGCTGCCAGAAGCCCAGGGAGGATGGGAGGGCTTAGAACATGGCTGGGCACTGTGGTTTCTTCCAGAGAAGTGGAGGGCATTTGCTTTACCTTGCCACAACCACTTGGGATAGGGTGTGCACCTCAGGAAAACTGTCTCCGTGGGAAGCCGGCTTTTTGCAAGGGGGTCTCAGGGCCGTGTGCCTCGGCTGACCCTCCGGCTCCCCAAAGCACAGGGACGAGGTGAGGGGCTTAGACCATGCCTGGGCAATGTTGTTTCTTACACCTGGGTGTGTGGCATTTTGTTGAGCTGGCTACCCCCACTTGGGATAGGTGTTCCACAGCAAGCACCTATTGTTCGTCGGAAGCCGTTTTTGCCCCAGGGGTCTCCGGGCTGTGTTCGTTGGGGTTGAACTCCTGCTAGCAAAACCGCCGGGTTGAGGGAAGGGTTCAGACTATGCCTGGGCCCTGTGGTCTCTTCCAGGTCAGTGTATGGCATTTCCTTCCCCTTCCCCAGGCACCTGGGAGCATGTCTGCACGCGGAGAAAGACTTTCCCGTGGGAAGCCGGGTTTTGTCAAACGGGTCCCAGTGCTCTGCTCCTCTCTTTTCACTCCTGCTGCCAGAAGCCCAGGGAGGATGGGAGGGCTTAGAACATGGCTGGGCACTGTGGTTTCTTCCAGAGAAGTGGAGGGCATTTGCTTTACCTTGCCACAACCACTTGGGATAGGGTCTGCACCTCAGGAAAACTGTCTCCGTGGGAAGCCGGCTTTTTGCAAAGGGAACTCAGGGCCGTGTGCCTCGGCTGTCCGTCCGGCTCCCCAAAGCACAGGGAGGAGGTGAGGGGCTTAGACCATGCCTCGGCAATGTTGTTTCTTACACCTGGGTGTGTGGCATTTTGTTGAGCTGGCTACCCCCACTTGGGATAGGTGTTCCACAGCAAGCACCTATTGTTCGTCGGAAGCCGTTTTTGCCCCAGGGGTCTCCGGGCTATGTTCGTTGGAGTTGAACTCCTGCTAGCAAAACCGCCGGGTTGAGGGAAGGGTTCAGACTGTGCCAGGGCCCTGTGGTCTCTTCCAGGTCAGTGTATGGCATTTCCTTCCCCTTGCCCCAGGCACCTGGGAGCATGTCTGCACGTGGAGAAAGACTTTCCCGTGGGAAGCCGGTTTTTGTCAAACGGGTCCCAGTGCTCTGCTCCTCTCTTTTCACTCCTGCTGCCAGAAGCCCAGGGAGGATGGGAGGGCTTAGAACATGGCTGGGCACTGTGGTTTCTTCCAGAGAAGTGGAGGGCATTTGCTTTACCTTGCCACAACCACTTGGGATAGGGTCTGCACCTCAGGAAAACTGTCTCCGTGGGAAGCCGGCTTTTTCCAAAGAGTCTCAGGGCCGTGTGCCTCGGCTGTCCCTCCGGCTCCCCAAAGCACAGGGACGAGGTGAGGGGCTTAGACCATGCCTGGGCAATGTTGTTTCTTACACCTGGGTGTGTGGCATTTTGTTGAGCTAGCTACCCCCACCTCGGATAGGTGTTCCACAGCAAGCACCTATTGTTCGTCGGAAGCCGTTTTTGCCCCAGGGGTCTCCGGGCTGTGTTCGTTAGGGTTGAACTCCTGCTAGCAAACCCGCCGGGTTGAGGGAAGGGTTCAGACTGTGCCTGGGCCCTGTGGTCTCTTCCAGGTCAGTGTATGGCATTTCCTTCCCCTTGCCCCAGGCACCTGGGAGCATGTCTGCACGTGGAGAAAGACTTTCCCGTGGGAAGCCGGTTTTTGTCAAACGGGTCCCAGTGCTCTGCTCCTCTCTTTTCACTCCTGCTGCCAGAAGCCCAGGGAGGATGGGAGGGCTTAGAACATGGCTGGGCACTGTGGTTTCTTCCAGAGAAGTGGAGGGCATTTGCTTTACCTTGCCACAACCACTTGGGATAGGGTGTGCACCTCAGGAAAACTGTCTCCGTGGGAAGCCGGCTTTTTGCAAAGGGGTCTCAGGGCCGTGTGCCTCGGCTGTCCCTCCGGCTCCCCAAAGCACAGGGACGAGGTGAGGGGCTTAGACCGTGCCTGGGCAATGTTGTTTCTTACACCTGGGTGTGTGGCATTTTGTTGAGCTGGCTACCCCCACTTGGGATAGGTGTTCCACAGCAAGCACCTATTGTTCGTCGGAAGCCGTTTTTGCCCCAGGGGTCTCCGGGCTGTGTTCGTTGGGGTTGAACTCCTGCTAGCAAAACCGCCGGGTTGAGGGAAGGGTTCAGACTGTGCCTGGGCCCTGTGGTCTCTTCCAGGTCAGTGTATGGCATTTCCTTCCCCTTGCCCCAGGCACCTGGGAGCATGTCTGCACGTGGATAAAGACTTTCCCGTGGGACGCCGGTTTTTGTCAAACGGGTCCCAGTGCTCTGCTCCTCTCTTTTCACTCCTGCTGCCCGAAGCCCAGGGAGGATGGGAGGGCTTAGAACATGGCTGGGCACTGTGCTTTCTTCCAGAGAAGTGGAGGGCATTTGCTTTACCATGCCACAACCACTTGGGATAGGGTCTGCACCTCAGGAAAACTGTCTCCGTGGGAAGCCGGCTTTTTGCAAAGCGGTCTCAGGGCCGTGTGCTTCGGCTGTCCCTCCGGCTCCCCAAAGCACAGGGACGAGGTGAGGGGCTTAGACCATGCCTGGGCAATGTTGTTTCTTACACCTGGGTGTGTGGCATTTTGTTGAGCTGGCTACCCCCACTTGGGATAGGTGTTCCACAGCAAGCACCTATTGTTCGTCGGAAGCCGTTTTTGCCCCAGGGGTCTCCGGGCTGTGTTCGTTGGGGTTGAACTCCTGCTAGCAAAACCGCCGGGTTGAGGGAAGGGTTCAGACTGTGCCTGGGCCCTGTGGTCTCTTCCAGGTCAGTGTATGGCATTTCCTTCCCCTTGCCCCAGGCACCTGGGAGCATGTCTGCACGTGGAGAAAGACTTTCCCGTGGGAAGCCGGTTTTTGTCCAACGGGTCCCAGTGCTCTGCTCCTCTCTTTTCACTCCTGCTGCCAGAAGCCCAGGGAGGATGGGAGGGCTTAGAACATGGCTGGGCACTGTGGTTTCTTCCAGAGAAGTGGAGGGCATTTGCTTTACCTTGCCACAACCACTTGGGATAGGGTCTGCACCTCAGGAAAACTGTCTCCGTGGGAAGCCGGCTTTTTGCAAGGGGGTCTCAGGGCCGTGTGCCTCGGCTGTCCCTCCGGCTCCCCAAAGCACAGGGACGAGGTGAGGGGCTTAGACCATGCCTGGGCAATGTTGTTTCTTACACCTGGGTGTGTGGCCTTTTGTTGAGCTGGCTACCCCCACTTGGGATAGGTGTTCCACAGCAAGCACCTATTGTTCGTCGGAAGCCGTTTTTGCCCCAGGGGTCTCCGGGCTGTGTTCGTTGGGGTTGAACTCCTGCTAGCAAAACCGCCGGGTTGAGGGAAGCGTTCAGACTGTGCTTGGGCCCTGTGGTCTCTGCCAGGTCAGTGTATGGCATTTCCTTCCCCTTGCCCCAGGCACCTGGGAGCATGTCTGCACGTGGATAAAGACTTTCCCGTGGGAAGCCGGTTTTTGTCAAACGGGTCCCAGTGCTCTGCTCCTCTCTTTTCTCTCCTGCTGCCAGAAGCCCAGGGAGGATGGGAGGGCTTAGAACATGGCTGGGCACTGTGGTTTCTTCCAGAGAAGTGGAGGGCATTTGCTTTACCTTGCCACAACCACTTGGGATAGGGTCTGCACCTCAGGAAAACTGTCTCCGTGGGAAGCCGGCTTTTTGCAAAGGGAACTCAGGGCCGTGTGCCTCGGCTGTCCGTCCGGCTCCCCAAAGCACAGGGACGAGGTGAGGGGCTTAGACCATGCCTCGGCAATGTTGTTTCTTACACCTGGGTGTGTGGCATTTTGTTGAGCTGGCTACCCCCACTTGGGATAGGTGTTCCACAGCAAGCACCTATTGTTCGTCGGAAGCCGTTTTTGCCCCAGGGGTCTCCGGGCTATGTTCGTTGGAGTTGAACTCCTGCTAGCAAAACCGCCGGGTTGAGGGAAGGGTTCAGACTGTGCCAGGGCCCTGTGGTCTCTTCCAGGTCAGTGTATGGCATTTCCTTCCCCTTGCCCCAGGCACCTGGGAGCATGTCTGCACGTGGAGAAAGACTTTCCCGTGGGAAGCCGGTTTTTGTCAAACGGGTCCCAGTGCTCTGCTCCTCTCTTTTCACTCCTGCTGCCAGAAGCCCAGGGAGGATGGGAGGGCTTAGAACATGGCTGGGCACTGTGGTTTCTTCCAGAGAAGTGGAGGGCATTTGCTTTACCTTGCCACAACCACTTGGGATAGGGTCTGCACCTCAGGAAAACTGTCTCCGTGGGAAGCCGGCTTTTTCCAAAGGGTCTCAGGGCCGTGTGCCTCGGCTGTCCCTCCGGCTCCCCAAAGCACAGGGACGAGGTGAGGGGCTTAGACCATGCCTGGGCAATGTTGTTTCTTACACCTGGGTGTGTGGCATTTTGTTGAGCTAGCTACCCCCACCTCGGATAGGTGTTCCACAGCAAGCACCTATTGTTCGTCGGAAGCCGTTTTTGCCCCAGGGGTCTCCGGGCTGTGTTCGTTAGGGTTGAACTCCTGCTAGCAAACCCGCCGGGTTGAGGGAAGGGTTCAGACTGTGCCTGGGCCCTGTGGTCTCTTCCAGGTCAGTGTATGGCATTTCCTTCCCCTTGCCCCAGGCACCTGGGAGCATGTCTGCACGTGGAGAAAGACTTTCCCGTGGGAAGCCGGTTTTTGTCAAACGGGTCCCAGTGCTCTGCTCCTCTCTTTTCACTCCTGCTGCCAGAAGCCCAGGGAGGATGGGAGGGCTTAGAACATGGCTGGGCACTGTGGTTTTTTCCAGAGAAGTGGAGGGCATTTGCTTTACCTTGCCACAACCACTTGGGATAGGGTGTGCACCTCAGGAAAACTGTCTCCGTGGGAAGCCGGCTTTTTGCAAAGGGGTCTCAGGGCCGTGTGCCTCGGCTGTCCCTCCGGCTCCCCAAAGCACAGGGACGAGGTGAGGGGCTTAGACCGTGCCTGGGCAATGTTGTTTCTTACACCTGGGTGTGTGGCATTTTGTTGAGCTGGCTACCCCCACTTGGGATAGGTGTTCCACAGCAAGCACCTATTGTTCGTCGGAAGCCGTTTTTGCCCCAGGGGTCTCCGGGCTGTGTTCGTTGGGGTTGAACTCCTGCTAGCAAAACCGCCGGGTTGAGGGAAGGGTTCAGACTGTGCCTGGGCCCTGTGGTCTCTTCCAGGTCAGTGTATGGCATTTCCTTCCCCTTGCCCCAGGCACCTGGGAGCATGTCTGCACGTGGATAAAGACTTTCCCGTGGGACGCCGGTTTTTGTCAAACGGGTCCCAGTGCTCTGCTCCTCTCTTTTCACTCCTGCTGCCCGAAGCCCAGGGAGGATGGGAGGGCTTAGAACATGGCTGGGCACTGTGCTTTCTTCCAGAGAAGTGGAGGGCATTTGCTTTACCATGCCACAACCACTTGGGATAGGGTCTGCACCTCAGGAAAACTGTCTCCGTGGGAAGCCGGCTTTTTGCAAAGCGGTCTCAGGGCCGTGTGCTTCGGCTGTCCGTCCGGCTCCCCAAAGCACAGGGACGAGGTGAGGGGCTTAGACCATGCCTGGGCAATGTTGTTTCTTACACCTGGGTGTGTGGCATTTTGTTGAGCTGGCTACCCCCACTTGGGATAGGTGTTCCACAGCAAGCACCTATTGTTCGTCGGAAGCCGTTTTTGCCCCAGGGGTCTCCGGGCTGTGTTCGTTGGGGTTGAACTCCTGCTAGCAAAACCGCCGGGTTGAGGGAAGGGTTCAGACTGTGCCTGGGCCCTGTGGTCTCTTCCAGGTCAGTGTATGGCATTTCCTTCCCCTTGCCCCAGGCACCTGGGAGCATGTCTGCACGTGGAGAAAGACTTTCCCGTGGGAAGCCGGTTTTTGTCCAACGGGTCCCAGTGCTCTGCTCCTCTCTTTTCACTCCTGCTGCCAGAAGCCCAGGGAGGATGGGAGGGCTTAGAACATGGCTGGGCACTGTGGTTTCTTCCAGAGAAGTGGAGGGCATTTGCTTTACCTTGCCACAACCACTTGGGATAGGGTCTGCACCTCAGGAAAACTGTCTCCGTGGGAAGCCGGCTTTTTGCAAGGGGGTCTCAGGGCCGTGTGCCTCGGCTGTCCCTTCGGCTCCCCAAAGCACAGGGACGAGGTGAGGGGCTTAGACCATGCCTGGGCAATGTTGTTTCTTACACCTGGGTGTGTGGCCTTTTGTTGAGCTGGCTACCCCCACTTGGGATAGGTGTTCCACAGCAAGCACCTATTGTTCGTCGGAAGCCGTTTTTGCCCCAGGGGTCTCCGGGCTGTGTTCGTTGGGGTTGAACTCCTGCTAGCAAAACCGCCGGGTTGAGGGAAGCGTTCAGACTGTGCTTGGGCCCTGTGGTCTCTGCCAGGTCAGTGTATGGCATTTCCTTCCCCATGCCACAGGCACCTGGGAGCATGTCTGCACGTGGAGAAAGACTTTCCCGTGGGAAGCCGGGTTTTGTCAAACCGTTCCCAGTGCTCTGCTCCTCTCTTTTCTCTCCTGCTGCCAGAAGCCCAGGGAGGATGGGAGGGCTTAGAACATGGCTGGGCACTGTGGTTTCTTCCAGAGAAGTGGAGGGCATTTGCTTTACCTTGCCACAACCACTTGGGATAGGGTCTGCACCTCAGGAAAACTGTCTCCGTGGGAAGCCGGCTTTTTGCAAAGGGGTCTCAGGGCCGTGTGCCTCGGCTGTCCCTCCGGCTCCCCAAAGCACAGGGACGAGGTGAGGGGCTTAGACCATGCCTGGGCAATGTTGTTTCTTACACCTGGGTGTGTGGCATTTTGTTGAGCTGGCTACCCCCACTTGGGATAGGTGTTCCACAGCAAGCACCTATTGTTCGTCGGAAGCCGTTTTTGCCCCAGGGGTCTCCGGGCTATGTTCGTTGGAGTTGAACTCCTGCTAGCAAAACCGCCGGGTTGAGGGAAGGGTTCAGACTGTGCCAGGGCCCTGTGGTCTCTTCCAGGTCAGTGTATGGCATTTCCTTCCCCTTGCCCCAGGCACCTGGGAGCATGTCTGCACGTGGAGAAAGACTTTCCCGTGGGAAGCCGGTTTTTGTCAAACGGGTCCCAGTGCTCTGCTCCTCTCTTTTCACTCCTGCTGCCAGAAGCCCAGGGAGGATGGGAGGGCTTAGAACATGGCTGGGCACTGTGGTTTCTTCCAGAGAAGTGGAGGGCATTTGCTTTACCTTGCCACAACCACTTGGGATAGGGTCTGCACCTCAGGAAAACTGTCTCCGTGGGAAGCCGGCTTTTTCCAAAGGGTCTCAGGGCCGTGTGCCTCGGCTGTCCCTCCGGCTCCCCAAAGCACAGGGACGAGGTGAGGGGCTTAGACCATGCCTGGGCAATGTTGTTTCTTACACCTGGGTGTGTGGCATTTTGTTGAGCTAGCTACCCCCACCTCGGATAGGTGTTCCACAGCAAGCACCTATTGTTCGTCGGAAGCCGTTTTTGCCCCAGGGGTCTCCGGGCTGTGTTCGTTAGGGTTGAACTCCTGCTAGCAAACCCGCCGGGTTGAGGGAAGGGTTCAGACTGTGCCTGGGCCCTGTGGTCTCTTCCAGGTCAGTGTATGGCATTTCCTTCCCCTTGCCCCAGGCACCTGGGAGCATGTCTGCACGTGGAGAAAGACTTTCCCGTGGGAAGCCGGTTTTTGTCAAACGGGTCCCAGTGCTCTGCTCCTCTCTTTTCACTCCTGCTGCCAGAAGCCCAGGGAGGATGGGAGGGCTTAGAACATGGCTGGGCACTGTGGTTTCTTCCAGAGAAGTGGAGGGCATTTGCTTTACCTTGCCACAACCACTTGGGATAGGGTGTGCACCTCAGGAAAACTGTCTCCGTGGGAAGCCGGCTTTTTGCAAAGGGGTCTCAGGGCCGTGTGCCTCGGCTGTCCCTCCGGCTCCCCAAAGCACAGGGACGAGGTGAGGGGCTTAGACCGTGCCTGGGCAATGTTGTTTCTTACACCTGGGTGTGTGGCATTTTGTTGAGCTGGCTACCCCCACTTGGGATAGGTGTTCCACAGCAAGCACCTATTGTTCGTCGGAAGCCGTTTTTGCCCCAGGGGTCTCCGGGCTGTGTTCGTTGGGGTTGAACTCCTGCTAGCAAAACCGCCGGGTTGAGGGAAGGGTTCAGACTGTGCCTGGGCCCTGTGGTCTCTTCCAGGTCAGTGTATGGCATTTCCTTCCCCTTGCCCCAGGCACCTGGGAGCATGTCTGCACGTGGATAAAGACTTTCCCGTGGGACGCCGGTTTTTGTCAAACGGGTCCCAGTGCTCTGCTCCTCTCTTTTCACTCCTGCTGCCCGAAGCCCAGGGAGGATGGGAGGGCTTAGAACATGGCTGGGCACTGTGCTTTCTTCCAGAGAAGTGGAGGGCATTTGCTTTACCATGCCACAACCACTTGGGATAGGGTCTGCACCTCAGGAAAACTGTCTCCGTGGGAAGCCGGCTTTTTGCAAAGCGGTCTCAGGGCCGTGTGCTTCGGCTGTCCCTCCGGCTCCCCAAAGCACAGGGACGAGGTGAGGGGCTTAGACCATGCCTGGGCAATGTTGTTTCTTACACCTGGGTGTGTGGCATTTTGTTGAGCTGGCTACCCCCACTTGGGATAGGTGTTCCACAGCAAGCACCTATTGTTCGTCGGAAGCCGTTTTTGCCCCAGGGGTCTCCGGGCTGTGTTCGTTGGGGTTGAACTCCTGCTAGCAAAACCGCCGGGTTGAGGGAAGGGTTCAGACTGTGCCTGGGCCCTGTGGTCTCTTCCAGGTCAGTGTATGGCATTTCCTTCCCCTTGCCCCAGGCACCTGGGAGCATGTCTGCACGTGGAGAAAGACTTTCCCGTGGGAAGCCGGTTTTTGTCCAACGGGTCCCAGTGCTCTGCTCCTCTCTTTTCACTCCTGCTGCCAGAAGCCCAGGGAGGATGGGAGGGCTTAGAACATGGCTGGGCACTGTGGTTTCTTCCAGAGAAGTGGAGGGCATTTGCTTTACCTTGCCACAACCACTTGGGATAGGGTCTGCACCTCAGGAAAACTGTCTCCGTGGGAAGCCGGCTTTTTGCAAGGGGGTCTCAGGGCCGTGTGCCTCGGCTGTCCCTCCGGCTCCCCAAAGCACAGGGACGAGGTGAGGGGCTTAGACCATGCCTGGGCAATGTTGTTTCTTACACCTGGGTGTGTGGCCTTTTGTTGAGCTGGCTACCCCCACTTGGGATAGGTGTTCCACAGCAAGCACCTATTGTTCGTCGGAAGCCGTTTTTGCCCCAGGGGTCTCCGGGCTGTGTTCGTTGGGGTTGAACTTCTGCTAGCAAAACCGCCGGGTTGAGGGAAGCGTTCAGACTGTGCTTGGGCCCTGTGGTCTCTGCCAGGTCAGTGTATGGCATTTCCTTCCCCATGCCACAGGCACCTGGGAGCATGTCTGCACGTGGAGAAAGACTTTCCCGTGGGAAGCCGGGTTTTGTCAAACCGTTCCCAGTGCTCTGCTCCTCTCTTTTCTCTCCTGCTGCCAGAAGCCCAGGGAGGATGGGAGGGCTTAGAACATGGCTGGGCACTGTGGTTTCTTCCAGAGAAGTGGAGGGCATTTGCTTTACCTTGCCACAACCACTTGGGATAGGGTGTGCACCTCAGGAAAACTGTCTCCGTGGGAAGCCGGCTTTTTGCAAGGGGGTCTCAGGGCCGTGTGCCTCGGCTGACCCTCCGGCTCCCCAAAGCACAGGGACGAGGTGAGGGGCTTAGACCATGCCTGGGCAATGTTGTTTCTTACACCTGGGTGTGTGGCATTTTGTTGAGCTGGCTACCCCCACTTGGGATAGGTGTTCCACAGCAAGCACCTATTGTTCGTCGGAAGCCGTTTTTGCCCCAGGGGTCTCCGGGCTGTGTTCGTTGGGGTTGAACTCCTGCTAGCAAAACCGCCGGGTTGAGGGAAGGGTTCAGACTGTGCCTGGGCCCTGTGGTCTCTTCCAGGTCAGTGTATGGCATTTCCTTCCCCTTCCCCAGGCACCTGGGAGCATGTCTGCACGCGGAGAAAGACTTTCCCGTGGGAAGCCGGGTTTTGTCAAACGGGTCCCAGTGCTCTGCTCCTCTCTTTTCACTCCTGCTGCCAGAAGCCCAGGGAGGATGGGAGGGCTTAGAACATGGCTGGGCACTGTGCTTTCTTCCAGAGAAGTGGAGGGCATTTGCTTTACCATGCCACAACCACTTGGGATAGGGTCTGCACCTCAGGAAAACTGTCTCCGTGGGAAGCCGGCTTTTTGCAAAGCGGTCTCAGGGCCGTGTGCTTCGGCTGTCCCTCCGGCTCCCCAAAGCACAGGGACGAGGTGAGGGGCTTAGACCATGCCTGGGCAATGTTGTTTCTTACACCTGGGTGTGTGGCATTTTGTTGAGCTGGCTACCCCCACTTGGGATAGGTGTTCCACAGCAAGCACCTATTGTTCGTCGGAAGCCGTTTTTGCCCCAGGGGTCTCCGGGCTGTGTTCGTTGGGGTTGAACTCCTGCTAGCAAAACCGCCGGGTTGAGGGAAGGGTTCAGACTGTGCCTGGGCCCTGTGGTCTCTTCCAGGTCAGTGTATGGCATTTCCTTCCCCTTGCCCCAGGCACCTGGGAGCATGTCTGCACGTGGAGAAAGACTTTCCCGTGGGAAGCCGGTTTTTGTCCAACGGGTCCCAGTGCTCTGCTCCTCTCTTTTCACTCCTGCTGCCAGAAGCCCAGGGAGGATGGGAGGGCTTAGAACATGGCTGGGCACTGTGGTTTCTTCCAGAGAAGTGGAGGGCATTTGCTTTACCTTGCCACAACCACTTGGGATAGGGTCTGCACCTCAGGAAAACTGTCTCCGTGGGAAGCCGGCTTTTTGCAAGGGGGTCTCAGGGCCGTGTGCCTCGGCTGTCCCTCCGGCTCCCCAAAGCACAGGGACGAGGTGAGGGGCTTAGACCATGCCTGGGCAATGTTGTTTCTTACACCTGGGTGTGTGGCCTTTTGTTGAGCTGGCTACCCCCACTTGGGATAGGTGTTCCACAGCAAGCACCTATTGTTCGTCGGAAGCCGTTTTTGCCCCAGGGGTCTCCGGGCTGTGTTCGTTGGGGTTGAACTTCTGCTAGCAAAACCGCCGGGTTGAGGGAAGCGTTCAGACTGTGCTTGGGCCCTGTGGTCTCTGCCAGGTCAGTGTATGGCATTTCCTTCCCCATGCCACAGGCACCTGGGAGCATGTCTGCACGTGGAGAAAGACTTTCCCGTGGGAAGCCGGGTTTTGTCAAACCGTTCCCAGTGCTCTGCTCCTCTCTTTTCTCTCCTGCTGCCAGAAGCCCAGGGAGGATGGGAGGGCTTAGAACATGGCTGGGCACTGTGGTTTCTTCCAGAGAAGTGGAGGGCATTTGCTTTACCTTGCCACAACCACTTGGGATAGGGTGTGCACCTCAGGAAAACTGTCTCCGTGGGAAGCCGGCTTTTTGCAAGGGGGTCTCAGGGCCGTGTGCCTCGGCTGACCCTCCGGCTCCCCAAAGCACAGGGACGAGGTGAGGGGCTTAGACCATGCCTGGGCAATGTTGTTTCTTACACCTGGGTGTGTGGCATTTTGTTGAGCTGACTACCCCCACTTGGGATAGGTGTTCCACAGCAAGCACCTATTGTTCGTCGGAACCCGTTTTTGCCCCAGGGGTCTCCGGGCTGTGTTCGTTGGGGTTGAACTCCTGCTAGCAAAACCGCCGGGTTGAGGGAAGGGTTCAGACTGTGCTTGGGCCCTGTGCTCTCTTCCAGGTCAGTGTATGGCATTTCCTTCCCCTTGCCACAGGCACCTGGGAGCATGTCTGTACGTGGAGAAAGACTTTCCCGTGGGAAGCCGGGTTTTGTCAAACGGGTCCCAGTGCTCTGCTCCTCTCTTTTCACTCCTGCTGCCAGAAGCCCAGGGAGGATGGGAGGGCTTAGAACATGGCTGGGCACTGTGATTTCTTCCAGAGAAGTGGAGGGCATTTGCTTTACCTTGCCACAACCACTTGGGATAGGGTCTGCACCTCAGGAAAACTGTCTCCGTGGGAAGCCGGCTTTCTGCAAGGGGGTCTCAGGGCCGTGTGCCTCGGCTGACCCTCCGGCTCCCCAAAGCACAGGGACGAGGTGAGGGGCTTAGACCATGCCTGGGCAATGTTGTTTCTTACACCTGGGTGTGTGGCATTTTGTTGAGCTGGCTACCCCCACTTGGGATAGGTGTTCCACAGCAAGCACCTATTGTTCTTCGGAAGCCGTTTTTGCCCCAGGGGTCTCCGGGCTGTGTTCGTTGGGGTTGAACTCCTGCTAGCAAAACCGCCGGGTTGAGGGAAGGGTTCAGACTGTGCCTGGGCCCTGTGGTCTCTTCCAGGTCAGTGTATGGCATTTCCTTCCCCTTGCCCCAGGCACCTGGGAGCATGTCTGCACGTGGAGAAAGACTTTCCCGTGGGAAGCCGGGTTTTGTCAAACGGGTCCCAGTGCTCTGCTCCTCTCTTTTCACTCCTGCTGCCAGAAGCCCAGGGAGGATGGGAGGGCTTAGAACATGGCTGGGCACTGTGGTTTCTTCCAGAGAAGTGGAGGGCATTTGCTTTACCTTGCCACAACCACTTGGGATAGGGTCTGCACCTCAGGAAAACTGTTTCCGTGGGAAGCCGGCTTTTTGCAAAGGGGTCTCAGGGCCGTGTGCCTCGGCTGTCCGTCCGGCTCCCCAAAGCACAGGGACGAGGTGAGGGGCTTAGACCATGCCTGGGCAATGTTGTTTCTTACACCTGGGTGTGTGGCATTTTGTTGAGCTGGCTACCCCCACTTGGGATAGGTGTTCCACAGCAAGCACCTATTGTTCGTCGGAAGCCGTTTTTGCCCCAGGGTTCTCCGGGCTGTGTTCGTTGGGGTTGAACTCCTGCTAGCAAAACCGCCGGGTTGAGGGAAGGGTTCAGACTGTGCCTGGGCCCTGTGGTCTCTTCCAGGTCAGTGTATGGCATTTCCTTCCCCTTGCCACAGGCACCTGGGAGCATGTCTGCACGTGGAGAAAGATTTTCCCGTGGGAAGCCGGTTTTTGTCCAACGGGTCCCAGTGCTCTGCTCCTCTCTTTTCACTCCTGCTGCCAGAAGCCCAGGGAGGATGGGAGGGCTTAGATCATGGCTGGGCACTGTGGTTTCTTCCACAGAAGTGGAGGGCATTTGCTTTACCTTGCCACAACCACTTGGGATAGGGTCTGCACCTCAGGAAAACTGTCTCCGTGGGAAGCCGGCGTTTTGCAAAGGGGTCTCAGGGCCGTGTGCCTCGGCTGTCCCTCCGGCTCCCCAAAGCACAGGGACGAGGTGAGGGGCTTAGACCATGCCTGGGCAATGTTGTTTCTTACACCTGGGTGTGTGGCATTTTGTTGAGCTGACTACCCCCACTTGGGATAGGTGTTCCACAGCAAGCACCTATTGTTCGTCGGAACCCGTTTTTGCCACAGGGGTCTCCGGGCTGTGTTCGTTGGGGTTGAACTCCTGCTAGCAAAACCGCCGGGTTGAGGGAAGGGTTCAGACTGTGCCTGGGCCCTGTGGTCTCTTCCAGGTCAGTGTATGGCATTTCCTTCCCCTTGCCACAGGCACCTGGGAGCATGTCTGCACGTGGAGAAAGACTTTCCCGTGGGAAGCCGGGTTTTGTCAAACGGGTCCCAGTGCTCTGCTCCTCTCTTTTCACTCCTGCTGCCAGAAGCCCAGGGAGGATGGGAGGGCTTAGAACATGGCTGGGCACTGTGATTTCTTCCAGAGAAGTGGAGGGCATTTGCTTTACCTTGCCACAACCACTTGGGATAGGGTCTGCACCTCAGGAAAACTGTCTCCGTGGGAAGCCGGCTTTTTGCAAGGGGGTCTCAGGGCCGTGTGCCTCGGCTGACCCTCCGGCTCCCCAAAGCACAGGGACGAGGTGAGGTGCTTAGACCATGCCTGGGCAATGTTGTTTCTTACACCTGGGTGTGTGGCATTTTGTTGAGCTGGCTACCCCCACTTGGGATAGGTGTTCCACAGCAAGCACCTATTGTTCTTCGGAAGCCGTTTTTGCCCCAGGGGTCTCCGGGCTGTGTTCGTTGGGGTTGAACTCCTGCTAGCAAAACCGCCGGGTTGAGGGAAGGGTTCAGACTGTGCCTGGGCCCTGTGGTCTCTTCCAGGTCAGTGTATGGCATTTCCTTCCCCTTGCCCCAGGCACCTGGGAGCATGTCTGCACGTGGAGAAAGACTTTCCCGTGGGAAGCCGGGTTTTGTCCAACGGGTCCCAGTGCTCTGCTCCTCTCTTTTCACTCCTGCTGCCAGAAGCCCAGGGAGGATGGGAGGGCTTAGAACATGGCTGGGCACTGTGGTTTCTTCCAGAGAAGTGGAGGGCATTTGCTTTACCTTGCCACAACCACTTGGGATAGGGTCTGCACCTGAGGAAAACTGTCTCCGTGGGAAGCCGGCTTTTTTCAAAGGGGTCTCAGGGCCGTGTGCCTCGGCTGTCCCTCCGGCTCCCCAAAGCACAGGGACGAGGTGAGGGGCTTAGACCATGCCTGGGCAATGTTGTTTCTTACACCTGGGTGTGTGGCATTTTGTTGAGCTGGCTACCCCCACTTGGGATAGGTGTTCCACAGCAAGCACCTATTGTTCGTCGGAAGCCGTTTTTGCCCCAGGGGTCTCCGGGCTGTGTTCGTTGGGGTTGAACTCCTGCTAGCAAAACCGCCGGTTTGAGGGAAGGGTTCAGACTGTGCCTGGGCCCTGTGGTCTCTTCCAGGTCAGTGTATGGCATTTCCTTCCCCTTGCCCCAGGCACCTGGGAGCATGTCTGCACGTGGAGAAAGACTTTCCCGTGGGAAGCCGGGTTTTGTCAAACGGGTCCCAGTGCTCTGCTCCTCTCTTTTCACTCCTGCTGCCAGAAGCCCAGGGAGGATGGGAGGGCTTAGAACATGGCTGGGCACTGTGGTTTCTTCCAGAGAAGTGGAGGGCATTTGCTTTACCTTGCCACAACCACTTGGGATAGGGTCTGCACCTCAGGAAAACTGTTTCCGTGGGAAGCCGGCTTTTTGCAAAGGGGTCTCAGGGCCGTGTGCCTCGGCTGTCCCTCCGGCTCCCCAAAGCACAGGGACGAGGTGAGGGGCTTAGACCATGCCTGGGCAATGTTGTTTCTTACACCTGGGTGTGTGGCATTTTGTTGAGCTGGCTACCCCCACTTGGGATAGGTGTTCCACAGCAAGCACCTATTGTTCGTCGGAAGCCGTTTTTGCCCCAGGGTTCTCCGGGCTGTGTTCGTTGGGGTTGAACTCCTGCTAGCAAAACCGCCGGGTTGAGGGAAGGGTTCAGACTGTGCCTGGGCCCTGTGGTCTCTTCCAGGTCAGTGTATGGCATTTCCTTCCCCTTGCCACAGGCACCTGGGAGCATGTCTGCACGTGGAGAAAGATTTTCCCGTGGGAAGCCGGTTTTTGTCCAACGGGTCCCAGTGCTCTGCTCCTCTCTTTTCACTCCTGCTGCCAGAAGCCCAGGGAGGATGGGAGGGCTTAGATCATGGCTGGGCACTGTGGTTTCTTCCACAGAAGTGGAGGGCATTTGCTTTACCTTGCCACAACCACTTGGGATAGGGTCTGCACCTCAGGAAAACTGTCTCCGTGGGAAGCCGGCGTTTTGCAAAGGGGTCTCAGGGCCGTGTGCCTCGGCTGTCCCTCCGGCTCCCCAAAGCACAGGGACGAGGTGAGGGGCTTAGACCATGCCTGGGCAATGTTGTTTCTTACACCTGGGTGTGTGGCATTTTGTTGAGCTGACTACCCCCACTTGGGATAGGTGTTCCACAGCAAGCACCTATTGTTCGTCGGAACCCGTTTTTGCCACAGGGGTCTCCGGGCTGTGTTCGTTGGGGTTGAACTCCTGCTAGCAAAACCGCCGGGTTGAGGGAAGGGTTCAGACTGTGCCTGGGCCCTGTGCTCTCTTCCAGGTCAGTGTATGGCATTTCCTTCCCCTTGCCACAGGCACCTGGGAGCATGTCTGCACGTGGAGAAAGACTTTCCCGTGGGAAGCCGGGTTTTGTCAAACGGGTCCCAGTGCTCTGCTCCTCTCTTTTCACTCCTGCTGCCAGAAGCCCAGGGAGGATGGGAGGGCTTAGAACATGGCTGGGCACTGTGATTTCTTCCAGAGAAGTGGAGGGCATTTGCTTTACCTTGCCACAACCACTTGGGATAGGGTCTGCACCTCAGGAAAACTGTCTCCGTGGGAAGCCGGCTTTTTGCAAGGGGGTCTCAGGGCCGTGTGCCTCGGCTGACCCTCCGGCTCCCCAAAGCACAGGGACGAGGTGAGGTGCTTAGACCATGCCTGGGCAATGTTGTTTCTTACACGTGGGTGTGTGGCATTTTGTTGAGCTGGCTACCCCCACTTGGGATAGGTGTTCCACAGCAAGCACCTATTGTTCTTCGGAAGCCGTTTTTGCCCCAGGGGTCTCCGGGCTGTGTTCGTTGGGGTTGAACTCCTGCTAGCAAAACCGCCGGGTTGAGGGAAGGGTTCAGACTGTGCCTGGGCCCTGTGGTCTCTTCCAGGTCAGTGTATGGCATTTCCTTCCCCTTGCCCCAGGCACCTGGGAGCATGTCTGCACGTGGAGAAAGACTTTCCCGTGGGAAGCCGGGTTTTGTCCAACGGGTCCCAGTGCTCTGCTCCTCTCTTTTCACTCCTGCTGCCAGAAGCCCAGGGAGGATGGGAGGGCTTAGAACATGGCTGGGCACTGTGGTTTCTTCCAGAGAAGTGGAGGGCATTTGCTTTACCTTGCCACAACCACTTGGGATAGGGTCTGCACCTGAGGAAAACTGTCTCCGTGGGAAGCCGGCTTTTTTCAAAGGGGTCTCAGGGCCGTGTGCCTCGGCTGTCCCTCCGGCTCCCCAAAGCACAGGGACGAGGTGAGGGGCTTAGACCATGCCTGGGCAATGTTGTTTCTTACACCTGGGTGTGTGGCATTTTGTTGAGCTGGCTACCCCCACTTGGGATAGGTGTTCCACAGCAAGCACCTATTGTTCGTCGGAAGCCGTTTTTGCCCCAGGGGTCTCCGGGCTGTGTTCGTTGGGGTTGAACTCCTGCTAGCAAAACCGCCGGGTTGAGGGAAGGGTTCAGACTGTGCCTGGGCCCTGTGGTCTCTTCCAGGTCAGTGTATGGCATTTCCTTCCCCTTGCCCCAGGCACCTGGGAGCATGTCTGCACGTGGAGAAAGACTTTCCTGTGGGAAGCCATTTTTTGTCAAATGGGTCCCAGTGCTCTGCTCCTCTCTTTTCACTCCTGCTGCCAGAAGCCCAGGGAGGATGGGAGGGCTTAGAACATGGCTGGGCACTGTGGTTTCTTCCAGAGAAGTGGAGGGCATTTGCTTTACCTTGCCACAACCACTGGGGATAGGGTCTGCACCTCAGGAAAACTGTCTCCGTGGGAAGCCGGCTTTTTGCAAAGGGGTCTCAGGGCCGTGTGCCTCGGCTGTCCCTCCGGCTCCCCAAAGCACAGGGACGAGGTGAGGGGCTTAGACCATGCCTGGGCACTGTTGTTTCTTACACCTGGGTGTGTGGCATTTTGTTGAGCTGGCTACCCCCACTTGGGATAGGTGTTCCACAGCAAGCACCTATTCTTCGTCGGAAGCCGTTTTTGCCCCAGGGGTCTCCGGGCTGTGTTCGTTGGGGTTGAACTCCTGCTAGCAAAACCGCCGGGTTGAGGGAAGGGTTCAGACTGTGCCTGGGCCCTGTGGTCTCTTCCAGGTCAGTGTATGGCATTTCCTTCCCCTTGCCCCAGGCACCTGGGAGCATGTCTGCACGTGGAGAAAGACTTTCCCGTGGGAAGCCGGTTTTTGTCAAACGGGTCCCAGTGCTCTGCTCCTCTCTTTTCACTCCTGCTGCCAGAAGCCCAGGGAGGATGGGAGGGCTTAGAACATGGCTGGGCACTGTGGTTTCTTCCAGAGAAGTGGAGGGCATTTGCTTTACCTTGCCACAACCACTTGGGATAGGGTGTGCACCTCAGGAAAACTGTCTCCGTGGGAAGCCGGCTTTTTGCAAAGGGGTCTCAGGGCCGTGTGCCTCGGCTGTCCCTCCGGCTCCCCAAAGCACAGGGACGAGGTGAGGGGCTTAGACCATGCCTGGGCAATGTTGTTTCTTACACCTGGGTGTGTGGCATTTTGTTGAGCTGGCTACCCCCACTTGGGATAGGTGTTCCACAGCAAGCACCTATTGTTCGTCGGAAGCCGTTTTTGCCCCAGGGGTCTCCGGTCTGTGTTCCTTGGGGTTGAACTCCTGCTAGCAAAACCGCCGGGTTGAGGTAAGGGTTCAGACTGTGCCTGGGCCCTGTGGTCTCTTCCAGGTCAGTGTATGGCATTTCCTTCCCCTTGCCCCAGGCACCTGGGAGCATGTCTGCACGTGGAGAAAGACTTTCCCGTGGGAAGCCGGGTTTTGTCCAACGGGTCCCAGTGCTCTGCTCCTCTCTTTTCACTCCTGCTGCCAGAAGCCCAGGGAGGATGGGAGGGCTTAGAACATGGCTGGGCACTGTGGTTTCTTCCAGAGAAGTGGAGGGCATTTGCTTTACCTTGCCACAACCACTTGGGATAGGGTCTGCACCTCAGGAAAACTGTCTCCGTGGGAAGCCGGCTTTTTGCAAGGGGGTCTCAGGGCCGTGTGCCTCGGCTGACCCTCCGGCTCCCCAAAGCACAGGGACGAGGTGAGGTGCTTAGACCATGCCTGGGCAATGTTGTTTCTTACACCTGGGTGTGTGGCATTTTGTTGAGCTGGCTACCCCCACTTGGGATAGGTGTTCCACAGCAAGCACCTATTCTTCGTCGGAAGCCGTTTTTGCCCCAGGGGTCTCCGGGCTGTGTTCGTTGGGGTTGAACTCCTGCTAGCAAAACCGCCGGGTTGAGGGAAGGGTTCAGACTGTGCCTGGGCCCTGTGGTCTCTTCCAGGTCAGTGTATGGCATTTCCTTCCCCTTGCCCCAGGCACCTGGGAGCATGTCTGCACGTGGAGAAAGACTTTCCCGTGGGAAGCCGGGTTTTGTCAAACGGGTCCCAGTGCTCTGCTCCTCTCTTTTCACTCCTGCTGCCAGAAGCCCAGGGAGGATGGGAGGGCTTAGAACATGGCTGGGCACTGTGGTTTCTTCCAGAGAAGTGGAGGGCATTTGCTTTACCTTGCCACAACCACTTGGGATAGGGTCTGCACCTCAGGAAAACTGTCTCCGTGGGAAGCCGGCTTTTTGCAAAGGGGTCTCAGGGCCGTGTGCCTCGGCTGTCCCTCCGGCTCCCCAAAGCACAGGGACGAGGTGAGGGGCTTAGACCATGCCTGGGCAATGTTGTTTCTTACACCTGGGTGTGTGGCATTTTTTTGAGCTGGCTACCCCCACTTGGGATAGGTGTTCCACAGCAAGCACCTATTGTTCGTCGGAAGCCGTTTTTGCCCCAGGGGTCTCCGGGCTGTGTTCGTTGGGGTTGAACTCCTGCTAGCAAAACCGCCGGGTTGAGCAAGGGTTCAGACTGTGCCTGGGCCCTGTGGTCTCTTCCAGGTCAGTGTATGGCATTTCCTTCCCCTTGCCCCAGGCACCTGGGAGCATGTCTGCACGTGGAGAAAGACTTTCCTGTGGGAAGCCGTTTTTTGTCAAATGGGTCCCAGTGCTCTGCTCCTCTCTTTTCACTCCTGCTGCCAGAAGCCCAGGGAGGATGGGAGGGCTTAGAACATGGCTGGGCACTGTGGTTTCTTCCAGAGAAGTGGAGGGCATTTGCTTTACCTTGCCACAACCACTTGGGATAGGGTGTGCACCTCAGGAAAACTGTCTCCGTGGGAAGCCGGCTTTTTGCAAAGGGGTCTCAGGGCCGTGTGCCTCGGCTGTCCCTCCGGCTCCCCAAAGCACAGGGACGAGGTGAGGGGCTTAGACCATGCCTGGGCAATGTTGTTTCTTACACCTGGGTGTGTGGCATTTTGTTGAGCTGGCTACCCCCACTTGGGATAGGTGTTCCACAGCAAGCACCTATTGTTCGTCGGAAGCCGTTTTTGCCCCAGGGGTCTCCGGGCTGTGTTCGTTGGGGTTGAACTCCTGCTAGCAAAACCGCCGGGTTGAGGGAAGGGTTCAGACTGTGCCTGGGCCCTGTGGTCTCTTCCAGGTCAGTGTATGGCATTTCCTTCCCCTTGCCCCAGGCACCTGGGAGCATGTCTGCACGTGGAGAAAGACTTTCCCGTGGGAAGCCGGGTTTTGTCCAACGGGTCCCAGTGCTCTGCTCCTCTCTTTTCACTCCTGCTGCCAGAAGCCCAGGGAGGATGGGAGGGCTTAGATCATGGCAGGGCACTGTGGTTTCTTCCACAGAAGTGGAGGGCATTTGCTTTACCTTGCCACAATCACTTGGGATAGGGTCTGCACCTCAGGAAAACTGTCTCCGTGGAAAGCCGGCTTTTTGCAAAGGGGTCTCAGGGCCGTGTGCCTCGGCTGTCCCTCCGGCTCCCCAAAGCACAGGGACGAGGTGAGGGGCTTAGACCATGCCTGGGCAATGTTGTTTCTTACACCTGGGTGTGTGGCATTTTGTTGAGCTGGCTACCCCCACTTGGGATAGGTGTTCCACAGCAAGCACCTATTGTTCGTCGGAAGCCGTTTTTGCCCCAGGGGTCTCCGGGCTGTGTTCGTTGGGGTTGAACTCCTGCTAGCAAAACCGCCGGGTTGAGGGAAGGGTTCAGACTGTGCCTGGGCCCTGTGGTCTCTTCCAGGTCAGTGTATGGCATTTCCTTCCCCTTGCCCCAGGCACCTGGGAGCATGTCTGCACGTGGAGAAAGACTTTCCCGTGGGAAGCCGGTTTTTGTCAAACGGGTCCCAGTGCTCTGCTCCTCTCTTTTCACTCCTGCTGCCAGAAGCCCAGGGAGGATGGGAGGGCTTAGAACATGGCTGGGCACTGTGGTTTCTTCCAGAGAAGTGGAGGGCATTTGCTTTACCTTGCCACAACCACTTGGGATAGGGTGTGCACCTCAGGAAAACTGTCTCCGTGGGAAGCCGGCTTTTTGCAAAGGGGTCTCAGGGCCGTGTGCCTCGGCTGTCCCTCCGGCTCCCCAAAGCACAGGGACGAGGTGAGGGGCTTAGACCATGCCTGGGCAATGTTGATTCTTACACCTGGGTGTGTGGCATTTTGTTGAGCTGGCTACCCCCACTTGGGATAGGTGTTCCACAGCAAGCACCTATTGTTCGTCGGAAGCCGTTTTTGCCCCAGGGGTCTCCGGTCTGTGTTCCTTGGGGTTGAACTCCTGCTAGCAAAACCGCCGGGTTGAGGGAAGGGTTCAGACTGTGCCTGGGCCCTGTGGTCTCTTCCAGGTCAGTGTATGGCATTTCCTTCCCCTTGCCCCAGGCACCTGGGAGCATGTCTGTACGTGGAGAAAGACTTTCCCGTGGGAAGCCGGGTTTTGTCCAACGGGTCCCAGTGCTCTGCTCCTCTCTTTTCACTCCTGCTGCCAGAAGCCCAGGGAGGATGGGAGGGCTTAGAACATGGCTGGGCACTGTGGTTTCTTCCAGAGAAGTGGAGGGCATTTGCTTTACCTTGCCACAACCACTTGGGATAGGGTTTGAACCTAAGGAAAACTGTCTCCGTGGGAAGCCGGCTTTTTGCAAAGGGGTCTCAGGGCCGTGTGCTTCGGCTGTCCCTCCGGCTCCCCAAAGCACAGGGACGAGGTGAGGGGCTTAGACCATGCCTGGGCAATGTTGTTTCTTACACCTGGGTGTGTGGCATTTTGTTGAGCTGGCTACCCCCACTTGGGATAGGTGTTCCACAGCAAGCACCTATTGTTCGTCGGAAGCCGTTTTTGCCCCAGGGGTCTCCGGGCTGTGTTCGTTGGGGTTGAACTCCTGCTAGCAAAACCGCCGGGTTGAGGGAAGGGTTCAGACTGTGCCTGGGCCCTGTGGTCTCTTCCAGGTCTGTGTATGGCATTTCCTTCCCCTTGCCCCAGGCACCTGGGAGCATGTCTGCACGTGGAGAAAGACTTTCCCGTGGGAAGCCGGGTTTTGTCAAACGGGTCCCAGTGCTCTGCTCCTCTCTTTTCACTCCTGCTGCCAGAAGCCCAGGGAGGATGGGAGGGCTTAGAACATGGCTGGGCACTGTGGTTTCTTGCAGAGAAGTGGAGGGCATTTGCTTTACCTTGCCACAACCACTTGGGATAGGGTCTGCACCTCAGGAAAACTGTTTCCGTGGGAAGCCGGCTTTTTGCAAAGGGGTCTCAGGGCCGTGTGCCTCGGCTGTCCCTCCGGCTCCCCAAAGCACAGGGACGAGGTGAGGGGCTTAGACCATGCCTGGGCAATGTTGTTTCTTACACCTGGGTGTGTGGCATTTTGTTGAGCTGGCTACCCCCACTTGGGATAGGTGTTCCACAGCAAGCACCTATTGTTCGTCGGAAGCCGTTTTTGCCCCAGGGGTCTCCGGGCTGTGTTCCTTGGGGTTGAACTCCTGCTAGCAAAACCGCCGCGTTGAGGGAAGGGTTCAGACTGTGCCTGGGCCCTGTGGTCTCTTCCAGGTCAGTGTATGGCATTTCCTTCCCCTTGCCACAGGCACCTGGGAGCATGTCTGCACGTGGAGAAAGACTTTCCCGTGGGAAGCCGGGTTTTGTCAAACGGGTCCCAGTGCTCTGCTCCTCTCTTTTCACTCCTGCTGCCAGAAGCCCAGGGAGGATGGGAGGGCTTAGAACATGGCTGGGCACTGTGGTTTCTTCCAGAGAAGTGGAGGGCATTTGCTTTACCTTGCCACAACCACTTGGGATAGGGTGTGCACCTCAGGAAAACTGTCTCCGTGGGAAGCCGGCTTTCTGCAAGGGGGTCTCAGGGCCGTGTGCCTCGGCTGACCCTCCGGCTCCCCAAAGCACAGGGACGAGGTGAGGGGCTTAGACCATGCCTCGGCAATGTTGTTTCTTACACTTGGGTGTGTGGCATTTTGTTGAGCTGGCTACCCCCACTTGGGATAGGTGTTCCACAGCAAGCACCTATTGTTCGTCGGAAGCCGTTTTTGCCCCAGGGGTCTCCGGGCTGTGTTCGTTGGGGTTGAACTCCTGCTAGCAAAACCGCCGGGTTGAGGGAAGGGTTCAGACTGTGCCTGGGCCCTGTGGTCTCTTCCAGGTCAGTGTATGGCATTTCCTTCCCCTTCCCCAGGCACCTGGGAGCATGTCTGCACGTGGAGAAAGACTTTCCCGTGGGAAGCCGGGTTTTGTCAAACGGGTCCCAGTGCTCTGCTCCTCTCTTTTCACTCCTGCTGCCAGAAGCCCAGGGAGGATGGGAGGGCTTAGAACATGGCTGGGCACTGTGGTTTCTTCCAGAGAAGTGGAGGGCATTTGCTTTACCTTGCCACAACCACTTGGGATAGGGTCTGCACCTCAGGAAAACTGTCTCCGTGGGAAGCCGGCTTTTTGCAAAGGGAACTCAGGGCCGTGTGCCTCGGCTGTCCGTCCGGCTCCCCAAAGCACAGGGACGAGGTGAGGGGCTTAGACCATGCCTCGGCAATGTTGTTTCTTACACCTGGGTGTGTGGCATTTTGTTGAGCTGGCTACCCCCACTTGGGATAGGTGTTCCACAGCAAGCACCTATTGTTCGTCGGAAGCCGTTTTTGCCCCAGGGGTCTCCGGGCTATGTTCGTTGGAGTTGAACTCCTGCTAGCAAAACCGCCGGGTTGAGGGAAGGGTTCAGACTGTGCCAGGGCCCTGTGGTCTCTTCCAGGTCAGTGTATGGCATTTCCTTCCCCTTGCCCCAGGCACCTGGGAGCATGTCTGCACGTGGAGAAAGACTTTCCCGTGGGAAGCCGGTTTTTGTCAAACGGGTCCCAGTGCTCTGCTCCTCTCTTTTCACTCCTGCTGCCAGAAGCCCAGGGAGGATGGGAGGGCTTAGAACATGGCTGGGCACTGTGGTTTCTTCCAGAGAAGTGGAGGGCATTTGCTTTACCTTGCCACAACCACTTGGGATAGGGTCTGCACCTCAGGAAAACTGTCTCCGTGGGAAGCCGGCTTTTTCCAAAGGGTCTCAGGGCCGTGGGCCTCGGCTGTCCCTCCGGCTCCCCAAAGCACAGGGACGAGTGAGGGGCTTAGACCATGCCTGGGCAATGTTGTTTCTTACACCTGGGTGTGTGGCATTTTGTTGAGCTAGCTACCCCCACCTCGGATAGGTGTTCCACAGCAAGCACCTATTGTTCGTCGGAAGCCGTTTTTGCCCCAGGGGTCTCCGGGCTGTGTTCGTTGGGGTTGAACTCCTGCTAGCAAACCCGCCGGGTTGAGGGAAGGGTTCAGACTGTGCCTGGGCCCTGTGGTCTCTTCCAGGTCAGTGTATGGCATTTCCTTCCCCTTGCCCCAGGCACCTGGGAGCATGTCTGCACGTGGAGAAAGACTTTCCCGTGGGAAGCCGGTTTTTGTCAAACGGGTCCCAGTGCTCTGCTCCTCTCTTTTCACTCCTGCTGCCAGAAGCCCAGGGAGGATGGGAGGGCTTAGAACATGGCTGGGCACTGTGGTTTCTTCCAGAGAAGTGGAGGGCATTTGCTTTACCTTGCCACAACCACTTGGGATAGGGTGTGCACCTCAGGAAAACTGTCTCCGTGGGAAGCCGGCTTTTTGCAAAGGGGTCTCAGGGCCGTGTGCCTCGGCTGTCCCTCCGGCTCCCCAAAGCACAGGGACGAGGTGAGGGTCTTAGACCGTGCCTGGGCAATGTTGTTTCTTACACCTGGGTGTGTGGCATTTTGTTGAGCTGGCTACCCCCACTTGGGATAGGTGTTCCACAGCAAGCACCTATTGTTCGTCGGAAGCCGTTTTTGCCCCAGGGGTCTCCGGGCTGTGTTCGTTGGGGTTGAACTCCTGCTAGCAAAACCGCCGGGTTGAGGGAAGGGTTCAGACTATGCCTGGGCCCTGTGGTCTCTTCCAGGTCAGTGTATGGCATTTCCTTCCCCTTGCCCCAGGCACCTGGGAGCATGTCTGCACGTGGAGAAAGACTTTCCCGTGGGAACCCATTTTTTGTCAAACGGGTCCCAGTGCTCTGCTCCTCTCTTTTCACTCCTGCTGCCAGAAGCCCAGGGAGGATGGGAGGGCTTAGAACATGGCTGGGCACTGTGGTTTCTTGCAGAGAAGTGGAGGGCATTTGCTTTACCTTGCCACAGCCACGTGGGATAGGGTGTGCACCTCAGGAAAACTGTCTCCGTGGGAAGCCGGCTTTTTGCAAAGGGGTCTCAGGGCCGTGTGCCTCGGCTGTCCCTCCGGCTCCCCAAAGCACAGGGACGAGGTGAGGGGCTTAGACCATGCCTGGGCAATGTTGTTTCTTACACCTGGGTGTGTGGCATTTTGTTGAGCTGGCTACCCCCACTTGGGATAGGTGTTCCACAGCAAGCACCTATTGTTCGTCGGAAGCCGTTTTTCCCCAGGGGTCTCCGGGCTGTGTTCGTTGGGGTTGAATTCCTGCTAGCAAAACCGCCGGGTTGAGGGGAGGGTTCAGACTGTGCCTGGGCCCTGTGGTCTCTTCCAGGTCAGTGTATGGCATTTCCTTCCCCTTGCCACAGGCACCTGGGAGCATGTCTGCACGTGGAGAAAGACTTTCCCGTGGGAAGCCGGTTTTTGTCAAACGGGTCCCAGTGCTCTGCTCCTCTCTTTTCACTCCTGCTGCCAGAAGCCCAGGGAGGATGGGAGGGCTTAGAACATGGCTGGGCACTGTGGTTTCTTCCAGAGAAGTGGAGGGCATTTGCTTTACCTTGCCACAACCACTTGGGATAGGGTGTGCATCTCAGGAAAACTGTCTCCGTGGGAAGCCGGCTTTTTGCAAGGGGGTCTCAGGGCCGTGTGCCTCGGCTGTCCCTCCGGCTCCCCAAAGCACAGGGACGAGGTGAGGGGCTTAGACCATGCCTGGGCAATGTTGTTTCTTACACCTGGGTGTGTGGCATTTTGTTGAGCTGGCTACCCCCACTTGGGATAGGTGTTCCACAGCAAGCACCTATTGTTCGTCGGAAGCCGTTTTAGCCCCAGGGGTCTCCGGGCTGTGTTCGTTGGGGTTGAACTCCTGCTAGCAAAACCGCCGGGTTGAGGGAAGGGTTCAGACTGTGCCTGGGCCCTGTGGTCTCTTCCAGGTCAGTGTATGGCATTTCCTTCCCCTTGCCCCAGGCACCTGGGAGCATGTCTGCACGTGGAGAAAGACTTTCCCGTGGGAAGCCGGTTTTTGTCAAACGGGTCCCAGTGCTCTGCTCCTCTCTTTTCACTCCTGCTGCCAGAAGTCCAGGGAGGATGGGAGGGCTTAGAACATGGCTGGGCACTGTGGTTTCTTCCAGAGAAGTGGAGGGCATTTGCTTTACCTTGCCACAACCACTTGGGATAGGGTGTGCACCTCAGGAAAACTGTCTCCGTGGGAAGCCGGCTTTTTGCAAGGGATCTCAGGGCCGTGTGCCTCGGCTGACCCTCCGGCTCCCCAAAGCACAGGGACGAGGTGAGGGGCTTAGACCATGCCTGGGCAATGTTGTTTCTTACACCTGGGTGTGTGGCATTTTGTTGAGCTGGCTACCCCCACTTGGGATAGGTGTTCCACAGCAAACACCTATTGTTCGTCGGAAGCCGTTTTTGCCCCAGGGGTCTCCGGGCTGTGTTCGTTGGGGTTGAACTCCTGCTAGCAAATCCGCCGGGTTGAGGGAAGGGTTCAGACTGTGCCTGGGCCCTGTGGTCTCTTCCAGGTCTGTGTATGGCATTTCCTTCCCCTTGCCCCAGGCACCTGGGAGCATGTCTGCACGTGGAGAAAGACTTTCCCGTGGGAAGCCGGGTTTTGTCAAACGGGTCCCAGTGCTCTGCTCCTCTCTTTTCACTCCTGCTGCCAGAAGCCCAGGGAGGATGGGAGGGCTTAGAACATGGCTGGGCACTGTGGTTTCTTCCAGAGAAGTGGAGGGCATTTGCTTTACCTTGCCACAACCACTTGGGATAGGGTCTGCACCTCAGGAAAACTGTCTCCGTGGGAAGCCGGCTTTTTGCAAAGGGGTCTCAGGGCCGTGTGCTTCGGCTGTCCCTCCGGCTCCCCAAAGCACAGGGACGAGGTGAGGGGCTTAGACCATGCCTGGGCAATGTTGTTTCTTACACTTGGGTGTGTGGCATTTTGTTGAGCTGGCTACCCCCACTTGGGATAGGTGTTCCACAGCAAGCACCTATTGTTCGTCGGAAGCCGTTTTTGCCCCAGGGGTCTCCGGGCTGTGTTCGCTGGGGTTGAACTCCTGCTAGCAAAACCGCCGGGTTGAGGGAAGGGTTCAGACTGTGCCTGGGCCCTGTGGTCTCTTCCAGGTCAGTGTATGGCATTTCCTTCCCCTTGCCACAGGCACCTGGGAGCATGTCTGCACGTGGAGAAAGACTTTCCCGTGGGAAGCCGGGTTTTGTCAAACGGGTCCCAGTGCTCTGCTCCTCTCTTTTCACTCCTGCTGCCAGAAGCCCAGGGAGGATGGGAGGGCTTAGAACATGGCTGGGCACTGTGGTTTCTTCCAGAGAAGTGGAGGGCATTTGCTTTACCTTGCCACAACCACTTGGGATAGGGTGTGCACCTCAGGAAAACTGTCTCCGTGGGAAGCCGGCTTTTTGCAAAGGGGTCTCAGGGCCGTGTGCCTCGGCTTCCCTCCGGCTCCCCAAAGCACAGGGACGAGGTGAGGGGCTTAGACCATGCCTGGGCAATGTTGTTTCTTACACCTGGGTGTGTGGCATTTTGTTGAGCTGGCTACCCCCACTTGGGATAGGTGTTCCACAGCAAGCACCTATTGTTCGTCGGTAGCCGTTTTTGCCCCAGGGGTCTCCGGGCTGTGTTCGTTGGGGTTGAACTCCTGCTAGCAAAACCGCTGGGTTGAGGGAAGTGTTCAGACTGTGCCTGGGCACTGTGGTCTCTTCCAGGTCAGTGTATGGCATTTCCTTCCCCTTCCCACAGGCACCTGGGAGCATGTCTGCACGTGGAGAAAGACTTTCCCGTGGGAAGCCGGGTTTTGTCAAACGGGTCCCAGTGCTCTGCTCCTCTCTTTTCACTCCTGCTGCCAGAAGCCCAGGGAGGATGGGAGGGCTTAGAACATGGCTTGGCACTGTGGTTTCTTCCAGAGAAGTGGAGGGCATTTGCTTTACCTTGCCACAACCACTTGGGATAGGGTCTGAACCTCAGGAAAACTGTCTCCGTGGGAAGCCGGCTTTTTGCAAAGGGGTCTCAGGGCCGTGTGCTTCGGCTGTCCCTCCGACTCCCCAAAGCACAGGGACGAGGTGAGGGGCTTAGACCAAGCCTGGGCAATGTTGTTTCTTACACCTGGGTGTGTGGCATTTTGTTGAGCTGGCTACCCCCACTTGGGATAGGTGTTCCACAGCAAGCACCTATTGTTCGTCGGAAGCCGTTTTTGCCCCAGGGGTCTCCGGGCTGTGTTCGTTGGGGTTGAACTCCTGCTAGCAAAACCGCCGGGTTGAGGGAAGGGTTCAGACTGTGCCTGGGCCCTGTGGTCTCTTCCAGGTCAGTGTATCGCATTTCCTTCCCCTTGCCCCAGGCACCTGGGAGCATGTCTGCACGTGGAGAAAGACTTTCCCGTGGGAAGCCGGTTTTTGTCAAACGGGTCCCAGTGCTCTGCTCCTCTCTTTTCACTCCTGCTGCCAGAAGTCCAGGGAGGATGGGAGGGCTTAGAACATGGCTGGGCACTGTGGTTTCTTCCAGAGAAGTGGAGGGCATTTGCTTTACCTTGCCACAACCACTTGGGATAGGGTGTGCACCTCAGGAAAACTGTCTCCGTGGGAAGCCGGCTTTTTGCAAGGGGGTCTCAGGGCCGTGTGCCTCGGCTGACCCTCCGGCTCCCCAAAGCACAGGGACGAGGTGAGGGGCTTAGACCATGCCTCGGCAATGTTGTTTCTTACGCCTGGGTGTGTGGCATTTTGTTGAGCTGGCTACCCCCACTTGGGATAGGTGTTCCACAGCAAACACCTATTGTTCGTCGGAAGCCGTTTTTGCCCCAGGGGTCTCCGGGCTGTGTTCGTTGGGGTTGAACTCCTGCTAGCAAATCCGCCGGGTTGAGGGAAGGGTTCAGACTGTGCCTGGGCCCTGTGGTCTCTTCCAGGTCTGTGTATGGCATTTCCTTCCCCTTGCCCCAGGCACCTGGGAGCATGTCTGCACGTGGAGAAAGACTTTCCCGTGGGAAGCCGGGTTTTGTCAAACGGGTCCCAGTGCTCTGCTCCTCTCTTTTCACTCCTGCTGCCAGAAGCCCAGGGAGGATGGGAGGGCTTAGAACATGGCTGGGCACTGTGGTTTCTTCCAGAGAAGTGGAGGGCATTTGCTTTACCTTGCCACAACCACTTGGGATAGGGTGTGCACCTCAGGAAAACTGTCTCCGTGGGAAGCCGGCTTTTTGCAAAGGGGTCTCAGGGCCGTGTGCTTCGGCTGTCCCTCCGGCTCCCCAAAGCAGAGGGACGAGGTGAGGGGCTTAGACCATGCCTGGGCAATGTTGTTTCTTACACTTGGGTGTGTGGCATTTTGTTGAGCTGGCTACCCCCACTTGGGATAGGTGTTCCACAGCAAGCACCTATTGTTCGTCGGAAGCCGTTTTTGCCCCAGGGGTCTCCGGGCTGTGTTCGTTGGGGTTGAACTCCTGCTAGCAAAACCGCCGGGTTGAGGGAAGGGTTCAGACTGTGCCTGGGCCCTGTGGTCTCTTCCAGGTCAGTGTATGGCATTTCCTTCCCCTTCCCCAGGCACCTGGGAGCATGTCTGCACGCGGAGAAAGACTTTCCCGTGGGAAGCCGGGTTTTGTCAAACGGGTCCCAGTGCTCTGCTCCTCTCTTTTCACTCCTGCTGCCAGAAGCCCAGGGAGGATGGGAGGGCTTAGAACATGGCTGGGCACTGTGGTTTCTTCCAGAGAAGTGGAGGGCATTTGCTTTACCTTGCCACAACCACTTGGGATAGGGTCTGCACCTCAGGAAAACTGTCTCCGTGGGAAGCCGGCTTTTTGCAAAGGGGTCTCAGGGCCGTGTGCCTCGGCTGTCCGTCCGGCTCCCCAAAGCACAGGGACGAGGTGAGGGGCTTAGACCATGCCTCGGCAATGTTGTTTCTTACACCTGGGTGTGTGGCATTTTGTTGAGCTGGCTACCCCCACTTGGGATAGGTGTTCCACAGCAAGCACCTATTGTTCGTCGGAAGCCGTTTTTGCCCCAGGGGTCTCCGGGCTATGTTCGTTGGAGTTGAACTCCTGCTAGCAAAACCGCCGGGTTGAGGGAAGGGTTCAGACTGTGCCAGGGCCCTGTGGTCTCTTCCAGGTCAGTGTATGGCATTTCCTTCCCCTTGCCCCAGGCACCTGGGAGCATGTCTGCACGTGGAGAAAGACTTTCCCGTGGGAAGCCGGTTTTTGTCAAACGGGTCCCAGTGCTCTGCTCCTCTCTTTTCACTCCTGCTGCCAGAAGCCCAGGGAGGATGGGAGGGCTTAGAACATGGCTGGGCACTGTGGTTTCTTCCAGAGAAGTGGAGGGCATTTGCTTTACCTTGCCACAACCACTTGGGATAGGGTCTGCACCTCAGGAAAACTGTCTCCGTGGGAAGCCGGCTTTTTCCAAAGGGTCTCAGGGCCGTGTGCCTCGGCTGTCCCTCCGGCTCCCCAAAGCACAGGGACGAGGTGAGGGGCTTAGACCATGCCTGGGCAATGTTGTTTCTTACACCTGGGTGTGTGGCATTTTGTTGAGCTAGCTACCCCCACTCGGATAGGTGTTCCACAGCAAGCACCTATTGTTCGTCGGAAGCCGTTTTTGCCCCAGGGGTCTCTGGGCTGTGTTCGTTAGGGTTGAACTCCTGCTAGCAAACCCGCCGGGTTGAGGGAAGGGTTCAGACTGTGCCTGGGCCCTGTGGTCTCTTCCAGGTCAGTGTATGGCATTTCCTTCCCCTTGCCCCAGGCACCTGGGAGCATGTCTGCACGTGGAGAAAGACTTTCCCGTAGGAAGCCGGTTTTTATCAAGCGGGTCCCAGTGCTCTGCTCCTCTCTTTTCACTCCTGCTGCCAGAAGCCCAGGGAGGATGGGAGGGCTTAGAACATGGCTGGGCACTGTGGTTTCTTCCAGAGACGTGGAGGGCATTTGCTTTACCTTGCCACAACCACTTGGGATAGGGTGTGCACCTCAGGAAAACTGTCTCCGTGGGAAGCCGGCTTTTTGCAAAGGGGTCTCAGGGCCGTGTGCCTCGGCTGTCCCTCCGGCTCCCCAAAGCACAGGGACGAGGTGAGGGGCTTAGACCGTGCCTGGGCAATGTTGTTTCTTACACCTGGGTGTGTGGCATTTTGTTGAGCTGGCTACCCACACTTGGGATAGGTGTTCCACAGCAAGCACCTATTGTTCGTCGGAAGCCGTTTTTGCCCCAGGGGTCTCCGGGCTGTGTTCGTTGGGGTTGAACTCCTGCTAGCAAAACCACCGGGTTGAGGGAAGGGTTCAGACTGTGCCTGGGCCCTGTGGTCTCTTCCAGGTCAGTGTATGGCATTTCCTTCCCCTTGCCCCAGGCACCTGGGAGCATGTCTGCACGTGGAGAAAGACTTTCCCGTGGGAAGCCAGTTTTTGTCAAACGGGTCCCAGTGCTCTGCTCCTCTCTTTTCACTCCTGCTGCCAGAAGCCCAGGGAGGATGGGAGGGCTTAGAACATGGCTGGGCACTGTGGTTTCTTGCAGAGAAGTGGAGGGCATTTGCTTTACCTTGCCACAACCACTTGGGATAGGGTGTGCACCTCAGGAAAACTGTCTCCGTGGGAAGCCGGCTTTTTGCAAAGGGGTCTCAGGGCCGTGTGCCTCGGCTGTCCCTCCGGCTCCCCAAAGCACAGGGACGAGGTGAGGGGCTTAGACCATGCCTGGGCAATGTTGTTTCTTACACCTGGGTGTGTGGCATTTTGTTGAGCTGGCTACCCCCACTTGGGATAGGTGTTCCACAGCAAGCACCTATTGTTCGTCGGAAGCCGTTTTTGCCCCAGGGGTCTCCGGGCTGTGTTCGTTGGGGTTGAACTCCTGCTAGCAAAACCGCCGGGTTGAGGGAAGCGTTCAGACTGTGCTTGGGCCCTGTGGTCTCTGCCAGGTCAGTGTATGGCATTTCCTTCCCCATGCCACAGGCACCTGGGAGCATGTCTGCACGTGGAGAAAGACTTTCCCGTGGGAAGCCGGGTTTTGTCAAACCGTTCCCAGTGCTCTGCTCCTCTCTTTTCTCTCCTGCTGCCAGAAGCCCAGGGAGGATGGGAGGGCTTAGAACATGGCTGGGCACTGTGGTTTCTTCCAGAGAAGTGGAGGGCATTTGCTTTACCTTGCCACAACCACTTGGGATAGGGTGTGCACCTCAGGAAAACTGTCTCCGTGGGAAGCCGGCTTTTTGCAAGGGGGTCTCAGGGCCGTGTGCCTCGGCTGACCCTCCGGCTCCCCAAAGCACAGGGACGAGGTGAGGGGCTTAGACCATGCCTGGGCAATGTTGTTTCTTACACCTGGGTGTGTGGCATTTTGTTGAGCTGGCTACCCCCACTTGGGATAGGTGTTCCACAGCAAGCACCTATTGTTCGTCGGAAGCCGTTTTTGCCCCAGGGGTCTCCGGGCTATGTTCGTTGGAGTTGAACTCCTGCTAGCAAAACCGCCGGGTTGAGGGAAGGGTTCAGACTGTGCCAGGGCCCTGTGGTCTCTTCCAGGTCAGTGTATGGCATTTCCTTCCCCTTGCCCCAGGCACCTGGGAGCATGTCTGCACGTGGAGAAAGACTTTCCCGTGGGAAGCCGGGTTTTGTCAAACGGGTCCCAGTGCTCTGCTCCTCTCTTTTCACTCCTGCTGCCAGAAGCCCAGGGAGGATGGGAGGGCTTAGAACATGGCTGGGCACTGTGGTTTCTTCCAGAGAAGTGGAGGGCATTTGCTTTACCTTGCCACAACCACTTGGGATAGGGTCTGCACCTCAGGAAAACTGTCTCCGTGGGAAGCCGGCTTTTTCCAAAGGGTATCAGGGCCGTGTGCCTCGGCTGTCCCTCCGGCTCCCCAAAGCACAGGGACGAGGTGAGGGGCTTAGACCATGCCTGGGCAATGTTGTTTCTTACACCTGGGTGTGTGGCATTTTGTTGAGCTAGCTACCCCCACCTCGGATAGGTGTTCCACAGCAAGCACCTATTGTTCGTCGGAAGCCGTTTTTGCCCCAGGGGTCTCCGGGCTGTGTTCGTTAGGGTTGAACTCCTGCTAGCAAACCCGCCGGGTTGAGGGAAGGGTTCAGACTGTGCCTGGGCCCTGTGGTCTCTTCCAGGTCAGTGTATGGCATTTCCTTCCCCTTGCCCCAGGCACCTGGGAGCATGTCTGCACGTGGAGAAATACTTTCCCGTGGGAAGCCGGTTTTTGTCAAACGGGTCCCAGTGCTCTGCTCCTCTCTTTTCACTCCTGCTGCCAGAAGCCCAGGGAGGATGGGAGGGCTTAGAACATGGCTGGGCACTGTGGTTTCTTCCAGAGAAGTGGAGGGCATTTGCTTTACCTTGCCACAACCACTTGGGATAGGGTGTGCACCTCAGGAAAACTGTCTCCGTGGGAAGCCGGCTTTTTGCAAAGGGGTCTCAGGGCCGTGTGCCTCGGCTGTCCCTCCGGCTCCCCAAAGCACAGGGACGAGGTGAGGGGCTTAGACCATGCCTGGGCAATGTTGTTTCTTACACCTGGGTGTGTGGCCTTTTGTTGAGCTGGCTACCCCCACTTGGGATAGGTGTTCCACAGCAAGCACCTATTGTTCGTCGGAAGCCGTTTTTGCCCCAGGGGTCTCCGGGCTGTGTTCGTTGGGGTTGAACTCCTGCTAGCAAAACCGCCGGGTTGAGGGAAGGGTTCAGACTGTGCCTGGGCCCTGTGGTCTCTTCCAGGTCAGTGTATGGCATTTCCTTCCCCTTGCCCCAGGCACCTGGGAGCATGTCTGCACGTGGAGAAAGACTTTCCCGTGGGAAGCCTGGTTTTGTCAAACGGGTCCCAGTGCTCTGCTCCTCTCTTTTCACTCCTGCTGCCAGAAGCCCAGGGAGGATGGGAGGGCTTAGAACATGGCTGGGCACTGTGGTTTCTTCCAGAGAAGTGGAGGGCATTTGCTTTACCTTGCCACAACCACTTGGGATAGGGTCTGCACCTCAGGAAAACTGTTTCCGTGGGAAGCCGGCTTTTTGCAAAGGGGTCTCAGGGCCGTGTGCCTCGGCTGTCCCTCCGGCTCCCCAAAGCACAGGGACGAGGTGAGGGGCTTAGACCATGCCTGGGCAATGTTGTTTCTTACACCTGGGTGTGTGGCATTTTGTTGAGCTGGCTACCCCCACTTGGGATAGGTGTTCCACAGCAAGCACCTATTGTTCGTCGGAAGCCGTTTTTGCCCCAGGGTTCTCCGGGCTGTGTTCGTTGGGGTTGAACTCCTGCTAGCAAAACCGCCGGGTTGAGGGAAGGGTTCAGACTGTGCCTGGGCCCTGTGGTCTCTTCCAGGTCAGTGTATGGCATTTCCTTCCCCTTGCCACAGGCACCTGGGAGCATGTCTGCACGTGGAGAAAGATTTTCCCGTGGGAAGCCGGTTTTTGTCCAACGGGTCCCAGTGCTCTGCTCCTCTCTTTTCACTCCTGCTGCCAGAAGCCCAGGGAGGATGGGAGGGCTTAGATCATGGCTGGGCACTGTGGTTTCTTCCACAGAAGTGGAGGGCATTTGCTTTACCTTGCCACAACCACTTGGGATAGGGTCTGCACCTCAGGAAAACTGTCTCCGTGGGAAGCCGGCGTTTTGCAAAGGGGTCTCAGGGCCGTGTGCCTCGGCTGTCCCTCCGGCTCCCCAAAGCACAGGGACGAGGTGAGGGGCTTAGACCATGCCTGGGCAATGTTGTTTCTTACACCTGGGTGTGTGGCATTTTGTTGAGCTGACTACCCCCACTTGGGATAGGTGTTCCACAGCAAGCACCTATTGTTCGTCGGAAGCCGTTTTTGCCCCAGGGGTCTCCGGGCTATGTTCGTTGGAGTTGAACTCCTGCTAGCAAAACCGCCGGGTTGAGGGAAGGGTTCAGACTGTGCCAGGGCCCTGTGGTCTCTTCCAGGTCAGTGTATGGCATTTCCTTCCCCTTGCCCCAGGCACCTGGGAGCATGTCTGCACGTGGAGAAAGACTTTCCCGTGGGAAGCCGGTTTTTGTCAAACGGGTCCCAGTGCTCTGCTCCTCTCTTTTCACTCCTGCTGCCAGAAGCCCAGGGAGGATGGGAGGGCTTAGAACATGGCTGGGCACTGTGGTTTCTTCCAGAGAAGTGGAGGGCATTTGCTTTACCTTGCCACAACCACTTGGGATAGGGTCTGCACCTCAGGAAAACTGTCTCCGTGGGAAGCCGGCTTTTTCCAAAGGGTATCAGGGCCGTGTGCCTCGGCTGTCCCTCCGGCTCCCCAAAGCACAGGGACGAGGTGAGGGGCTTAGACCATGCCTGGGCAATGTTGTTTCTTACACCTGGGTGTGTGGCATTTTGTTGAGCTAGCTACCCCCACCTCGGATAGGTGTTCCACAGCAAGCACCTATTGTTCGTCGGAAGCCGTTTTTGCCCCAGGGGTCTCCGGGCTGTGTTCGTTAGGGTTGAACTCCTGCTAGCAAACCCGCCGGGTTGAGGGAAGGGTTCAGACTGTGCCTGGGCCCTGTGGTCTCTTCCAGGTCAGTGTATGGCATTTCCTTCCCCTTGCCCCAGGCACCTGGGAGCATGTCTGCACGTGGAGAAAGACTTTCCCGTGGGAAGCCGGTTTTTGTCAAACGGGTCCCAGTGCTCTGCTCCTCTCTTTTCACTCCTGCTGCCAGAAGCCCAGGGAGGATGGGAGGGCTTAGAACATGGCTGGGCACTGTGGTTTCTTCCAGAGAAGTGGAGGGCATTTGCTTTACCTTGCCACAACCACTTGGGATAGGGTGTGCACCTCAGGAAAACTGTCTCCGTGGGAAGCCGGCTTTTTGCAAAGGGGTCTCAGGGCCGTGTGCCTCGGCTGTCCCTCCGGCTCCCCAAAGCACAGGGACGAGGTGAGGGGCTTAGACCGTGCCTGGGCAATGTTGTTTCTTACACCTGGGTGTGTGGCATTTTGTTGAGCTGGCTACCCCCACTTGGGATAGGTGTTCCACAGCAAGCACCTATTGTTCGTCGGAAGCCGTTTTTGCCCCAGGGTTCTCCGGGCTGTGTTCCTTGGGGTTGAACTCCTGCTAGCAAAACCGCCGGGTTGAGGGAAGGGTTCAGACTGTGCCTGGGCCCTGTGGTCTCTTCCAGGTCAGTGTATGGCATTTCCTTCCCCTTGCCCCAGGCACCTGGGAGCATGTCTGCACGTGGATAAAGACTTTTCCGTGGGACGCCGGTTTTTGTCAAACGGGTCCCAGTGCTCTGCTCCTCTCTTTTCACTCCTGCTGCCCGAAGCCCAGGGAGGATGGGAGGGCTTAGAACATGGCTGGGCACTGTGGTTTCTTCCAGAGAAGTGGAGGGCATTTGCTTTACCTTGCCACAACCACTTGGGATAGGGTCTGCACCTCAGGAATACTGTCTCCGTGGGAAGCCGGCTTTTTGCAAGGGGGTCTCAGGGCCGTGTGCCTCGGCTGTCCCTTCGGCTCCCCAAAGCACAGGGACGAGGTGAGGGGCTTAGACCATGCCTGGGCAATGTTGTTTCTTACACCTGGGTGTGTGGCCTTTTGTTGAGCTGGCTACCCCCACTTGGGATAGGTGTTCCACAGCAAGCACCTATTGTTCGTCGGAAGCCGTTTTTGCCCCAGGGGTCTCCGGGCTGTGTTCGTTGGGGTTGAACTCCTGCTAGCAAAACCGCCGGGTTGAGGGAAGCGTTCAGACTGTGCTTGGGCCCTGTGGTCTCTGCCAGGTCAGTGTATGGCATTTCCTTCCCCATGCCACAGGCACCTGGGAGCATGTCTGCACGTGGAGAAAGACTTTCCCGTGGGAAGCCGGGTTTTGTCAAACCGTTCCCAGTGCTCTGCTCCTCTCTTTTCTCTCCTGCTGCCAGAAGCCCAGGGAGGATGGGAGGGCTTAGAACATGGCTGGGCACTGTGGTTTCTTCCAGAGAAGTGGAGGGCATTTGCTTTACCTTGCCACAACCACTTGGGATAGGGTCTGCACCTCAGGAAAACTGTCTCCGTGGGAAGCCGGCTTTTTGCAAAGGGGTCTCAGGGCCGTGTGCCTCGGCTGTCCCTCCGGCTCCCCAAAGCACAGGGACGAGGTGAGGGGCTTAGACCATGCCTGGGCAATGTTGTTTCTTACACCTGGGTGTGTGGCATTTTGTTGAGCTGGCTACCCCCACTTGGGATAGGTGTTCCACAGCAAGCACCTATTGTTCGTCGGAAGCCGTTTTTGCCCCAGGGGTCTCCGGGCTGTGTTCGTTGGGGTTGAACTCCTGCTAGCAAAACCGCCGGGTTGAGGGAAGGGTTCAGACTGTGCCTGGGCCCTGTGGTCTCTTCCAGGTCAGTGTATGGCATTTCCTTCCCCTTGCCACAGGCACCTGGGAGCATGTCTGCACGCGGAGAAAGATTTTCCCGTGGGAAGCCGGTTTTTGTCCAACGGGTCCCAGTGCTCTGCTCCTCTCTTTTCACTCCTGCTGCCAGAAGCCCAGGGAGGATGGGAGGGCTTAGATCATGGCTGGGCACTGTGGTTTCTTCCACAGAAGTGGAGGGCATTTGCTTTACCTTGCCACAACCACTTGGGATAGGGTCTGCACCTCAGGAAAACTGTCTCCGTGGGAAGCCGGCGTTTTGCAAAGGGGTCTCAGGGCCGTGTGCCTCGGCTGTCCCTCCGGCTCCCCAAAGCACAGGGACGAGGTGAGGGGCTTAGACCATGCCTGGGCAATGTTGTTTCTTACACCTGGGTGTGTGGCATTTTGTTGAGCTGACTACCCCCACTTGGGATAGGTGTTCCACAGCAAGCACCTATTGTTCGTCGGAACCCGTTTTTGCCCCAGGGGACTCCGGGCTGTGTTCGTTGGGGTTGAACTCCTGCTAGCAAAACCGCCGGGTTGAGGGAAGGGTTCAGACTGTGCTTGGGCCCTGTGCTCTCTTCCAGGTCAGTGTATGGCATTTCCTTCCCCTTGCCACAGGCACCTGGGAGCATGTCTGCACGTGGAGAAAGACTTTCCCGTGGGAAGCCGGGTTTTGTCAAACGGGTCCCAGTGCTCTGCTCCTCTCTTTTCACTCCTGCTGCCAGAAGCCCAGGGAGGATGGGAGGGCTTAGAACATGGCTGGGCACTGTGATTTCTTCCAGAGTAGTGGAGGGCATTTGCTTTACCTTGCCACAACCACTTGGGATAGGGTCTGCACCTCAGGAAAACTGTCTCCGTGGGAAGCCGGCTTTTTGCAAGGGGGTCTCAGGGCCGTGTGCCTCGGCTGACCCTCCGGCTCCCCAAAGCACAGGGACGAGGTGAGGGGCTTAGACCATGCCTGGGCAATGTTGTTTCTTACACCTGGGTGTGTGGCCTTTTGTTGAGCTGGCTACCCCCACTTGGGATAGGTGTTCCACAGCAAGCACCTATTGTTCGTCGGAAGCCGTTTTTGCCCCAGGGGTCTCCGGGCTGTGTTCGTTGGGGTTGAACTCCTGCTAGCAAAACCGCCGGGTTGAGGGAAGGGTTCAGACTGTGCCTGGGCCCTGTGGTCTCTTCCAGGTCAGTGTATGGCATTTCCTTCCCCTTGCCCCAGGCACCTGGGAGCATGTCTGCACGTGGAGAAAGACTTTCCCGTGGGAAGCCGGGTTTTGTCAAACGGGTCCCAGTGCTCTGCTCCTCTCTTTTCACTCCTGCTGCCAGAAGCCCAGGGAGGATGGGAGGGCTTAGAACATGGCTGGGCACTGTGGTTTCTTCCAGAGAAGTGGAGGGCATTTGCTTTACCTTGCCACAACCACTTGGGATAGGGTCTGCACCTCAGGAAAACTGTTTCCGTGGGAAGCCGGCTTTTTGCAAAGGGGTCTCAGGGCCGTGTGCCTCGGCTGTCCCTCCGGCTCCCCAAAGCACAGGGACGAGGTGAGGGGCTTAGACCATGCCTGGGCAATGTTGTTTCTTACACCTGGGTGTGTGGCATTTTGTTGAGCTGGCTACCCCCACTTGGGATAGGTGTTCCACAGCAAGCACCTATTGTTCGTCGGAAGCCGTTTTTGCCCCAGGGTTCTCCGGGCTGTGTTCGTTGGGGTTGAACTCCTGCTAGCAAAACCGCCGGGTTGAGGGAAGGGTTCAGACTGTGCCTGGGCCCTGTGGTCTCTTCCAGGTCAGTGTATGGCATTTCCTTCCCCTTGCCACAGGCACCTGGGAGCATGTCTGCACGTGGAGAAAGATTTTCCCGTGGGAAGCCGGTTTTTGTCCAACGGGTCCCAGTGCTCTGCTCCTCTCTTTTCACTCCTGCTGCCAGAAGCCCAGGGAGGATGGGAGGGCTTAGATCATGGCTGGGCACTGTGGTTTCTTCCACAGAAGTGGAGGGCATTTGCTTTACCTTGCCACAACCACTTGGGATAGGGTCTGCACCTCAGGAAAACTGTCTCCGTGGGAAGCCGGCGTTTTGCAAAGGGGTCTCAGGGCCGTGTGCCTCGGCTGTCCCTCCGGCTCCCCAAAGCACAGGGACGAGGTGAGGGGCTTAGACCATGCCTGGGCAATGTTGTTTCTTACACCTGGGTGTGTGGCATTTTGTTGAGCTGACCACCCCCACTTGGGATAGGTGTTCCACAGCAAGCACCTATTGTTCGTCGGAACCCGTTTTTGCCACAGGGGTCTCCGGGCTGTGTTCGTTGGGGTTGAACTCCTGCTAGCAAAACCGCCGGGTTGAGGGAAGGGTTCAGACTGTGCCTGGGCCCTGTGCTCTCTTCCAGGTCAGTGTATGGCATTTCCTTCCCCTTGCCACAGGCACCTGGGAGCATGTCTGCACGTGGAGAAAGACTTTCCCGTGGGAAGCCGGGTTTTGTCAAACGGGTCCCAGTGCTCTGCTCCTCTCTTTTCACTCCTGCTGCCAGAAGCCCAGGGAGGATGGGAGGGCTTAGAACATGGCTGGGCACTGTGATTTCTTCCAGAGAAGTGGAGGGCATTTGCTTTACCTTGCCACAACCACTTGGGATAGGGTCTGCACCTCAGGAAAACTGTCTCCGTGGGAAGCCGGCTTTTTGCAAGGGGGTCTCAGGGCCGTGTGCCTCGGCTGACCCTCCGGCTCCCCAAAGCACAGGGACGAGGTGAGGTGCTTAGACCATGCCTGGGCAATGTTGTTTCTTACACCTGGGTGTGTGGCATTTTGTTGAGCTGGCTACCCCCACTTGGGATAGGTGTTCCACAGCAAGCACCTATTGTTCGTCGGAAGCCGTTTTTGCCCCAGGGGTCTCCGGGCTGTGTTCGTTGGGGTTGAACTCCTGCTAGCAAAACCGCCGGGTTGAGGGAAGGGTTCAGACTGTGCCTGGGCCCTGTGGTCTCTTCCAGGTCAGTGTATGGCATTTCCTTCCCCTTGCCCCAGGCACCTGGGAGCATGTCTGCACGTGGAGAAAGACTTTCCCGTGGGAAGCCGGGTTTTGTCAAACGGGTCCCAGTGCTCTGCTCCTCTCTTTTCACTCCTGCTGCCAGAAGCCCAGGGAGGATGGGAGGGCTTAGAACATGGCTGGGCACTGTGGTTTCTTCCAGAGAAGTGGAGGGCATTTGCTTTACCTTGCCACAACCACTTGGGATAGGGTCTGCACCTGAGGAAAACTGTCTCCGTGGGAAGCCGGCTTTTTTCAAAGGGGTCTCAGGGCCGTGTGCCTCGGCTGTCCCTCCGGCTCCCCAAAGCACAGGGACGAGGTGAGGGGCTTAGACCATGCCTGGGCAATGTTGTTTCTTACACCTGGGTGTGTGGCATTTTGTTGAGCTGGCTACCCCCACTTGGGATAGGTGTTCCACAGCAAGCACCTATTCTTCGTCGGAAGCCGTTTTTGCCCCAGGGGTCTCCGGGCTGTGTTCGTTGGGGTTGAACTCCTGCTAGCAAAACCGCCGGGTTGAGGGAAGGGTTCAGACTGTGCCTGGGCCCTGTGGTCTCTTCCAGGTCAGTGTATGGCATTTCCTTCCCCTTGCCCCAGGCACCTGGGAGCATGTCTGCACGTGGAGAAAGACTTTCCTGTGGGAAGCCATTTTTTGTCAAATGGGTCCCAGTGCTCTGCTCCTCTCTTTTCACTCCTGCTGCCAGAAGCCCAGGGAGGATGGGAGGGCTTAGAACATGGCTGGGCACTGTGGTTTCTTCCAGAGAAGTGGAGGGCATTTGCTTTACCTTGCCACAACCACTTGGGATAGGGTCTGCACCTCAGGAAAACTGTCTCCGTGGGAAGCCGGCTTTTTGCAAAGGGGTCTCAGGGCCGTGTGCCTCGGCTGTCCCTCCGGCTCCCCAAAGCACAGGGACGAGGTGAGGGGCTTAGACCATGCCTGGGCACTGTTGTTTCTTACACCTGGGTGTGTGGCATTTTGTTGAGCTGGCTACCCCCACTTGGGATAGGTGTTCCACAGCAAGCACCTATTCTTCGTCGGAAGCCGTTTTTGCCCCAGGGGTCTCCGGGCTGTGTTCGTTGGGGTTGAACTCCTGCTAGCAAAACCGCCGGGTTGAGGGAAGTGTTCAGACTGTGCCTGGGCCCTGTGGTCTCTTCCAGGTCAGTGTATGGCATTTCCTTCCCCTTGCCCCAGGCACCTGGGAGCATGTCTGCACGTGGAGAAAGACTTTCCCGTGGGAAGCCGGTTTTTGTCAAACGGGTCCCAGTGCTCTGCTCCTCTCTTTTCACTCCTGCTGCCAGAAGCCCAGGGAGGATGGGAGGGCTTAGAACATGGCTGGGCACTGTGGTTTCTTCCAGAAAAGTGGAGGGCATTTGCTTTACCTTGCCACAACCACTTGGGATAGGGTCTGCACCTCAGGAAAACTGTCTCCGTGGGAAGCCGGCTTTTTGCAAAGGGGTCTCAGGGCCGTGTGCCTCGGCTGTCCCTCCGGCTCCCCAAAGCACAGGGACGAGGTGAGGGGCTTAGACCATGCCTGGGCAATGTTGTTTCTTACACCTGGGTGTGTGGCATTTTGTTGAGCTGGCTACCCCCACTTGGGATAGGTGTTCCACAGCAAGCACCTATTGTTCGTCGGAAGCCGTTTTTGCCCCAGGGGTCTCCGGTCTGTGTTCCTTGGGGTTGAACTCCTGCTAGCAAAACCGCCGGGTTGAGGGAAGGGTTCAGACTGTGCCTGGGCCCTGTGGTCTCTTCCAGGTCAGTGTATGGCATTTCCTTCCCCTTGCCCCAGGCACCTGGGAGCATGTCTGCACGTGGAGAAAGACTTTCCCGTGGGAAGCCGGGTTTTGTCCAACGGGTCCCAGTGCTCTGCTCCTCTCTTTTCACTCCTGCTGCCAGAAGCCCAGGGAGGATGGGAGGGCTTAGAACATGGCTGGGCACTGTGGTTTCTTCCAGAGAAGTGGAGGGCATTTGCTTTACCTTGCCACAACCACTTGGGATAGGGTCTGCACCTCAGGAAAACTGTCTCCGTGGGAAGCCGGCTTTTTGCAACGGGGTCTCAGGGCCGTGTGCCTCGGCTGACCCTCCGGCTCCCCAAAGCACAGGGACGAGGTGAGGTGCTTAGACCATGCCTGGGCAATGTTGTTTCTTACACCTGGGTGTGTGGCATTTTGTTGAGCTGGCTACCCCCACTTGGGATAGGTGTTCCACAGCAAGCACCTATTCTTCGTCGGAAGCCGTTTTTGCCCCAGGGGTCTCCGGGCTGTGTTCGTTGGGGTTGAACTCCTGCTAGCAAAACCGCCGGGTTGAGGGAAGGGTTCAGACTGTGCCTGGGCCCTGTGGTCTCTTCCAGGTCAGTGTATGGCATTTCCTTCCCCTTGCCCCAGGCACCTGGGAGCATGTCTGCACGTGGAGAAAGACTTTCCCGTGGGAAGCCGGGTTTTGTCAAACGGGTCCCAGTGCTCTGCTCCTCTCTTTTCACTCCTGCTGCCAGAAGCCCAGGGAGGATGGGAGGGCTTAGAACATGGCTGGGCACTGTGGTTTCTTCCAGAGAAGTGGAGGGCATTTGCTTTACCTTGCCACAACCACTTGGGATAGGGTCTGCACCTCAGGAAAACTGTCTCCGTGGGAAGCCGGCTTTTTGCAAAGGGGTCTCAGGGCCGTGTGCCTCGGCTGTCCCTCCGGCTCCCCAAAGCACAGGGACGAGGTGAGGGGCTTAGACCATGCCTGGGCAATGTTGTTTCTTACACCTGGGTGTGTGGCATTTTGTTGAGCTGGCTACCCCCACTTGGGATAGGTGTTCCACAGCAAGCACCTATTGTTCGTCGGAAGCCGTTTTTGCCCCAGGGGTCTCCGGGCTGTGTTCGTTGGGGTTGAACTCCTGCTAGCAAAACCGCCGGGTTGAGCAAGGGTTCAGACTGTGCCTGGGCCCTGTGGTCTCTTCCAGGTCAGTGTATGGCATTTCCTTCCCCTTGCCCCAGGCACCTGGGAGCATGTCTGCACGTGGAGAAAGACTTTCCTGTGGGAAGCCGTTTTTTGTCAAATGGGTCCCAGTGCTCTGCTCCTCTCTTTTCACTCCTGCTGCCAGAAGCCCAGGGAGGATGGGAGGGCTTAGAACATGGCTGGGCACTGTGGTTTCTTCCAGAGAAGTGGAGGGCATTTGCTTTACCTTGCCACAACCACTTGGGATAGGGTGTGCACCTCAGGAAAACTGTCTCCGTGGGAAGCCGGCTTTTTGCAAAGGGGTCTCAGGGCCGTGTGCCTCGGCTGTCCCTCCGGCTCCCCAAAGCACAGGGACGAGGTGAGGGGCTTAGACCATGCCTGGGCAATGTTGTTTCTTACACCTGGGTGTGTGGCATTTTGTTGAGCTGGCTACCCCCACTTGGGATAGGTGTTCCACAGCAAGCACCTATTGTTCGTCGGAAGCCGTTTTTGCCCCAGGGGTCTCCGGGCTGTGTTCGTTGGGGTTGAACTCCTGCTAGCAAAACCGCCGGGTTGAGGGAAGGGTTCAGACTGTGCCTGGGCCCTGTGGTCTCTTCCAGGTCAGTGTATGGCATTTCCTTCCCCTTGCCCCAGGCACCTGGGAGCATGTCTGCACGTGGAGAAAGACTTTCCCGTGGGAAGCCGGGTTTTGTCCAACGGGTCCCAGTGCTCTGCTCCTCTCTTTTCACTCCTGCTGCCAGAAGCCCAGGGAGGATGGGAGGGCTTAGATCATGGCAGGGCACTGTTGTTTCTTCCACAGAAGTGGAGGGCATTTGCTTTACCTTGCCACAATCACTTGGGATAGGGTCTGCACCTCAGGAAAACTGTCTCCGTGGAAAGCCGGCTTTTTGCAAAGGGGTCTCAGGGCCGTGTGCCTCGGCTGTCCCTCCGGCTCCCCAAAGCACAGGGACGAGGTGAGGGGCTTAGACCATGCCTGGGCAATGTTGTTTCTTACACCTGGGTGTGTGGCATTTTGTTGAGCTGGCTACCCCCACTTGGGATAGGTGTTCCACAGCAAGCACCTATTGTTCGTCGGAAGCCGTTTTTGCCCCAGGGGTCTCCGGGCTGTGTTCGTTGGGGTTGAACTCTTGCTAGCAAAACCGCCGGGTTGAGGGAAGGGTTCAGACTGTGCCTGGGCCCTGTGGTCTCTTCCAGGTCAGTGTATGGCATTTCCTTCCCCTTGCCCCAGGCACCTGGGAGCATGTCTGCACGTGGAGAAAGACTTTCCCGTGGGAAGCCGGTTTTTGTCAAACGGGTCCCAGTGCTCTGCTCCTCTCTTTTCACTCCTGCTGCCAGAAGCCCAGGGAGGATGGGAGGGCTTAGAACATGGCTGGGCACTGTGGTTTCTTCCAGAGAAGTGGAGGGCATTTGCTTTACCTTGCCACAACCACTTGGGATAGGGTGTGCACCTCAGGAAAACTGTCTCCGTGGGAAGCTGGCTTTTTGCAAAGGGGTCTCAGGGCCGTGTGCCTCGGCTGTCCCTCCGGCTCCCCAAAGCACAGGGACGAGGTGAGGGGCTTAGACCATGCCTGGGCAATGTTGTTTCTTACACCTGGGTGTGTGGCATTTTGTTGAGCTGGCTACCCCCACTTGGGATAGGTGTTCCACAGCAAGCACCTATTGTTCGTCGGAAGCCGTTTTTGCCCCAGGGGTCTCCGGTCTGTGTTCCTTGGGGTTGAACTCCTGCTAGCAAAACCGCCGGGTTGAGGGAAGGGTTCAGACTGTGCCTGGGCCCTGTGGTCTCTTCCAGGTCAGTGTATGGCATTTCCTTCCCCTTGCCCCAGGCACCTGGGAGCATGTCTGCACGTGGAGAAAGACTTTCCCGTGGGAAGCCGGGTTTTGTCCAACGGGTCCCAGTGCTCTGCTCCTCTCTTTTCACTCCTGCTGCCAGAAGCCCAGGGAGGATGGGAGGGCTTAGAACATGGCTGGGCACTGTGGTTTCTTCCAGAGAAGTGGAGGGCATTTGCTTTACCTTGCCACAACCACTTGGGATAGGGTCTGCACCTCAGGAAAACTGTCTCCGTGGGAAGCCGGCTTTTTGCAAGGGGGTCTCAGGGCCGTGTGCCTCGGCTGACCCTCCGGCTCCCCAAAGCACAGGGACGAGGTGAGGTGCTTAGACCATGCCTGGGCAATGTTGTTTCTTACACCTGGGTGTGTGGCATTTTGTTGAGCTGGCTACCCCCACTTGGGATAGGTGTTCCACAGCAAGCACCTATTGTTCGTCGGAAGCCGTTTTTGCCCCAGGGGTCTCCGGGCTGTGTTCGTTGGGGTTGAACTCCTGCTAGCAAAACCGCCGGGTTGAGCAAGGGTTCAGACTGTGCCTGGGCCCTGTGGTCTCTTCCAGGTCAGTGTATGGCATTTCCTTCCCCTTGCCCCAGGCACCTGGGAGCATGTCTGCACGTGGAGAAAGACTTTCCTGTGGGAAGCCGTTTTTTGTCAAATGGGTCCCAGTGCTCTGCTCCTCTCTTTTCACTCCTGCTGCCAGAAGCCCAGGGAGGATGGGAGGGCTTAGAACATGGCTGGGCACTGTGGTTTCTTCCAGAGAAGTGGAGGGCATTTGCTTTACCTTGCCACAACCACTTGGGATAGGGTGTGCACCTCAGGAAAACTGTCTCCGTGGGAAGCCGGCTTTTTGCAAAGGGGTCTCAGGGCCGTGTGCCTCGGCTGTCCCTCCGGCTCCCCAAAGCACAGGGACGAGGTGAGGGGCTTAGACCATGCCTGGGCAATGTTGTTTCTTACACCTGGGTGTGTGGCATTTTGTTGAGCTGGCTACCCCCACTTGGGATAGGTGTTCCACAGCAAGCACCTATTGTTCGTCGGAAGCCGTTTTTGCCCCAGGGGTCTCCGGGCTGTGTTCGTTGGGGTTGAACTCCTGCTAGCAAAACCGCCGGGTTGAGGGAAGGGTTCAGACTGTGCCTGGGCCCTGTGGTCTCTTCCAGGTCAGTGTATGGCATTTCCTTCCCCTTGCCCCAGGCACCTGGGAGCATGTCTGCACGTGGAGAAAGACTTTCCCGTGGGAAGCCGGGTTTTGTCCAACGGGTCCCAGTGCTCTGCTCCTCTCTTTTCACTCCTGCTGCCAGAAGCCCAGGGAGGATGGGAGGGCTTAGATCATGGCAGGGCACTGTTGTTTCTTCCACAGAAGTGGAGGGCATTTGCTTTACCTTGCCACAATCACTTGGGATAGGGTCTGCACCTCAGGAAAACTGTCTCCGTGGAAAGCCGGCTTTTTGCAAAGGGGTCTCAGGGCCGTGTGCCTCGGCTGTCCCTCCGGCTCCCCAAAGCACAGGGACGAGGTGAGGGGCTTAGACCATGCCTGGGCAATGTTGTTTCTTACACCTGGGTGTGTGGCATTTTGTTGAGCTGGCTACCCCCACTTGGGATAGGTGTTCCACAGCAAGCACCTATTGTTCGTCGGAAGCTGTTTTTGCCCCAGGGGTCTCCGGGCTGTGTTCGTTGGGGTTGAACTCCTGCTAGCAAAACCGCCGGGTTGAGGGAAGGGTTCAGACTGTGCCTGGGCCCTGTGGTCTCTTCCAGGTCAGTGTATGGCATTTCCTTCCCCTTGCCCCAGGCACCTGGGAGCATGTCTGCACGTGGAGAAAGACTTTCCCGTGGGAAGCCGGTTTTTGTCAAACGGGTCCCAGTGCTCTGCTCCTCTCTTTTCACTCCTGCTGCCAGAAGCCCAGGGAGGATGGGAGGGCTTAGAACATGGCTGGGCACTGTGGTTTCTTCCAGAGAAGTGGAGGGCATTTGCTTTACCTTGCCACAACCACTTGGGATAGGGTGTGCACCTCAGGAAAACTGTCTCCGTGGGAAGCTGGCTTTTTGCAAAGGGGTCTCAGGGCCGTGTGCCTCGGCTGTCCCTCCGGCTCCCCAAAGCACAGGGACGAGGTGAGGGGCTTAGACCATGCCTGGGCAATGTTGTTTCTTACACCTGGGTGTGTGGCATTTTGTTGAGCTGGCTACCCCCACTTGGGATAGGTGTTCCACAGCAAGCACCTATTGTTCGTCGGAAGCCGTTTTTGCCCCAGGGGTCTCCGGTCTGTGTTCCTTGGGGTTGAACTCCTGCTAGCAAAACCGCCGGGTTGAGGGAAGGGTTCAGACTGTGCCTGGGCCCTGTGGTCTCTTCCAGGTCAGTGTATGGCATTTCCTTCCCCTTGCCCCAGGCACCTGGGAGCATGTCTGCACGTGGAGAAAGACTTTCCCGTGGGAAGCCGGGTTTTGTCCAACGGGTCCCAGTGCTCTGCTCCTCTCTTTTCACTCCTGCTGCCAGAAGCCCAGGGAGGATGGGAGGGCTTAGAACATGGCTGGGCACTGTGGTTTCTTCCAGAGAAGTGGAGGGCATTTGCTTTACCTTGCCACAACCACTTGGGATAGGGTCTGCACCTCAGGAAAACTGTCTCCGTGGGAAGCCGGCTTTTTGCAAGGGGGTCTCAGGGCCGTGTGCCTCGGCTGACCCTCCGGCTCCCCAAAGCACAGGGACGAGGTGAGGTGCTTAGACCATGCCTGGGCAATGTTGTTTCTTACACCTGGGTGTGTGGCATTTTGTTGAGCTGGCTACCCCCACTTGGGATAGGTGTTCCACAGCAAGCACCTATTGTTCGTCGGAAGCCGTTTTTGCCCCAGGGGTCTCCGGGCTGTGTTCGTTGGGGTTGAACTCCTGCTAGCAAAACCGCCGGGTTGAGGGAAGGGTTCAGACTGTGCCTGGGCCCTGTGGTCTCTTCCAGGTCAGTGTATGGCATTTCCTTCCCCTTGCCCCAGGCACCTGGGAGCATGTCTGCACGTGGAGAAAGACTTTCCCGTGGGAAGCCGGGTTTTGTCCAACGGGTCCCAGTGCTCTGCTCCTCTCTTTTCACTCCTGCTGCCAGAAGCCCAGGGAGGATGGGAGGGCTTAGAACATGGCTGGGCACTGTGGTTTCTTCCAGAGAAGTGGAGGGCATTTGCTTTACCTTGCCACAACCACTTGGGATAGGGTCTGCACCTCAGGAAAAGTGTCTCCGTGGGAAGCCGGCTTTTTGCAAAGGGGTCTCAGGGCCGTGTGCCTCGGCTGTCCCTCCGGCTCCCCAAAGCACAGGGACGAGGTGAGGGGCTTAGACCATGCCTGGGCAATGTTGTTTCTTACACCTGGGTGTGTGGCATTTTTTTGAGCTGGCTACCCCCACTTGGGATAGGTGTTCCACAGCAAGCACCTATTGTTCGTCGGAAGCCGTTTTTGCCCCAGGGGTCTCCGGGCTGTGTTCGTTGGGGTTGAACTCCTGCTAGCAAAACCGCCGGGTTGAGGGAAGGGTTCAGACTGTGCCTGGGCCCTGTGGTCTCTTCCAGGTCAGTGTATGGCATTTCCTTCCCCTTGCCCCAGGCACCTGGGAGCATGTCTGCACGTGGAGAAAGACTTTCCTGTGGGAAGCCGTTTTTTGTCAAATGGGTCCCAGTGCTCTGCTCCTCTCTTTTCACTCCTGCTGCCAGAAGCCCAGGGAGGATGGGAGGGCTTAGAACATGGCTGGGCACTGTGGTTTCTTCCAGAGAAGTGGAGGGCATTTGCTTTACCTTGCCACAACCACTTGGGATAGGGTGTGCACCTCAGGAAAACTGTCTCCGTGGGAAGCCGGCTTTTTGCAAAGGGGTCTCAGGGCCGTGTGCCTCGGCTGTCCCTCCGGCTCCCCAAAGCACAGGGACGAGGTGAGGGGCTTAGACCATGCCTGGGCAATGTTGTTTCTTACACCTGGGTGTATGGCATTTTGTTGAGCTGGCTACCCCCACTTGGGATAGGTGTTCCACAGCAAGCACCTATTGTTCGTCGGAAGCCGTTTTTGCCCCAGGGGTCTCCGGGCTGTGTTCGTTGGGGTTGAACTCCTGCTAGCAAAACCGCCGGGTTGAGGGAAGGGTTCAGACTGTGCCTGGGCCCTGTGGTCTCTTCCAGGTCAGTGTATGGCATTTCCTTCCCCTTGCCCCAGGCACCTGGGAGCATGTCTGCACGTGGAGAAAGACTTTCCCGTGGGAAGCCGGGTTTTGTCCAACGGGTCCCAGTGCTCTGCTCCTCTCTTTTCACTCCTGCTGCCAGAAGCCCAGGGAGGATGGGAGGGCTTAGATCATGGCAGGGCACTGTGGTTTCTTCCACAGAAGTGGAGGGCATTTGCTTTACCTTGCCACAATCACTTGGGATAGGGTCTGCACCTCAGGAAAACTGTCTCCGTGGAAAGCCGGCTTTTTGCAAAGGGGTCTCAGGGCCGTGTGCCTCGGCTGTCCCTCCGGCTCCCCAAAGCACAGGGACGAGGTGAGGGGCTTAGACCATGCCTGGGCAATGTTGTTTCTTACACCTGGGTGTGTGGCATTTTGTTGAGCTGGCTACCCCCACTTGGGATAGGTGTTCCACAGCAAGCACCTATTGTTCGTCGGAAGCCGTTTTTGCCCCAGGGGTCTCCGGGCTGTGTTCGTTGGGGTTGAACTCCTGCTAGCAAAACCGCCGGGTTGAGGGAAGGGTTCAGACTGTGCCTGGGCCCTGTGGTCTCTTCCAGGTCAGTGTATGGCATTTCCTTCCCCTTGCCCCAGGCACCTGGGAGCATGTCTGCACGTGGAGAAAGACTTTCCCGTGGGAAGCCGGTTTTTGTCAAACGGGTCCCAGTGCTCTGCTCCTCTCTTTTCACTCCTGCTGCCAGAAGCCCAGGGAGGATGGGAGGGCTTAGAACATGGCTGGGCACTGTGGTTTCTTCCAGAGAAGTGGAGGGCATTTGCTTTACCTTGCCACAACCACTTGGGATAGGGTGTGCACCTCAGGAAAACTGTCTCCGTGGGAAGCCGGCTTTTTGCAAAGGGGTCTCAGGGCCGTGTGCCTCGGCTGTCCCTCCAGCTCCCCAAAGCACAGGGACGAGGTGAGGGGCTTAGACCATGCCTGGGCAATGTTGTTTCTTACACCTGGGTGTGTGGCATTTTGTTGAGCTGGCTACCCCCACTTGGGATAGGTGTTCCACAGCAAGCACCTATTGTTCGTCGGAAGCCGTTTTTGCCCCAGGGGTCTCCGGGCTGTGTTCGTTGGGGTTGAACTCCTGCTAGCAAAACCGCCGGGTTGAGGGAAGGGTTCAGACTGTGCCTGGGCCCTGTGGTCTCTTCCAGGTCAGTGTATGGCATTTCCTTCCCCTTGCCCCAGGCACCTGGGAGCATGTCTGCAAGTGGAGAAAGACTTTCCCGTGGGAAGCCGGGTTTTGTCAAACGGGTCCCAGTGCTCTGCTCCTCTCTTTTCACTCCTGCTTCCAGAAGCCCAGGGAGGATGGGAGGGCTTAGAACATGGCTGGGCACTATGGTTTCTTCCAGAGAAGTGGAGGGCATTTGCTTTACCTTGCCACAACCACTTGGGATAGGGTCTGCACCTCAGGAAAACTGTCTCCGTGGGAAGCCGGCTTTTTGCAAAGGGGTCTCAGGGCCGTGTGCCTCGGCTGTCCCTCCGGCTCCCCAAAGCACAGGGACGAGGTGAGGGGCTTAGACCATGCCTGGGCAATGTTGTTTCTTACACCTGGGTGTGTGGCATTTTGTTGAGCTGGCTACCCCCACTTGGGATAGGTGTTCCACAGCAAGCACCTATTGTTCGTCGGAAGCCGTTTTTGCCCCAGGGGTCTCCGGGCTGTGTTCGTTGGGGTTGAACTCCTGCTAGCAAAACCGCCGGGTTGAGGGAAGGGTTCAGACTGTGCCTGGGCCCTGTGGTCTCTTCCAGGTCAGTGTATGGCATTTCCTTCCCCTTGCCCCAGGCACCTGGGAGCATGTCTGCACGTGGAGAAAGACTTTCCCGTGGGAAGCCGGGTTTTGTCAAACGGGTCCCAGTGCTCTGCTCCTCTCTTTTCACTCCTGCTGCCAGAAGCCCAGGGAGGATGGGAGGGCTTAGAACATGGCTGGGCACTGTGGTTTCTTCCAGAGAAGTGGAGGGCATTTGCTTTACCTTGCCACAACCACTTGGGATAGGGTCTGCACCTCAGGAAAACTGTCTCCGTGGGAAGCCGGCTTTTTGCAAAGGGGTCTCAGGGCCGTGTGCCTCGGCTGTCCCTCCGGCTCCCCAAAGCACAGGGACGAGGTGAGGGGCTTAGACCATGCCTGGGCAATGTTGTTTCTTACACCTGGGTGTGTGGCATTTTGTTGAGCTGGCTACCCCCACTTGGGATAGGTGTTCCACAGCAAGCACCTATTGTTCGTCGGAAGCCGTTTTTGCCCCAGGGGTCTCCGGGCTGTGTTCGTTGGGGTTGAACTCCTGCTAGCAAAACCGCCGGGTTGAGGGAAGGGTTCAGACTGTGCCTGGGCCCTGTGGTCTCTTCCAGGTCAGTGTATGGCATTTCCTTCCCCTTGCCCCAGGCACCTGGGAGCATGTCTGCACGTGGAGAAAGACTTTCCCGTGGGAAGCCGGTTTTTGTCAAACGGGTCCCAGTGCTCTGCTCCTCTCTTTTCACTCCTGCTGCCAGAAGCCCAGGGAGGATGGGAGGGCTTAGAACATGGCTGGGCACTGTGGTTTCTTCCAGAGAAGTGGAGGGCATTTGCTTTACCTTGCCACAACCACTTGGGATAGGGTGTGCACCTCAGGAAAACTGTCTCCGTGGGAAGCCGGCTTTTTGCAAAGGGGTCTCAGGGCCGTGTGCCTCGGCTGTCCCTCCAGCTCCCCAAAGCACAGGGACGAGGTGAGGGGCTTAGACCATGCCTGGGCAATGTTGTTTCTTACACCTGGGTGTGTGGCATTTTGTTGAGCTGGCTACCCCCACTTGGGATAGGTGTTCCACAGCAAGCACCTATTGTTCGTCGGAAGCCGTTTTTGCCCCAGGGGTCTCCGGGCTGTGTTCGTTGGGGTTGAACTCCTGCTAGCAAAACCGCCGGGTTGAGGGAAGGGTTCAGACTGTGCCTGGGCCCTGTGGTCTCTTCCAGGTCAGTGTATGGCATTTCCTTCCCCTTGCCCCAGGCACCTGGGAGCATGTCTGCAAGTGGAGAAAGACTTTCCCGTGGGAAGCCGGGTTTTGTCAAACGGGTCCCAGTGCTCTGCTCCTCTCTTTTCACTCCTGCTGCCAGAAGCCCAGGGAGGATGGGAGGGCTTAGAACATGGCTGGGCACTATGGTTTCTTCCAGAGAAGTGGAGGGCATTTGCTTTACCTTGCCACAACCACTTGGGATAGGGTCTGCACCTCAGGAAAACTGTCTCCGTGGGAAGCCGGCTTTTTGCAAAGGGGTCTCAGGGCCGTGTGCCTCGGCTGTCCCTCCGGCTCCCCAAAGCACAGGGACGAGGTGAGGGGCTTAGACCATGCCTGGGCAATGTTGTTTCTTACACCTGGGTGTGTGGCATTTTGTTGAGCTGGCTACCCCCACTTGGGATAGGTGTTCCACAGCAAGCACCTATTGTTCATCGGAAGCCGTTTTTGCCCCAGGGGTCTCCGGGTTGTGTTCGTTGGGGTTGAACTCCTGCTAGCAAAACCGCCGGGTTGAGGGAAGGGTTCAGACTGTGCCTGGGCCCTGTGGTCTCTTCCAGGTCAGTGTATGGCATTTCCTTCCCCTTGCCCCAGGCACCTGGGAGCATGTCTGCACGTGGAGAAAGACTTTCCCGTGGGAAGCCGGGTTTTGTCCAACGGGTCCCAGTGCTCTGCTCCTCTCTTTTCACTCCTGCTGCCAGAAGCCCAAGGAGGATGGGAGGGCTTAGATCATGGCAGGGCACTGTGGTTTCTTCCACAGAAGTGGAGGGCATTTGCTTTACCTTGCCACAATCACTTGGGATAGGGTCTGCACCTCAGGAAAACTGTCTCCGTGGAAAGCCGGCTTTTTGCAAAGGGGTCTCAGGGCCGTGTGCCTCGGCTGTCCGTCCGGCTCCCCAAAGCACAGGGACGAGGTGAGGGGCTTAGACCATGCCTGGGCAATGTTGTTTCTTACACCTGGGTGTGTGGCATTTTGTTGAGCTGGCTACCCCCACTTGGGATAGGTGTTCCACAGCAAGCACCTATTGTTCGTCGGAAGCCGTTTTTGCCCCAGGGGTCTCCGGTCTGTGTTCGTTGGGGTTGAACTCCTGCTAGCAAAACCGCCGGGTTGAGGGAAGGGTTCAGACTGTGCCTGGGCCCTGTGGTCTCTTCCAGGTCAGTGTATGGCATTTCCTTCCCCTTGCCCCAGGCACCTGGGAGCATGTCTGCACGTGGAGAAAGACTTTCCCGTGGGAAGCCGGGTTTTGTCCAACGGGTCCCAGTGCTCTGCTCCTCTCTTTTCACTCCTGCTGCCAGAAGCCCAGGGAGGATGGGAGGGCTTAGAACATGGCTGGGCACTGTGGTTTCTTCCAGAGAAGTGGAGGGCATTTGCTTTACCTTGCCACAACCACTTGGGATAGGGTCTGCACCTCAGGAAAAGTGTCTCCGTGGGAAGCCGGCTTTTTGCAAAGGGGTCTCAGGGCCGTGTGCCTCGGCTGTCCCTCCGGCTCCCCAAAGCACAGGGACGAGGTGAGGGGCTTAGACCATGCCTGGGCAATGTTGTTTCTTACACCTGGGTGTGTGGCATTTTGTTGAGCTGGCTACCCCCACTTGGGATAGGTGTTCCACAGCAAGCACCTATTGTTCGTCGGAAGCCGTTTTTGCCCCAGGGGTCTCCGGGCTGTGTTCGTTGGGGTTGAACTCCTGCTAGCAAAACCGCCGGGTTGAGGGAAGGGTTCAGACTGTGCCTGGGCCCTGTGGTCTCTTCCAGGTCAGTGTATGGCATTTCCTTCCCCTTGCCCCAGGCACCTGGGAGCATGTCTGCACGTGGAGAAAGACTTTCCCGTGGGAAGCCGGTTTTTGTCAAACGGGTCCCAGTGCTCTGCTCCTCTCTTTTCACTCCTGCTGCCAGAAGCCCAGGGAGGATGGGAGGGCTTAGAACATGGCTGGGCACTGTGGTTTCTTCCAGAGAAGTGGAGGGCATTTGCTTTACCTTGCCACAACCACTTGGGATAGGGTGTGCACCTCAGGAAAACTGTCTCCGTGGGAAGCCGGCTTTTTGCAAAGGGGTCTCAGGGCCGTGTGCCTCGGCTGTCCCTCCGGCTCCCCAAAGCACAGGGACGAGGTGAGGGGCTTAGACCATGCCTGGGCAATGTTGATTCTTACACCTGGGTGTGTGGCATTTTGTTGAGCTGGCTACCCCCACTTGGGATAGGTGTTCCACAGCAAGCACCTATTGTTCGTCGGAAGCCGTTTTTGCCCCAGGGGTCTCCGGTCTGTGTTCCTTGGGGTTGAACTCCTGCTAGCAAAACCGCCGGGTTGAGGGAAGGGTTCAGACTGTGCCTGGGCCCTGTGGTCTCTTCCAGGTCAGTGTATGGCATTTCCTTCCCCTTGCCCCAGGCACCTGGGAGCATGTCTGCACGTGGAGAAAGACTTTCCCGTGGGAAGCCGGGTTTTGTCCAACGGGTCCCAGTGCTCTGCTCCTCTCTTTTCACTCCTGCTGCCAGAAGCCCAGGGAGGATGGGAGGGCTTAGAACATGGCTGGGCACTGTGGTTTCTTCCAGAGAAGTGGAGGGCATTTGCTTTACCTTGCCACAACCACTTGGGATAGGGTTTGAACCTAAGGAAAACTGTCTCCGTGGGAAGCCGGCTTTTTGCAAAGGGGTCTCAGGGCCGTGTGCTTCGGCTGTCCCTCCGGCTCCCCAAAGCACAGGGACGAGGTGAGGGGCTTAGACCAAGCCTGGGCAATGTTGTTTCTTACACCTGGGTGTGTGGCATTTTGTTGAGCTGGCTACCCCCACTTGGGATAGGTGTTCCACAGCAAGCACCTATTGTTCGTCGGAAGCCGTTTTTGCCCCAGGGGACTCCGGGCTGTGTTCGTTGGGGTTGAACTCCTGCTAGCAAAACCGCCGGGTTGAGGGAAGGGTTCAGACTGTGCCTGGGCCCTGTGGTCTCTTCCAGGTCAGTGTATGGCATTTCCTTCCCCTTGCCCCAAGCACCTGGGAGCATGTCTGCACGTGGAGAAAGACTTTCCCGTGGGAAGCCGGTTTTTGTCAAACGGGTCCCAGTGCTCTGCTCCTCTCTTTTCACTCCTGCTGCCAGAAGCCCAGGGAGGATGGGAGGGCTTAGAACATGGCTGGGCACTGTGGTTTCTTCCAGAGAAGTGGAGGGCATTTGCTTTACCTTGCCACAACCACTTGGGATAGGGTCTGCACCTCAGGAAAACTGTCTCCGTGGGAAGCCGGCTTTTTGCAAGCGGGTCTCAGGGCCGTGTGCCTCGGCTGACCCTCCGGCTCCCCAAAGCACAGGGACGAGGTGAGGGGCTTAGACCATGCCTGGGTAATGTTGTTTCTTACACCTGGGTGTGTGGCATTTTGTTGAGCTGGCTACCCCCACTTGGGATAGGTGTTCCACAGCAAGCACCTATTGTTCGTCGGAAGCCGTTTTTGCCCCAGGGGTCTCCGGGCTGTGTTCGTTGGGGTTGAACTCCTGCTAGCAAAACCGCCGGGTTGAGGGAAGGGTTCAGACTGTGCCTGGGCCCTGTGGTCTCTTCCAGGTCTGTGTATGGCATTTCCTTCCCCTTGCCCCAGGCACCTGGGAGCATGTCTGCACGTGGAGAAAGACTTTCCCGTGGGAAGCCGGGTTTTGTCAAACGGGTCCCAGTGCTCTGCTCCTCTCTTTTCACTCCTGCTGCCAGAAGCCCAGGGAGGATGGGAGGGCTTAGAACATGGCTGGGCACTGTGGTTTCTTGCAGAGAAGTGGAGGGCATTTGCTTTACCTTGCCACAACCACTTGGGATAGGGTCTGCACCTCAGGAAAACTGTTTCCGTGGGAAGCCGGCTTTTTGCAAAGGGGTCTCAGGGCCGTGTGCCTCGGCTGTCCCTCCGGCTCCCCAAAGCACAGGGACGAGGTGAGGGGCTTAGACCATGCCTGGGCAATGTTGTTTCTTACACCTGGGTGTGTGGCATTTTGTTGAGCTGGCTACCCCCACTTGGGATAGGTGTTCCACAGCAAGCACCTATTGTTCGTCGGAAGCCGTTTTTGCCCCAGGGGTCTCCGGGCTGTGTTCCTTGGGGTTGAACTCCTGCTAGCAAAACCGCCGCGTTGAGGGAAGGGTTCAGACTGTGCCTGGGCCCTGTGGTCTCTTCCAGGTCAGTGTATGGCATTTCCTTCCCCTTGCCACAGGCACCTGGGAGCATGTCTGCACGTGGAGAAAGACTTTCCCGTGGGAAGCCGGGTTTTGTCAAACGGGTCCCAGTGCTCTGCTCCTCTCTTTTCACTCCTGCTGCCAGAAGCCCAGGGAGGATGGGAGGGCTTAGAACATGGCTGGGCACTGTGGTTTCTTCCAGAGAAGTGGAGGGCATTTGCTTTACCTTGCCACAACCACTTGGGATAGGGTGTGCACCTCAGGAAAACTGTCTCCGTGGGAAGCCGGCTTTTTGCAAGGGGGTCTCAGGGCCGTGTGCCTCGGCTGACCCTCCGGCTCCCCAAAGCACAGGGACGAGGTGAGGGGCTTAGACCATGCCTCGGCAATGTTGTTTCTTACACCTGGGTGTGTGGCATTTTGTTGAGCTGGCTACCCCCACTTGGGATAGGTGTTCCACAGCAAGCACCTATTGTTCGTCGGAAGCCGTTTTTGCCCCAGGGGTCTCCGGGCTGTGTTCGTTGGGGTTGAACTCCTGCTAGCAAAACCGCCGGGTTGAGGGAAGGGTTCAGACTGTGCCTGGGCCCTGTGGTCTCTTCCAGGTCAGTGTATGGCATTTCCTTCCCCTTCCCCAGGCACCTGGGAGCATGTCTGCACGTGGAGAAAGACTTTCCCGTGGGAAGCCGGGTTTTGTCAAACGGGTCCCAGTGCTCTGCTCCTCTCTTTTCACTCCTGCTGCCAGAAGCCCAGGGAGGATGGGAGGGCTTAGAACATGGCTGGGCACTGTGGTTTCTTCCAGAGAAGTGGAGGGCATTTGCTTTACCTTGCCACAACCACTTGGGATAGGGTCTGCACCTCAGGAAAACTGTCTCCGTGGGAAGCCGGCTTTTTGCAAAGGGAACTCAGGGCCGTGTGCCTCGGCTGTCCGTCCGGCTCCCCAAAGCACAGGGACGAGGTGAGGGGCTTAGACCATGCCTCGGCAATGTTGTTTCTTACACCTGGGTGTGTGGCATTTTGTTGAGCTGGCTACCCCCACTTGGGATAGGTGTTCCACAGCAAGCACCTATTGTTCGTCGGAAGCCGTTTTTGCCCCAGGGGTCTCCGGGCTATGTTCGTTGGAGTTGAACTCCTGCTAGCAAAACCGCCGGGTTGAGGGAAGGGTTCAGACTGTGCCAGGGCCCTGTGGTCTCTTCCAGGTCAGTGTATGGCATTTCCTTCCCCTTGCCCCAGGCACCTGGGAGCATGTCTGCACGTGGAGAAAGACTTTCCCGTGGGAAGCCGGTTTTTGTCAAACGGGTCCCAGTGCTCTGCTCCTCTCTTTTCACTCCTGCTGCCAGAAGCCCAGGGAGGATGGGAGGGCTTAGAACATGGCTGGGCACTGTGGTTTCTTCCAGAGAAGTGGAGGGCATTTGCTTTACCTTGCCACAACCACTTGGGATAGGGTCTGCACCTCAGGAAAACTGTCTCCGTGGGAAGCCGGCTTTTTCCAAAGGGTCTCAGGGCCGTGGGCCTCGGCTGTCCCTCCGGCTCCCCAAAGCACAGGGACGAGTGAGGGGCTTAGACCATGCCTGGGCAATGTTGTTTCTTACACCTGGGTGTGTGGCATTTTGTTGAGCTAGCTACCCCCACCTCGGATAGGTGTTCCACAGCAAGCACCTATTGTTCGTCGGAAGCCGTTTTTGCCCCAGGGGTCTCCGGGCTGTGTTCGTTGGGGTTGAACTCCTGCTAGCAAACCCGCCGGGTTGAGGGAAGGGTTCAGACTGTGCCTGGGCCCTGTGGTCTCTTCCAGGTCAGTGTATGGCATTTCCTTCCCCTTGCCCCAGGCACCTGGGAGCATGTCTGCACGTGGAGAAAGACTTTCCCGTGGGAAGCCGGTTTTTGTCAAACGGGTCCCAGTGCTCTGCTCCTCTCTTTTCACTCCTGCTGCCAGAAGCCCAGGGAGGATGGGAGGGCTTAGAACATGGCTGGGCACTGTGGTTTCTTCCAGAGAAGTGGAGGGCATTTGCTTTACCTTGCCACAACCACTTGGGATAGGGTGTGCACCTCAGGAAAACTGTCTCCGTGGGAAGCCGGCTTTTTGCAAAGGGGTCTCAGGGCCGTGTGCCTCGGCTGTCCCTCCGGCTCCCCAAAGCACAGGGACGAGGTGAGGGTCTTAGACCGTGCCTGGGCAATGTTGTTTCTTACACCTGGGTGTGTGGCATTTTGTTGAGCTGGCTACCCCCACTTGGGATAGGTGTTCCACAGCAAGCACCTATTGTTCGTCGGAAGCCGTTTTTGCCCCAGGGGTCTCCGGGCTGTGTTCGTTGGGGTTGAACTCCTGCTAGCAAAACCGCCGGGTTGAGGGAAGGGTTCAGACTATGCCTGGGCCCTGTGGTCTCTTCCAGGTCAGTGTATGGCATTTCCTTCCCCTTGCCCCAGGCACCTGGGAGCATGTCTGCACGTGGAGAAAGACTTTCCCGTGGGAAGCCAGTTTTTGTCAAACGGGTCCCAGTGCTCTGCTCCTCTCTTTTCACTCCTGCTGCCAGAAGCCCAGGGAGGATGGGAGGGCTTAGAACATGGCTGGGCACTGTGGTTTCTTGCAGAGAAGTGGAGGGCATTTGCTTTACCTTGCCACAGCCACTTGGGATAGGGTGTGCACCTCAGGAAAACTGTCTCCGTGGGAAGCCGGCTTTTTGCAAAGGGGTCTCAGGGCCGTGTGCCTCGGCTGTCCCTCCGGCTCCCCAAAGCACAGGGACGAGGTGAGGGGCTTAGACCATGCCTGGGCAATGTTGTTTCTTACACCTGGGTGTGTGGCATTTTGTTGAGCTGGCTACCCCCACTTGGGATAGGTGTTCCACAGCAAGCACCTATTGTTCGTCGGAAGCCGTTTTTCCCCAGGGGTCTCCGGGCTGTGTTCGTTGGGGTTGAATTCCTGCTAGCAAAACCGCCGGGTTGAGGGGAGGGTTCAGACTGTGCCTGGGCCCTGTGGTCTCTTCCAGGTCAGTGTATGGCATTTCCTTCCCCTTGCCCCAGGCACCTGGGAGCATGTCTGCACGTGGAGAAAGACTTTCCCGTGGGAAGCCGGTTTTTGTCAAACGGGTCCCAGTGCTCTGCTCCTCTCTTTTCACTCCTGCTGCCAGAAGCCCAGGGAGGATGGGAGGGCTTAGAACATGGCTGGGCACTGTGGTTTCTTCCAGAGAAGTGGAGGGCATTTGCTTTACCTTGCCACAACCACTTGGGATAGGGTGTGCATCTCAGGAAAACTGTCTCCGTGGGAAGCCGGCTTTTTGCAAGGGGGTCTCAGGGCCGTGTGCCTCGGCTGTCCCTCCGGCTCCCCAAAGCACAGGGACGAGGTGAGGGGCTTAGACCATGCCTGGGCAATGTTGTTTCTTACACCTGGGTGTGTGGCATTTTGTTGAGCTGGCTACCCCCACTTGGGATAGGTGTTCCACAGCAAGCACCTATTGTTCGTCGGAAGCCGTTTTAGCCCCAGGGGTCTCCGGGCTGTGTTCGTTGGGGTTGAACTCCTGCTAGCAAAACCGCCGGGTTGAGGGAAGGGTTCAGACTGTGCCTGGGCCCTGTGGTCTCTTCCAGGTCAGTGTATGGCATTTCCTTCCCCTTGCCCCAGGCACCTGGGAGCATGTCTGCACGTGGAGAAAGACTTTCCCGTGGGAAGCCGGTTTTTGTCAAACGGGTCCCAGTGCTCTGCTCCTCTCTTTTCACTCCTGCTGCCAGAAGTCCAGGGAGGATGGGAGGGCTTAGAACATGGCTGGGCACTGTGGTTTCTTCCAGAGAAGTGGAGGGCATTTGCTTTACCTTGCCACAACCACTTGGGATAGGGTGTGCACCTCAGGAAAACTGTCTCCGTGGGAAGCCGGCTTTTTGCAAGGGGGTCTCAGGGCCGTGTGCCTCGGCTGACCCTCCGGCTCCCCAAAGCACAGGGACGAGGTGAGGGGCTTAGACCATGCCTCGGCAATGTTGTTTCTTACACCTGGGTGTGTGGCATTTTGTTGAGCTGGCTACCCCCACTTGGGATAGGTGTTCCACAGCAAACACCTATTGTTCGTCGGAAGCCGTTTTTGCCCCAGGGGTCTCCGGGCTGTGTTCGTTGGGGTTGAACTCCTGCTAGCAAATCCGCCGGGTTGAGGGAAGGGTTCAGACTGTGCCTGGGCCCTGTGGTCTCTTCCAGGTCTGTGTATGGCATTTCCTTCCCCTTGCCCCAGGCACCTGGGAGCATGTCTGCACGTGGAGAAAGACTTTCCCGTGGGAAGCCGGGTTTTGTCAAACGGGTCCCAGTGCTCTGCTCCTCTCTTTTCACTCCTGCTGCCAGAAGCCCAGGGAGGATGGGAGGGCTTAGAACATGGCTGGGCACTGTGGTTTCTTCCAGAGAAGTGGAGGGCATTTGCTTTACCTTGCCACAACCACTTGGGATAGGGTCTGCACCTCAGGAAAACTGTCTCCGTGGGAAGCCGGCTTTTTGCAAAGGGGTCTCAGGGCCGTGTGCTTCGGCTGTCCCTCCGGCTCCCCAAAGCACAGGGACGAGGTGAGGGGCTTAGACCATGCCTGGGCAATGTTGTTTCTTACACTTGGGTGTGTGGCATTTTGTTGAGCTGGCTACCCCCACTTGGGATAGGTGTTCCACAGCAAGCACCTATTGTTCGTCGGAAGCCGTTTTTGCCCCAGGGGTCTCCGGGCTGTGTTCGTTGGGGTTGAACTCCTGCTAGCAAAACCGCCGGGTTGAGGGAAGGGTTCAGACTGTGCCTGGGCCCTGTGGTCTCTTCCAGGTCTGTGTATGGCATTTCCTTCCCCTTGCCACAGGCACCTGGGAGCATGTCTGCACGTGGAGAAAGACTTTCCCGTGGGAAGCCGGGTTTTGTCAAACGGGTCCCAGTGCTCTGCTCCTCTCTTTTCACTCCTGCTGCCAGAAGCCCAGGGAGGATGGGAGGGCTTAGAACATGGCTGGGCACTGTGGTTTCTTCCAGAGAAGTGGAGGGCATTTGCTTTACCTTGCCACAACCACTTGGGATAGGGTGTGCACCTCAGGAAAACTGTCTCCGTGGGAAGCCGGCTTTTTGCAAAGGGGTCTCAGGGCCGTGTGCCTCGGCTTCCCTCCGGCTCCCCAAAGCACAGGGACGAGGTGAGGGGCTTAGACCATGCCTGGGCAATGTTGTTTCTTACACCTGGGTGTGTGGCATTTTGTTGAGCTGGCTACCCCCACTTGGGATAGGTGTTCCACAGCAAGCACCTATTGTTCGTCGGTAGCCGTTTTTGCCCCAGGGGTCTCCGGGCTGTGTTCGTTGGGGTTGAACTCCTGCTAGCAAAACCGCTGGGTTGAGGGAAGTGTTCAGACTGTGCCTGGGCACTGTGGTCTCTTCCAGGTCAGTGTATGGCATTTCCTTCCCCTTCCCACAGGCACCTGGGAGCATGTCTGCACGTGGAGAAAGACTTTCCCGTGGGAAGCCGGGTTTTGTCAAACGGGTCCCAGTGCTCTGCTCCTCTCTTTTCACTCCTGCTGCCAGAAGCCCAGGGAGGATGGGAGGGCTTAGAACATGGCTTGGCACTGTGGTTTCTTCCAGAGAAGTGGAGGGCATTTGCTTTACCTTGCCACAACCACTTGGGATAGGGTCTGAACCTCAGGAAAACTGTCTCCGTGGGAAGCCGGCTTTTTGCAAAGGGGTCTCAGGGCCGTGTGCTTCGGCTGTCCCTCCGACTCCCCAAAGCACAGGGACGAGGTGAGGGGCTTAGACCAAGCCTGGGCAATGTTGTTTCTTACACCTGGGTGTGTGGCATTTTGTTGAGCTGGCTACCCCCACTTGGGATAGGTGTTCCACAGCAAGCACCTATTGTTCGTCGGAAGCCGTTTTTGCCCCAGGGGTCTCCGGGCTGTGTTCGTTGGGGTTGAACTCCTGCTAGCAAAACCGCCGGGTTGAGGGAAGGGTTCAGACTGTGCCTGGGCCCTGTGGTCTCTTCCAGGTCAGTGTATCGCATTTCCTTCCCCTTGCCCCAGGCACCTGGGAGCATGTCTGCACGTGGAGAAAGACTTTCCCGTGGGAAGCCGGTTTTTGTCAAACGGGTCCCAGTGCTCTGCTCCTCTCTTTTCACTCCTGCTGCCAGAAGTCCAGGGAGGATGGGAGGGCTTAGAACATGGCTGGGCACTGTGGTTTCTTCCAGAGAAGTGGAGGGCATTTGCTTTACCTTGCCACAACCACTTGGGATAGGGTGTGCACCTCAGGAAAACTGTCTCCGTGGGAAGCCGGCTTTTTGCAAGGGGGTCTCAGGGCCGTGTGCCTCGGCTGACCCTCCGGCTCCCCAAAGCACAGGGACGAGGTGAGGGGCTTAGACCATGCCTCGGCAATGTTGTTTCTTACGCCTGGGTGTGTGGCATTTTGTTGAGCTGGCTACCCCCACTTGGGATAGGTGTTCCACAGCAAACACCTATTGTTCGTCGGAAGCCGTTTTTGCCCCAGGGGTCTCCGGGCTGTGTTCGTTGGGGTTGAACTCCTGCTAGCAAATCCGCCGGGTTGAGGGAAGGGTTCAGACTGTGCCTGGGCCCTGTGGTCTCTTCCAGGTCTGTGTATGGCATTTCCTTCCCCTTGCCCCAGGCACCTGGGAGCATGTCTGCACGTGGAGAAAGACTTTCCCGTGGGAAGCCGGGTTTTGTCAAACGGGTCCCAGTGCTCTGCTCCTCTCTTTTCACTCCTGCTGCCAGAAGCCCAGGGAGGATGGGAGGGCTTAGAACATGGCTGGGCACTGTGGTTTCTTCCAGAGAAGTGGAGGGCATTTGCTTTACCTTGCCACAACCACTTGGGATAGGGTCTGCACCTCAGGAAAACTGTCTCCGTGGGAAGCCGGCTTTTTGCAAAGGGGTCTCAGGGCCGTGTGCTTCGGCTGTCCCTCCGGCTCCCCAAAGCAGAGGGACGAGGTGAGGGGCTTAGACCATGCCTGGGCAATGTTGTTTCTTACACTTGGGTGTGTGGCATTTTGTTGAGCTGGCTACCCCCACTTGGGATAGGTGTTCCACAGCAAGCACCTATTGTTCCTCGGAAGCCGTTTTTGCCCCAGGGGTCTCCGGGCTGTGTTCGTTGGGGTTGAACTCCTGCTAGCAAAACCGCCGGGTTGAGGGAAGGGTTCAGACTGTGCCTGGGCCCTGTGGTCTCTTCCAGGTCAGTGTATGGCATTTCCTTCCCCTTCCCCAGGCACCTGGGAGCATGTCTGCACGCGGAGAAAGACTTTCCCGTGGGAAGCCGGGTTTTGTCAAACGGGTCCCAGTGCTCTGCTCCTCTCTTTTCACTCCTGCTGCCAGAAGCCCAGGGAGGATGGGAGGGCTTAGAACATGGCTGGGCACTGTGGTTTCTTCCAGAGAAGTGGAGGGCATTTGCTTTACCTTGCCACAACCACTTGGGATAGGGTCTGCACCTCAGGAAAACTGTCTCCGTGGGAAGCCGGCTTTTTGCAAAGGGGTCTCAGGGCCGTGTGCCTCGGCTGTCCGTCCGGCTCCCCAAAGCACAGGGACGAGGTGAGGGGCTTAGACCATGCCTCGGCAATGTTGTTTCTTACACCTGGGTGTGTGGCATTTTGTTGAGCTGGCTACCCCCACTTGGGATAGGTGTTCCACAGCAAGCACCTATTGTTCGTCGGAAGCCGTTTTTGCCCCAGGGGTCTCCGGGCTATGTTCGTTGGAGTTGAACTCCTGCTAGCAAAACCGCCGGGTTGAGGGAAGGGTTCAGACTGTGCCAGGGCCCTGTGGTCTCTTCCAGGTCAGTGTATGGCATTTCCTTCCCCTTGCCCCAGGCACCTGGGAGCATGTCTGCACGTGGAGAAAGACTTTCCCGTGGGAAGCCGGTTTTTGTCAAACGGGTCCCAGTGCTCTGCTCCTCTCTTTTCACTCCTGCTGCCAGAAGCCCAGGGAGGATGGGAGGGCTTAGAACATGGCTGGGCACTGTGGTTTCTTCCAGAGAAGTGGAGGGCATTTGCTTTACCTTGCCACAACCACTTGGGATAGGGTCTGCACCTCAGGAAAACTGTCTCCGTGGGAAGCCGGCTTTTTCCAAAGGGTCTCAGGGCCGTGTGCCTCGGCTGTCCCTCCGGCTCCCCAAAGCACAGGGACGAGGTGAGGGGCTTAGACCATGCCTGGGCAATGTTGTTTCTTACACCTGGGTGTGTGGCATTTTGTTGAGCTAGCTACCCCCACTCGGATAGGTGTTCCACAGCAAGCACCTATTGTTCGTCGGAAGCCGTTTTTGCCCCAGGGGTCTCTGGGCTGTGTTCGTTAGGGTTGAACTCCTGCTAGCAAACCCGCCGGGTTGAGGGAAGGGTTCAGACTGTGCCTGGGCCCTGTGGTCTCTTCCAGGTCAGTGTATGGCATTTCCTTCCCCTTGCCCCAGGCACCTGGGAGCATGTCTGCACGTGGAGAAAGACTTTCCCGTGGGAAGCCGGTTTTTGTCAAGCGGGTCCCAGTGCTCTGCTCCTCTCTTTTCACTCCTGCTGCCAGAAGCCCAGGGAGGATGGGAGGGCTTAGAACATGGCTGGGCACTGTGGTTTCTTCCAGAGACGTGGAGGGCATTTGCTTTACCTTGCCACAACCACTTGGGATAGGGTGTGCACCTCAGGAAAACTGTCTCCGTGGGAAGCCGGCTTTTTGCAAAGGGGTCTCAGGGCCGTGTGCCTCGGCTGTCCCTCCGGCTCCCCAAAGCACAGGGACGAGGTGAGGGGCTTAGACCGTGCCTGGGCAATGTTGTTTCTTACACCTGGGTGTGTGGCATTTTGTTGAGCTGGCTACCCCCACTTGGGATAGGTGTTCCACAGCAAGCACCTATTGTTCGTCGGAAGCCGTTTTTGCCCCAGGGGTCTCCGGGCTGTGTTCGTTGGGGTTGAACTCCTGCTAGCAAAACCGCCGGGTTGAGGGAAGGGTTCAGACTGTGCCTGGGCCCTGTGGTCTCTTCCAGGTCAGTGTATGGCATTTCCTTCCCCTTGCCCCAGGCACCTGGGAGCATGTCTGCACGTGGAGAAAGACTTTCCCGTGGGAAGCCAGTTTTTGTCAAACGGGTCCCAGTGCTCTGCTCCTCTCTTTTCACTCCTGCTGCCAGAAGCCCAGGGAGGATGGGAGGGCTTAGAACATGGCTGGGCACTGTGGTTTCTTGCAGAGAAGTGGAGGGCATTTGCTTTACCTTGCCACAACCACTTGGGATAGGGTGTGCACCTCAGGAAAACTGTCTCCGTGGGAAGCCGGCTTTTTGCAAAGGGGTCTCAGGGCCGTGTGCCTCGGCTGTCCCTCCGGCTCCCCAAAGCACAGGGACGAGGTGAGGGGCTTAGACCATGCCTGGGCAATGTTGTTTCTTACACCTGGGTGTGTGGCATTTTGTTGAGCTGGCTACCCCCACTTGGGATAGGTGTTCCACAGCAAGCACCTATTGTTCGTCGGAAGCCGTTTTTCCCCAGGGGTCTCCGGGCTGTGTTCGTTGGGGTTGAATTCCTGCTAGCAAAACCGCCGGGTTGAGGGAAGGGTTCAGACTGTGCCTGGGCCCTGTGGTCTCTTCCAGGTCAGTGTATGGCATTTCCTTCCCCTTGCCCCAGGCACCTGGGAGCATGTCTGCACGTGGAGAAAGACTTTCCCGTGGGAAGCCGGGTTTTGTCCAACGGGTCCCAGTGCTCTGCTCCTCTCTTTTCACTCCTGCTGCCAGAAGCCCAGGGAGGATGGGAGGGCTTAGAACATGGCTGGGCACTGTGGTTTCTTCCAGAGAAGTGGAGGGCATTTGCTTTACCTTGCCACAACCACTTGGGATAGGGTCTGCACCTCAGGAAAACTGTCTCCGTGGGAAGCCGGCTTTTTGCAAGGGGGTCTCAGGGCCGTGTGCCTCGGCTGTCCCTCCGGCTCCCCAAAGCACAGGGACGAGGTGAGGGGCTTAGACCATGCCTGGGCAATGTTGTTTCTTACACCTGGGTGTGTGGCATTTTGTTGAGCTGGCTACCCCCACTTGGGATAGGTGTTCCACAGCAAGCACCTATTGTTCGTCGGAAGCCGTTTTTGCCCCAGGGGTCTCCGGGCTGTGTTCGTTGGGGTTGAACTCCTGCTAGCAAAACCGCCGGGTTGAGGGAAGGGTTCAGACTGTGCCTGGGCCCTGTGGTCTCTTCCAGGTCAGTGTATGGCATTTCCTTCCCCTTGCCCCAGGCACCTGGGAGCATGTCTGCACGTGGATAAAGACTTTCCCGTGGGACGCCGGTTTTTGTCAAACGGGTCCCAGTGCTCTGCTCCTCTCTTTTCACTCCTGCTGCCCGAAGCCCAGGGAGGATGGGAGGGCTTAGAACATGGCTGGGCACTGTGCTTTCTTCCAGAGAAGTGGAGGGCATTTGCTTTACCATGCCACAACCACTTGGGATAGGGTCTGCACCTCAGGAAAACTGTCTCCGTGGGAAGCCGGCTTTTTGCAAAGCGGTCTCAGGGCCGTGTGCTTCGGCTGTCCCTCCGGCTCCCCAAAGCACAGGGACGAGGTGAGTGGCTTAGACCATGCCTGGGCAATGTTGTTTCTTACACCTGGGTGTGTGGCCTTTTGTTGAGCTGGCTACCCCCACTTGGGATAGGTGTTCCACAGCAAGCACCTATTGTTCGTCGGAAGCCGTTTTTGCCCCAGGGGTCTCCGGGCTGTGTTCGTTGGGGTTGAACTCCTGCTAGCAAAACCGCCGGGTTGAGGGAAGCGTTCAGACTGTGCTTGGGCCCTGTGGTCTCTGCCAGGTCAGTGTATGGCATTTCCTTCCCCATGCCACAGGCACCTGGGAGCATGTCTGCACGTGGAGAAAGACTTTCCCGTGGGAAGCCGGGTTTTGTCAAACCGTTCCCAGTGCTCTGCTCCTCTCTTTTCTCTCCTGCTGCCAGAAGCCCAGGGAGGATGGGAGGGCTTAGAACATGGCTGGGCACTGTGGTTTCTTCCAGAGAAGTGGAGGGCATTTGCTTTACCTTGCCACAACCACTTGGGATAGGGTGTGCACCTCAGGAAAACTGTCTCCGTGGGAAGCCGGCTTTTTGCAAGGGGGTCTCAGGGCCGTGTGCCTCGGCTGACCCTCCGGCTCCCCAAAGCACAGGGACGAGGTGAGGGGCTTAGACCATGCCTGGGCAATGTTGTTTCTTACACCTGGGTGTGTGGCATTTTGTTGAGCTGGCTACCCCCACTTGGGATAGGTGTTCCACAGCAAGCACCTATTGTTCGTCGGAAGCCGTTTTTGCCCCAGGGGTCTCCGGGCTATGTTCGTTGGAGTTGAACTCCTGCTAGCAAAACCGCCGGGTTGAGGGAAGGGTTCAGACTGTGCCAGGGCCCTGTGGTCTCTTCCAGGTCAGTGTATGGCATTTCCTTCCCCTTGCCCCAGGCACCTGGGAGCATGTCTGCACGTGGAGAAAGACTTTCCCGTGGGAAGCCGGTTTTTGTCAAACGGGTCCCAGTGCTCTGCTCCTCTCTTTTCACTCCTGCTGCCAGAAGCCCAGGGAGGATGGGAGGGCTTAGAACATGGCTGGGCACTGTGGTTTCTTCCAGAGAAGTGGAGGGCATTTGCTTTACCTTGCCACAACCACTTGGGATAGGGTCTGCACCTCAGGAAAACTGTCTCCGTGGGAAGCCGGCTTTTTCCAAAGGGTATCAGGGCCGTGTGCCTCGGCTGTCCCTCCGGCTCCCCAAAGCACAGGGACGAGGTGAGGGGCTTAGACCATGCCTGGGCAATGTTGTTTCTTACACCTGGGTGTGTGGCATTTTGTTGAGCTAGCTACCCCCACCTCGGATAGGTGTTCCACAGCAAGCACCTATTGTTCGTCGGAAGCCGTTTTTGCCCCAGGGGTCTCCGGGCTGTGTTCGTTAGGGTTGAACTCCTGCTAGCAAACCCGCCGGGTTGAGGGAAGGGTTCAGACTGTGCCTGGGCCCTGTGGTCTCTTCCAGGTCAGTGTATGGCATTTCCTTCCCCTTGCCCCAGGCACCTGGGAGCATGTCTGCACGTGGAGAAAGACTTTCCCGTGGGAAGCCGGTTTTTGTCAAACGGGTCCCAGTGCTCTGCTCCTCTCTTTTCACTCCTGCTGCCAGAAGCCCAGGGAGGATGGGAGGGCTTAGAACATGGCTGGGCACTGTGGTTTCTTCCAGAGAAGTGGAGGGCATTTGCTTTACCTTGCCACAACCACTTGGGATAGGGTGTGCACCTCAGGAAAACTGTCTCCGTGGGAAGCCGGCTTTTTGCAAAGGGGTCTCAGGGCCGTGTGCCTCGGCTGTCCCTCCGGCTCCCCAAAGCACAGGGACGAGGTGAGGGGCTTAGACCGTGCCTGGGCAATGTTGTTTCTTACACCTGGGTGTGTGGCATTTTGTTGAGCTGGCTACCCCCACTTGGGATAGGTGTTCCACAGCAAGCACCTATTGTTCGTCGGAAGCCGTTTTTGCCCCAGGGGTCTCCGGGCTGTGTTCGTTGGGGTTGAACTCCTGCTAGCAAATCCGCCGGGTTGAGGGAAGGGTTCAGACTGTGCCTGGGCCCTGTGGTCTCTTCCAGGTCAGTGTATGGCATTTCCTTCCCCTTGCCCCAGGCACCTGGGAGCATGTCTGCACGTGGATAAAGACTTTTCCGTGGGACGCCGGTTTTTGTCAAACGGGTCCCAGTGCTCTGCTCCTCTCTTTTCACTCCTGCTGCCCGAAGCCCAGGGAGGATGGGAGGGCTTAGAACATGGCTGGGCACTGTGCTTTCTTCCAGAGAAGTGGAGGGCATTTGCTTTACCATGCCACAACCACTTGGGATAGGGTCTGCACCTCAGGAAAACTGTCTCCGTGGGAAGCCGGCTTTTTGCAAAGCGGTCTCAGGGCCGTGTGCTTCGGCTGTCCCTCCGGCTCCCCAAAGCACAGGGACGAGGTGAGGGGCTTAGACCATGCCTGGGCAATGTTGTTTCTTACACCTGGGTGTGTGGCATTTTGTTGAGCTGGCTACCCCCACTTGGGATAGGTGTTCCACAGCAAGCACCTATTGTTCGTCGGAAGCCGTTTTTGCCCCAGGGGTCTCCGGGCTGTGTTCGTTGGGGTTGAACTCCTGCTAGCAAAACCGCCGGGTTGAGGGAAGGGTTCAGACTGTGCCTGGGCCCTGTGGTCTCTTCCAGGTCAGTGTATGGCATTTCCTTCCCCTTGCCCCAGGCACCTGGGAGCATGTCTGCACGTGGAGAAAGACTTTCCCGTTGGAAGCCGGTTTTTGTCCAACGGGTCCCAGTGCTCTGCTCCTCTCTTTTCACTCCTGCTGCCAGAAGCCCAGGGAGGATGGGAGGGCTTAGAACATGGCTGGGCACTGTGGTTTCTTCCAGAGAAGTGGAGGGCATTTGCTTTACCTTGCCACAACCACTTGGGATAGGGTCTGCACCTCAGGAATACTGTCTCCGTGGGAAGCCGGCTTTTTGCAAGGGGGTCTCAGGGCCGTGTGCCTCGGCTGTCCCTTCGGCTCCCCAAAGCACAGGGACGAGGTGAGGGGCTTAGACCATGCCTGGGCAATGTTTTTTCTTACACCTGGGTGTGTGGCATTTTGTTGAGCTGGCTACCCCCACTTGGGATAGGTGTTCCACAGCAAGCACCTATTGTTCGTCGGAAGCCGTTTTTGCCCCAGGGGTCTCCGGGCTGTGTTCGTTGGGGTTGAACTCCTGCTAGCAAAACCGCCGGGTTGAGGGAAGCGTTCAGACTGTGCTTGGGCCCTGTGGTCTCTGCCAGGTCAGTGTATGGCATTTCCTTCCCCATGCCACAGGCACCTGGGAGCATGTCTGCACGTGGAGAAAGACTTTCCCGTGGGAAGCCGGGTTTTGTCAAACCGTTCCAGGTGCTCTGCTCCTCTCTTTTCTCTCCTGCTGCCAGAAGCCCAGGGAGGATGGGAGGGCTTAGAACATGGCTGGGCACTGTGGTTTCTTCCAGAGAAGTGGAGGGCATTTGCTTTACCTTGCCACAACCACTTGGGATAGGGTCTGCACCTCAGGAAAACTGTCTCCGTGGGAAGCCGGCTTTTTGCAAAGGGGTCTCAGGGCCGTGTGCCTCGGCTGTCCCTCCGGCTCCCCAAAGCACAGGGACGAGGTGAGGGGCTTAGACCATGCCTGGACAATGTTGTTTCTTACACCTGGGTGTGTGGCATTTTGTTGAGCTGGCTACCCCCACTTGGGATAGGTGTTCCACAGCAAGCACCTATTGTTCGTCGGAAGCCGTTTTTGCCCCAGGGGTCTCCGGGCTGTGTTCGTTGGGGTTGAACTCCTGCTAGCAAAACCGCCGGGTTGAGGGAAGGGTTCAGACTGTGCCTGGGCCCTGTGGTCTCCTCCAGGTCAGTGTATGGCATTTCCTTCCCCTTGCCACAGGCACCTGGGAGCATGTCTGCACGCGGAGAAAGATTTTCCCGTGGGAAGCCGGTTTTTGTCCAACGGGTCCCAGTGCTCTGCTCCTCTCTTTTCACTCCTGCTGCCAGAAGCCCAGGGAGGATGGGAGGGCTTAGATCATGGCTGGGCACTGTGGTTTCTTCCACAGAAGTGGAGGGCATTTGCTTTACCTTGCCACAACCACTTGGGATAGGGTCTGCACCTCAGGAAAACTGTCTCCGTGGGAAGCCGGCGTTTTGCAAAGGGGTCTCAGGGCCGTGTGCCTCGGCTGTCCCTCCGGCTCCCCAAAGCACAGGGACGAGGTGAGGGGCTTAGACCATGCCTGGGCAATGTTGTTTCTTACACCTGGGTGTGTGGCATTTTGTTGAGCTGACTACCCCCACTTGGGATAGGTGTTCCACAGCAAGCACCTATTGTTCGTCGGAACCCGTTTTTGCCCCAGGGGTCTCCGGGCTGTGTTCGTTGGGGTTGAACTCCTGCTAGCAAAACCGCCGGGTTGAGGGAAGGGTTCAGACTGTGCTTGGGCCCTGTGCTCTCTTCCAGGTCAGTGTATGGCATTTCCTTCCCCTTGCCACAGGCACCTGGGAGCATGTCTGCACGTGGAGAAAGACTTTCCCGTGGGAAGCCGGGTTTTGTCAAACGGGTCCCAGTGCTCTGCTCCTCTCTTTTCACTCCTGCTGCCAGAAGCCCAGGGAGGATGGGAGGGCTTAGAACATGGCTGGGCACTGTGATTTCTTCCAGAGAAGTGGAGGGCATTTGCTTTACCTTGCCACAACCACTTGGGATAGGGTCTGCACCTCAGGAAAACTGTCTCCGTGGGAAGCCGGCTTTTTGCAAGGGGGTCTCAGGGCCGTGTGCCTCGGCTGACCCTCCGGCTCCCCAAAGCACAGGGACGAGGTGAGGGGCTTAGACCATGCCTGGGCAATGTTGTTTCTTACACCTGGGTGTGTGGCCTTTTGTTGAGCTGGCTACCCCCACTTGGGATAGGTGTTCCACAGCAAGCACCTATTGTTCGTCGGAAGCCGTTTTTGCCCCAGGGGTCTCCGGGCTGTGTTCGTTGGGGTTGAACTCCTGCTAGCAAAACCGCCGGGTTGAGGGAAGGGTTCAGACTGTGCCTGGGCCCTGTGGTCTCTTCCAGGTCAGTGTATGGCATTTCCTTCCCCTTGCCCCAGGCACCTGGGAGCATGTCTGCACGTGGAGAAAGACTTTCCCGTGGGAAGCCGGGTTTTGTCAAACGGGTCCCAGTGCTCTGCTCCTCTCTTTTCACTCCTGCTGCCAGAAGCCCAGGGAGGATGGGAGGGCTTAGAACATGGCTGGGCACTGTGGTTTCTTCCAGAGAAGTGGAGGGCATTTGCTTTACCTTGCCACAACCACTTGGGATAGGGTCTGCACCTCAGGAAAACTGTTTCCGTGGGAAGCCGGCTTTTTGCAAAGGGGTCTCAGGGCCGTGTGCCTCGGCTGTCCCTCCGGCTCCCCAAAGCACAGGGACGAGGTGAGGGGCTTAGACCATGCCTGGGCAATGTTGTTTCTTACACCTGGGTGTGTGGCATTTTGTTGAGCTGGCTACCCCCACTTGGGATAGGTGTTCCACAGCAAGCACCTATTGTTCGTCGGAAGCCGTTTTTGCCCCAGGGTTCTCCGGGCTGTGTTCGTTGGGGTTGAACTCCTGCTAGCAAAACCGCCGGGTTGAGGGAAGGGTTCAGACTGTGCCTGGGCCCTGTGGTCTCTTCCAGGTCAGTGTATGGCATTTCCTTCCCCTTGCCACAGGCACCTGGGAGCATGTCTGCACGTGGAGAAAGATTTTCCCGTGGGAAGCCGGTTTTTGTCCAACGGGTCCCAGTGCTCTGCTCCTCTCTTTTCACTCCTGCTGCCAGAAGCCCAGGGAGGATGGGAGGGCTTAGATCATGGCTGGGCACTGTGGTTTCTTCCACAGAAGTGGAGGGCATTTGCTTTACCTTGCCACAACCACTTGGGATAGGGTCTGCACCTCAGGAAAACTGTCTCCGTGGGAAGCCGGCGTTTTGCAAAGGGGTCTCAGGGCCGTGTGCCTCGGCTGTCCCTCCGGCTCCCCAAAGCACAGGGACGAGGTGAGGGGCTTAGACCATGCCTGGGCAATGTTGTTTCTTACACCTGGGTGTGTGGCATTTTGTTGAGCTAGCTACCCCCACCTCGGATAGGTGTTCCACAGCAAGCACCTATTGTTCGTCGGAAGCCGTTTTTGCCCCAGGGGTCTCCGGGCTGTGTTCGTTAGGGTTGAACTCCTGCTAGCAAACCCGCCGGGTTGAGGGAAGGGTTCAGACTGTGCCTGGGCCCTGTGGTCTCTTCCAGGTCAGTGTATGGCATTTCCTTCCCCTTGCCCCAGGCACCTGGGAGCATGTCTGCACGTGGAGAAAGACTTTCCCGTGGGAAGCCGGTTTTTGTCAAACGGGTCCCAGTGCTCTGCTCCTCTCTTTTCACTCCTGCTGCCAGAAGCCCAGGGAGGATGGGAGGGCTTAGAACATGGCTGGGCACTGTGGTTTCTTCCAGAGAAGTGGAGGGCATTTGCTTTACCTTGCCACAACCACTTGGGATAGGGTGTGCACCTCAGGAAAACTGTCTCCGTGGGAAGCCGGCTTTTTGCAAAGGGGTCTCAGGGCCGTGTGCCTCGGCTGTCCCTCCGGCTCCCCAAAGCACAGGGACGAGGTGAGGGGCTTAGACCGTGCCTGGGCAATGTTGTTTCTTACACCTGGGTGTGTGGCATTTTGTTGAGCTGGCTACCCCCACTTGGGATAGGTGTTCCACAGCAAGCACCTATTGTTCGTCGGAAGCCGTTTTTGCCCCAGGGTTCTCCGGGCTGTGTTCGTTGGGGTTGAACTCCTGCTAGCAAAACCGCCGGGTTGAGGGAAGGGTTCAGACTGTGCCTGGGCCCTGTGGTCTCTTCCAGGTCAGTGTATGGCATTTCCTTCCCCTTGCCCCAGGCACCTGGGAGCATGTCTGCACGTGGATAAAGACTTTTCCGTGGGACGCCGGTTTTTGTCAAACGGGTCCCAGTGCTCTGCTCCTCTCTTTTCACTCCTGCTGCCCGAAGCCCAGGGAGGATGGGAGGGCTTAGAACATGGCTGGGCACTGTGGTTTCTTCCAGAGAAGTGGAGGGCATTTGCTTTACCTTGCCACAACCACTTGGGATAGGGTCTGCACCTCAGGAATACTGTCTCCGTGGGAAGCCGGCTTTTTGCAAGGGGGTCTCAGGGCCGTGTGCCTCGGCTGTCCCTTCGGCTCCCCAAAGCACAGGGACGAGGTGAGGGGCTTAGACCATGCCTGGGCAATGTTGTTTCTTACACCTGGGTGTGTGGCCTTTTGTTGAGCTGGCTACCCCCACTTGGGATAGGTGTTCCACAGCAAGCACCTATTGTTCGTCGGAAGCCGTTTTTGCCCCAGGGGTCTCCGGGCTGTGTTCGTTGGGGTTGAACTCCTGCTAGCAAAACCGCCGGGTTGAGGGAAGCGTTCAGACTGTGCTTGGGCCCTGTGGTCTCTGCCAGGTCAGTGTATGGCATTTCCTTCCCCATGCCACAGGCACCTGGGAGCATGTCTGCACGTGGAGAAAGACTTTCCCGTGGGAAGCCGGGTTTTGTCAAACCGTTCCCAGTGCTCTGCTCCTCTCTTTTCTCTCCTGCTGCCAGAAGCCCAGGGAGGATGGGAGGGCTTAGAACATGGCTGGGCACTGTGGTTTCTTCCAGAGAAGTGGAGGGCATTTGCTTTACCTTGCCACAACCACTTGGGATAGGGTCTGCACCTCAGGAAAACTGTCTCCGTGGGAAGCCGGCTTTTTGCAAAGGGGTCTCAGGGCCGTGTGCCTCGGCTGTCCCTCCGGCTCCCCAAAGCACAGGGACGAGGTGAGGGGCTTAGACCATGCCTGGGCAATGTTGTTTCTTACACCTGGGTGTGTGGCATTTTGTTGAGCTGGCTACCCCCACTTGGGATAGGTGTTCCACAGCAAGCACCTATTGTTCGTCGGAAGCCGTTTTTGCCCCAGGGGTCTCCGGGCTGTGTTCGTTGGGGTTGAACTCCTGCTAGCAAAACCGCCGGGTTGAGGGAAGGGTTCAGACTGTGCCTGGGCCCTGTGGTCTCTTCCAGGTCAGTGTATGGCATTTCCTTCCCCTTGCCACAGGCACCTGGGAGCATGTCTGCACGCGGAGAAAGATTTTCCCGTGGGAAGCCGGTTTTTGTCCAACGGGTCCCAGTGCTCTGCTCCTCTCTTTTCACTCCTGCTGCCAGAAGCCCAGGGAGGATGGGAGGGCTTAGATCATGGCTGGGCACTGTGGTTTCTTCCACAGAAGTGGAGGGCATTTGCTTTACCTTGCCACAACCACTTGGGATAGGGTCTGCACCTCAGGAAAACTGTCTCCGTGGGAAGCCGGCGTTTTGCAAAGGGGTCTCAGGGCCGTGTGCCTCGGCTGTCCCTCCGGCTCCCCAAAGCACAGGGACGAGGTGAGGGGCTTAGACCATGCCTAGGCAATGTTGTTTCTTACACCTGGGTGTGTGGCATTTTGTTGAGCTGACTACCCCCACTTGGGATAGGTGTTCCACAGCAAGCACCTATTGTTCGTCGGAACCCGTTTTTGCCCCAGGGGACTCCGGGCTGTGTTCGTTGGGGTTGAACTCCTGCTAGCAAAACCGCCGGGTTGAGGGAAGGGTTCAGACTGTGCTTGGGCCCTGTGCTCTCTTCCAGGTCAGTGTATGGCATTTCCTTCCCCTTGCCACAGGCACCTGGGAGCATGTCTGCACGTGGAGAAAGACTTTCCCGTGGGAAGCCGGGTTTTGTCAAACGGGTCCCAGTGCTCTGCTCCTCTCTTTTCACTCCTGCTGCCAGAAGCCCAGGGAGGATGGGAGGGCTTAGAACATGGCTGGGCACTGTGATTTCTTCCAGAGTAGTGGAGGGCATTTGCTTTACCTTGCCACAACCACTTGGGATAGGGTCTGCACCTCAGGAAAACTGTCTCCGTGGGAAGCCGGCTTTTTGCAAAGGGGTCTCAGGGCCGTGTGCCTCGGCTGACCCTCCGGCTCCCCAAAGCACAGGGACGAGGTGAGGGGCTTAGACCATGCCTGGGCAATGTTGTTTCTTACACCTGGGTGTGTGGCCTTTTGTTGAGCTGGCTACCCCCACTTGGGATAGGTGTTCCACAGCAAGCACCTATTGTTCGTCGGAAGCCGTTTTTGCCCCAGGGGTCTCCGGGCTGTGTTCGTTGGGGTTGAACTCCTGCTAGCAAAACCGCCGGGTTGAGGGAAGGGTTCAGACTGTGCCTGGGCCCTGTGGTCTCTTCCAGGTCAGTGTATGGCATTTCCTTCCCCTTGCCCCAGGCACCTGGGAGCATGTCTGCACGTGGAGAAAGACTTTCCCGTGGGAAGCCGGGTTTTGTCAAACGGGTCCCAGTGCTCTGCTCCTCTCTTTTCACTCCTGCTGCCAGAAGCCCAGGGAGGATGGGAGGGCTTAGAACATGGCTGGGCACTGTGGTTTCTTCCAGAGAAGTGGAGGGCATTTGCTTTACCTTGCCACAACCACTTGGGATAGGGTCTGCACCTCAGGAAAACTGTTTCCGTGGGAAGCCGGCTTTTTGCAAAGGGGTCTCAGGGCCGTGTGCCTCGGCTGTCCCTCCGGCTCCCCAAAGCACAGGGACGAGGTGAGGGGCTTAGACCATGCCTGGGCAATGTTGTTTCTTACACCTGGGTGTGTGGCATTTTGTTGAGCTGGCTACCCCCACTTGGGATAGGTGTTCCACAGCAAGCACCTATTGTTCGTCGGAAGCCGTTTTTGCCCCAGGGTTCTCCGGGCTGTGTTCGTTGGGGTTGAACTCCTGCTAGCAAAACCGCCGGGTTGAGGGAAGGGTTCAGACTGTGCCTGGGCCCTGTGGTCTCTTCCAGGTCAGTGTATGGCATTTCCTTCCCCTTGCCACAGGCACCTGGGAGCATGTCTGCACGTGGAGAAAGATTTTCCCGTGGGAAGCCGGTTTTTGTCCAACGGGTCCCAGTGCTCTGCTCCTCTCTTTTCACTCCTGCTGCCAGAAGCCCAGGGAGGATGGGAGGGCTTAGATCATGGCTGGGCACTGTGGTTTCTTCCACAGAAGTGGAGGGCATTTGCTTTACCTTGCCACAACCACTTGGGATAGGGTCTGCACCTCAGGAAAACTGTCTCCGTGGGAAGCCGGCGTTTTGCAAAGGGGTCTCAGGGCCGTGTGCCTCGGCTGTCCCTCCGGCTCCCCAAAGCACAGGGACGAGGTGAGGGGCTTAGACCATGCCTGGGCAATGTTGTTTCTTACACCTGGGTGTGTGGCATTTTGTTGAGCTGACTACCCCCACTTGGGATAGGTGTTCCACAGCAAGCACCTATTGTTCGTCGGAACCCGTTTTTGCCACAGGGGTCTCCGGGCTGTGTTCGTTGGGGTTGAACTCCTGCTAGCAAAACCGCCGGGTTGAGGGAAGGGTTCAGACTGTGCCTGGGCCCTGTGCTCTCTTCCAGGTCAGTGTATGGCATTTCCTTCCCCTTGCCACAGGCACCTGGGAGCATGTCTGCACGTGGAGAAAGACTTTCCCGTGGGAAGCCGGGTTTTGTCAAACGGGTCCCAGTGCTCTGCTCCTCTCTTTTCACTCCTGCTGCCAGAAGCCCAGGGAGGATGGGAGGGCTTAGAACATGGCTGGGCACTGTGATTTCTTCCAGAGAAGTGGAGGGCATTTGCTTTACCTTGCCACAACCACTTGGGATAGGGTCTGCACCTCAGGAAAACTGTCTCCGTGGGAAGCCGGCTTTTTGCAAGGGGGTCTCAGGGCCGTGTGCCTCGGCTGACCCTCCGGCTCCCCAAAGCACAGGGACGAGGTGAGGTGCTTAGACCATGCCTGGGCAATGTTGTTTCTTACACCTGGGTGTGTGGCATTTTGTTGAGCTGGCTACCCCCACTTGGGATAGGTGTTCCACAGCAAGCACCTATTGTTCGTCGGAAGCCGTTTTTGCCCCAGGGGTCTCCGGGCTGTGTTCGTTGGGGTTGAACTCCTGCTAGCAAAACCGCCGGGTTGAGGGAAGGGTTCAGACTGTGCCTGGGCCCTGTGGTCTCTTCCAGGTCAGTGTATGGCATTTCCTTCCCCTTGCCCCAGGCACCTGGGAGCATGTCTGCACGTGGAGAAAGACTTTCCTGTGGGAAGCCATTTTTTGTCAAATGGGTCCCAGTGCTCTGCTCCTCTCTTTTCACTCCTGCTGCCAGAAGCCCAGGGAGGATGGGAGGGCTTAGAACATGGCTGGGCACTGTGGTTTCTTCCAGAGAAGTGGAGGGCATTTGCTTTACCTTGCCACAACCACTTGGGATAGGGTCTGCACCTCAGGAAAACTGTCTCCGTGGGAAGCCGGCTTTTTGCAAAGGGGTCTCAGGGCCGTGTGCCTCGGCTGTCCCTCCGGCTCCCCAAAGCACAGGGACGAGGTGAGGGGCTTAGACCATGCCTGGGCACTGTTGTTTCTTACACCTGGGTGTGTGGCATTTTGTTGAGCTGGCTACCCCCACTTGGGATAGGTGTTCCACAGCAAGCACCTATTCTTCGTCGGAAGCCGTTTTTGCCCCAGGGGTCTCCGGGCTGTGTTCGTTGGGGTTGAACTCCTGCTAGCAAAACCGCCGGGTTGAGGGAAGTGTTCAGACTGTGCCTGGGCCCTGTGGTCTCTTCCAGGTCAGTGTATGGCATTTCCTTCCCCTTGCCCCAGGCACCTGGGAGCATGTCTGCACGTGGAGAAAGACTTTCCCGTGGGAAGCCGGTTTTTGTCAAACGGGTCCCAGTGCTCTGCTCCTCTCTTTTCACTCCTGCTGCCAGAAGCCCAGGGAGGATGGGAGGGCTTAGAACATGGCTGGGCACTGTGGTTTCTTCCAGAGAAGTGGAGGGCATTTGCTTTACCTTGCCACAACCACTTGGGATAGGGTCTGCACCTCAGGAAAACTGTCTCCGTGGGAAGCCGGCTTTTTGCAAAGGGGTCTCAGGGCCGTGTGCCTCGGCTGTCCCTCCGGCTCCCCAAAGCACAGGGACGAGGTGAGGGGCTTAGACCATGCCTGGGCAATGTTGTTTCTTACACCTGGGTGTGTGGCATTTTGTTGAGCTGGCTACCCCCACTTGGGATAGGTGTTCCACAGCAAGCACCTATTGTTCGTCGGAAGCCGTTTTTGCCCCAGGGGTCTCCGGGCTGTGTTCGTTGGGGTTGAACTCCTGCTAGCAAAACCGCCGGGTTGAGCAAGGGTTCAGACTGTGCCTGGGCCCTGTGGTCTCTTCCAGGTCAGTGTATGGCATTTCCTTCCCCTTGCCCCAGGCACCTGGGAGCATGTCTGCACGTGGAGAAAGACTTTCCTGTGGGAAGCCGTTTTTTGTCAAATGGGTCCCAGTGCTCTGCTCCTCTCTTTTCACTCCTGCTGCCAGAAGCCCAGGGAGGATGGGAGGGCTTAGAACATGGCTGGGCACTGTGGTTTCTTCCAGAGAAGTGGAGGGCATTTGCTTTACCTTGCCACAACCACTTGGGATAGGGTGTGCACCTCAGGAAAACTGTCTCCGTGGGAAGCCGGCTTTTTGCAAAGGGGTCTCAGGGCCGTGTGCCTCGGCTGTCCCTCCGGCTCCCCAAAGCACAGGGACGAGGTGAGGGGCTTAGACCATGCCTGGGCAATGTTGTTTCTTACACCTGGGTGTGTGGCATTTTGTTGAGCTGGCTACCCCCACTTGGGATAGGTGTTCCACAGCAAGCACCTATTGTTCGTCGGAAGCCGTTTTTGCCCCAGGGGTCTCCGGGCTGTGTTCGTTGGGGTTGAACTCCTGCTAGCAAAACCGCCGGGTTGAGGGAAGGGTTCAGACTGTGCCTGGGCCCTGTGGTCTCTTCCAGGTCAGTGTATGGCATTTCCTTCCCCTTGCCCCAGGCACCTGGGAGCATGTCTGCACGTGGAGAAAGACTTTCCCGTGGGAAGCCGGGTTTTGTCCAACGGGTCCCAGTGCTCTGCTCCTCTCTTTTCACTCCTGCTGCCAGAAGCCCAGGGAGGATGGGAGGGCTTAGATCATGGCAGGGCACTGTTGTTTCTTCCACAGAAGTGGAGGGCATTTGCTTTACCTTGCCACAATCACTTGGGATAGGGTCTGCACCTCAGGAAAACTGTCTCCGTGGAAAGCCGGCTTTTTGCAAAGGGGTCTCAGGGCCGTGTGCCTCGGCTGTCCCTCCGGCTCCCCAAAGCACAGGGACGAGGTGAGGGGCTTAGACCATGCCTGGGCAATGTTGTTTCTTACACCTGGGTGTGTGGCATTTTGTTGAGCTGGCTACCCCCACTTGGGATAGGTGTTCCACAGCAAGCACCTATTGTTCGTCGGAAGCCGTTTTTGCCCCAGGGGTCTCCGGGCTGTGTTCGTTGGGGTTGAACTCCTGCTAGCAAAACCGCCGGGTTGAGGGAAGGGTTCAGACTGTGCCTGGGCCCTGTGGTCTCTTCCAGGTCAGTGTATGGCATTTCCTTCCCCTTGCCCCAGGCACCTGGGAGCATGTCTGCACGTGGAGAAAGACTTTCCCGTGGGAAGCCGGTTTTTGTCAAACGGGTCCCAGTGCTCTGCTCCTCTCTTTTCACTCCTGCTGCCAGAAGCCCAGGGAGGATGGGAGGGCTTAGAACATGGCTGGGCACTGTGGTTTCTTCCAGAGAAGTGGAGGGCATTTGCTTTACCTTGCCACAACCACTTGGGATAGGGTGTGCACCTCAGGAAAACTGTCTCCGTGGGAAGCTGGCTTTTTGCAAAGGGGTCTCAGGGCCGTGTGCCTCGGCTGTCCCTCCGGCTCCCCAAAGCACAGGGACGAGGTGAGGGGCTTAGACCATGCCTGGGCAATGTTGTTTCTTACACCTGGGTGTGTGGCATTTTGTTGAGCTGGCTACCCCCACTTGGGATAGGTGTTCCACAGCAAGCACCTATTGTTCGTCGGAAGCCGTTTTTCCCCAGGGGTCTCCGGGCTGTGTTCGTTGGGGTTGAATTCCTGCTAGCAAAACCGCCGGGTTGAGGGAAGGGTTCAGACTGTGCCTGGGCCCTGTGGTCTCTTCCAGGTCAGTGTATGGCATTTCCTTCCCCTTGCCCCAGGCACCTGGGAGCATGTCTGCACGTGGAGAAAGACTTTCCCGTGGGAAGCCGGGTTTTGTCCAACGGGTCCCAGTGCTCTGCTCCTCTCTTTTCACTCCTGCTGCCAGAAGCCCAGGGAGGATGGGAGGGCTTAGAACATGGCTGGGCACTGTGGTTTCTTCCAGAGAAGTGGAGGGCATTTGCTTTACCTTGCCACAACCACTTGGGATAGGGTCTGCACCTCAGGAAAACTGTCTCCGTGGGAAGCCGGCTTTTTGCAAGGGGGTCTCAGGGCCGTGTGCCTCGGCTGTCCCTCCGGCTCCCCAAAGCACAGGGACGAGGTGAGGGGCTTAGACCATGCCTGGGCAATGTTGTTTCTTACACCTGGGTGTGTGGCATTTTGTTGAGCTGGCTACCCCCACTTGGGATAGGTGTTCCACAGCAAGCACCTATTGTTCGTCGGAAGCCGTTTTTGCCCCAGGGGTCTCCGGGCTGTGTTCGTTGGGGTTGAACTCCTGCTAGCAAAACCGCCGGGTTGAGGGAAGGGTTCAGACTGTGCCTGGGCCCTGTGGTCTCTTCCAGGTCAGTGTATGGCATTTCCTTCCCCTTGCCCCAGGCACCTGGGAGCATGTCTGCACGTGGATAAAGACTTTCCCGTGGGACGCCGGTTTTTGTCAAACGGGTCCCAGTGCTCTGCTCCTCTCTTTTCACTCCTGCTGCCCGAAGCCCAGGGAGGATGGGAGGGCTTAGAACATGGCTGGGCACTGTGCTTTCTTCCAGAGAAGTGGAGGGCATTTGCTTTACCATGCCACAACCACTTGGGATAGGGTCTGCACCTCAGGAAAACTGTCTCCGTGGGAAGCCGGCTTTTTGCAAAGCGGTCTCAGGGCCGTGTGCTTCGGCTGTCCCTCCGGCTCCCCAAAGCACAGGGACGAGGTGAGTGGCTTAGACCATGCCTGGGCAATGTTGTTTCTTACACCTGGGTGTGTGGCCTTTTGTTGAGCTGGCTACCCCCACTTGGGATAGGTGTTCCACAGCAAGCACCTATTGTTCGTCGGAAGCCGTTTTTGCCCCAGGGGTCTCCGGGCTGTGTTCGTTGGGGTTGAACTCCTGCTAGCAAAACCGCCGGGTTGAGGGAAGCGTTCAGACTGTGCTTGGGCCCTGTGGTCTCTGCCAGGTCAGTGTATGGCATTTCCTTCCCCATGCCACAGGCACCTGGGAGCATGTCTGCACGTGGAGAAAGACTTTCCCGTGGGAAGCCGGGTTTTGTCAAACCGTTCCCAGTGCTCTGCTCCTCTCTTTTCTCTCCTGCTGCCAGAAGCCCAGGGAGGATGGGAGGGCTTAGAACATGGCTGGGCACTGTGGTTTCTTCCAGAGAAGTGGAGGGCATTTGCTTTACCTTGCCACAACCACTTGGGATAGGGTGTGCACCTCAGGAAAACTGTCTCCGTGGGAAGCCGGCTTTTTGCAAGGGGGTCTCAGGGCCGTGTGCCTCGGCTGACCCTCCGGCTCCCCAAAGCACAGGGACGAGGTGAGGGGCTTAGACCATGCCTGGGCAATGTTGTTTCTTACACCTGGGTGTGTGGCATTTTGTTGAGCTGGCTACCCCCACTTGGGATAGGTGTTCCACAGCAAGCACCTATTGTTCGTCGGAAGCCGTTTTTGCCCCAGGGGTCTCCGGGCTATGTTCGTTGGAGTTGAACTCCTGCTAGCAAAACCGCCGGGTTGAGGGAAGGGTTCAGACTGTGCCAGGGCCCTGTGGTCTCTTCCAGGTCAGTGTATGGCATTTCCTTCCCCTTGCCCCAGGCACCTGGGAGCATGTCTGCACGTGGAGAAAGACTTTCCCGTGGGAAGCCGGTTTTTGTCAAACGGGTCCCAGTGCTCTGCTCCTCTCTTTTCACTCCTGCTGCCAGAAGCCCAGGGAGGATGGGAGGGCTTAGAACATGGCTGGGCACTGTGGTTTCTTCCAGAGAAGTGGAGGGCATTTGCTTTACCTTGCCACAACCACTTGGGATAGGGTCTGCACCTCAGGAAAACTGTCTCCGTGGGAAGCCGGCTTTTTCCAAAGGGTATCAGGGCCGTGTGCCTCGGCTGTCCCTCCGGCTCCCCAAAGCACAGGGACGAGGTGAGGGGCTTAGACCATGCCTGGGCAATGTTGTTTCTTACACCTGGGTGTGTGGCATTTTGTTGAGCTAGCTACCCCCACCTCGGATAGGTGTTCCACAGCAAGCACCTATTGTTCGTCGGAAGCCGTTTTTGCCCCAGGGGTCTCCGGGCTGTGTTCGTTAGGGTTGAACTCCTGCTAGCAAACCCGCCGGGTTGAGGGAAGGGTTCAGACTGTGCCTGGGCCCTGTGGTCTCTTCCAGGTCAGTGTATGGCATTTCCTTCCCCTTGCCCCAGGCACCTGGGAGCATGTCTGCACGTGGAGAAAGACTTTCCCGTGGGAAGCCGGTTTTTGTCAAACGGGTCCCAGTGCTCTGCTCCTCTCTTTTCACTCCTGCTGCCAGAAGCCCAGGGAGGATGGGAGGGCTTAGAACATGGCTGGGCACTGTGGTTTCTTCCAGAGAAGTGGAGGGCATTTGCTTTACCTTGCCACAACCACTTGGGATAGGGTGTGCACCTCAGGAAAACTGTCTCCGTGGGAAGCCGGCTTTTTGCAAAGGGGTCTCAGGGCCGTGTGCCTCGGCTGTCCCTCCGGCTCCCCAAAGCACAGGGACGAGGTGAGGGGCTTAGACCGTGCCTGGGCAATGTTGTTTCTTACACCTGGGTGTGTGGCATTTTGTTGAGCTGGCTACCCCCACTTGGGATAGGTGTTCCACAGCAAGCACCTATTGTTCGTCGGAAGCCGTTTTTGCCCCAGGGGTCTCCGGGCTGTGTTCGTTGGGGTTGAACTCCTGCTAGCAAATCCGCCGGGTTGAGGGAAGGGTTCAGACTGTGCCTGGGCCCTGTGGTCTCTTCCAGGTCAGTGTATGGCATTTCCTTCCCCTTGCCCCAGGCACCTGGGAGCATGTCTGCACGTGGATAAAGACTTTTCCGTGGGACGCCGGTTTTTGTCAAACGGGTCCCAGTGCTCTGCTCCTCTCTTTTCACTCCTGCTGCCCGAAGCCCAGGGAGGATGGGAGGGCTTAGAACATGGCTGGGCACTGTGCTTTCTTCCAGAGAAGTGGAGGGCATTTGCTTTACCATGCCACAACCACTTGGGATAGGGTCTGCACCTCAGGAAAACTGTCTCCGTGGGAAGCCGGCTTTTTGCAAAGCGGTCTCAGGGCCGTGTGCTTCGGCTGTCCCTCCGGCTCCCCAAAGCACAGGGACGAGGTGAGGGGCTTAGACCATGCCTGGGCAATGTTGTTTCTTACACCTGGGTGTGTGGCATTTTGTTGAGCTGGCTACCCCCACTTGGGATAGGTGTTCCACAGCAAGCACCTATTGTTCGTCGGAAGCCGTTTTTGCCCCAGGGGTCTCCGGGCTGTGTTCGTTGGGGTTGAACTCCTGCTAGCAAAACCGCCGGGTTGAGGGAAGGGTTCAGACTGTGCCTGGGCCCTGTGGTCTCTTCCAGGTCAGTGTATGGCATTTCCTTCCCCTTGCCCCAGGCACCTGGGAGCATGTCTGCACGTGGAGAAAGACTTTCCCGTTGGAAGCCGGTTTTTGTCCAACGGGTCCCAGTGCTCTGCTCCTCTCTTTTCACTCCTGCTGCCAGAAGCCCAGGGAGGATGGGAGGGCTTAGAACATGGCTGGGCACTGTGGTTTCTTCCAGAGAAGTGGAGGGCATTTGCTTTACCTTGCCACAACCACTTGGGATAGGGTCTGCACCTCAGGAATACTGTCTCCGTGGGAAGCCGGCTTTTTGCAAGGGGGTCTCAGGGCCGTGTGCCTCGGCTGTCCCTTCGGCTCCCCAAAGCACAGGGACGAGGTGAGGGGCTTAGACCATGCCTGGGCAATGTTTTTTCTTACACCTGGGTGTGTGGCATTTTGTTGAGCTGGCTACCCCCACTTGGGATAGGTGTTCCACAGCAAGCACCTATTGTTCGTCGGAAGCCGTTTTTGCCCCAGGGGTCTCCGGGCTGTGTTCGTTGGGGTTGAACTCCTGCTAGCAAAACCGCCGGGTTGAGGGAAGCGTTCAGACTGTGCTTGGGCCCTGTGGTCTCTGCCAGGTCAGTGTATGGCATTTCCTTCCCCATGCCACAGGCACCTGGGAGCATGTCTGCACGTGGAGAAAGACTTTCCCGTGGGAAGCCGGGTTTTGTCAAACCGTTCCAGGTGCTCTGCTCCTCTCTTTTCTCTCCTGCTGCCAGAAGCCCAGGGAGGATGGGAGGGCTTAGAACATGGCTGGGCACTGTGGTTTCTTCCAGAGAAGTGGAGGGCATTTGCTTTACCTTGCCACAACCACTTGGGATAGGGTCTGCACCTCAGGAAAACTGTCTCCGTGGGAAGCCGGCTTTTTGCAAAGGGGTCTCAGGGCCGTGTGCCTCGGCTGTCCCTCCGGCTCCCCAAAGCACAGGGACGAGGTGAGGGGCTTAGACCATGCCTGGACAATGTTGTTTCTTACACCTGGGTGTGTGGCATTTTGTTGAGCTGGCTACCCCCACTTGGGATAGGTGTTCCACAGCAAGCACCTATTGTTCGTCGGAAGCCGTTTTTGCCCCAGGGGTCTCCGGGCTGTGTTCGTTGGGGTTGAACTCCTGCTAGCAAAACCGCCGGGTTGAGGGAAGGGTTCAGACTGTGCCTGGGCCCTGTGGTCTCCTCCAGGTCAGTGTATGGCATTTCCTTCCCCTTGCCACAGGCACCTGGGAGCATGTCTGCACGCGGAGAAAGATTTTCCCGTGGGAAGCCGGTTTTTGTCCAACGGGTCCCAGTGCTCTGCTCCTCTCTTTTCACTCCTGCTGCCAGAAGCCCAGGGAGGATGGGAGGGCTTAGATCATGGCTGGGCACTGTGGTTTCTTCCACAGAAGTGGAGGGCATTTGCTTTACCTTGCCACAACCACTTGGGATAGGGTCTGCACCTCAGGAAAACTGTCTCCGTGGGAAGCCGGCGTTTTGCAAAGGGGTCTCAGGGCCGTGTGCCTCGGCTGTCCCTCCGGCTCCCCAAAGCACAGGGACGAGGTGAGGGGCTTAGACCATGCCTGGGCAATGTTGTTTCTTACACCTGGGTGTGTGGCATTTTGTTGAGCTGACTACCCCCACTTGGGATAGGTGTTCCACAGCAAGCACCTATTGTTCGTCGGAACCCGTTTTTGCCCCAGGGGTCTCCGGGCTGTGTTCGTTGGGGTTGAACTCCTGCTAGCAAAACCGCCGGGTTGAGGGAAGGGTTCAGACTGTGCTTGGGCCCTGTGCTCTCTTCCAGGTCAGTGTATGGCATTTCCTTCCCCTTGCCACAGGCACCTGGGAGCATGTCTGCACGTGGAGAAAGACTTTCCCGTGGGAAGCCGGGTTTTGTCAAACGGGTCCCAGTGCTCTGCTCCTCTCTTTTCACTCCTGCTGCCAGAAGCCCAGGGAGGATGGGAGGGCTTAGAACATGGCTGGGCACTGTGATTTCTTCCAGAGAAGTGGAGGGCATTTGCTTTACCTTGCCACAACCACTTGGGATAGGGTCTGCACCTCAGGAAAACTGTCTCCGTGGGAAGCCGGCTTTTTGCAAGGGGGTCTCAGGGCCGTGTGCCTCGGCTGACCCTCCGGCTCCCCAAAGCACAGGGACGAGGTGAGGGGCTTAGACCATGCCTGGGCAATGTTGTTTCTTACACCTGGGTGTGTGGCCTTTTGTTGAGCTGGCTACCCCCACTTGGGATAGGTGTTCCACAGCAAGCACCTATTGTTCGTCGGAAGCCGTTTTTGCCCCAGGGGTCTCCGGGCTGTGTTCGTTGGGGTTGAACTCCTGCTAGCAAAACCGCCGGGTTGAGGGAAGGGTTCAGACTGTGCCTGGGCCCTGTGGTCTCTTCCAGGTCAGTGTATGGCATTTCCTTCCCCTTGCCCCAGGCACCTGGGAGCATGTCTGCACGTGGAGAAAGACTTTCCCGTGGGAAGCCGGGTTTTGTCAAACGGGTCCCAGTGCTCTGCTCCTCTCTTTTCACTCCTGCTGCCAGAAGCCCAGGGAGGATGGGAGGGCTTAGAACATGGCTGGGCACTGTGGTTTCTTCCAGAGAAGTGGAGGGCATTTGCTTTACCTTGCCACAACCACTTGGGATAGGGTCTGCACCTCAGGAAAACTGTTTCCGTGGGAAGCCGGCTTTTTGCAAAGGGGTCTCAGGGCCGTGTGCCTCGGCTGTCCCTCCGGCTCCCCAAAGCACAGGGACGAGGTGAGGGGCTTAGACCATGCCTGGGCAATGTTGTTTCTTACACCTGGGTGTGTGGCATTTTGTTGAGCTGGCTACCCCCACTTGGGATAGGTGTTCCACAGCAAGCACCTATTGTTCGTCGGAAGCCGTTTTTGCCCCAGGGTTCTCCGGGCTGTGTTCGTTGGGGTTGAACTCCTGCTAGCAAAACCGCCGGGTTGAGGGAAGGGTTCAGACTGTGCCTGGGCCCTGTGGTCTCTTCCAGGTCAGTGTATGGCATTTCCTTCCCCTTGCCACAGGCACCTGGGAGCATGTCTGCACGTGGAGAAAGATTTTCCCGTGGGAAGCCGGTTTTTGTCCAACGGGTCCCAGTGCTCTGCTCCTCTCTTTTCACTCCTGCTGCCAGAAGCCCAGGGAGGATGGGAGGGCTTAGATCATGGCTGGGCACTGTGGTTTCTTCCACAGAAGTGGAGGGCATTTGCTTTACCTTGCCACAACCACTTGGGATAGGGTCTGCACCTCAGGAAAACTGTCTCCGTGGGAAGCCGGCGTTTTGCAAAGGGGTCTCAGGGCCGTGTGCCTCGGCTGTCCCTCCGGCTCCCCAAAGCACAGGGACGAGGTGAGGGGCTTAGACCATGCCTGGGCAATGTTGTTTCTTACACCTGGGTGTGTGGCATTTTGTTGAGCTAGCTACCCCCACCTCGGATAGGTGTTCCACAGCAAGCACCTATTGTTCGTCGGAAGCCGTTTTTGCCCCAGGGGTCTCCGGGCTGTGTTCGTTAGGGTTGAACTCCTGCTAGCAAACCCGCCGGGTTGAGGGAAGGGTTCAGACTGTGCCTGGGCCCTGTGGTCTCTTCCAGGTCAGTGTATGGCATTTCCTTCCCCTTGCCCCAGGCACCTGGGAGCATGTCTGCACGTGGAGAAAGACTTTCCCGTGGGAAGCCGGTTTTTGTCAAACGGGTCCCAGTGCTCTGCTCCTCTCTTTTCACTCCTGCTGCCAGAAGCCCAGGGAGGATGGGAGGGCTTAGAACATGGCTGGGCACTGTGGTTTCTTCCAGAGAAGTGGAGGGCATTTGCTTTACCTTGCCACAACCACTTGGGATAGGGTGTGCACCTCAGGAAAACTGTCTCCGTGGGAAGCCGGCTTTTTGCAAAGGGGTCTCAGGGCCGTGTGCCTCGGCTGTCCCTCCGGCTCCCCAAAGCACAGGGACGAGGTGAGGGGCTTAGACCGTGCCTGGGCAATGTTGTTTCTTACACCTGGGTGTGTGGCATTTTGTTGAGCTGGCTACCCCCACTTGGGATAGGTGTTCCACAGCAAGCACCTATTGTTCGTCGGAAGCCGTTTTTGCCCCAGGGTTCTCCGGGCTGTGTTCGTTGGGGTTGAACTCCTGCTAGCAAAACCGCCGGGTTGAGGGAAGGGTTCAGACTGTGCCTGGGCCCTGTGGTCTCTTCCAGGTCAGTGTATGGCATTTCCTTCCCCTTGCCCCAGGCACCTGGGAGCATGTCTGCACGTGGATAAAGACTTTTCCGTGGGACGCCGGTTTTTGTCAAACGGGTCCCAGTGCTCTGCTCCTCTCTTTTCACTCCTGCTGCCCGAAGCCCAGGGAGGATGGGAGGGCTTAGAACATGGCTGGGCACTGTGGTTTCTTCCAGAGAAGTGGAGGGCATTTGCTTTACCTTGCCACAACCACTTGGGATAGGGTCTGCACCTCAGGAATACTGTCTCCGTGGGAAGCCGGCTTTTTGCAAGGGGGTCTCAGGGCCGTGTGCCTCGGCTGTCCCTTCGGCTCCCCAAAGCACAGGGACGAGGTGAGGGGCTTAGACCATGCCTGGGCAATGTTGTTTCTTACACCTGGGTGTGTGGCCTTTTGTTGAGCTGGCTACCCCCACTTGGGATAGGTGTTCCACAGCAAGCACCTATTGTTCGTCGGAAGCCGTTTTTGCCCCAGGGGTCTCCGGGCTGTGTTCGTTGGGGTTGAACTCCTGCTAGCAAAACCGCCGGGTTGAGGGAAGCGTTCAGACTGTGCTTGGGCCCTGTGGTCTCTGCCAGGTCAGTGTATGGCATTTCCTTCCCCATGCCACAGGCACCTGGGAGCATGTCTGCACGTGGAGAAAGACTTTCCCGTGGGAAGCCGGGTTTTGTCAAACCGTTCCCAGTGCTCTGCTCCTCTCTTTTCTCTCCTGCTGCCAGAAGCCCAGGGAGGATGGGAGGGCTTAGAACATGGCTGGGCACTGTGGTTTCTTCCAGAGAAGTGGAGGGCATTTGCTTTACCTTGCCACAACCACTTGGGATAGGGTCTGCACCTCAGGAAAACTGTCTCCGTGGGAAGCCGGCTTTTTGCAAAGGGGTCTCAGGGCCGTGTGCCTCGGCTGTCCCTCCGGCTCCCCAAAGCACAGGGACGAGGTGAGGGGCTTAGACCATGCCTGGGCAATGTTGTTTCTTACACCTGGGTGTGTGGCATTTTGTTGAGCTGGCTACCCCCACTTGGGATAGGTGTTCCACAGCAAGCACCTATTGTTCGTCGGAAGCCGTTTTTGCCCCAGGGGTCTCCGGGCTGTGTTCGTTGGGGTTGAACTCCTGCTAGCAAAACCGCCGGGTTGAGGGAAGGGTTCAGACTGTGCCTGGGCCCTGTGGTCTCTTCCAGGTCAGTGTATGGCATTTCCTTCCCCTTGCCACAGGCACCTGGGAGCATGTCTGCACGCGGAGAAAGATTTTCCCGTGGGAAGCCGGTTTTTGTCCAACGGGTCCCAGTGCTCTGCTCCTCTCTTTTCACTCCTGCTGCCAGAAGCCCAGGGAGGATGGGAGGGCTTAGATCATGGCTGGGCACTGTGGTTTCTTCCACAGAAGTGGAGGGCATTTGCTTTACCTTGCCACAACCACTTGGGATAGGGTCTGCACCTCAGGAAAACTGTCTCCGTGGGAAGCCGGCGTTTTGCAAAGGGGTCTCAGGGCCGTGTGCCTCGGCTGTCCCTCCGGCTCCCCAAAGCACAGGGACGAGGTGAGGGGCTTAGACCATGCCTAGGCAATGTTGTTTCTTACACCTGGGTGTGTGGCATTTTGTTGAGCTGACTACCCCCACTTGGGATAGGTGTTCCACAGCAAGCACCTATTGTTCGTCGGAACCCGTTTTTGCCCCAGGGGACTCCGGGCTGTGTTCGTTGGGGTTGAACTCCTGCTAGCAAAACCGCCGGGTTGAGGGAAGGGTTCAGACTGTGCTTGGGCCCTGTGCTCTCTTCCAGGTCAGTGTATGGCATTTCCTTCCCCTTGCCACAGGCACCTGGGAGCATGTCTGCACGTGGAGAAAGACTTTCCCGTGGGAAGCCGGGTTTTGTCAAACGGGTCCCAGTGCTCTGCTCCTCTCTTTTCACTCCTGCTGCCAGAAGCCCAGGGAGGATGGGAGGGCTTAGAACATGGCTGGGCACTGTGATTTCTTCCAGAGTAGTGGAGGGCATTTGCTTTACCTTGCCACAACCACTTGGGATAGGGTCTGCACCTCAGGAAAACTGTCTCCGTGGGAAGCCGGCTTTTTGCAAAGGGGTCTCAGGGCCGTGTGCCTCGGCTGACCCTCCGGCTCCCCAAAGCACAGGGACGAGGTGAGGGGCTTAGACCATGCCTGGGCAATGTTGTTTCTTACACCTGGGTGTGTGGCCTTTTGTTGAGCTGGCTACCCCCACTTGGGATAGGTGTTCCACAGCAAGCACCTATTGTTCGTCGGAAGCCGTTTTTGCCCCAGGGGTCTCCGGGCTGTGTTCGTTGGGGTTGAACTCCTGCTAGCAAAACCGCCGGGTTGAGGGAAGGGTTCAGACTGTGCCTGGGCCCTGTGGTCTCTTCCAGGTCAGTGTATGGCATTTCCTTCCCCTTGCCCCAGGCACCTGGGAGCATGTCTGCACGTGGAGAAAGACTTTCCCGTGGGAAGCCGGGTTTTGTCAAACGGGTCCCAGTGCTCTGCTCCTCTCTTTTCACTCCTGCTGCCAGAAGCCCAGGGAGGATGGGAGGGCTTAGAACATGGCTGGGCACTGTGGTTTCTTCCAGAGAAGTGGAGGGCATTTGCTTTACCTTGCCACAACCACTTGGGATAGGGTCTGCACCTCAGGAAAACTGTTTCCGTGGGAAGCCGGCTTTTTGCAAAGGGGTCTCAGGGCCGTGTGCCTCGGCTGTCCCTCCGGCTCCCCAAAGCACAGGGACGAGGTGAGGGGCTTAGACCATGCCTGGGCAATGTTGTTTCTTACACCTGGGTGTGTGGCATTTTGTTGAGCTGGCTACCCCCACTTGGGATAGGTGTTCCACAGCAAGCACCTATTGTTCGTCGGAAGCCGTTTTTGCCCCAGGGTTCTCCGGGCTGTGTTCGTTGGGGTTGAACTCCTGCTAGCAAAACCGCCGGGTTGAGGGAAGGGTTCAGACTGTGCCTGGGCCCTGTGGTCTCTTCCAGGTCAGTGTATGGCATTTCCTTCCCCTTGCCACAGGCACCTGGGAGCATGTCTGCACGTGGAGAAAGATTTTCCCGTGGGAAGCCGGTTTTTGTCCAACGGGTCCCAGTGCTCTGCTCCTCTCTTTTCACTCCTGCTGCCAGAAGCCCAGGGAGGATGGGAGGGCTTAGATCATGGCTGGGCACTGTGGTTTCTTCCACAGAAGTGGAGGGCATTTGCTTTACCTTGCCACAACCACTTGGGATAGGGTCTGCACCTCAGGAAAACTGTCTCCGTGGGAAGCCGGCGTTTTGCAAAGGGGTCTCAGGGCCGTGTGCCTCGGCTGTCCCTCCGGCTCCCCAAAGCACAGGGACGAGGTGAGGGGCTTAGACCATGCCTGGGCAATGTTGTTTCTTACACCTGGGTGTGTGGCATTTTGTTGAGCTGACTACCCCCACTTGGGATAGGTGTTCCACAGCAAGCACCTATTGTTCGTCGGAACCCGTTTTTGCCACAGGGGTCTCCGGGCTGTGTTCGTTGGGGTTGAACTCCTGCTAGCAAAACCGCCGGGTTGAGGGAAGGGTTCAGACTGTGCCTGGGCCCTGTGCTCTCTTCCAGGTCAGTGTATGGCATTTCCTTCCCCTTGCCACAGGCACCTGGGAGCATGTCTGCACGTGGAGAAAGACTTTCCCGTGGGAAGCCGGGTTTTGTCAAACGGGTCCCAGTGCTCTGCTCCTCTCTTTTCACTCCTGCTGCCAGAAGCCCAGGGAGGATGGGAGGGCTTAGAACATGGCTGGGCACTGTGATTTCTTCCAGAGAAGTGGAGGGCATTTGCTTTACCTTGCCACAACCACTTGGGATAGGGTCTGCACCTCAGGAAAACTGTCTCCGTGGGAAGCCGGCTTTTTGCAAGGGGGTCTCAGGGCCGTGTGCCTCGGCTGACCCTCCGGCTCCCCAAAGCACAGGGACGAGGTGAGGTGCTTAGACCATGCCTGGGCAATGTTGTTTCTTACACCTGGGTGTGTGGCATTTTGTTGAGCTGGCTACCCCCACTTGGGATAGGTGTTCCACAGCAAGCACCTATTGTTCGTCGGAAGCCGTTTTTGCCCCAGGGGTCTCCGGGCTGTGTTCGTTGGGGTTGAACTCCTGCTAGCAAAACCGCCGGGTTGAGGGAAGGGTTCAGACTGTGCCTGGGCCCTGTGGTCTCTTCCAGGTCAGTGTATGGCATTTCCTTCCCCTTGCCCCAGGCACCTGGGAGCATGTCTGCACGTGGAGAAAGACTTTCCTGTGGGAAGCCATTTTTTGTCAAATGGGTCCCAGTGCTCTGCTCCTCTCTTTTCACTCCTGCTGCCAGAAGCCCAGGGAGGATGGGAGGGCTTAGAACATGGCTGGGCACTGTGGTTTCTTCCAGAGAAGTGGAGGGCATTTGCTTTACCTTGCCACAACCACTTGGGATAGGGTCTGCACCTCAGGAAAACTGTCTCCGTGGGAAGCCGGCTTTTTGCAAAGGGGTCTCAGGGCCGTGTGCCTCGGCTGTCCCTCCGGCTCCCCAAAGCACAGGGACGAGGTGAGGGGCTTAGACCATGCCTGGGCACTGTTGTTTCTTACACCTGGGTGTGTGGCATTTTGTTGAGCTGGCTACCCCCACTTGGGATAGGTGTTCCACAGCAAGCACCTATTCTTCGTCGGAAGCCGTTTTTGCCCCAGGGGTCTCCGGGCTGTGTTCGTTGGGGTTGAACTCCTGCTAGCAAAACCGCCGGGTTGAGGGAAGTGTTCAGACTGTGCCTGGGCCCTGTGGTCTCTTCCAGGTCAGTGTATGGCATTTCCTTCCCCTTGCCCCAGGCACCTGGGAGCATGTCTGCACGTGGAGAAAGACTTTCCCGTGGGAAGCCGGTTTTTGTCAAACGGGTCCCAGTGCTCTGCTCCTCTCTTTTCACTCCTGCTGCCAGAAGCCCAGGGAGGATGGGAGGGCTTAGAACATGGCTGGGCACTGTGGTTTCTTCCAGAGAAGTGGAGGGCATTTGCTTTACCTTGCCACAACCACTTGGGATAGGGTCTGCACCTCAGGAAAACTGTCTCCGTGGGAAGCCGGCTTTTTGCAAAGGGGTCTCAGGGCCGTGTGCCTCGGCTGTCCCTCCGGCTCCCCAAAGCACAGGGACGAGGTGAGGGGCTTAGACCATGCCTGGGCAATGTTGTTTCTTACACCTGGGTGTGTGGCATTTTGTTGAGCTGGCTACCCCCACTTGGGATAGGTGTTCCACAGCAAGCACCTATTGTTCGTCGGAAGCCGTTTTTGCCCCAGGGGTCTCCGGGCTGTGTTCGTTGGGGTTGAACTCCTGCTAGCAAAACCGCCGGGTTGAGCAAGGGTTCAGACTGTGCCTGGGCCCTGTGGTCTCTTCCAGGTCAGTGTATGGCATTTCCTTCCCCTTGCCCCAGGCACCTGGGAGCATGTCTGCACGTGGAGAAAGACTTTCCTGTGGGAAGCCGTTTTTTGTCAAATGGGTCCCAGTGCTCTGCTCCTCTCTTTTCACTCCTGCTGCCAGAAGCCCAGGGAGGATGGGAGGGCTTAGAACATGGCTGGGCACTGTGGTTTCTTCCAGAGAAGTGGAGGGCATTTGCTTTACCTTGCCACAACCACTTGGGATAGGGTGTGCACCTCAGGAAAACTGTCTCCGTGGGAAGCCGGCTTTTTGCAAAGGGGTCTCAGGGCCGTGTGCCTCGGCTGTCCCTCCGGCTCCCCAAAGCACAGGGACGAGGTGAGGGGCTTAGACCATGCCTGGGCAATGTTGTTTCTTACACCTGGGTGTGTGGCATTTTGTTGAGCTGGCTACCCCCACTTGGGATAGGTGTTCCACAGCAAGCACCTATTGTTCGTCGGAAGCCGTTTTTGCCCCAGGGGTCTCCGGGCTGTGTTCGTTGGGGTTGAACTCCTGCTAGCAAAACCGCCGGGTTGAGGGAAGGGTTCAGACTGTGCCTGGGCCCTGTGGTCTCTTCCAGGTCAGTGTATGGCATTTCCTTCCCCTTGCCCCAGGCACCTGGGAGCATGTCTGCACGTGGAGAAAGACTTTCCCGTGGGAAGCCGGGTTTTGTCCAACGGGTCCCAGTGCTCTGCTCCTCTCTTTTCACTCCTGCTGCCAGAAGCCCAGGGAGGATGGGAGGGCTTAGATCATGGCAGGGCACTGTTGTTTCTTCCACAGAAGTGGAGGGCATTTGCTTTACCTTGCCACAATCACTTGGGATAGGGTCTGCACCTCAGGAAAACTGTCTCCGTGGAAAGCCGGCTTTTTGCAAAGGGGTCTCAGGGCCGTGTGCCTCGGCTGTCCCTCCGGCTCCCCAAAGCACAGGGACGAGGTGAGGGGCTTAGACCATGCCTGGGCAATGTTGTTTCTTACACCTGGGTGTGTGGCATTTTGTTGAGCTGGCTACCCCCACTTGGGATAGGTGTTCCACAGCAAGCACCTATTGTTCGTCGGAAGCCGTTTTTGCCCCAGGGGTCTCCGGGCTGTGTTCGTTGGGGTTGAACTCCTGCTAGCAAAACCGCCGGGTTGAGGGAAGGGTTCAGACTGTGCCTGGGCCCTGTGGTCTCTTCCAGGTCAGTGTATGGCATTTCCTTCCCCTTGCCCCAGGCACCTGGGAGCATGTCTGCACGTGGAGAAAGACTTTCCCGTGGGAAGCCGGTTTTTGTCAAACGGGTCCCAGTGCTCTGCTCCTCTCTTTTCACTCCTGCTGCCAGAAGCCCAGGGAGGATGGGAGGGCTTAGAACATGGCTGGGCACTGTGGTTTCTTCCAGAGAAGTGGAGGGCATTTGCTTTACCTTGCCACAACCACTTGGGATAGGGTGTGCACCTCAGGAAAACTGTCTCCGTGGGAAGCTGGCTTTTTGCAAAGGGGTCTCAGGGCCGTGTGCCTCGGCTGTCCCTCCGGCTCCCCAAAGCACAGGGACGAGGTGAGGGGCTTAGACCATGCCTGGGCAATGTTGTTTCTTACACCTGGGTGTGTGGCATTTTGTTGAGCTGGCTACCCCCACTTGGGATAGGTGTTCCACAGCAAGCACCTATTGTTCGTCGGAAGCCGTTTTTGCCCCAGGGGTCTCCGGTCTGTGTTCCTTGGGGTTGAACTCCTGCTAGCAAAACCGCCGGGTTGAGGGAAGGGTTCAGACTGTGCCTGGGCCCTGTGGTCTCTTCCAGGTCAGTGTATGGCATTTCCTTCCCCTTGCCCCAGGCACCTGGGAGCATGTCTGCACGTGGAGAAAGACTTTCCCGTGGGAAGCCGGGTTTTGTCCAACGGGTCCCAGTGCTCTGCTCCTCTCTTTTCACTCCTGCTGCCAGAAGCCCAGGGAGGATGGGAGGGCTTAGAACATGGCTGGGCACTGTGGTTTCTTCCAGAGAAGTGGAGGGCATTTGCTTTACCTTGCCACAACCACTTGGGATAGGGTCTGCACCTCAGGAAAACTGTCTCCGTGGGAAGCCGGCTTTTTGCAAGGGGGTCTCAGGGCCGTGTGCCTCGGCTGACCCTCCGGCTCCCCAAAGCACAGGGACGAGGTGAGGTGCTTAGACCATGCCTGGGCAATGTTGTTTCTTACACCTGGGTGTGTGGCATTTTGTTGAGCTGGCTACCCCCACTTGGGATAGGTGTTCCACAGCAAGCACCTATTGTTCGTCGGAAGCCGTTTTTGCCCCAGGGGTCTCCGGGCTGTGTTCGTTGGGGTTGAACTCCTGCTAGCAAAACCGCCGGGTTGAGCAAGGGTTCAGACTGTGCCTGGGCCCTGTGGTCTCTTCCAGGTCAGTGTATGGCATTTCCTTCCCCTTGCCCCAGGCACCTGGGAGCATGTCTGCACGTGGAGAAAGACTTTCCTGTGGGAAGCCGTTTTTTGTCAAATGGGTCCCAGTGCTCTGCTCCTCTCTTTTCACTCCTGCTGCCAGAAGCCCAGGGAGGATGGGAGGGCTTAGAACATGGCTGGGCACTGTGGTTTCTTCCAGAGAAGTGGAGGGCATTTGCTTTACCTTGCCACAACCACTTGGGATAGGGTGTGCACCTCAGGAAAACTGTCTCCGTGGGAAGCCGGCTTTTTGCAAAGGGGTCTCAGGGCCGTGTGCCTCGGCTGTCCCTCCGGCTCCCCAAAGCACAGGGACGAGGTGAGGGGCTTAGACCATGCCTGGGCAATGTTGTTTCTTACACCTGGGTGTGTGGCATTTTGTTGAGCTGGCTACCCCCACTTGGGATAGGTGTTCCACAGCAAGCACCTATTGTTCGTCGGAAGCCGTTTTTGCCCCAGGGGTCTCCGGGCTGTGTTCGTTGGGGTTGAACTCCTGCTAGCAAAACCGCCGGGTTGAGGGAAGGGTTCAGACTGTGCCTGGGCCCTGTGGTCTCTTCCAGGTCAGTGTATGGCATTTCCTTCCCCTTGCCCCAGGCACCTGGGAGCATGTCTGCACGTGGAGAAAGACTTTCCCGTGGGAAGCCGGGTTTTGTCCAACGGGTCCCAGTGCTCTGCTCCTCTCTTTTCACTCCTGCTGCCAGAAGCCCAGGGAGGATGGGAGGGCTTAGAACATGGCTGGGCACTGTGGTTTCTTCCAGAGAAGTGGAGGGCATTTGCTTTACCTTGCCACAACCACTTGGGATAGGGTCTGCACCTCAGGAAAACTGTCTCCGTGGGAAGCCGGCTTTTTGCAAGGGGGTCTCAGGGCCGTGTGCCTCGGCTGACCCTCCGGCTCCCCAAAGCACAGGGACGAGGTGAGGGGCTTAGACCATGCCTGGGCAATGTTGTTTCTTACACCTGGGTGTGTGGCATTTTGTTGAGCTGGCTACCCCCACTTGGGATAGGTGTTCCACAGCAAGCACCTATTGTTCGTCGGAAGCCGTTTTTGCCCCAGGGGTCTCCGGGCTGTGTTCGTTGGGGTTGAACTCCTGCTAGCAAAACCGCCGGGTTGAGGGAAGGGTTCAGACTGTGCCTGGGCCCTGTGGTCTCTTCCAGGTCAGTGTATGGCATTTCCTTCCCCTTGCCCCAGGCACCTGGGAGCATGTCTGCACGTGGAGAAAGACTTTCCCGTGGGAAGCCGGGTTTTGTCAAACGGGTCCCAGTGCTCTGCTCCTCTCTTTTCACTCCTGCTGCCAGAAGCCCAGGGAGGATGGGAGGGCTTAGAACATGGCTGGGCACTGTGGTTTCTTCCAGAGAAGTGGAGGGCATTTGCTTTACCTTGCCACAACCACTTGGGATAGGGTCTGCACCTCAGGAAAAGTGTCTCCGTGGGAAGCCGGCTTTTTGCAAAGGGGTCTCAGGGCCGTGTGCCTCGGCTGTCCCTCCGGCTCCCCAAAGCACAGGGACGAGGTGAGGGGCTTAGACCATGCCTGGGCAATGTTGTTTCTTACACCTGGGTGTGTGGCATTTTTTTGAGCTGGCTACCCCCACTTGGGATAGGTGTTCCACAGCAAGCACCTATTGTTCGTCGGAAGCCGTTTTTGCCCCAGGGGTCTCCGGGCTGTGTTCGTTGGGGTTGAACTCCTGCTAGCAAAACCGCCGGGTTGAGGGAAGGGTTCAGACTGTGCCTGGGCCCTGTGGTCTCTTCCAGGTCAGTGTATGGCATTTCCTTCCCCTTGCCCCAGGCACCTGGGAGCATGTCTGCACGTGGAGAAAGACTTTCCTGTGGGAAGCCGTTTTTTGTCAAATGGGTCCCAGTGCTCTGCTCCTCTCTTTTCACTCCTGCTGCCAGAAGCCCAGGGAGGATGGGAGGGCTTAGAACATGGCTGGGCACTGTGGTTTCTTCCAGAGAAGTGGAGGGCATTTGCTTTACCTTGCCACAACCACTTGGGATAGGGTGTGCACCTCAGGAAAACTGTCTCCGTGGGAAGCCGGCTTTTTGCAAAGGGGTCTCAGGGCCGTGTGCCTCGGCTGTCCCTCCGGCTCCCCAAAGCACAGGGACGAGGTGAGGGGCTTAGACCATGCCTGGGCAATGTTGTTTCTTACACCTGGGTGTATGGCATTTTGTTGAGCTGGCTACCCCCACTTGGGATAGGTGTTCCACAGCAAGCACCTATTGTTCGTCGAAAGCCGTTTTTGCCCCAGGGGTCTCCGGGCTGTGTTCGTTGGGGTTGAACTCCTGCTAGCAAAACCGCCGGGTTGAGGGAAGGGTTCAGACTGTGCCTGGGCCCTGTGGTCTCTTCCAGGTCAGTGTATGGCATTTCCTTCCCCTTGCCCCAGGCACCTGGGAGCATGTCTGCACGTGGAGAAAGACTTTCCCGTGGGAAGCCGGGTTTTGTCCAACGGGTCCCAGTGCTCTGCTCCTCTCTTTTCACTCCTGCTGCCAGAAGCCCAGGGAGGATGGGAGGGCTTAGATCATGGCAGGGCACTGTGGTTTCTTCCACAGAAGTGGAGGGCATTTGCTTTACCTTGCCACAATCACTTGGGATAGGGTCTGCACCTCAGGAAAACTGTCTCCGTGGAAAGCCGGCTTTTTGCAAAGGGGTCTCAGGGCCGTGTGCCTCGGCTGTCCCTCCGGCTCCCCAAAGCACAGGGACGAGGTGAGGGGCTTAGACCATGCCTGGGCAATGTTGTTTCTTACACCTGGGTGTGTGGCATTTTGTTGAGCTGGCTACCCCCACTTGGGATAGGTGTTCCACAGCAAGCACCTATTGTTCGTCGGAAGCCGTTTTTGCCCCAGGGGTCTCCGGGCTGTGTTCGTTGGGGTTGAACTCCTGCTAGCAAAACCGCCGGGTTGAGGGAAGGGTTCAGACTGTGCCTGGGCCCTGTGGTCTCTTCCAGGTCAGTGTATGGCATTTCCTTCCCCTTGCCCCAGGCACCTGGGAGCATGTCTGCACGTGGAGAAAGACTTTCCCGTGGGAAGCCGGTTTTTGTCAAACGGGTCCCAGTGCTCTGCTCCTCTCTTTTCACTCCTGCTGCCAGAAGCCCAGGGAGGATGGGAGGGCTTAGAACATGGCTGGGCACTGTGGTTTCTTCCAGAGAAGTGGAGGGCATTTGCTTTACCTTGCCACAACCACTTGGGATAGGGTGTGCACCTCAGGAAAACTGTCTCCGTGGGAAGCCGGCTTTTTGCAAAGGGGTCTCAGGGCCGTGTGCCTCGGCTGTCCCTCCAGCTCCCCAAAGCACAGGGACGAGGTGAGGGGCTTAGACCATGCCTGGGCAATGTTGTTTCTTACACCTGGGTGTGTGGCATTTTGTTGAGCTGGCTACCCCCACTTGGGATAGGTGTTCCACAGCAAGCACCTATTGTTCGTCGGAAGCCGTTTTTGCCCCAGGGGTCTCCGGGCTGTGTTCGTTGGGGTTGAACTCCTGCTAGCAAAACCGCCGGGTTGAGGGAAGGGTTCAGACTGTGCCTGGGCCCTGTGGTCTCTTCCAGGTCAGTGTATGGCATTTCCTTCCCCTTGCCCCAGGCACCTGGGAGCATGTCTGCAAGTGGAGAAAGACTTTCCCGTGGGAAGCCGGGTTTTGTCAAACGGGTCCCAGTGCTCTGCTCCTCTCTTTTCACTCCTGCTGCCAGAAGCCCAGGGAGGATGGGAGGGCTTAGAACATGGCTGGGCACTATGGTTTCTTCCAGAGAAGTGGAGGGCATTTGCTTTACCTTGCCACAACCACTTGGGATAGGGTCTGCACCTCAGGAAAACTGTCTCCGTGGGAAGCCGGCTTTTTGCAAAGGGGTCTCAGGGCCGTGTGCCTCGGCTGTCCCTCCGGCTCCCCAAAGCACAGGGACGAGGTGAGGGGCTTAGACCATGCCTGGGCAATGTTGTTTCTTACACCTGGGTGTGTGGCATTTTGTTGAGCTGGCTACCCCCACTTGGGATAGGTGTTCCACAGCAAGCACCTATTGTTCGTCGGAAGCCGTTTTTGCCCCAGGGGACTCCGGGCTGTGTTCGTTGGGGTTGAACTCCTGCTAGCAAAACCGCCGGGTTGAGGGAAGGGTTCAGACTGTGCCTGGGCCCTGTGGTCTCTTCCAGGTCAGTGTATGGCATTTCCTTCCCCTTGCCCCAAGCACCTGGGAGCATGTCTGCACGTGGAGAAAGACTTTCCCGTGGGAAGCCGGTTTTTGTCAAACGGGTCCCAGTGCTCTGCTCCTCTCTTTTCACTCCTGCTGCCAGAAGCCCAGGGAGGATGGGAGGGCTTAGAACATGGCTGGGCACTGTGGTTTCTTCCAGAGAAGTGGAGGGCATTTGCTTTACCTTGCCACAACCACTTGGGATAGGGTCTGCACCTCAGGAAAACTGTCTCCGTGGGAAGCCGGCTTTTTGCAAGGGGGTCTCAGGGCCGTGTGCCTCGGCTGACCCTCCGGCTCCCCAAAGCACAGGGACGAGGTGAGGGGCTTAGACCATGCCTGGGCAATGTTGTTTCTTACACCTGGGTGTGTGGCATTTTGTTGAGCTGGCTACCCCCACTTGGGATAGGTGTTCCACAGCAAGCACCTATTGTTCGTCGGAAGCCGTTTTTGCCCCAGGGGTCTCCGGGCTGTTTTCGTTGGGGTTGAACTCCTGCTAGCAAAACCGCCGGGTTGAGGGAAGGGTTCAGACTGTGCCTGGGCCCTGTGGTCTCTTCCAGGTCTGTGTATGGCATTTCCTTCCCCTTGCCCCAGGCACCTGGGAGCATGTCTGCACGTGGAGAAAGACTTTCCCGTGGGAAGCCGGGTTTTGTCAAACGGGTCCCAGTGCTCTGCTCCTCTCTTTTCACTCCTGCTGCCAGAAGCCCAGGGAGGATGGGAGGGCTTAGAACATGGCTGGGCACAGTGCTTTCTTCCAGAGAAGTGGAGGGCATTTGCTTTACCTTGCCACAACCACTTGGGATAGGGTCTGAACCTCAGGAAAACTGTTTCCGTGGGAAGCCGGCTTTTTGCAAATGGGTCTCAGGGCCGTGTGCCTCGGCTGTCCCTCCGGCTCCCCAAAGCACAGGGACGAGGTGAGGGGCTTAGACCATGCCTGGGCAATGTTGTTTCTTACACCTGGGTGTGTGGCATTTTGTTGAGCTGGCTACCCCCACTTGGGATAGGTTTTCCACAGCAAGCACCTATTGTTCGTCGGAAGCCGTTTTTGCCCCAGGGGTCTCCGGGCTGTGTTCGTTGGGGTTGAACTCCTGCTAGCAAAACCGCCGGGTTGAGGGAAGGGTTCAGACTGTGCCTGGGCCCTGTGGTCTCTTCCAGGTCAGTGTATGGCATTTCCTTCCCCTTGCCCCAGGCACCTGGGAGCATGTCTGCACGTGGAGAAAGACTTTCCCGTGGGAAGCCGGGTTTTGTCAAACGGGTCCCAGTGCTCTGCTCCTCTCTTTTCACTCCTGCTGCCAGAAGCCCAGGGAGGATGGGAGGGCTTAGAACATGGCTGGGCCCTGTGGTTTCTTTCAGAGAAGTGGAGGGCATTTGCTTTACCTTGCCACAAACACTTGGGATAGGGTGTGCACCTCAGGAAAACTGTCTCCGTGGGAAGCCGGCTTTTTGCAAAGGGGTCTCAGGGCCCTGTGCCTCGGCTGTCCCTCCGGCTCCCCAAAGCACAGGGACGAGGTGAGGGGCTTAGACCATGCCTGGTCAATGTTGTTTCTTACACCTGGGTGTGTGGCATTTTGTTGAGCTGGCTACCCCCACTTGGGATAGGTGTTCCACAGCAAGCACCTATTGTTCGTCGGAAGCCGTTTTTGCCCCAGGGGTCTCCGGGCTGTGTTCGTTGGGGTTGAACTCCTGCTAGCAAAACCGCCGGGTTGAGGGAAGGGTTCAGACTGTGCCTGGGCCCTGTGGTCTCTTCCAGGTCAGTGTATGGCATTTCCTTCCCCTTGCCCCAGGCACCTGGGAGCATGTCTGCACGTGGAGAAAGACTTTCCCGTGGGAAGCCGGGTTTTGTCAAACGGGTCCCAGTGCTCTGCTCCTCTCTTTTCACTCCTGCTGCCAGAAGCCCAGGGAGGATGGGAGGGCTTAGAACATGGCTGGGCACTGTGGTTTCTTCCAGAGAAGTGGAGGGCATTTGCTTTACCTTGCCACAACCACTTGGGATAGGGTGTGCACCTCAGGAAAACTGTCTCCGTGGGAAGCCGGCTTTTTGCAAAGGGGTCTCAGGGCCGTGTGCCTCGGCTGTCCCTCCGGCTCCCCAAAGCACAGGGACGAGGTGAGGGGCTTAGACCATGCCTGGGCAATGTTGTTTCTTACACCTGGGTGTGTGGCATTTTGTTGAGCTGGCTACCCCCACTTGGGCTAGGTGTTCCACAGCAAGCACCTATTGTTCGTCGGAAGCCGTTTTTGCCCCAGGGGTCTCCGCGCTGTGTTCGTTGGGGTTGAACTCCTGCTAGCAAAACCGCCGGGTTGAGGGAAGGGTTCAGACTGTGCCTGGGCCCTGTGGTCTCTTCCAGGTCAGTGTATGGCATTTCCTTACCCTTGCCACAGGCACCTGGGAGCATGTCTGCACGTGGAGAAAGACTTTCCCGTGGGAAGCCGGTTTTTGTCAAACGGGTCCCAGTGCTCTGCTCCTCTCTTTTCACTCCTGCTGCCAGAAGCCCAGGGAGGATGGGAGGGCTTAGAACATGGCTGGGCCCTGTGGTTTCTTCTAGAGAAGTGGAGCGCATTTGCTTTACCTTGCCACAACCACTTGGGATAGGGTGTGCACCTCAGGAAAACTGTCTCCGTGGGAAGCCGGCTTTTTGCAAAGGGGTCTCAGGGCCGTGTGCCTCGGCTGTCCCTCCGGCTCCCCAAAGCACAGGGACGAGGTGAGGGGCTTAGACCATGCCTGGGCAATGTTGTTTCTTACACCTGGGTGTGTGGCATTTTGTTGAGCTGGCTACCCCCACTTGGGATAGGTGTTCCACAGCAAGCACCTATTGTTCCTCGGAAGCCGTTTTTGCCCCAGGGGTCTCCGGGCTGTGTTCGTTGGGGTTGAACTCCTGCTAGCAATACCGCCGGGTTGAGGGAAGGGTTCAGACTGTGCCTGGGCCCTGTGGTCTCTTCCAGGTCAGTGTATGGCATTTCCTTCCCCTTGCCCCAGGCACCTGGGAGCATGTCTGCACGTGGAGAAAGACTTTCCCGTGGGAAGCCGGGTTTTGTCAAACGGGTCCCAGTGCTCTGCTCCTCTCTTTTCACTCCTGCTGCCAGAAGCCCAGGGAGGATGGGAGGGCTTAGAACATGGCTGGGCACTGTGGTTTCTTCCAGAGAAGTGGAGGGCATTTGCTTTACCTTGCCACAACCACTTGGGATAGGGTCTGCACCTCAGGAAAACTGTCTCCGTGGGAAGCCGGCTTTTTGCAAAGGGGTCTCAGGGCCGTGGGCCTCGGCTGTCCCTCCGGCTCCCCAAAGCACAGGGACGAGGTGAGGGGCTTAGACCATGCCTGGGCAATGTTGTTTCTTACACCTGGGTGTGTGGCATTTTGTTGAGCTGGCTACCCCCACCTCGGATAGGTGTTCCACAGCAAGCACCTATTGTTCGTCGGAAGCCGTTTTTGCCCCAGGGGTCTCCGGGCTGTGTTCGTTGGGGTTGAACTCCTGCTAGCAAAACCGCCGGGTTGAGGGAAGGGTTCAGACTGTGCCTGGGCCCTGTGGTCTCTTCCAGGTCAGTGTATGGCATTTCCTTCCCCTTGCCCCAGGCACCTGGGAGCATGTCTGCACGTGGAGAAAGACTTTCCCGTGGGAAGCCGGGTTTTGTCAAACGGGTCCCAGTGCTCTGCTCCTCTCTTTTCACTCCTGCTGCCAGAAGCCCAGGGAGGATGGGAGGGCTTAGAACATGGCTGGGCCCTGTGGTTTCTTTCAGAGAAGTGGAGGGCATTTGCTTTACCTTGCCACAAACACTTGGGATAGGGTCTGCACCTCAGGAAAACTGTCTACGTGGGAAGCCGGCTTTTTGCAAAGGGGTCTCAGGGCCCTGTGCCTCGGCTGTCCCTCCGGCTCCCCAAAGCACAGGGACGAGGTGAGGGGCTTAGACCATGCCTGGTCAATGTTGTTTCTTACACCTGGGTGTGTGGCATTTTGTTGAGCTGGCTACCCCCACTTGGGATAGGTGTTCCACAGCAAGCACCTATTGTTCGTCGGAAGCCGTTTTTGCCCCAGGGGTCTCCGGGCTGTGTTCGTTGGGGTTGAACTCCTGCTAGCAAAACCGCCGGGTTGAGGGAAGGGTTCAGACTGTGCCTGGGCCCTGTGGTCTCTTCCAGGTCAGTGTATGGCATTTCCTTCCCCTTGCCACAGGCACCTGGGAGCATGTCTGCACGTGGAGAAAGACTTTCCCGTGGGAAGCCGGGTTTTGTCAAACGGGTCCCAGTGCTCTGCTCCTCTCTTTTCACTCCTGCTGCCAGAAGCCCAGGGAGGATGGGAGGGCTTAGAACATGGCTGGGCACTGTGGTTTCTTCCAGAGAAGTGGAGGGCATTTGCTTTACCTTGCCACAACCACTTGGGATAGGGTCTGCACCTCAGGAAAACTGTCTCCGTGGGAAGCCGGCTTTTTGCAAAGGGGTCTCAGGGCCGTGTGCCTCGGCTGTCCCTCCGGCTCCCCAAAGCACAGGGACGAGGTGAGGGGCTTAGACCATGCCTGGGCAATGTTGTTTCTTACACCTGGGTGTGTGGCATTTTGTTGAGCTGGCTACCCCCACTTGGGATAGGTGTTCCACAGCAAGCACCTATTGTTCGTCGGAAGCCGTTTTTGCCCCAGGGGTCTCCGGGCTGTGTTCGTTGGGGTTGAACTCCTGCTAGCAAAACCGCCGGGTTGAGGGAAGGGTTCAGACTGTGCCTGGGCCCTGTGGTCTCTTCCAGGTCAGTGTATGGCATTTCCTTCCCCTTGCCCCAGGCACCTGGGAGCATGTCTGCACGTGGAGAAAGACTTTCCCGTGGGAAGCCGGGTTTTGTCAAACGGGTCCCAGTGCTCTGCTCCTCTCTTTTCACTCCTGCTGCCAGAAGCCCAGGGAGGATGGGAGGGCTTAGAACATGGCTGGGCACTGTGGTTTCTTCCAGAGAAGTGGAGGGCATTTGCTTTACCTTGCCACAACCACTTGGGATAGGGTGTGCACCTCAGGAAAACTCTCTCCGTGGGAAGCCGGCTTTTTGCAAAGGGGTTTCAGGGCCGTGGGCCTCGGCTGTCCTTCTGGGTCCCCAAAACACAGGGACGAGGTGAGGGGCTTAGACCATGCCTGGGCAATGTTGTTTCTTACACCTGGGTGTGTGGCATTTTGTTGAGCTGGCTACCCCCACTTGGGATAGGTGTTCCACAGCAAGCACCTATTGATCGTCGGAAGCCGTTTTTGCCCCAGGGGTCTCCGGGCTGTGTTCGTTGGGCTTGAACTCCTGCTAGCAAAACCGCCGGGTGAGGGAAGGGTTCAGACTGTGCCTGGGCCCTGTGGTCTCTTCCAGGTCAGTGTATGGCATTTCCTTCCCCTTGCCCCAGGCACCTGGGAGCATGTCTGCACGTGGAGAAAGACTTTCCCGTGGGAAGCCGGTTTTTGTCAAACGGGTCCCAGTGCTCTGCTCCTCTCTTTTCACTCCTGCTGCCAGAAGTCCAGGGAGGATGGGAGGGCTTAGAACATGGCTGGGCACTGTGGTTTCTTCCAGAGAAGTGGAGGGCATTTGCTTTACCTTGCCACAACCACTTGGGATAGGGTCTGCACCTCAGGAAAACTGTCTCCGTGGGAAGCCGGCTTTTTGCAAAGGGGTCTCAGGGCCGTGTGCCTTGGCTGTCCCTCCGGCTCCCCAAAGCACAGGGACGAGGTGAGGGGCTTAGACCATGCCTGGGCAATGTTGTTTCTTACACCTGGGTGTGTGGCATTTTGTTGAGCTGGCTACCCCCACTTGGGATAGGTGTTCCACAGCAAGCACCTATTGTTCGTCGGAAGCCGTTTTTGCCCCAGGGGTCTCCGGGCTGTGTTCGTTGGGGTTGAACTCCTGCTAGCAAAACCGCCGGGTTGAGGGAAGGGTTCAGACTGTGCCTGGGCCCTGTGGTCTCTTCCAGGTCAGTGTATGGCATTTCCTTCCCCTTGCCACAGGCACCTGGGAGCATGTCTGCACGTGGAGAAAGACTTTCCCGTGGGAAGCCGGCTTTTGTCAAACGGGTCCCAGTGCTCTGCTCCTCTCTTTTCACTCCTGCTGCCAGAAGCCCAGGGAGGATGGGAGGGCTTAGAACATGGCTGGGCACTGTGGTTTCTTCCAGAGAAGCGGAGGGCATTTGCTTTACCTTGCCACAACCACTTGGGATAGGGTGTGCACCTCAGGAAAACTGTCTCCGTGGGAAGCCGGCTTTTTGCAAAGGGGTCTCAGGGCCGTGTGCCTCGGCTGTCCCTCCGTCTCACCAAAGCACAGGGACGAGGTGAGGGGCTTAGACCATGCCTGGGCAATGTTGTTTCTTACACCTGGGTGTGTGGCCTTTTTTTGAGCTGGCTACCCCCACTTGGGATAGGTGTTCCACAGCAAGCACCTATTGTTCGTCGGAAGCCGTTTTTGCCCCAGGGGTCTCCGGGCTGTGTTCGTTGGGGTTGAACTCCTGCTAGCAAAACCGCCGGGTTGAGGGAAGGGTTCAGACTGTGCCTGGGCCCTGTGGTCTCTTCCAGGTCAGTGTATGGCATTTCCTTCCCCTTGCCCCAGGCACCTGGGAGCATGTCTGCACGTGGAGAAAGACTTTCCCGTGGGAAGCCGGGTTTTGTCAAACGGGTCCCAGTGCTCTGCTCCTCTCTTTTCACTCCTGCTGCCAGAAGCCCAGGGAGGATGGGAGGGCTTAGAACATGGCTTGGCACTGTGGTTTCTTCCAGAGAAGTGGAGGGCATTTGCTTTACCTTGCCACAACCACTTGGGATAGGGTCTGAACCTCAGGAAAACTGTCTCCGTGGGAAGCCGGCTTTTTGCAAAGGGGTCTCAGGGCCGTGTGCTTCGGCTGTCCCTCCGACTCCCCAAACCACAGGGACGAGGTGAGGGGCTTAGACCAAGCCTGGGCAATGTTGTTTCTTACACCTGGGTGTGTGGCATTTTGTTGAGCTGGCTACCCCCACTTGGGATAGGTGTTCCACAGCAAGCACCTATTGTTCGTCGGAAGCCGTTTTTGCCCCAGGGGTCTCCGGGCTGTGTTCGTTGGTGTTGAACTCCTGCTAGCAAAACCGCCGGGTTGAGGGAAGGGTTCAGACTGTGCCTGGGCCCTGTGGTCTCTTCCAGGTCAGTGTATGGCATTTCCTTCCCCTTGCCCCAGGCACCTGGGAGCATGTCTGCACGTGGAGAAAGACTTTCCCGTGGGAAGCCGGTTTTTGTCAAACGGGTCCCAGTGCTCTGCTCCTCTCTTTTCACTCCTGCTGCCAGAAGCCCAGGGAGGATGGGAGGGCTTAGAACATGGCTGGGCACTGTGGTTTCTTCCAGAGAAGTGGAGGGCATTTGCTTTACCTTGCCACAACCACTTGGGATAGGGTCTGAACCTCAGGAAAACTGTCTCCGTAGGAAGCCGGCTTTTTGCAAAGGGTCTCAGGGCCGTGTGCTTCGGCTGTCCCTCCGACTCCCCAAAGCACAGGGACGAGGTGAGGGGCTTAGACCATGCCTGGGCAATGTTGTTTCTTACACCTGGGTGTGTGGCATTTTGTTGAGCTGGCTACCCCCACTTGGGATAGGTGTTCCACAGCAAGCACCTATTGTTCGTCGGAAGCCGTTTTTGCCCCAGGGGTCTCCGGGCTGTGTTCGTTGGGGTTGAACTCCTGCTAGCAAAACCGCCGGGTTGAGGGAAGGGTTCAGACTGTGCCTGGGCCCTGTGGTCTCTTCCAGGTCAGTGTATGGCATTTCCTTCCCCTTGCCCCAGGCACCTGGGAGCATGTCTGCACGTGGAGAAAGACTTTCCCGTGGGAAGCCGGTTTTTGTCAAACGGGTCCCAGTGCTCTGCTCCTCTCTTTTCACTCCTGCTGCCAGAAGTCCAGGGAGGATGGGAGGGCTTAGAACATGGCTGGGCACTGTGGTTTCTTCCAGAGAAGTGGAGGGCATTTGCTTTACCTTGCCACAACCACTTGGGATAGGGTCTGCACCTCAGGAAAACTGTTTCGGTGGGAAGCCGGCTTTTTGCAAAGGGGTCTCAGGGCCGTGAGCCTCGGGTGTCCCTCCGGCTCCCCAAAGCACAGGGACGAGGTGAGGTGCTTAGACCATGCCTGGGCAATGTTGTTTCTTACACCTGGGTGTGTGGCATTTTGTTGAGCTGGCTACCCCCACTTGGGATAGGTGTTCCACAGCAAGCACCTATTGTTCGTCGGAAGCCGTTTTTGCCCCAGGGGTCTCCGGGCTATGTTCGTTGGGGTTGAACTCCTGCTAGCAAAACCGCCGGGTTGAGGGAAGGGTTCAGACTGTGCGTGGGCCCTGTGCTCTCTTCCAGGTCAGTGTATGGCATTTCCTTCCCCTTGCCACAGGCACCTGGGAGCATGTCTGCACGTGGAGAAAGACTTTCCCGTGGGAAGCCAGGTTTTGTCAAACGGGTCCCAGTGCTCTGCTCCTCTCTTTTCTCTCCAGCTGCCAGAAGCCCAGGGAGGATGGGAGGGCTTAGAACATGGCTGGGCACTGTGGTTTCTTCCAGAGAAGTGGAGGGCATTTGCTTTACCTTGCCACAACCACTTGGGATAGGGTGTGCACCTCAGGAAAACTCTCTCCGTGGGAAGCCGGCTTTTTGCAAAGGGGTTTCAGGGCCGTGGGCCTCGGCTGTCCTTCCGGGTCCCCAAAACACAGGGACGAGGTGAGGGGCTTAGACCATGCCTGGGCAATGTTGTTTCTTACACCTGGGTGTGTGGCATTTTGTTGAGCTGGCTACCCCCACTTGGGATAGGTGTTCCACAGCAAGCACCTATTGATCGTCGGAAGCCGTTTTTGCCCCAGGGGTCTCCGGGCTGTGTTCGTTGGGCTTGAACTCCTGCTAGCAAAACCGCCGGGTGAGGGAAGGGTTCAGACTGTGCCTGGGCCCTGTGGTCTCTTCCAGGTCAGTGTATGGCATTTCCTTCCCCTTGCCCCAGGCACCTGGGAGCATGTCTGCACGTGGAGAAAGACTTTCCCGTGGGAAGCCGGTTTTTGTCAAACGGGTCCCAGTGCTCTGCTCCTCTCTTTTCACTCCTGCTGCCAGAAGTCCAGGGAGGATGGGAGGGCTTAGAACATGGCTGGGCACTGTGGTTTCTTCCAGAGAAGTGGAGGGCATTTGCTTTACCTTGCCACAACCACTTGGGATAGGGTCTGCACCTCAGGAAAACTGTCTCCGTGGGAAGCCGGCTTTTTGCAAAGGGGTCTCAGGGCCGTGTGCCTTGGCTGTCCCTCCGGCTCCCCAAAGCACAGGGACGAGGTGAGGGGCTTAGACCATGCCTGGGCAATGTTGTTTCTTACACCTGGGTGTGTGGCATTTTGTTGAGCTGGCTACCCCCACTTGGGATAGGTGTTCCACAGCAAGCACCTATTGTTCGTCGGAAGCCGTTTTTCCCCAGGGGTCTCCGGGCTGTGTTCGTTGGGGTTGAATTCCTGCTAGCAAAACCGCCGGGTTGAGGGAAGGGTTCAGACTGTGCCTGGGCCCTGTGGTCTCTTCCAGGTCAGTGTATGGCATTTCCTTCCCCTTGCCACAGGCACCTGGGGGCATGTCTGCACGTGGAGAAAGACTTTCCCGTGGGAAGCCGGGTTTTGTCAAACGGGTCCCAGTGCTCTGCTCCTCTCTTTTCACTCCTGCTGCCAGAAGCCCAGGGAGGATGGGAGGGCTTAGAACATGGCTGGGCACTGTGGTTTCTTCCAGAGAAGCGGAGGGCATTTGCTTTACCTTGCCACAACCACTTGGGATAGGGTCTGCACCTCAGGAAAACTGTCTCCGTGGGAAGCCGGCTTTTTGCAAAGGGGTCTCAGGGCCGTGTGCCTCGGCTGTCCCTCCGTCTCACCAAAGCACAGGGACGAGGTGAGGGGCTTAGACCATGCCTGGGCAATGTTGTTTCTTACACCTGGGTGTGTGGCCTTTTTTTGAGCTGGCTACCCCCACTTGGGATAGGTGTTCCACAGCAAGCACCTATTGTTCGTCGGAAGCCGTTTTTGCCCCAGGGGTCTCCGGGCTGTGTTCGTTGGGGTTGAACTCCTGCTAGCAAAACCGCCGGGTTGAGGGAAGGGTTCAGACTGTGCCTGGGCCCTGTGGTCTCTTCCAGGTCAGTGTATGGCATTTCCTTCCCCTTGCCCCAGGCACCTGGGAGCATGTCTGCACGTGGAGAAAGACTTTCCCGTGGGAAGCCGGGTTTTGTCAAACGGGTCCCAGTGCTCTGCTCCTCTCTTTTCACTCCTGCTGCCAGAAGCCCAGGGAGGATGGGAGGGCTTAGAACATGGCTGGGCACTGTGGTTTCTTCCAGAGAAGTGGAGGGCATTTGCTTTACCTTGCCACAACCACTTGGGATAGGGTGTGCACCTCAGGAAAACTGTCTCCGTGGGAAGCCGGCTTTTTGCAAAGGGGTCTCAGGGCCGTGTGCCTCGGCTGTCCCTCCGGCTCCCCAAAGCACAGGGACGAGGTGAGGGGCTTAGACCATGCCTGGGCAATGTTGTTTCTTACACCTGGGTGTGTGGCATTTTGTTGAGCTGGCTACCCCCACTTGGGCTAGGTGTTCCACAGCAAGCACCTATTGTTCGTCGGAAGCCGTTTTTGCCCCAGGGGTCTCCGCGCTGTGTTCGTTGGGGTTGAACTCCTGCTAGCAAAACCGCCGGGTTGAGGGAAGGGTTCAGACTGTGCCTGGGCCCTGTGGTCTCTTCCAGGTCAGTGTATGGCATTTCCTTCCCCTTGCCACAGGCACCTGGGAGCATGTCTGCACGTGGAGAAAGACTTTCCCGTGGGAAGCCGGTTTTTGTCAAACGGGTCCCAGTGCTCTGCTCCTCTCTTTTCACTCCTGCTGCCAGAAGCCCAGGGAGGATGGGAGGGCTTAGAACATGGCTGGGCCCTGTGGTTTCTTCTAGAGAAGTGGAGCGCATTTGCTTTACCTTGCCACAACCACTTGGGATAGGGTGTGCACCTCAGGAAAACTGTCTCCGTGGGAAGCCGGCTTTTTGCAAAGGGGTCTCAGGGCCGTGGGCCTCGGCTGTCCCTCCGGCTCCCCAAAGCACAGGGACGAGGTGAGGGGCTTAGACCATGCCTGGGCAATGTTGTTTCTTACACCTGGGTGTGTGGCATTTTGTTGAGCTGGCTACCCCCACCTCGGATAGGTGTTCCACAGCAAGCACCTATTGTTCGTCGGAAGCCGTTTTTGCCCCAGGGGTCTCCGGGCTGTGTTCGTTGGGGTTGAACTCCTGCTAGCAAAACCGCCGGGTTGAGGGAAGGGTTCAGACTGTGCCTGGGCCCTGTGGTCTCTTCCAGGTCAGTGTATGGCATTTCCTTCCCCTTGCCCCAGGCACCTGGGAGCATGTCTGCACGTGGAGAAAGACTTTCCCGTGGGAAGCCGGGTTTTGTCAAACGGGTCCCAGTGCTCTGCTCCTCTCTTTTCACTCCTGCTGCTAGAAGCCCAGGGAGGATGGGAGGGCTTAGAACATGGCTGGGCCCTGTGGTTTCTTTCAGAGAAGTGGAGGGCATTTGCTTTACCTTGCCACAAACACTTGGGATAGGGTCTGCACCTCAGGAAAACTGTCTCCGTGGGAAGCCGGCTTTTTGCAAAGGGGTCTCAGGGCCCTGTGCCTCGGCTGTCCCTCCGGCTCCCCAAAGCACAGGGACGAGGTGAGGGGCTTAGACCATGCCTGGTCAATGTTGTTTCTTACACCTGGGTGTGTGGCATTTTGTTGAGCTGGCTACCCCCACTTGGGATAGGTGTTCCACAGCAAGCACCTATTGTTCGTCGGAAGCCGTTTTTGCCCCAGGGGTCTCCGGGCTGTGTTCGTTGGGGTTGAACTCCTGCTAGCAAAACCGCCGGGTTGAGGGAAGGGTTCAGACTGTGCCTGGGCCCTGTGGTCTCTTCCAGGTCAGTGTATGGCATTTCCTTCCCCTTGCCCCAGGCACCTGGGAGCATGTCTGCACGTGGAGAAAGACTTTCCCGTGGGAAGCCTGTTTTTGTCAAACATGTCCCAGTGCTCTGCTCCTCTCTTTTCACTCCTGCTGCCAGAAGCCCAGGGAGGATGGGAGGGCTTAGAAAATGGCTGGGCACTGTGGTTTCTTCCAGAGAAGTGGAGCGCATTTGCTTTACCTTTCCACAACCACTTGGGATAGGGTCTGCACCTCAGGAAAACTGTCTCCGTGGGAAGCCGGCTTTTTGCAAAGGGGTCTCAGGGCCGTGTGCCTCGGCTGTCCCTCCGGCTCCCCAAAGCACAGGGACGAGGTGAGGGGCTTAGACCATGCCTGGGCAATGTTGTTTCTTACACCTGGGTGTGTGGCATTTTGTTGAGCTGGCTACCCCCACTTGGGATAGGTGTTCCACAGCAAGCACCTATTGTTCGTCGGAAGCCGTTTTTGCCCCAGGGGTCTCCGGGCTGTGTTCGTTGGGGTTGAACTCCTGCTAGCAAAACCGCCGGGTTGAGGGAAGGGTTCAGACTGTGCCTGGGCCCTGTGGTCTCTTCCAGGTCAGTGTATGGCATTTCCTTCCCCTTGCCACAGGCACCTGGGAGCATGTCTGCACGTGGAGAAAGACTTTCCCGTGGGAAGCCGGGTTTTGTCAAACGGGTCCCAGTGCTCTGCTCCTCTCTTTTCACTCCTGCTGCCAGAAGCCCAGGGAGGATGGGAGGGCTTAGAACATGGCTGGGCACTGTGGTTTCTTCCAGAGAAGTGGAGGGCATTTGCTTTACCTTGCCACAACCACTTGGGATAGGGTGTGCACCTCAGGAAAACTGTCTCCGTGGGAAGCCGGCTTTTTGCAAAGGGGTCTCAGGGCCGTGTGCCTCGGCTGTCCCTCCGGCTCCCCAAAGCACAGGGACGAGGTGAGGGGCTTAGACCATGCCTGGGCAATGTTGTTTCTTACACCTGGGTGTGTGGCATTTTGTTGAGCTGGCTACCCCCACTTGGGATAGGTGTTCCACAGCAAGCACCTATTGTTCGTCGGAAGCCGTTTTTGCCCCAGGGGTCTCCGGGCTGTGTTCGTTGGGGTTGAACTCCTGCTAGCAAAACCGCCGGGTTGAGGGAAGGGTTCAGACTGTGCCTGGGCCCTGTGGTCTCTTCCAGGTCAGTGTATGGCATTTCCTTCCCCTTGCCCCAGGCACCTGGGAGCATGTCTGCACGTGGAGAAAGACTTTCCCGTGGGAAGCCGGGTTTTGTCAAACGGGTCCCAGTGCTCTGCTCCTCTCTTTTCACTCCTGCTGCCAGAAGCCCAGGGAGGATGGGAGGGCTTAGAACATGGCTGGGCACTGTGGTTTCTTCCAGAGAAGTGGAGGGCATTTCCTTTACCTTGCCACAACCACTTGGGATAGGGTGTGCACCTCAGGAAAACTCTCTCCGTGGGAAGCCGGCTTTTTGCAAAGGGGTTTCAGGGCCGTGGGCCTCGGCTGTCCTTCCGGGTCCCCAAAACACAGGGACGAGGTGAGGGGCTTAGACCATGCCTGGGCAATGTTGTTTCTTACACCTGGGTGTGTGGCATTTTGTTGAGCTGGCTACCCCCACTTGGGATAGGTGTTCCACAGCAAGCACCTATTGATCGTCGGAAGCCGTTTTTGCCCCAGGGGTCTCCGGGCTGTGTTCGTTGGGCTTGAACTCCTGCTAGCAAAACCGCCGGGTGAGGGAAGGGTTCAGACTGTGCCTGGGCCCTGTGGTCTCTTCCAGGTCAGTGTATGGCATTTCCTTCCCCTTGCCCCAGGCACCTGGGAGCATGTCTGCACGTGGAGAAAGACTTTCCCGTGGGAAGCCGGTTTTTGTCAAACGGGTCCCAGTGCTCTGCTCCTCTCTTTTCACTCCTGCTGCCAGAAGTCCAGGGAGGATGGGAGGGCTTAGAACATGGCTGGGCACTGTGGTTTCTTCCAGAGAAGTGGAGGGCATTTGCTTTACCTTGCCACAACCACTTGGGATAGGGTCTGCACCTCAGGAAAACTGTCTCCGTGGGAAGCCGGCTTTTTGCAAAGGGGTCTCAGGGCCGTGTGCCTTGGCTGTCCCTCCGGCTCCCCAAAGCACAGGGACGAGGTGAGGGGCTTAGACCATGCCTGGGCAATGTTGTTTCTTACACCTGGGTGTGTGGCATTTTGTTGAGCTGGCTACCCCCACTTGGGATAGGTGTTCCACAGCAAGCACCTATTGTTCGTCGGAAGCCGTTTTTGCCCCAGGGGTCTCCGGGCTGTGTTCGTTGGGGTTGAACTCCTGCTAGCAAAACCGCCGGGTTGAGGGAAGGGTTCAGACTGTGCCTGGGCCCTGTGGTCTCTTCCAGGTCAGTGTATGGCATTTCCTTCCCCTTGCCACAGGCACCTGGGAGCATGTCTGCACGTGGAGAAAGACTTTCCCGTGGGAAGCCGGCTTTTGTCAAACGGGTCCCAGTGCTCTGCTCCTCTCTTTTCACTCCTGCTGCCAGAAGCCCAGGGAGGATGGGAGGGCTTAGAACATGGCTGGGCACTGTGGTTTCTTCCAGAGAAGCGGAGGGCATTTGCTTTACCTTGCCACAACCACTTGGGATAGGGTGTGCACCTCAGGAAAACTGTCTCCGTGGGAAGCCGGCTTTTTGCAAAGGGGTCTCAGGGCCGTGTGCCTCGGCTGTCCCTCCGTCTCACCAAAGCACAGGGACGAGGTGAGGGGCTTAGACCATGCCTGGGCAATGTTGTTTCTTACACCTGGGTGTGTGGCCTTTTTTTGAGCTGGCTACCCCCACTTGGGATAGGTGTTCCACAGCAAGCACCTATTGTTCGTCGGAAGCCGTTTTTGCCCCAGGGGTCTCCGGGCTGTGTTCGTTGGGGTTGAACTCCTGCTAGCAAAACCGCCGGGTTGAGGGAAGGGTTCAGACTGTGCCTGGGCCCTGTGGTCTCTTCCAGGTCAGTGTATGGCATTTCCTTCCCCTTGCCCCAGGCACCTGGGAGCATGTCTGCACGTGGAGAAAGACTTTCCCGTGGGAAGCCGGTTTTTGTCAAACGGGTCCCAGTGCTCTGCTCCTCTCTTTTCACTCCTGCTGCCAGAAGTCCAGGGAGGATGGGAGGGCTTAGAACATGGCTGGGCACTGTGGTTTCTTCCAGAGAAGTGGAGGGCATTTGCTTTACCTTGCCACAACCACTTGGGATAGGGTCTGCACCTCAGGAAAACTGTTTCGGTGGGAAGCCGGCTTTTTGCAAAGGGGTCTCAGGGCCGTGAGCCTCGGGTGTCCCTCCGGCTCCCCAAAGCACAGGGACGAGGTGAGGTGCTTAGACCATGCCTGGGCAATGTTGTTTCTTACACCTGGGTGTGTGGCATTTTGTTGAGCTGGCTACCCCCACTTGGGATAGGTGTTCCACAGCAAGCACCTATTGTTCGTCGGAAGCCGTTTTTGCCCCAGGGGTCTCCGGGCTGTGTTCGTTGGGGTTGAACTCCTGCTAGCAAAACCGCCGGGTTGAGGGAAGGGTTCAGACTGTGCCTGGGCCCTGTGGTCTCTTCCAGGTCAGTGTATGGCATTTCCTTCCCCTTCCCACAGGCACCTGGGAGCATGTCTGCACGTGGAGAAAGACTTTCCGGTGGGAAGCCGGGTTTTGTCAAACGGGTCCCAGTGCTCTGCTCCTCTCTTTTCACTCCTGCTGCCAGAAGCCCAGGGAGGATGGGAGGGCTTAGAACATGGCTTGGCACTGTGGTTTCTTCCAGAGAAGTGGAGGGCATTTGCTTTACCTTGCCACAACCACTTGGGATAGGGTCTGAACCTCAGGAAAACTGTCTCCGTAGGAAGCCGGCTTTTTGCAAAGGGGTCTCAGGGCCGTGTGCTTCGGCTGTCCCTCCGACTCCCCAAAGCACAGGGACGAGGTGAGGGGCTTAGACCAAGCCTGGGCAATGTTGTTTCTTACACCTGGGTGTGTGGCATTTTGTTGAGCTGGCTACCCCCACTTGGGATAGGTGTTCCACAGCAAGCACCTATTGTTCGTCGGAAGCCGTTTTTGCCCCAGGGGTCTCCGGGCTGTGTTCGTTGGGGTTGAACTCCTGCTAGCAAAACCGCCGGGTTGAGGGAAGGGTTCAGACTGTGCCTGGGCCCTGTGGTCTCTTCCAGGTCAGTGTATGGCATTTCCTTCCCCTTGCCCCAGGCACCTGGGAGCATGTCTGCACGTGGAGAAAGACTTTCCCGTGGGAAGCCGGTTTTTGTCAAACGGGTCCCAGTGCTCTGCTCCTCTCTTTTCACTCCTGCTGCCAGAAGTCCAGGGAGGATGGGAGGGCTTAGAACATGGCTGGGCACTGTGGTTTCTTCCAGAGAAGTGGAGGGCATTTGCTTTACCTTGCCACAACCACTTGGGATAGGGTCTGCACCTCAGGAAAACTGTTTCGGTGGGAAGCCGGCTTTTTGCAAAGGGGTCTCAGGGCCGTGAGCCTCGGGTGTCCCTCCGGCTCCCCAAAGCACAGGGACGAGGTGAGGTGCTTAGACCATGCCTGGGCAATGTTGTTTCTTACACCTGGGTGTGTGGCATTTTGTTGAGCTGGCTACCCCCACTTGGGATAGGTGTTCCACAGCAAGCACCTATTGTTCGTCGGAAGCCGTTTTTGCCCCAGGGGTCTCCGGGCTGTGTTCGTTGGGGTTGAACTCCTGCTAGCAAAACCGCCGGGTTGAGGGAAGGGTTCAGACTGTGCGTGGGCCCTGTGCTCTCTTCCAGGTCAGTGTATGGCATTTCCTTCCCCTTGCCACAGGCACCTGGGAGCATGTCTGCACGTGGAGAAAGACTTTCCCGTGGGAAGCCAGGTTTTGTCAAACGGGTCCCAGTGCTCTGCTCCTCTCTTTTCTCTCCTGCTGCCAGAAGCCCAGGGAGGATGGGAGGGCTTAGAACATGGCTGGGCACTGTGGTTTCTTCCAGAGAAGTGGAGGGCATTTGCTTTACCTTGCCACAACCACTTGGGATAGGGTCTGCACCTCAGGAAAACTGTCTCCGTGGGAAGCCGGCTTTTTGCAAAGGGGTCTCAGGGCCGTGTGCCTTGGCTGTCCCTCCGGCTCCCCAAAGCACAGGGACGAGGTGAGGGGCTTAGACCATGCCTGGGCAATGTTGTTTCTTACACCTGGGTGTGTGGCATTTTGTTGAGCTGGCTACCCCCACTTGGGATAGGTGTTCCACAGCAAGCACCTATTGTTCGTCGGAAGCCGTTTTTGCCCCAGGGGTCTCCGGGCTGTGTTCGTTGGGGTTGAACTCCTGCTAGCAAAACCGCCGGGTTGAGGGAAGGGTTCAGACTGTGCCTGGGCCCTGTGGTCTCTTCCAGGTCAGTGTATGGCATTTCCTTCCCCTTGCCACAGGCACCTGGGAGCATGTCTGCACGTGGAGAAAGACTTTCCCGTGGGAAGCCGGGTTTTGTCCAACGGGTCCCAGTGCTCTGCTCCTCTCTTTTCACTCCTGCTGCCAGAAGCCCAGGGAGGATGGGAGGGCTTAGAACATGGCTGGGCACTGTGGTTTCTTCCAGAGAAGTGGAGGGCATTTGCTTTACCTTGCCACAACCACTTGGGATAGGGTCTGAACCTAAGGAAAACTGTCTCCGTGGGAAGCCGGCTTTTTGCAAAGGGGTCTCAGGGCCGTGTGCTTCGGCTGTCCCTCCGACTCCCCAAAGCACAGGGACGAGGTGAGGGGCTTAGACCAAGCCTGGGCAATGTTGTTTCTTACACCTGGGTGTGTGGCATTTTGTTGAGCTGGCTACCCCCACTTGGGATAGGTGTTCCACAGCAAGCACCTATTGTTCGTCGGAAGCCGTTTTTGCCCCAGGGGACTCCGGGCTGTGTTCGTTGGGGTTGAACTCCTGCTAGCAAAACCGCCGGGTTGAGGGAAGGGTTCAGACTGTGCCTGGGCCCTGTGGTCTCTTCCAGGTCAGTGTATGGCATTTCCTTCCCCTTGCCCCAGGCACCTGGGAGCATGTCTGCACGTGGAGAAAGACTTTCCCGTGGGAAGCCGGTTTTTGTCAAACGGGTCCCAGTGCTCTGCTCCTCTCTTTTCACTCCTGCTGCCAGAAGTCCAGGGAGGATGGGAGGGCTTAGAACATGGCTGGGCACTGTGGTTTCTTCCAGAGAAGTGGAGGGCATTTGCTTTACCTTGCCACAACCACTTGGGATAGGGTGTGCACCTCAGGAAAACTGTCTCCGTGGGAAGCCGGCTTTTTGCAAGGGGGTCTCAGGGCCGTGTGCCTCGGCTGACCCTCCAGCTCCCCAAAGCACAGGGACGAGGTGAGGGGCTTAGACCATGCCTCGGCAATGTTGTTTCTTACACCTGGGTGTGTGGCATTTTGTTGAGCTGCCTACCCCCACTTGGGATAGGTGTTCCACAGCAAGCACCTATTGTTCGTCGGAAGCCGTTTTTGCCCCAGGGGTCTCCGGGCTGTGTTCGTTGGGGTTGAACTCCTGCTAGCAAATCCGCCGGGTTGAGGGAAGGGTTCAGACTGTGCCTGGGCCCTGTGGTCTCTTCCAGGTCTGTGTATGGCATTTCCTTCCCCATGCCCCAGGCACCTGGGAGCATGTCTGCACGTGGAGAAAGACTTTCCCGTGGGAAGCCGGGTTTTGTCAAACGGGTCCCAGTGCTCTGCTCCTCTCTTTTCACTCCTGCTGCCAGAAGCCCAGGGAGGATGGGAGGGCTTAGAACATGGCTGGGCACTGTGGTTTCTTCCAGAGAAGTGGAGGGCATTTGCTTTACCTTGCCACAACCACTTGGGATAGGGTCTGCACCTCAGGAAAACTGTCTCCGTGGGAAGCCGGCTTTTTGCAAAGGGGTCTCAGGGCCGTGTGCTTCGGCTGTCCCTCCGGCTCCCCAAAGCACAGGGACGAGGTGAGGGGCTTAGACCATGCCTGGGCAATGTTGTTTCTTACACTTGGGTGTGTGGCATTTTGTTGAGCTGGCTACCCCCACTTGGGATAGGTGTTCCACAGCAAGCACCTATTGTTCCTCGGAAGCCGTTTTTGCCCCAGGGGTCTCCGGGCTGTGTTCGTTGGGGTTGAACTCCTGCTAGCAAAACCGCCGGCTTGAGGGAAGGGTTCAGACTGTGCCTGGGCCCTGTGGTCTCTTCCAGGTCAGTGTATGGCATTTCCTTCCCCTTCCCCAGGCACCTGGGAGCATGTCTGCACGTGGAGAAAGACTTTCCCGTGGGAAGCCGGGTTTTGTCAAACGAGTCCCAGTGCTCTGCTCCTCTCTTTTCACTCCTGCTGCCAGAAGCCCAGGGAGGATGGGAGGGCTTAGAACATGGCTGGGCACTGTGGTTTCTTCCAGAGAAGTGGAGGGCATTTGCTTTACCTTGCCACAACCACTTGGGATAGGGTCTGCACCTCAGGAAAACTCTCTCCGTGGGAAGCCGGCTTTTTGCAAAGGGAACTCAGGGCCGTGTGCCTCGGCTGTCCGTCCGGCTCCCCAAAGCACAGGGACGAGGTGAGGGGCTTAGACCATGCCTCGGCAATGTTGTTTCTTACACCTGGGTGTGTGGCATTTTGTTGAGCTGGCTACCCCCACTTGGGATAGGTGTTCCACAGCAAGCACCTATTGTTCGTCGGAAGCCGTTTTTGCCCCAGGGGTCTCCGGGCTATGTTCGTTGGAGTTGAACTCTTGCTAGCAAAACCGCCGGGTTGAGGGAAGGGTTCAGACTGTGCCAGGGCCCTGTGGTCTCTTCCAGGTCAGTGTATGGCATTTCCTTCCCCTTGCCCCAGGCACCTGGGAGCATGTCTGCACGTGGAGAAAGACTTTCCCGTGGGAAGCCGGTTTTTGTGAAACGGGTCCCAGTGCTCTGCTCCTCTCTTTTCACTCCTGCTGCCAGAAGCCCAGGGAGGATGGGAGGGCTTAGAACATGGCTGGGCACTGTGGTTTCTTCCAGAGAAGTGGAGGGCATTTGCTTTACCTTGCCACAACCACTTGGGATAGGGTCTGCACCTCAGGAAAACTGTCTCCGTGGGAAGCCGGCTTTTTCCAAAGGGTCTCAGGGCCGTGGGCCTCGGCTGTCCCTCCGGCTCCCCAAAGCACAGGGACGAGGTGAGGGGCTTAGACCATGCCTGGGCAATGTTGTTTCTTACACCTGGGTGTGTGGCATTTTGTTGAGCTGGCTACCCCCACTTGGGATAGGTGTTCCACAGCAAGCACCTATTGTTCGTCGGAAGCCGTTTTTGCCCCAGGGGTCTCCGGGCTGTGTTCGTTGGGGTTGAACTCCTGCTAGCAAAACCGCCGGGTTGAGGGAAGGGTTCACACTGTGCGTGGGCCCTGTGCTCTCTTCCAGGTCAGTGTATGGCATTTCCTTCCCCTTGCCACAGGCACCTGGGAGCATGTCTGCACGTGGAGAAAGACTTTCCCGTGGGAAGCCAGGTTTTGTCAAACGGGTCCCAGTGCTCTGCTCCTCTCCTTTCTCTCCTGCTGCCAGAAGCCCAGGGAGGATGGGAGGGCTTAGAACATGGCTGGGCACTGTGGTTTCTTCCAGAGAAGTGGAGGGCATTTGCTTTACCTTGCCACAACCACTTGGGATAGGGTCTGCACCTCAGGAAAACTGTCTCCGTGGGAAGCCGGCTTTTTGCAAAGGGGTCTCAGGGCCGTGTGCCTTGGCTGTCCCTCCGGCTCCCCAAAGCACAGGGACGAGGTGAGGGGCTTAGACCATGCCTGGGCAATGTTGTTTCTTACACCTGGGTGTGTGGCCTTTTGTTGAGCTGGCTACCCCCACTTGGGATAGGTGTTCCACAGCAAGCACCTATTGTTCGTCGGAAGCCGTTTTTGCCCCAGGGGTCTCCGGGCTGTGTTCGTTGGGGTTGAACTCCTGCTACCAAAACCGCCGGGTTGAGGGAAGGGTTCAGACTGTGCCTGGGCCCTGTGGTCTCTTCCAGGTCAGTGTATGGCATTTCCTTCCCCTTGCCACAGGCACCTGGGAGCATGTCTGCACGTGGAGAAAGACTTTCCCGTGGGAAGCCGGGTTTTGTCCAACGGGTCCCAGTGCTCTGCTCCTCTCTTTTCACTCCTGCTGCCAGAAGCCCAGGGAGGATGGGAGGGCTTAGAACATGGCTGGGCACTGTGGTTTCTTCCAGAGAAGTGGAGGGCATTTGCTTTACCTTGCCACAACCACTTGGGATAGGGTTTGAACCTAAGGAAAACTGTCTCCGTGGGAAGCCGGCTTTTTGCAAAGGGGTCTCAGGGCCGTGTGCTTCGGCTGTCCCTCCGGCTCCCCAAAGCACAGGGACGAGGTGAGGGGCTTAGACCAAGCCTGGGCAATGTTGTTTCTTACACCTGGGTGTGTGGCATTTTGTTGAGCTGGCTACCCCCACTTGGGATAGGTGTTCCACAGCAAGCACCTATTGTTCGTCGGAAGCCGTTTTTGCCCCAGGGGACTCCGGGCTGTGTTCGTTGGGGTTGAACTCCTGCTAGCAAAACCGCCGGGTTGAGGGAAGGGTTCAGACTGTGCCTGGGCCCTGTGGTCTCTTCCAGGTCAGTGTATGGCATTTCCTTCCCCTTGCCCCAAGCACCTGGGAGCATGTCTGCACGTGGAGAAAGACTTTCCCGTGGGAAGCCGGTTTTTGTCAAACGGGTCCCAGTGCTCTGCTCCTCTCTTTTCACTCCTGCTGCCAGAAGCCCAGGGAGGATGGGAGGGCTTAGAACATGGCTGGGCACTGTGGTTTCTTCCAGAGAAGTGGAGGGCATTTGCTTTACCTTGCCACAACCACTTGGGATAGGGTGTGCACCTCAGGAAAACTGTCTCCGTGGGAAGCCGGCTTTTTGCAAGGGGGTCTCAGGGCCGTGTGCCTCGGCTGACCCTCCGGCTCCCCAAAGCACAGGGACGAGGTGAGGGGCTTAGACCATGCCTCGGCAATGTTGTTTCTTACACCTGGGTGTGTGGCATTTTGTTGAGCTGGCTACCCCCACTTGGGATAGGTGTTCCACAGCAAGCACCTATTGTTCGTCGGAAGCCGTTTTTGCCCCAGGGGTCTCCGGGCTGTGTTCGTTGGGGTTGAACTCCTGCTAGCAAAACCGCCGGTTGAGGGAAGGGTTCAGACTGTGCCTGGGCCCTGTGGTCTCTTCCAGGTCTGTGTATGGCATTTCCTTCCCCTTGCCCCAGGCACCTGGGAGCATGTCTGCACGTGGAGAAAGACTTTCCCGTGGGAAGCCGGGTTTTGTCAAACGGGTCCCAGTGCTCTGCTCCTCTCTTTTCACTCCTGCTGCCAGAAGCCCAGGGAGGATGGGAGGGCTTAGAACATGGCTGGGCACTGTGGTTTCTTCCAGAGAAGTGGAGGGCATTTGCTTTACCTTGCCACAACCACTTGGGATAGGGTCTGCACCTCAGGAAAACTGTCTCCGTGGGAAGCCGGCTTTTTGCAAAGGGGTCTCAGGGCCGTGTGCTTCGGCTGTCCTTCCGGCTCCCCAAAGCACAGGGACGAGGTGAGGGGCTTAGACCATGCCTGGGCAATGTTGTTTCTTACACTTGGGTGTGTGGCATTTTGTTGAGCTGGCTACCCCCACTTGGGATAGGTGTTCCACAGCAAGCACCTATTGTTCGTCGGAAGCCGTTTTTGCCCCAGGGGTCTCCGGGCTGTGTTCGTTGGGGTTGAACTCCTGCTAGCAAAACCGCCGGGTTGAGGGAAGGGTTCAGACTGTGCCTGGGCCCTGTGGTCTCTTCCAGGTCAGTGTATGGCATTTCCTTCCCCTTCCCCAGGCACCTGGGAGCATGTCTGCACGTGGAGAAAGACTTTCCCGTGGGAAGCCGGGTTTTGTCAAACGGGTCCCAGTGCTCTGCTCCTCTCTTTTCACTCCTGCTGCCAGAAGCCCAGGGAGGATGGGAGGGCTTAGAACATGGCTGGGCACTGTGGTTTCTTCCAGAGAAGTGGAGGGCATTTGCTTTACCTTGCCACAACCACTTGGGATAGGGTCTGCACCTCAGGAAAACTGTCTCCGTGGGAAGCCGGCTTTTTGCAAAGGGAACTCAGGGCCGTGTGCCTCGGCTGTCCGTCCGGCTCCCCAAAGCACAGGGACGAGGTGAGGGGCTTAGACCATGCCTCGGCAATGTTGTTTCTTACACCTGGGTGTGTGGCATTTTGTTGAGCTGGCTACCCCCACTTGGGATAGGTGTTCCACAGCAAGCACCTATTGTTCGTCGGAAGCCGTTTTTGCCCCAGGGGTCTCCGGGCTATGTTCGTTGGAGTTGAACTCCTGCTAGCAAAACCGCCGGGTTGAGGGAAGGGTTCAGACTGTGCCAGGGCCCTGTGGTCTCTTCCAGGTCAGTGTATGGCATTTCCTTCCCCTTGCCCCAGGCACCTGGGAGCATGTCTGCACGTGGAGAAAGACTTTCCCGTGGGAAGCCGGTTTTTGTCAAACGGGTCCCAGTGCTCTGCTCCTCTCTTTTCACTCCTGCTGCCAGAAGCCCAGGGAGGATGGGAGGGCTTAGAACATGGCTGGGCACTGTGGTTTCTTCCAGAGAAGTGGAGGGCATTTGCTTTACCTTGCCACAACCACTTGGGATAGGGTCTGCACCTCAGGAAAACTGTCTCCGTGGGAAGCCGGCTTTTTCCAAAGGGTCTCAGGGCCGTGGGCCTCGGCTGTCCCTCCGGCTCCCCAAAGCACAGGGACGAGTGAGGGGCTTAGACCATGCCTGGGCAATGTTGTTTCTTACACCTGGGTGTGTGGCATTTTGTTGAGCTAGCTACCCCCACCTCGGATAGGTGTTCCACAGCAAGCACCTATTGTTCGTCAGAAGCCGTTTTTGCCCCAGGGGTCTCCGGGCTGTGTTCGTTGGGGTTGAACTCCTGCTAGCAAACCCGCCGGGTTGAGGGAAGGGTTCAGACTGTGCCTGGGCCCTGTGGTCTCTTCCAGGTCAGTGTATGGCATTTCCTTCCCCTTGCCCCAGGCACCTGGGAGCATGTCTGCACGTGGAGAAAGACTTTCCCGTGGGAAGCCGGTTTTTGTCAAACGGGTCCCAGTGCTCTGCTCCTCTCTTTTCACTCCTGCTGCCAGAAGCCCAGGGAGGATGGGAGGGCTTAGAACATGGCTGGGCACTGTGGTTTCTTCCAGAGAAGTGGAGGGCATTTGCTTTACCTTGCCACAACCACTTGGGATAGGGTGTGCACCTCAGGAAAACTGTCTCCGTGGGAAGCCGGCTTTTTGCAAAGGGGTCTCAGGGCCGTGTGCCTCGGCTGTCCCTCCGGCTCCCCAAAGCACAGGGACGAGGTGAGGGGCTTAGACCATGCCTGGGCAATGTTGTTTCTTACACCTGGGTGTGTGGCCTTTTGTTGAGCTGGCTACCCCCACTTGGGATAGGTGTTCCACAGCAAGCACCTATTGTTCGTCGGAAGCCGTTTTTGCCCCAGGGGTCTCCGGGCTGTGTTCGTTGGGGTTGAACTCCTGCTAGCAAAACCGCCGGGTTGAGGGAAGGGTTCAGACTGTGCCTGGGCCCTGTGGTCTCTTCCAGGTCAGTGTATGGCATTTCCTTCCCCTTGCCCCAGGCACCTGGGAGCATGTCTGCACGTGGAGAAAGACTTTCCCGTGGGAAGCCAGTTTTTGTCAAACGGGTCCCAGTGCTCTGCTCCTCTCTTTTCACTCCTGCTGCCAGAAGCCCAGGGAGGATGGGAGGGCTTAGAACATGGCTGGGCACTGTGGTTTCTTGCAGAGAAGTGGAGGGCATTTGCTTTACCTTGCCACAGCCACTTGGGATAGGGTGTGCACCTCAGGAAAACTGTCTCTGTGGGAAGCCGGCTTTTTGCAAAGGGGTCTCAGGGCCGTGTGCCTCGGCTGTCCCTCCGGCTCCCCAAAGCACAGGGACGAGGTGAGGGGCTTAGACCATGCCTGGGCAATGTTGTTTCTTACACCTGGGTGTGTGGCATTTTGTTGAGCTGGCTACCCCCACTTGGGATAGGTGTTCCACAGCAAGCACCTATTGTTCGTCGGAAGCCGTTTTTCCCCAGGGGTCTCCGGGCTGTGTTCGTTGGGGTTGAATTCCTGCTAGCAAAACCGCCGGGTTGAGGGGAGGGTTCAGACTGTGCCTGGGCCCTGTGGTCTCTTCCAGGTCAGTGTATGGCATTTCCTTCCCCTTGCCACAGGCACCTGGGAGCATGTCTGCACGTGGAGAAAGACTTTCCCGTGGGAAGCCGGTTTTTGTCAAACGGGTCCCAGTGCTCTGCTCCTCTCTTTTCACTCCTGCTGCCAGAAGCCCAGGGAGGATGGGAGGGCTTAGAACATGGCTGGGCACTGTGGTTTCTTCCAGAGAAGTGGAGGGCATTTGCTTTACCTTGCCACAACCACTTGGGATAGGGTGTGCATCTCAGGAAAACTGTCTCCGTGGGAAGCCGGCTTTTTGCAAGGGGGTCTCAGGGCCGTGTGCCTCGGCTGTCCCTCCGGCTCCCCAAAGCACAGGGACGAGGTGAGGGGCTTAGACCATGCCTGGGCAATGTTGTTTCTTACACCTGGGTGTGTGGCATTTTGTTGAGCTGGCTACCCCCACTTGGGATAGGTGTTCCACAGCAAGCACCTATTGTTCGTCGGAAGCCGTTTTTGCCCCAGGGGTCTCCGGGCTGTGTTCGTTGGGGTTGAACTCCTGCTAGCAAAACCGCCGGGTTGAGGGAAGGGTTCAGACTGTGCCTGGGCCCTGTGGTCTCTTCCAGGTCAGTGTATGGCATTTCCTTCCCCTTGCCCCAGGCACCTGGGAGCATGTCTGCACGTGGAGAAAGACTTTCCCGTGGGAAGCCGGTTTTTGTCAAACGGGTCCCAGTGCTCTGCTCCTCTCTTTTCACTCCTGCTGCCAGAAGTCCAGGGAGGATGGGAGGGCTTAGAACATGGCTGGGCACTGTGGTTTCTTCCAGAGAAGTGGAGGGCATTTGCTTTACCTTGCCACAACCACTTGGGATAGGGTGTGCACCTCAGGAAAACTGTCTCCGTGGGAAGCCGGCTTTTTGCAAGGGGGTCTCAGGGCCGTGTGCCTCGGCTGACCCTCCGGCTCCCCAAAGCACAGGGACGAGGTGAGGGGCTTAGACCATGCCTCGGCAATGTTGTTTCTTACACCTGGGTGTGTGGCATTTTGTTGAGCTGGCTACCCCCACTTGGGATAGGTGTTCCACAGCAAACACCTATTGTTCGTCGGAAGCCGTTTTTGCCCCAGGGGTCTCCGGGCTGTGTTCGTTGGGGTTGAACTCCTGCTAGCAAATCCGCCGGGTTGAGGGAAGGGTTCAGACTGTGCCTGCGCCCTGTGGTCTCTTCCAGGTCTGTGTATGGCATTTCCTTCCCCTTGCCCCAGGCACCTGGGAGCATGTCTGCACGTGGAGAAAGACTTTCCCGTGGGAAGCCGGTTTTTGTCAAACGGGTCCCAGTGCTCTGCTCCTCTCTTTTCACTCCTGCTGCCAGAAGCCCAGGGAGGATGGGAGGGCTTAGAACATGGCTGGGCACTGTGGTTTCTTCCAGAGAAGTGGAGGGCATTTGCTTTACCTTGCCACAACCACTTGGGATAGGGTCTGCACCTCAGGAAAACTGTCTCCGTGGGAAGCCGGCTTTTTGCAAAGGGGTCTCAAGGCCGTGTGCTTCGGCTGTCCCTCCGGCTCCCCAAAGCACAGGGACGAGGTGAGGGGCTTAGACCATGCCTGGGCAATGTTGTTTCTTACACCTGGGTGTGTGGCATTTTGTTGAGCTGGCTACCCCCACTTGGGATAGGTGTTCCACAGCAAGCACCTATTGTTCCTCGGAAGCCGTTTTTGCCCCAGGGGTCTCCGGGCTGTGTTCGTTGGGGTTGAACTCCTGCTAGCAAAACCGCTGGGTTGAGGGAAGTGTTCAGACTGTGCCTGGGCACTGTGGTCTCTTCCAGGTCAGTGTATGGCATTTCCTTCCCCTTCCCACAGGCACCTGGGAGCATGTCTGCACGTGGAGAAAGACTTTCCCGTGGGAAGCCGGGTTTTGTCAAACGGGTCCCAGTGCTCTGCTCCTCTCTTTTCACTCCTGCTGCCAGAAGCCCAGGGAGGATGGGAGGGCTTAGAACATGGCTTGGCACTGTGGTTTCTTCCAGAGAAGTGGAGGGCATTTGCTTTACCTTGCCACAACCACTTGGGATAGGGTCTGAACCTCAGGAAAACTGTCTCCGTGGGAAGCCGGCTTTTTGCAAAGGGGTCTCAGGGCCGTGTGCTTCGGCTGTCCCTCCGACTCCCCAAAGCACAGGGACGAGGTGAGGGGCTTAGACCAAGCCTGGGCAATGTTGTTTCTTACACCTGGGTGTGTGGCATTTTGTTGAGCTGGCTACCCCCACTTGGGATAGGTGTTCCACAGCAAGCACCTATTGTTCGTCGGAAGCCGTTTTTGACCCAGGGGTCTCCGGGCTGTGTTCGGTGGGGTTGAACTCCTGCTAGCAAAACCGCCGGGTTGAGGGAAGTGTTCAGACTGTGCCTGGGCCCTGTGGTCTCTTCCAGGTCAGTGTATCGCATTTCCTTCCCCTTGCCCCAGGCACCTGGGAGCATGTCTGCACGTGGAGAAAGACTTTCCCGTGGGAAGCCGGTTTTTGTCAAACGGGTCCCAGTGCTCTGCTCCTCTCTTTTCACTCCTGCTGCCAGAAGTCCAGGGAGGATGGGAGGGCTTAGAACATGGCTGGGCACTGTGGTTTCTTCCAGAGAAGTGGAGGGCATTTGCTTTACCTTGCCACAACCACTTGGGATAGGGTGTGCACCTCAGGAAAACTGTCTCCGTGGGAAGCCGGCTTTTTGCAAGGGGGTCTCAGGGCCGTGTGCCTCGGCTGACCCTCCGGCTCCCCAAAGCACAGGGACGAGGTGAGGGGCTTAGACCATGCCTCGGCAATGTTGTTTCTTACACCTGGGTGTGTGGCATTTTGTTGAGCTGGCTACCCCCACTTGGGATAGGTGTTGCACAGCAAACACCTATTGTTCGTCGGAAGCCGTTTTTGCCCCAGGGGTCTCCGGGCTGTGTTCGTTGGGGTTGAACTCCTGCTAGCAAATCCGCCGGGTTGAGGGAAGGGTTCAGACTGTGCCTGGGCCCTGTGGTCTCTTCCAGGTCTGTGTATGGCATTTCCTTCCCCTTGCCCCAGGCACCTGGGAGCATGTCTGCACGTGGAGAAAGACTTTCCCGTGGGAAGCCGGGTTTTGTCAAACGGGTCCCAGTGCTCTGCTCCTCTCTTTTCACTCCTGCTGCCAGAAGCCCAGGGAGGATGGGAGGGCTTAGAACATGGCTGGGCACTGTGGTTTCTTCCAGAGAAGTGGAGGGCATTTGCTTTACCTTGCCACAACCACTTGGGATAGGGTCTGCACCTCAGGAAAACTGTCTCCGTGGGAAGCCGGCTTTTTGCAAAGGGGTCTCAGGGCCGTGTGCTTCGGCTGTCCCTCCGGCTCCCCAAAGCACAGGGACGAGGTGAGGGGCTTAGACCATGCCTGGGCAATGTTGTTTCTTACACTTGGGTGTGTGGCATTTTGTTGAGCTGGCTACCCCCACTTGGGATAGGTGTTCCACAGCAAGCACCTATTGTTCGTCGGAAGCCGTTTTTGCCCCAGGGGTCTCCGGGCTATGTTCGTTGGAGTTGAACTCCTGCTAGCAAAACCGCCGGGTTGAGGGAAGGGTTCAGACTGTGCCAGGGCCCTGTGGTCTCTTCCAGGTCAGTGTATGGCATTTCCTTCCCCTTGCCCCAGGCACCTGGGAGCATGTCTGCACGTGGAGAAAGACTTTCCCGTGGGAAGCCGGGTTTTGTCAAACGGGTCCCAGTGCTCTGCTCCTCTCTTTTCACTCCTGCTGCCAGAAGCCCAGGGAGGATGGGAGGGCTTAGAACATGGCTGGGCACTGTGGTTTCTTCCAGAGACGTGGAGGGCATTTGCTTTACCTTGCCACAACCACTTGGGATAGGGTGTGCACCTCAGGAAAACTGTCTCCGTGGGAAGCCGGCTTTTTGCAAAGGGGTCTCAGGGCCGTGTGCCTCGGCTGTCCCTCCGGCTCCCCAAAGCACAGGGACGAGGTGAGGGGCTTAGACCGTGCCTGGGCAATGTTGTTTCTTACACCTGGGTGTGTGGCATTTTGTTGAGCTGGCTACCCCCACTTGGGATAGGTGTTCCACAGCAAGCACCTATTGTTCGTCGGAAGCCGTTTTTGCCCCAGGGGTCTTCGGGCTGTGTTCGTTGGGGTTGAACTCCTGCTAGCAAAACCGCCGGGTTGAGGGAAGGGTTCAGACTGTGCCTGGGCCCTGTGGTCTCTTCCAGGTCAGTGTATGGCATTTCCTTCCCCTTGCCCCAGGCACCTGGGAGCATGTCTGCACGTGGAGAAAGACTTTCCCGTGGGAAGCCAGTTTTTGTCAAACGGGTCCCAGTGGTCTGCTCCTCTCTTTTCACTCCTGCTGCCAGAAGCCCAGGGAGGATGGGAGGGCTTAGAACATGGCTGGGCACTGTGGTTTCTTGCAGAGAAGTGGAGGGCATTTGCTTTACCTTGCCACAACCACTTGGGATAGGGTGTGCACCTCAGGAAAACTGTCTCCGTGGGAAGCCGGCTTTTTGCAAAGGGGTCTCAGGGCCGTGTGCCTCGGCTGTCCCTCCGGCTCCCCAAAGCACAGGGACGAGGTGAGGGGCTTAGACCATGCCTGGGCAATGTTGTTTCTTACACCTGGGTGTGTGGCATTTTGTTGAGCTGGCTACCCCCACTTGGGATAGGTGTTCCACAGCAAGCACCTATTGTTCGTCGGAAGCCGTTTTTCCCCAGGGGTCTCCGGGCTGTGTTCGTTGGGGTTGAATTCCTGCTAGCAAAACCGCCGGGTTGAGGGAAGGGTTCAGACTGTGCCTGGGCCCTGTGGTCTCTTCCAGGTCAGTGTATGGCATTTCCTTCCCCTTGCCCCAGGCACCTGGGAGCATGTCTGCACGTGGAGAAAGACTTTCCCGTGGGAAGCCGGGTTTTGTCCAACGGGTCCCAGTGCTCTGCTCCTCTCTTTTCACTCCTGCTGCCAGAAGCCCAGGGAGGATGGGAGGGCTTAGAACATGGCTGGGCACTGTGGTTTCTTCCAGAGAAGTGGAGGGCATTTGCTTTACCTTGCCACAACCACTTGGGATAGGGTCTGCACCTCAGGAAAACTGTCTCCGTGGGAAGCCGGCTTTTTGCAAAGGGGTCTCAGGGCCGTGTGCCTCGGCTTCCCTCCGGATCCCCAAAGCACAGGGACGAAGTGAGGGGCTTAGACCATGCCTGGGCAATGTTGTTTCTTACACCTGGGTGTGTGGCATTTTGTTGAGCTGGCTACCCCCACTTGGGATAGGTGTTCCACAGCAAGCACCTATTGTTCGTCGGTAGCCGTTTTTGCCCCAGGGGTCTCCGGGCTGTGTTCGTTGGGGTTGAACTCCTGCTAGCAAAACCGCCGGGTTGAGGGAAGGGTTCAGACTGTGCCTGGGCCCTGTGGTCTCTTCCAGGTCAGTGTATGGCATTTCCTTCCCCTTGCCACAGGCACCTGGGAGCATGTCTGCACATGGAGAAAGACTTTCCCGTGGGAAGCCGGTTTTTGTCAAACGGGTCCCAGTGCTCTGCTCCTCTCTTTTCACTCCTGCTGCCAGAAGCCCAGGGAGGATGGGAGGGCTTAGAACATGGCTTGGCACTGTGGTTTCTTCCAGAGAAGTGGAGGGCATTTTCTTTACCTTGCCACAACCACTTGGGATAGGGTCTGCACCTCAGGAAAACTGTCTCCGTGGGAAGCCGGCTTTTTGCAAGGGGGTCTCAGGGCCGTGTGCCTCGGCTGTCCCTCCGGCTCCCCAAAGCACAGGGACGAGGTGAGGGGCTTAGACCATGCCTGGGCAATGTTGTTTCTTACACCTGGGTGTGTGGCATTTTGTTGAGCTGGCTACCCCCACTTGGGATAGGTGTTCCACAGCAAGCACCTATTGTTCGTCGGAAGCCGTTTTTGCCCCAGGGGTCTCCGGGCTGTGTTCGTTGGGGTTGAACTCCTGCTAGCAAAACCGCCGGGTTGAGGGAAGGGTTCAGACTGTGCCTGGGCCCTGTGGTCTCTTCCAGGTCAGTGTATGGCATTTCCTTCCCCTTGCCCCAGGCACCTGGGAGCATGTCTGCACGTGGATAAAGACTTTCCCGTGGGACGCCGGTTTTTGTCAAACGGGTCCCAGTGCTCTGCTCCTCTCTTTTCACTCCTGCTGCCCGAAGCCCAGGGAGGATGGGAGGGCTTAGAACATGGCTGGGCACTGTGCTTTCTTCCAGAGAAGTGGAGGGCATTTGCTTTACCATGCCACAACCACTTGGGATAGGGTCTGCACCTCAGGAAAACTGTCTCCGTGGGAAGCCGGCTTTTTGCAAAGCGGTCTCAGGGCCGTGTGCTTCGGCTGTCCCTCCGGCTCCCCAAAGCACAGGGACGAGGTGAGGGGCTTAGACCATGCCTGGGCAATGTTGTTTCTTACACCTGGGTGTGTGGCCTTTTGTTGAGCTGGCTACCCCCACTTGGGATAGGTGTTCCACAGCAAGCACCTATTGTTCGTCGGAAGCCGTTTTTGCCCCAGGGGTCTCCGGGCTGTGTTCGTTGGGGTTGAACTCCTGCTAGCAAAACCGCCGGGTTGAGGGAAGCGTTCAGACTGTGCTTGGGCCCTGTGGTCTCTGCCAGGTCAGTGTATGGCATTTCCTTCCCCATGCCACAGGCACCTGGGAGCATGTCTGCACGTGGAGAAAGACTTTCCCGTGGGAAGCCGGGTTTTGTCAAACCGTTCCCAGTGCTCTGCTCCTCTCTTTTCTCTCCTGCTGCCAGAAGCCCAGGGAGGATGGGAGGGCTTAGAACATGGCTGGGCACTGTGGTTTCTTCCAGAGAAGTGGAGGGCATTTGCTTTACCTTGCCACAACCACTTGGGATAGGGTGTGCACCTCAGGAAAACTGTCTCCGTGGGAAGCCGGCTTTTTGCAAGGGGGTCTCAGGGCCGTGTGCCTCGGCTGACCCTCCGGCTCCCCAAAGCACAGGGACGAGGTGAGGGGCTTAGACCATGCCTGGGCAATGTTGTTTCTTACACCTGGGTGTGTGGCATTTTGTTGAGCTGGCTACCCCCACTTGGGATAGGTGTTCCACAGCAAGCACCTATTGTTCGTCGGAAGCCGTTTTTGCCCCAGGGGTCTCCGGGCTGTGTTCGTTGGGGTTGAACTCCTGCTAGCAAAACCGCCGGGTTGAGGGAAGGGTTCAGACTATGCCTGGGCCCTGTGGTCTCTTCCAGGTCAGTGTATGGCATTTCCTTCCCCTTCCCCAGGCACCTGGGAGCATGTCTGCACGCGGAGAAAGACTTTCCCGTGGGAAGCCGGGTTTTGTCAAACGGGTCCCAGTGCTCTGCTCCTCTCTTTTCACTCCTGCTGCCAGAAGCCCAGGGAGGATGGGAGGGCTTAGAACATGGCTGGGCACTGTGGTTTCTTCCAGAGAAGTGGAGGGCATTTGCTTTACCTTGCCACAACCACTTGGGATAGGGTCTGCACCTCAGGAAAACTGTCTCCGTGGGAAGCCGGCTTTTTGCAAAGGGAACTCAGGGCCGTGTGCCTCGGCTGTCCGTCCGGCTCCCCAAAGCACAGGGACGAGGTGAGGGGCTTAGACCATGCCTCGGCAATGTTGTTTCTTACACCTGGGTGTGTGGCATTTTGTTGAGCTGGCTACCCCCACTTGGGATAGGTGTTCCACAGCAAGCACCTATTGTTCGTCGGAAGCCGTTTTTGCCCCAGGGGTCTCCGGGCTATGTTCGTTGGAGTTGAACTCCTGCTAGCAAAACCGCCGGGTTGAGGGAAGGGTTCAGACTGTGCCAGGGCCCTGTGGTCTCTTCCAGGTCAGTGTATGGCATTTCCTTCCCCTTGCCCCAGGCACCTGGGAGCATGTCTGCACGTGGAGAAAGACTTTCCCGTGGGAAGCCGGTTTTTGTCAAACGGGTCCCAGTGCTCTGCTCCTCTCTTTTCACTCCTGCTGCCAGAAGCCCAGGGAGGATGGGAGGGCTTAGAACATGGCTGGGCACTGTGGTTTCTTCCAGAGAAGTGGAGGGCATTTGCTTTACCTTGCCACAACCACTTGGGATAGGGTCTGCACCTCAGGAAAACTGTCTCCGTGGGAAGCCGGCTTTTTCCAAAGGGTCTCAGGGCCGTGGGCCTCGGCTGTCCCTCCGGCTCCCCAAAGCACAGGGACGAGTGAGGGGCTTAGACCATGCCTGGGCAATGTTGTTTCTTACACCTGGGTGTGTGGCATTTTGTTGAGCTAGCTACCCCCACCTCGGATAGGTGTTCCACAGCAAGCACCTATTGTTCGTCAGAAGCCGTTTTTGCCCCAGGGGTCTCCGGGCTGTGTTCGTTGGGGTTGAACTCCTGCTAGCAAACCCGCCGGGTTGAGGGAAGGGTTCAGACTGTGCCTGGGCCCTGTGGTCTCTTCCAGGTCAGTGTATGGCATTTCCTTCCCCTTGCCCCAGGCACCTGGGAGCATGTCTGCACGTGGAGAAAGACTTTCCCGTGGGAAGCCGGTTTTTGTCAAACGGGTCCCAGTGCTCTGCTCCTCTCTTTTCACTCCTGCTGCCAGAAGCCCAGGGAGGATGGGAGGGCTTAGAACATGGCTGGGCACTGTGGTTTCTTCCAGAGAAGTGGAGGGCATTTGCTTTACCTTGCCACAACCACTTGGGATAGGGTGTGCACCTCAGGAAAACTGTCTCCGTGGGAAGCCGGCTTTTTGCAAAGGGGTCTCAGGGCCGTGTGCCTCGGCTGTCCCTCCGGCTCCCCAAAGCACAGGGACGAGGTGAGGGGCTTAGACCATGCCTGGGCAATGTTGTTTCTTACACCTGGGTGTGTGGCCTTTTGTTGAGCTGGCTACCCCCACTTGGGATAGGTGTTCCACAGCAAGCACCTATTGTTCGTCGGAAGCCGTTTTTGCCCCAGGGGTCTCCGGGCTGTGTTCGTTGGGGTTGAACTCCTGCTAGCAAAACCGCCGGGTTGAGGGAAGGGTTCAGACTGTGCCTGGGCCCTGTGGTCTCTTCCAGGTCAGTGTATGGCATTTCCTTCCCCTTGCCCCAGGCACCTGGGAGCATGTCTGCACGTGGAGAAAGACTTTCCCGTGGGAAGCCAGTTTTTGTCAAACGGGTCCCAGTGCTCTGCTCCTCTCTTTTCACTCCTGCTGCCAGAAGCCCAGGGAGGATGGGAGGGCTTAGAACATGGCTGGGCACTGTGGTTTCTTGCAGAGAAGTGGAGGGCATTTGCTTTACCTTGCCACAGCCACTTGGGATAGGGTGTGCACCTCAGGAAAACTGTCTCTGTGGGAAGCCGGCTTTTTGCAAAGGGGTCTCAGGGCCGTGTGCCTCGGCTGTCCCTCCGGCTCCCCAAAGCACAGGGACGAGGTGAGGGGCTTAGACCATGCCTGGGCAATGTTGTTTCTTACACCTGGGTGTGTGGCATTTTGTTGAGCTGGCTACCCCCACTTGGGATAGGTGTTCCACAGCAAGCACCTATTGTTCGTCGGAAGCCGTTTTTCCCCAGGGGTCTCCGGGCTGTGTTCGTTGGGGTTGAATTCCTGCTAGCAAAACCGCCGGGTTGAGGGGAGGGTTCAGACTGTGCCTGGGCCCTGTGGTCTCTTCCAGGTCAGTGTATGGCATTTCCTTCCCCTTGCCACAGGCACCTGGGAGCATGTCTGCACGTGGAGAAAGACTTTCCCGTGGGAAGCCGGTTTTTGTCAAACGGGTCCCAGTGCTCTGCTCCTCTCTTTTCACTCCTGCTGCCAGAAGCCCAGGGAGGATGGGAGGGCTTAGAACATGGCTGGGCACTGTGGTTTCTTCCAGAGAAGTGGAGGGCATTTGCTTTACCTTGCCACAACCACTTGGGATAGGGTGTGCATCTCAGGAAAACTGTCTCCGTGGGAAGCCGGCTTTTTGCAAGGGGGTCTCAGGGCCGTGTGCCTCGGCTGTCCCTCCGGCTCCCCAAAGCACAGGGACGAGGTGAGGGGCTTAGACCATGCCTGGGCAATGTTGTTTCTTACACCTGGGTGTGTGGCATTTTGTTGAGCTGGCTACCCCCACTTGGGATAGGTGTTCCACAGCAAGCACCTATTGTTCGTCGGAAGCCGTTTTTGCCCCAGGGGTCTCCGGGCTGTGTTCGTTGGGGTTGAACTCCTGCTAGCAAAACCGCCGGGTTGAGGGAAGGGTTCAGACTGTGCCTGGGCCCTGTGGTCTCTTCCAGGTCAGTGTATGGCATTTCCTTCCCCTTGCCCCAGGCACCTGGGAGCATGTCTGCACGTGGAGAAAGACTTTCCCGTGGGAAGCCGGTTTTTGTCAAACGGGTCCCAGTGCTCTGCTCCTCTCTTTTCACTCCTGCTGCCAGAAGTCCAGGGAGGATGGGAGGGCTTAGAACATGGCTGGGCACTGTGGTTTCTTCCAGAGAAGTGGAGGGCATTTGCTTTACCTTGCCACAACCACTTGGGATAGGGTGTGCACCTCAGGAAAACTGTCTCCGTGGGAAGCCGGCTTTTTGCAAGGGGGTCTCAGGGCCGTGTGCCTCGGCTGACCCTCCGGCTCCCCAAAGCACAGGGACGAGGTGAGGGGCTTAGACCATGCCTCGGCAATGTTGTTTCTTACACCTGGGTGTGTGGCATTTTGTTGAGCTGGCTACCCCCACTTGGGATAGGTGTTCCACAGCAAACACCTATTGTTCGTCGGAAGCCGTTTTTGCCCCAGGGGTCTCCGGGCTGTGTTCGTTGGGGTTGAACTCCTGCTAGCAAATCCGCCGGGTTGAGGGAAGGGTTCAGACTGTGCCTGCGCCCTGTGGTCTCTTCCAGGTCTGTGTATGGCATTTCCTTCCCCTTGCCCCAGGCACCTGGGAGCATGTCTGCACGTGGAGAAAGACTTTCCCGTGGGAAGCCGGGTTTTGTCAAACGGGTCCCAGTGCTCTGCTCCTCTCTTTTCACTCCTGCTGCCAGAAGCCCAGGGAGGATGGGAGGGCTTAGAACATGGCTGGGCACTGTGGTTTCTTCCAGAGAAGTGGAGGGCATTTGCTTTACCTTGCCACAACCACTTGGGATAGGGTCTGCACCTCAGGAAAACTGTCTCCGTGGGAAGCCGGCTTTTTGCAAAGGGGTCTCAAGGCCGTGTGCTTCGGCTGTCCCTCCGGCTCCCCAAAGCACAGGGACGAGGTGAGGGGCTTAGACCATGCCTGGGCAATGTTGTTTCTTACACCTGGGTGTGTGGCATTTTGTTGAGCTGGCTACCCCCACTTGGGATAGGTGTTCCACAGCAAGCACCTATTGTTCCTCGGAAGCCGTTTTTGCCCCAGGGGTCTCCGGGCTGTGTTCGTTGGGGTTGAACTCCTGCTAGCAAAACCGCTGGGTTGAGGGAAGTGTTCAGACTGTGCCTGGGCACTGTGGTCTCTTCCAGGTCAGTGTATGGCATTTCCTTCCCCTTCCCACAGGCACCTGGGAGCATGTCTGCACGTGGAGAAAGACTTTCCCGTGGGAAGCCGGGTTTTGTCAAACGGGTCCCAGTGCTCTGCTCCTCTCTTTTCACTCCTGCTGCCAGAAGCCCAGGGAGGATGGGAGGGCTTAGAACATGGCTTGGCACTGTGGTTTCTTCCAGAGAAGTGGAGGGCATTTGCTTTACCTTGCCACAACCACTTGGGATAGGGTCTGAACCTCAGGAAAACTGTCTCCGTGGGAAGCCGGCTTTTTGCAAAGGGGTCTCAGGGCCGTGTGCTTCGGCTGTCCCTCCGACTCCCCAAAGCACAGGGACGAGGTGAGGGGCTTAGACCAAGCCTGGGCAATGTTGTTTCTTACACCTGGGTGTGTGGCATTTTGTTGAGCTGGCTACCCCCACTTGGGATAGGTGTTCCACAGCAAGCACCTATTGTTCGTCGGAAGCCGTTTTTGACCCAGGGGTCTCCGGGCTGTGTTCGGTGGGGTTGAACTCCTGCTAGCAAAACCGCCGGGTTGAGGGAAGTGTTCAGACTGTGCCTGGGCCCTGTGGTCTCTTCCAGGTCAGTGTATCGCATTTCCTTCCCCTTGCCCCAGGCACCTGGGAGCATGTCTGCACGTGGAGAAAGACTTTCCCGTGGGAAGCCGGTTTTTGTCAAACGGGTCCCAGTGCTCTGCTCCTCTCTTTTCACTCCTGCTGCCAGAAGTCCAGGGAGGATGGGAGGGCTTAGAACATGGCTGGGCACTGTGGTTTCTTCCAGAGAAGTGGAGGGCATTTGCTTTACCTTGCCACAACCACTTGGGATAGGGTGTGCACCTCAGGAAAACTGTCTCCGTGGGAAGCCGGCTTTTTGCAAGGGGGTCTCAGGGCCGTGTGCCTCGGCTGACCCTCCGGCTCCCCAAAGCACAGGGACGAGGTGAGGGGCTTAGACCATGCCTCGGCAATGTTGTTTCTTACACCTGGGTGTGTGGCATTTTGTTGAGCTGGCTACCCCCACTTGGGATAGGTGTTGCACAGCAAACACCTATTGTTCGTCGGAAGCCGTTTTTGCCCCAGGGGTCTCCGGGCTGTGTTCGTTGGGGTTGAACTCCTGCTAGCAAATCCGCCGGGTTGAGGGAAGGGTTCAGACTGTGCCTGGGCCCTGTGGTCTCTTCCAGGTCTGTGTATGGCATTTCCTTCCCCTTGCCCCAGGCACCTGGGAGCATGTCTGCACGTGGAGAAAGACTTTCCCGTGGGAAGCCGGGTTTTGTCAAACGGGTCCCAGTGCTCTGCTCCTCTCTTTTCACTCCTGCTGCCAGAAGCCCAGGGAGGATGGGAGGGCTTAGAACATGGCTGGGCACTGTGGTTTCTTCCAGAGACGTGGAGGGCATTTGCTTTACCTTGCCACAACCACTTGGGATAGGGTGTGCACCTCAGGAAAACTGTCTCCGTGGGAAGCCGGCTTTTTGCAAAGGGGTCTCAGGGCCGTGTGCCTCGGCTGTCCCTCCGGCTCCCCAAAGCACAGGGACGAGGTGAGGGGCTTAGACCGTGCCTGGGCAATGTTGTTTCTTACACCTGGGTGTGTGGCATTTTGTTGAGCTGGCTACCCCCACTTGGGATAGGTGTTCCACAGCAAGCACCTATTGTTCGTCGGAAGCCGTTTTTGCCCCAGGGGTCTTCGGGCTGTGTTCGTTGGGGTTGAACTCCTGCTAGCAAAACCGCCGGGTTGAGGGAAGGGTTCAGACTGTGCCTGGGCCCTGTGGTCTCTTCCAGGTCAGTGTATGGCATTTCCTTCCCCTTGCCCCAGGCACCTGGGAGCATGTCTGCACGTGGAGAAAGACTTTCCCGTGGGAAGCCAGTTTTTGTCAAACGGGTCCCAGTGGTCTGCTCCTCTCTTTTCACTCCTGCTGCCAGAAGCCCAGGGAGGATGGGAGGGCTTAGAACATGGCTGGGCACTGTGGTTTCTTGCAGAGAAGTGGAGGGCATTTGCTTTACCTTGCCACAACCACTTGGGATAGGGTGTGCACCTCAGGAAAACTGTCTCCGTGGGAAGCCGGCTTTTTGCAAAGGGGTCTCAGGGCCGTGTGCCTCGGCTGTCCCTCCGGCTCCCCAAAGCACAGGGACGAGGTGAGGGGCTTAGACCATGCCTGGGCAATGTTGTTTCTTACACCTGGGTGTGTGGCATTTTGTTGAGCTGGCTACCCCCACTTGGGATAGGTGTTCCACAGCAAGCACCTATTGTTCGTCGGAAGCCGTTTTTCCCCAGGGGTCTCCGGGCTGTGTTCGTTGGGGTTGAATTCCTGCTAGCAAAACCGCCGGGTTGAGGGAAGGGTTCAGACTGTGCCTGGGCCCTGTGGTCTCTTCCAGGTCAGTGTATGGCATTTCCTTCCCCTTGCCCCAGGCACCTGGGAGCATGTCTGCACGTGGAGAAAGACTTTCCCGTGGGAAGCCGGGTTTTGTCCAACGGGTCCCAGTGCTCTGCTCCTCTCTTTTCACTCCTGCTGCCAGAAGCCCAGGGAGGATGGGAGGGCTTAGAACATGGCTGGGCACTGTGGTTTCTTCCAGAGAAGTGGAGGGCATTTGCTTTACCTTGCCACAACCACTTGGGATAGGGTCTGCACCTCAGGAAAACTGTCTCCGTGGGAAGCCGGCTTTTTGCAAAGGGGTCTCAGGGCCGTGTGCCTCGGCTTCCCTCCGGATCCCCAAAGCACAGGGACGAAGTGAGGGGCTTAGACCATGCCTGGGCAATGTTGTTTCTTACACCTGGGTGTGTGGCATTTTGTTGAGCTGGCTACCCCCACTTGGGATAGGTGTTCCACAGCAAGCACCTATTGTTCGTCGGTAGCCGTTTTTGCCCCAGGGGTCTCCGGGCTGTGTTCGTTGGGGTTGAACTCCTGCTAGCAAAACCGCCGGGTTGAGGGAAGGGTTCAGACTGTGCCTGGGCCCTGTGGTCTCTTCCAGGTCAGTGTATGGCATTTCCTTCCCCTTGCCACAGGCACCTGGGAGCATGTCTGCACATGGAGAAAGACTTTCCCGTGGGAAGCCGGTTTTTGTCAAACGGGTCCCAGTGCTCTGCTCCTCTCTTTTCACTCCTGCTGCCAGAAGCCCAGGGAGGATGGGAGGGCTTAGAACATGGCTTGGCACTGTGGTTTCTTCCAGAGAAGTGGAGGGCATTTTCTTTACCTTGCCACAACCACTTGGGATAGGGTCTGCACCTCAGGAAAACTGTCTCCGTGGGAAGCCGGCTTTTTGCAAGGGGGTCTCAGGGCCGTGTGCCTCGGCTGTCCCTCCGGCTCCCCAAAGCACAGGGACGAGGTGAGGGGCTTAGACCATGCCTGGGCAATGTTGTTTCTTACACCTGGGTGTGTGGCATTTTGTTGAGCTGGCTACCCCCACTTGGGATAGGTGTTCCACAGCAAGCACCTATTGTTCGTCGGAAGCCGTTTTTGCCCCAGGGGTCTCCGGGCTGTGTTCGTTGGGGTTGAACTCCTGCTAGCAAAACCGCCGGGTTGAGGGAAGGGTTCAGACTGTGCCTGGGCCCTGTGGTCTCTTCCAGGTCAGTGTATGGCATTTCCTTCCCCTTGCCCCAGGCACCTGGGAGCATGTCTGCACGTGGATAAAGACTTTCCCGTGGGACGCCGGTTTTTGTCAAACGGGTCCCAGTGCTCTGCTCCTCTCTTTTCACTCCTGCTGCCCGAAGCCCAGGGAGGATGGGAGGGCTTAGAACATGGCTGGGCACTGTGCTTTCTTCCAGAGAAGTGGAGGGCATTTGCTTTACCATGCCACAACCACTTGGGATAGGGTCTGCACCTCAGGAAAACTGTCTCCGTGGGAAGCCGGCTTTTTGCAAAGCGGTCTCAGGGCCGTGTGCTTCGGCTGTCCCTCCGGCTCCCCAAAGCACAGGGACGAGGTGAGGGGCTTAGACCATGCCTGGGCAATGTTGTTTCTTACACCTGGGTGTGTGGCCTTTTGTTGAGCTGGCTACCCCCACTTGGGATAGGTGTTCCACAGCAAGCACCTATTGTTCGTCGGAAGCCGTTTTTGCCCCAGGGGTCTCCGGGCTGTGTTCGTTGGGGTTGAACTCCTGCTAGCAAAACCGCCGGGTTGAGGGAAGCGTTCAGACTGTGCTTGGGCCCTGTGGTCTCTGCCAGGTCAGTGTATGGCATTTCCTTCCCCATGCCACAGGCACCTGGGAGCATGTCTGCACGCGGAGAAAGACTTTCCCGTGGGAAGCCGGGTTTTGTCAAACGGGTCCCAGTGCTCTGCTCCTCTCTTTTCTCTCCTGCTGCCAGAAGCCCAGGGAGGATGGGAGGGCTTAGAACATGGCTGGGCACTGTGGTTTCTTCCAGAGAAGTGGAGGGCATTTGCTTTACCTTGCCACAACCACTTGGGATAGGGTGTGCACCTCAGGAAAACTGTCTCCGTGGGAAGCCGGCTTTTTGCAAGGGGGTCTCAGGGCCGTGTGCCTCGGCTGACCCTCCGGCTCCCCAAAGCACAGGGACGAGGTGAGGGGCTTAGACCATGCCTGGGCAATGTTGTTTCTTACACCTGGGTGTGTGGCATTTTGTTGAGCTGGCTACCCCCACTTGGGATAGGTGTTCCACAGCAAGCACCTATTGTTCGTCGGAAGCCGTTTTTGCCCCAGGGGTCTCCGGGCTGTGTTCGTTGGGGTTGAACTCCTGCTAGCAAAACCGCCGGGTTGAGGGAAGGGTTCAGACTATGCCTGGGCCCTGTGGTCTCTTCCAGGTCAGTGTATGGCATTTCCTTCCCCTTCCCCAGGCACCTGGGAGCATGTCTGCACGCGGAGAAAGACTTTCCCGTGGGAAGCCGGGTTTTGTCAAACGGGTCCCAGTGCTCTGCTCCTCTCTTTTCACTCCTGCTGCCAGAAGCCCAGGGAGGATGGGAGGGCTTAGAACATGGCTGGGCACTGTGGTTTCTTCCAGAGAAGTGGAGGGCATTTGCTTTACCTTGCCACAACCACTTGGGATAGGGTCTGCACCTCAGGAAAACTGTCTCCGTGGGAAGCCGGCTTTTTGCAAAGGGAACTCAGGGCCGTGTGCCTCGGCTGTCCGTCCGGCTCCCCAAAGCACAGGGACGAGGTGAGGGGCTTAGACCATGCCTCGGCAATGTTGTTTCTTACACCTGGGTGTGTGGCATTTTGTTGAGCTGGCTACCCCCACTTGGGATAGGTGTTCCACAGCAAGCACCTATTGTTCGTCGGAAGCCGTTTTTGCCCCAGGGGTCTCCGGGCTATGTTCGTTGGAGTTGAACTCCTGCTAGCAAAACCGCCGGGTTGAGGGAAGGGTTCAGACTGTGCCAGGGCCCTGTGGTCTCTTCCAGGTCAGTGTATGGCATTTCCTTCCCCTTGCCCCAGGCACCTGGGAGCATGTCTGCACGTGGAGAAAGACTTTCCCGTGGGAAGCCGGTTTTTGTCAAACGGGTCCCAGTGCTCTGCTCCTCTCTTTTCACTCCTGCTGCCAGAAGCCCAGGGAGGATGGGAGGGCTTAGAACATGGCTGGGCACTGTGGTTTCTTCCAGAGAAGTGGAGGGCATTTGCTTTACCTTGCCACAACCACTTGGGATAGGGTCTGCACCTCAGGAAAACTGTCTCCGTGGGAAGCCGGCTTTTTGCAAAGGGGTCTCAGGGCCGTGTGCCTCGGCTTCCCTCCGGATCCCCAAAGCACAGGGACGAAGTGAGGGGCTTAGACCATGCCTGGGCAATGTTGTTTCTTACACCTGGGTGTGTGGCATTTTGTTGAGCTGGCTACCCCCACTTGGGATAGGTGTTCCACAGCAAGCACCTATTGTTCGTCGGTAGCCGTTTTTGCCCCAGGGGTCTCCGGGCTGTGTTCGTTGGGGTTGAACTCCTGCTAGCAAAACCGCCGGGTTGAGGGAAGGGTTCAGACTGTGCCTGGGCCCTGTGGTCTCTTCCAGGTCAGTGTATGGCATTTCCTTCCCCTTGCCACAGGCACCTGGGAGCATGTCTGCACATGGAGAAAGACTTTCCCGTGGGAAGCCGGTTTTTGTCAAACGGGTCCCAGTGCTCTGCTCCTCTCTTTTCACTCCTGCTGCCAGAAGCCCAGGGAGGATGGGAGGGCTTAGAACATGGCTTGGCACTGTGGTTTCTTCCAGAGAAGTGGAGGGCATTTTCTTTACCTTGCCACAACCACTTGGGATAGGGTCTGCACCTCAGGAAAACTGTCTCCGTGGGAAGCCGGCTTTTTGCAAGGGGGTCTCAGGGCCGTGTGCCTCGGCTGTCCCTCCGGCTCCCCAAAGCACAGGGACGAGGTGAGGGGCTTAGACCATGCCTGGGCAATGTTGTTTCTTACACCTGGGTGTGTGGCATTTTGTTGAGCTGGCTACCCCCACTTGGGATAGGTGTTCCACAGCAAGCACCTATTGTTCGTCGGAAGCCGTTTTTGCCCCAGGGGTCTCCGGGCTGTGTTCGTTGGGGTTGAACTCCTGCTAGCAAAACCGCCGGGTTGAGGGAAGGGTTCAGACTGTGCCTGGGCCCTGTGGTCTCTTCCAGGTCAGTGTATGGCATTTCCTTCCCCTTGCCCCAGGCACCTGGGAGCATGTCTGCACGTGGATAAAGACTTTCCCGTGGGACGCCGGTTTTTGTCAAACGGGTCCCAGTGCTCTGCTCCTCTCTTTTCACTCCTGCTGCCCGAAGCCCAGGGAGGATGGGAGGGCTTAGAACATGGCTGGGCACTGTGCTTTCTTCCAGAGAAGTGGAGGGCATTTGCTTTACCATGCCACAACCACTTGGGATAGGGTCTGCACCTCAGGAAAACTGTCTCCGTGGGAAGCCGGCTTTTTGCAAAGCGGTCTCAGGGCCGTGTGCTTCGGCTGTCCCTCCGGCTCCCCAAAGCACAGGGACGAGGTGAGGGGCTTAGACCATGCCTGGGCAATGTTGTTTCTTACACCTGGGTGTGTGGCCTTTTGTTGAGCTGGCTACCCCCACTTGGGATAGGTGTTCCACAGCAAGCACCTATTGTTCGTCGGAAGCCGTTTTTGCCCCAGGGGTCTCCGGGCTGTGTTCGTTGGGGTTGAACTCCTGCTAGCAAAACCGCCGGGTTGAGGGAAGCGTTCAGACTGTGCTTGGGCCCTGTGGTCTCTGCCAGGTCAGTGTATGGCATTTCCTTCCCCATGCCACAGGCACCTGGGAGCATGTCTGCACGCGGAGAAAGACTTTCCCGTGGGAAGCCGGGTTTTGTCAAACGGGTCCCAGTGCTCTGCTCCTCTCTTTTCTCTCCTGCTGCCAGAAGCCCAGGGAGGATGGGAGGGCTTAGAACATGGCTGGGCACTGTGGTTTCTTCCAGAGAAGTGGAGGGCATTTGCTTTACCTTGCCACAACCACTTGGGATAGGGTGTGCACCTCAGGAAAACTGTCTCCGTGGGAAGCCGGCTTTTTGCAAGGGGGTCTCAGGGCCGTGTGCCTCGGCTGACCCTCCGGCTCCCCAAAGCACAGGGACGAGGTGAGGGGCTTAGACCATGCCTGGGCAATGTTGTTTCTTACACCTGGGTGTGTGGCATTTTGTTGAGCTGGCTACCCCCACTTGGGATAGGTGTTCCACAGCAAGCACCTATTGTTCGTCGGAAGCCGTTTTTGCCCCAGGGGTCTCCGGGCTGTGTTCGTTGGGGTTGAACTCCTGCTAGCAAAACCGCCGGGTTGAGGGAAGGGTTCAGACTATGCCTGGGCCCTGTGGTCTCTTCCAGGTCAGTGTATGGCATTTCCTTCCCCTTCCCCAGGCACCTGGGAGCATGTCTGCACGCGGAGAAAGACTTTCCCGTGGGAAGCCGGGTTTTGTCAAACGGGTCCCAGTGCTCTGCTCCTCTCTTTTCACTCCTGCTGCCAGAAGCCCAGGGAGGATGGGAGGGCTTAGAACATGGCTGGGCACTGTGGTTTCTTCCAGAGAAGTGGAGGGCATTTGCTTTACCTTGCCACAACCACTTGGGATAGGGTCTGCACCTCAGGAAAACTGTCTCCGTGGGAAGCCGGCTTTTTGCAAAGGGAACTCAGGGCCGTGTGCCTCGGCTGTCCGTCCGGCTCCCCAAAGCACAGGGACGAGGTGAGGGGCTTAGACCATGCCTCGGCAATGTTGTTTCTTACACCTGGGTGTGTGGCATTTTGTTGAGCTGGCTACCCCCACTTGGGATAGGTGTTCCACAGCAAGCACCTATTGTTCGTCGGAAGCCGTTTTTGCCCCAGGGGTCTCCGGGCTATGTTCGTTGGAGTTGAACTCCTGCTAGCAAAACCGCCGGGTTGAGGGAAGGGTTCAGACTGTGCCAGGGCCCTGTGGTCTCTTCCAGGTCAGTGTATGGCATTTCCTTCCCCTTGCCCCAGGCACCTGGGAGCATGTCTGCACGTGGAGAAAGACTTTCCCGTGGGAAGCCGGTTTTTGTCAAACGGGTCCCAGTGCTCTGCTCCTCTCTTTTCACTCCTGCTGCCAGAAGCCCAGGGAGGATGGGAGGGCTTAGAACATGGCTGGGCACTGTGGTTTCTTCCAGAGAAGTGGAGGGCATTTGCTTTACCTTGCCACAACCACTTGGGATAGGGTCTGCACCTCAGGAAAACTGTCTCCGTGGGAAGCCGGCTTTTTCCAAAGAGTCTCAGGGCCGTGTGCCTCGGCTGTCCCTCCGGCTCCCCAAAGCACAGGGACGAGGTGAGGGGCTTAGACCATGCCTGGGCAATGTTGTTTCTTACACCTGGGTGTGTGGCATTTTGTTGAGCTAGCTACCCCCACCTCGGATAGGTGTTCCACAGCAAGCACCTATTGTTCGTCGGAAGCCGTTTTTGCCCCAGGGGTCTCCGGGCTGTGTTCCTTAGGGTTGAACTCCTGCTAGCAAACCCGCCGGGTTGAGGGAAGGGTTCAGACTGTGCCTGGGCCCTGTGGTCTCTTCCAGGTCAGTGTATGGCATTTCCTTCCCCTTGCCCCAGGCACCTGGGAGCATGTCTGCACGTGGAGAAAGACTTTCCCGTGGGAAGCCGGTTTTTGTCAAACGGGTCCCAGTGCTCTGCTCCTCTCTTTTCACTCCTGCTGCCAGAAGCCCAGGGAGGATGGGAGGGCTTAGAACATGGCTGGGCACTGTGGTTTCTTCCAGAGAAGTGGAGGGCATTTGCTTTACCTTGCCACAACCACTTGGGATAGGGTGTGCACCTCAGGAAAACTGTCTCCGTGGGAAGCCGGCTTTTTGCAAAGGGGTCTCAGGGCCGTGTGCCTCGGCTGTCCCTCCGGCTCCCCAAAGCACAGGGACGAGGTGAGGGGCTTAGACCGTGCCTGGGCAATGTTGTTTCTTACACCTGGGTGTGTGGCATTTTGTTGAGCTGGCTACCCCCACTTGGGATAGGTGTTCCACAGCAAGCACCTATTGTTCGTCGGAAGCCGTTTTTGCCCCAGGGGTCTCCGGGCTGTGTTCGTTGGGGTTGAACTCCTGCTAGCAAAACCGCCGGGTTGAGGGAAGGGTTCAGACTGTGCCTGGGCCCTGTGGTCTCTTCCAGGTCAGTGTATGGCATTTCCTTCCCCTTGCCCCAGGCACCTGGGAGCATGTCTGCACGTGGATAAAGACTTTCCCGTGGGACGCCGGTTTTTGTCAAACGGGTCCCAGTGCTCTGCTCCTCTCTTTTCACTCCTGCTGCCCGAAGCCCAGGGAGGATGGGAGGGCTTAGAACATGGCTGGGCACTGTGCTTTCTTCCAGAGAAGTGGAGGGCATTTGCTTTACCATGCCACAACCACTTGGGATAGGGTCTGCACCTCAGGAAAACTGTCTCCGTGGGAAGCCGGCTTTTTGCAAAGCGGTCTCAGGGCCGTGTGCTTCGGCTGTCCCTCCGGCTCCCCAAAGCACAGGGACGAGGTGAGGGGCTTAGACCATGCCTGGGCAATGTTGTTTCTTACACCTGGGTGTGTGGCATTTTGTTGAGCTGGCTACCCCCACTTGGGATAGGTGTTCCACAGCAAGCACCTATTGTTCGTCGGAAGCCGTTTTTGCCCCAGGGGTCTCCGGGCTGTGTTCGTTGGGGTTGAACTCCTGCTAGCAAAACCGCCGGGTTGAGGGAAGGGTTCAGACTGTGCCTGGGCCCTGTGGTCTCTTCCAGGTCAGTGTATGGCATTTCCTTCCCCTTGCCCCAGGCACCTGGGAGCATGTCTGCACGTGGAGAAAGACTTTCCCGTGGGAAGCCGGTTTTTGTCCAACGGGTCCCAGTGCTCTGCTCCTCTCTTTTCACTCCTGCTGCCAGAAGCCCAGGGAGGATGGGAGGGCTTAGAACATGGCTGGGCACTGTGGTTTCTTCCAGAGAAGTGGAGGGCATTTGCTTTACCTTGCCACAACCACTTGGGATAGGGTCTGCACCTCAGGAAAACTGTCTCCGTGGGAAGCCGGCTTTTTGCAAAGGGAACTCAGGGCCGTGTGCCTCGGCTGTCCGTCCGGCTCCCCAAAGCACAGGGACGAGGTGAGGGGCTTAGACCATGCCTCGGCAATGTTGTTTCTTACACCTGGGTGTGTGGCATTTTGTTGAGCTGGCTACCCCCACTTGGGATAGGTGTTCCACAGCAAGCACCTATTGTTCGTCGGAAGCCGTTTTTGCCCCAGGGGTCTCCGGGCTATGTTCGTTGGAGTTGAACTCCTGCTAGCAAAACCGCCGGGTTGAGGGAAGGGTTCAGACTGTGCCAGGGCCCTGTGGTCTCTTCCAGGTCAGTGTATGGCATTTCCTTCCCCTTGCCCCAGGCACCTGGGAGCATGTCTGCACGTGGAGAAAGACTTTCCCGTGGGAAGCCGGTTTTTGTCAAACGGGTCCCAGTGCTCTGCTCCTCTCTTTTCACTCCTGCTGCCAGAAGCCCAGGGAGGATGGGAGGGCTTAGAACATGGCTGGGCACTGTGGTTTCTTCCAGAGAAGTGGAGGGCATTTGCTTTACCTTGCCACAACCACTTGGGATAGGGTCTGCACCTCAGGAAAACTGTCTCCGTGGGAAGCCGGCTTTTTCCAAAGGGTCTCAGGGCCGTGTGCCTCGGCTGTCCCTCCGGCTCCCCAAAGCACAGGGACGAGGTGAGGGGCTTAGACCATGCCTGGGCAATGTTGTTTCTTACACCTGGGTGTGTGGCATTTTGTTGAGCTAGCTACCCCCACCTCGGATAGGTGTTCCACAGCAAGCACCTATTGTTCGTCGGAAGCCGTTTTTGCCCCAGGGGTCTCCGGGCTGTGTTCGTTAGGGTTGAACTCCTGCTAGCAAACCCGCCGGGTTGAGGGAAGGGTTCAGACTGTGCCTGGGCCCTGTGCTCTCTTCCAGGTCAGTGTATGGCATTTCCTTCCCCTTGCCCCAGGCACCTGGGAGCATGTCTGCACGTGGAGAAAGACTTTCCCGTGGGAAGCCGGTTTTTGTCAAACGGGTCCCAGTGCTCTGCTCCTCTCTTTTCACTCCTGCTGCCAGAAGCCCAGGGAGGATGGGAGGGCTTAGAACATGGCTGGGCACTGTGGTTTTTTCCAGAGAAGTGGAGGGCATTTGCTTTACCTTGCCACAACCACTTGGGATAGGGTGTGCACCTCAGGAAAACTGTCTCCGTGGGAAGCCGGCTTTTTGCAAAGGGGTCTCAGGGCCGTGTGCCTCGGCTGTCCCTCCGGCTCCCCAAAGCACAGGGACGAGGTGAGGGGCTTAGACCGTGCCTGGGCAATGTTGTTTCTTACACCTGGGTGTGTGGCATTTTGTTGAGCTGGCTACCCCCACTTGGGATAGGTGTTCCACAGCAAGCACCTATTGTTCGTCGGAAGCCGTTTTTGCCCCAGGGGTCTCCGGGCTGTGTTCGTTGGGGTTGAACTCCTGCTAGCAAAACCGCCGGGTTGAGGGAAGGGTTCAGACTGTGCCTGGGCCCTGTGGTCTCTTCCAGGTCAGTGTATGGCATTTCCTTCCCCTTGCCCCAGGCACCTGGGAGCATGTCTGCACGTGGATAAAGACTTTCCCGTGGGACGCCGGTTTTTGTCAAACGGGTCCCAGTGCTCTGCTCCTCTCTTTTCACTCCTGCTGCCCGAAGCCCAGGGAGGATGGGAGGGCTTAGAACATGGCTGGGCACTGTGCTTTCTTCCAGAGAAGTGGAGGGCATTTGCTTTACCTTGCCACAACCACTTGGGATAGGGTCTGCACCTCAGGAAAACTGTCTCCGTGGGAAGCCGGCTTTTTCCAAAGAGTCTCAGGGCCGTGTGCCTCGGCTGTCCCTCCGGCTCCCCAAAGCACAGGGACGAGGTGAGGGGCTTAGACCATGCCTGGGCAATGTTGTTTCTTACACCTGGGTGTGTGGCATTTTGTTGAGCTAGCTACCCCCACCTCGGATAGGTGTTCCACAGCAAGCACCTATTGTTCGTCGGAAGCCGTTTTTGCCCCAGGGGTCTCCGGGCTGTGTTCGTTAGGGTTGAACTCCTGCTAGCAAACCCGCCGGGTTGAGGGAAGGGTTCAGACTGTGCCTGGGCCCTGTGGTCTCTTCCAGGTCAGTGTATGGCATTTCCTTCCCCTTGCCCCAGGCACCTGGGAGCATGTCTGCACGTGGAGAAAGACTTTCCCGTGGGAAGCCGGTTTTTGTCAAACGGGTCCCAGTGCTCTGCTCCTCTCTTTTCACTCCTGCTGCCAGAAGCCCAGGGAGGATGGGAGGGCTTAGAACATGGCTGGGCACTGTGGTTTCTTCCAGAGAAGTGGAGGGCATTTGCTTTACCTTGCCACAACCACTTGGGATAGGGTGTGCACCTCAGGAAAACTGTCTCCGTGGGAAGCCGGCTTTTTGCAAAGGGGTCTCAGGGCCGTGTGCCTCGGCTGTCCCTCCGGCTCCCCAAAGCACAGGGACGAGGTGAGGGGCTTAGACCGTGCCTGGGCAATGTTGTTTCTTACACCTGGGTGTGTGGCATTTTGTTGAGCTGGCTACCCCCACTTGGGATAGGTGTTCCACAGCAAGCACCTATTGTTCGTCGGAAGCCGTTTTTGCCCCAGGGGTCTCCGGGCTGTGTTCGTTGGGGTTGAACTCCTGCTAGCAAAACCGCCGGGTTGAGGGAAGGGTTCAGACTGTGCCTGGGCCCTGTGGTCTCTTCCAGGTCAGTGTATGGCATTTCCTTCCCCTTGCCCCAGGCACCTGGGAGCATGTCTGCACGTGGATAAAGACTTTCCCGTGGGACGCCGGTTTTTGTCAAACGGGTCCCAGTGCTCTGCTCCTCTCTTTTCACTCCTGCTGCCCGAAGCCCAGGGAGGATGGGAGGGCTTAGAACATGGCTGGGCACTGTGCTTTCTTCCAGAGAAGTGGAGGGCATTTGCTTTACCATGCCACAACCACTTGGGATAGGGTCTGCACCTCAGGAAAACTGTCTCCGTGGGAAGCCGGCTTTTTGCAAAGCGGTCTCAGGGCCGTGTGCTTCGGCTGTCCCTCCGGCTCCCCAAAGCACAGGGACGAGGTGAGGGGCTTAGACCATGCCTGGGCAATGTTGTTTCTTACACCTGGGTGTGTGGCATTTTGTTGAGCTGGCTACCCCCACTTGGGATAGGTGTTCCACAGCAAGCACCTATTGTTCGTCGGAAGCCGTTTTTGCCCCAGGGGTCTCCGGGCTGTGTTCGTTGGGGTTGAACTCCTGCTAGCAAAACCGCCGGGTTGAGGGAAGGGTTCAGACTGTGCCTGGGCCCTGTGGTCTCTTCCAGGTCAGTGTATGGCATTTCCTTCCCCTTGCCCCAGGCACCTGGGAGCATGTCTGCACGTGGAGAAAGACTTTCCCGTGGGAAGCCGGTTTTTGTCCAACGGGTCCCAGTGCTCTGCTCCTCTCTTTTCACTCCTGCTGCCAGAAGCCCAGGGAGGATGGGAGGGCTTAGAACATGGCTGGGCACTGTGGTTTCTTCCAGAGAAGTGGAGGGCATTTGCTTTACCTTGCCACAACCACTTGGGATAGGGTCTGCACCTCAGGAAAACTGTCTCCGTGGGAAGCCGGCTTTTTGCAAAGGGAACTCAGGGCCGTGTGCCTCGGCTGTCCGTCCGGCTCCCCAAAGCACAGGGACGAGGTGAGGGGCTTAGACCATGCCTCGGCAATGTTGTTTCTTACACCTGGGTGTGTGGCATTTTGTTGAGCTGGCTACCCCCACTTGGGATAGGTGTTCCACAGCAAGCACCTATTGTTCGTCGGAAGCCGTTTTTGCCCCAGGGGTCTCCGGGCTATGTTCGTTGGAGTTGAACTCCTGCTAGCAAAACCGCCGGGTTGAGGGAAGGGTTCAGACTGTGCCAGGGCCCTGTGGTCTCTTCCAGGTCAGTGTATGGCATTTCCTTCCCCTTGCCCCAGGCACCTGGGAGCATGTCTGCACGTGGAGAAAGACTTTCCCGTGGGAAGCCGGTTTTTGTCAAACGGGTCCCAGTGCTCTGCTCCTCTCTTTTCACTCCTGCTGCCAGAAGCCCAGGGAGGATGGGAGGGCTTAGAACATGGCTGGGCACTGTGGTTTCTTCCAGAGAAGTGGAGGGCATTTGCTTTACCTTGCCACAACCACTTGGGATAGGGTCTGCACCTCAGGAAAACTGTCTCCGTGGGAAGCCGGCTTTTTCCAAAGGGTCTCAGGGCCGTGTGCCTCGGCTGTCCCTCCGGCTCCCCAAAGCACAGGGACGAGGTGAGGGGCTTAGACCATGCCTGGGCAATGTTGTTTCTTACACCTGGGTGTGTGGCATTTTGTTGAGCTAGCTACCCCCACCTCGGATAGGTGTTCCACAGCAAGCACCTATTGTTCGTCGGAAGCCGTTTTTGCCCCAGGGGTCTCCGGGCTGTGTTCGTTAGGGTTGAACTCCTGCTAGCAAACCCGCCGGGTTGAGGGAAGGGTTCAGACTGTGCCTGGGCCCTGTGCTCTCTTCCAGGTCAGTGTATGGCATTTCCTTCCCCTTGCCCCAGGCACCTGGGAGCATGTCTGCACGTGGAGAAAGACTTTCCCGTGGGAAGCCGGTTTTTGTCAAACGGGTCCCAGTGCTCTGCTCCTCTCTTTTCACTCCTGCTGCCAGAAGCCCAGGGAGGATGGGAGGGCTTAGAACATGGCTGGGCACTGTGGTTTTTTCCAGAGAAGTGGAGGGCATTTGCTTTACCTTGCCACAACCACTTGGGATAGGGTGTGCACCTCAGGAAAACTGTCTCCGTGGGAAGCCGGCTTTTTGCAAAGGGGTCTCAGGGCCGTGTGCCTCGGCTGTCCCTCCGGCTCCCCAAAGCACAGGGACGAGGTGAGGGGCTTAGACCGTGCCTGGGCAATGTTGTTTCTTACACCTGGGTGTGTGGCATTTTGTTGAGCTGGCTACCCCCACTTGGGATAGGTGTTCCACAGCAAGCACCTATTGTTCGTCGGAAGCCGTTTTTGCCCCAGGGGTCTCCGGGCTGTGTTCGTTGGGGTTGAACTCCTGCTAGCAAAACCGCCGGGTTGAGGGAAGGGTTCAGACTGTGCCTGGGCCCTGTGGTCTCTTCCAGGTCAGTGTATGGCATTTCCTTCCCCTTGCCCCAGGCACCTGGGAGCATGTCTGCACGTGGATAAAGACTTTCCCGTGGGACGCCGGTTTTTGTCAAACGGGTCCCAGTGCTCTGCTCCTCTCTTTTCACTCCTGCTGCCCGAAGCCCAGGGAGGATGGGAGGGCTTAGAACATGGCTGGGCACTGTGCTTTCTTCCAGAGAAGTGGAGGGCATTTGCTTTACCATGCCACAACCACTTGGGATAGGGTCTGCACCTCAGGAAAACTGTCTCCGTGGGAAGCCGGCTTTTTGCAAAGCGGTCTCAGGGCCGTGTGCTTCGGCTGTCCGTCCGGCTCCCCAAAGCACAGGGACGAGGTGAGGGGCTTAGACCATGCCTGGGCAATGTTGTTTCTTACACCTGGGTGTGTGGCATTTTGTTGAGCTGGCTACCCCCACTTGGGATAGGTGTTCCACAGCAAGCACCTATTGTTCGTCGGAAGCCGTTTTTGCCCCAGGGGTCTCCGGGCTGTGTTCGTTGGGGTTGAACTCCTGCTAGCAAAACCGCCGGGTTGAGGGAAGGGTTCAGACTGTGCCTGGGCCCTGTGGTCTCTTCCAGGTCAGTGTATGGCATTTCCTTCCCCTTGCCCCAGGCACCTGGGAGCATGTCTGCACGTGGAGAAAGACTTTCCCGTGGGAAGCCGGTTTTTGTCCAACGGGTCCCAGTGCTCTGCTCCTCTCTTTTCACTCCTGCTGCCAGAAGCCCAGGGAGGATGGGAGGGCTTAGAACATGGCTGGGCACTGTGGTTTCTTCCAGAGAAGTGGAGGGCATTTGCTTTACCTTGCCACAACCACTTGGGATAGGGTCTGCACCTCAGGAAAACTGTCTCCGTGGGAAGCCGGCTTTTTGCAAGGGGGTCTCAGGGCCGTGTGCCTCGGCTGTCCCTTCGGCTCCCCAAAGCACAGGGACGAGGTGAGGGGCTTAGACCATGCCTGGGCAATGTTGTTTCTTACACCTGGGTGTGTGGCCTTTTGTTGAGCTGGCTACCCCCACTTGGGATAGGTGTTCCACAGCAAGCACCTATTGTTCGTCGGAAGCCGTTTTTGCCCCAGGGGTCTCCGGGCTGTGTTCGTTGGGGTTGAACTCCTGCTAGCAAAACCGCCGGGTTGAGGGAAGCGTTCAGACTGTGCTTGGGCCCTGTGGTCTCTGCCAGGTCAGTGTATGGCATTTCCTTCCCCATGCCACAGGCACCTGGGAGCATGTCTGCACGTGGAGAAAGACTTTCCCGTGGGAAGCCGGGTTTTGTCAAACCGTTCCCAGTGCTCTGCTCCTCTCTTTTCTCTCCTGCTGCCAGAAGCCCAGGGAGGATGGGAGGGCTTAGAACATGGCTGGGCACTGTGGTTTCTTCCAGAGAAGTGGAGGGCATTTGCTTTACCTTGCCACAACCACTTGGGATAGGGTCTGCACCTCAGGAAAACTGTCTCCGTGGGAAGCCGGCTTTTTGCAAAGGGGTCTCAGGGCCGTGTGCCTCGGCTGTCCCTCCGGCTCCCCAAAGCACAGGGACGAGGTGAGGGGCTTAGACCATGCCTGGGCAATGTTGTTTCTTACACCTGGGTGTGTGGCATTTTGTTGAGCTGGCTACCCCCACTTGGGATAGGTGTTCCACAGCAAGCACCTATTGTTCGTCGGAAGCCGTTTTTGCCCCAGGGGTCTCCGGGCTATGTTCGTTGGAGTTGAACTCCTGCTAGCAAAACCGCCGGGTTGAGGGAAGGGTTCAGACTGTGCCAGGGCCCTGTGGTCTCTTCCAGGTCAGTGTATGGCATTTCCTTCCCCTTGCCCCAGGCACCTGGGAGCATGTCTGCACGTGGAGAAAGACTTTCCCGTGGGAAGCCGGTTTTTGTCAAACGGGTCCCAGTGCTCTGCTCCTCTCTTTTCACTCCTGCTGCCAGAAGCCCAGGGAGGATGGGAGGGCTTAGAACATGGCTGGGCACTGTGGTTTCTTCCAGAGAAGTGGAGGGCATTTGCTTTACCTTGCCACAACCACTTGGGATAGGGTCTGCACCTCAGGAAAACTGTCTCCGTGGAAGCCGGCTTTTTCCAAAGGGTCTCAGGGCCGTGTGCCTCGGCTGTCCCTCCGGCTCCCCAAAGCACAGGGACGAGGTGAGGGGCTTAGACCATGCCTGGGCAATGTTGTTTCTTACACCTGGGTGTGTGGCATTTTGTTGAGCTAGCTACCCCCACCTCGGATAGGTGTTCCACAGCAAGCACCTATTGTTCGTCGGAAGCCGTTTTTGCCCCAGGGGTCTCCGGGCTGTGTTCGTTAGGGTTGAACTCCTGCTAGCAAACCCGCCGGGTTGAGGGAAGGGTTCAGACTGTGCCTGGGCCCTGTGGTCTCTTCCAGGTCAGTGTATGGCATTTCCTTCCCCTTGCCCCAGGCACCTGGGAGCATGTCTGCACGTGGAGAAAGACTTTCCCGTGGGAAGCCGGTTTTTGTCAAACGGGTCCCAGTGCTCTGCTCCTCTCTTTTCACTCCTGCTGCCAGAAGCCCAGGGAGGATGGGAGGGCTTAGAACATGGCTGGGCACTGTGGTTTCTTCCAGAGAAGTGGAGGGCATTTGCTTTACCTTGCCACAACCACTTGGGATAGGGTGTGCACCTCAGGAAAACTGTCTCCGTGGGAAGCCGGCTTTTTGCAAAGGGGTCTCAGGGCCGTGTGCCTCGGCTGTCCCTCCGGCTCCCCAAAGCACAGGGACGAGGTGAGGGGCTTAGACCGTGCCTGGGCAATGTTGTTTCTTACACCTGGGTGTGTGGCATTTTGTTGAGCTGGCTACCCCCACTTGGGATAGGTGTTCCACAGCAAGCACCTATTGTTCGTCGGAAGCCGTTTTTGCCCCAGGGGTCTCCGGGCTGTGTTCGTTGGGGTTGAACTCCTGCTAGCAAAACCGCCGGGTTGAGGGAAGGGTTCAGACTGTGCCTGGGCCCTGTGGTCTCTTCCAGGTCAGTGTATGGCATTTCCTTCCCCTTGCCCCAGGCACCTGGGAGCATGTCTGCACGTGGATAAAGACTTTCCCGTGGGACGCCGGTTTTTGTCAAACGGGTCCCAGTGCTCTGCTCCTCTCTTTTCACTCCTGCTGCCCGAAGCCCAGGGAGGATGGGAGGGCTTAGAACATGGCTGGGCACTGTGCTTTCTTCCAGAGAAGTGGAGGGCATTTGCTTTACCATGCCACAACCACTTGGGATAGGGTCTGCACCTCAGGAAAACTGTCTCCGTGGGAAGCCGGCTTTTTGCAAAGCGGTCTCAGGGCCGTGTGCTTCGGCTGTCCCTCCGGCTCCCCAAAGCACAGGGACGAGGTGAGGGGCTTAGACCATGCCTGGGCAATGTTGTTTCTTACACCTGGGTGTGTGGCATTTTGTTGAGCTGGCTACCCCCACTTGGGATAGGTGTTCCACAGCAAGCACCTATTGTTCGTCGGAAGCCGTTTTTGCCCCAGGGGTCTCCGGGCTGTGTTCGTTGGGGTTGAACTCCTGCTAGCAAAACCGCCGGGTTGAGGGAAGGGTTCAGACTGTGCCTGGGCCCTGTGGTCTCTTCCAGGTCAGTGTATGGCATTTCCTTCCCCTTGCCCCAGGCACCTGGGAGCATGTCTGCACGTGGAGAAAGACTTTCCCGTGGGAAGCCGGTTTTTGTCCAACGGGTCCCAGTGCTCTGCTCCTCTCTTTTCACTCCTGCTGCCAGAAGCCCAGGGAGGATGGGAGGGCTTAGAACATGGCTGGGCACTGTGGTTTCTTCCAGAGAAGTGGAGGGCATTTGCTTTACCTTGCCACAACCACTTGGGATAGGGTCTGCACCTCAGGAAAACTGTCTCCGTGGGAAGCCGGCTTTTTGCAAGGGGGTCTCAGGGCCGTGTGCCTCGGCTGTCCCTCCGGCTCCCCAAAGCACAGGGACGAGGTGAGGGGCTTAGACCATGCCTGGGCAATGTTGTTTCTTACACCTGGGTGTGTGGCCTTTTGTTGAGCTGGCTACCCCCACTTGGGATAGGTGTTCCACAGCAAGCACCTATTGTTCGTCGGAAGCCGTTTTTGCCCCAGGGGTCTCCGGGCTGTGTTCGTTGGGGTTGAACTTCTGCTAGCAAAACCGCCGGGTTGAGGGAAGCGTTCAGACTGTGCTTGGGCCCTGTGGTCTCTGCCAGGTCAGTGTATGGCATTTCCTTCCCCATGCCACAGGCACCTGGGAGCATGTCTGCACGTGGAGAAAGACTTTCCCGTGGGAAGCCGGGTTTTGTCAAACCGTTCCCAGTGCTCTGCTCCTCTCTTTTCTCTCCTGCTGCCAGAAGCCCAGGGAGGATGGGAGGGCTTAGAACATGGCTGGGCACTGTGGTTTCTTCCAGAGAAGTGGAGGGCATTTGCTTTACCTTGCCACAACCACTTGGGATAGGGTGTGCACCTCAGGAAAACTGTCTCCGTGGGAAGCCGGCTTTTTGCAAGGGGGTCTCAGGGCCGTGTGCCTCGGCTGACCCTCCGGCTCCCCAAAGCACAGGGACGAGGTGAGGGGCTTAGACCATGCCTGGGCAATGTTGTTTCTTACACCTGGGTGTGTGGCATTTTGTTGAGCTGGCTACCCCCACTTGGGATAGGTGTTCCACAGCAAGCACCTATTGTTCGTCGGAAGCCGTTTTTGCCCCAGGGGTCTCCGGGCTGTGTTCGTTGGGGTTGAACTCCTGCTAGCAAAACCGCCGGGTTGAGGGAAGGGTTCAGACTGTGCCTGGGCCCTGTGGTCTCTTCCAGGTCAGTGTATGGCATTTCCTTCCCCTTCCCCAGGCACCTGGGAGCATGTCTGCACGCGGAGAAAGACTTTCCCGTGGGAAGCCGGGTTTTGTCAAACGGGTCCCAGTGCTCTGCTCCTCTCTTTTCACTCCTGCTGCCAGAAGCCCAGGGAGGATGGGAGGGCTTAGAACATGGCTGGGCACTGTGGTTTCTTCCAGAGAAGTGGAGGGCATTTGCTTTACCTTGCCACAACCACTTGGGATAGGGTCTGCACCTCAGGAAAACTGTCTCCGTGGGAAGCCGGCTTTTTGCAAAGGGAACTCAGGGCCGTGTGCCTCGGCTGTCCGTCCGGCTCCCCAAAGCACAGGGACGAGGTGAGGGGCTTAGACCATGCCTCGGCAATGTTGTTTCTTACACCTGGGTGTGTGGCATTTTGTTGAGCTGGCTACCCCCACTTGGGATAGGTGTTCCACAGCAAGCACCTATTGTTCGTCGGAAGCCGTTTTTGCCCCAGGGGTCTCCGGGCTATGTTCGTTGGAGTTGAACTCCTGCTAGCAAAACCGCCGGGTTGAGGGAAGGGTTCAGACTGTGCCAGGGCCCTGTGGTCTCTTCCAGGTCAGTGTATGGCATTTCCTTCCCCTTGCCCCAGGCACCTGGGAGCATGTCTGCACGTGGAGAAAGACTTTCCCGTGGGAAGCCGGTTTTTGTCAAACGGGTCCCAGTGCTCTGCTCCTCTCTTTTCACTCCTGCTGCCAGAAGCCCAGGGAGGATGGGAGGGCTTAGAACATGGCTGGGCACTGTGGTTTCTTCCAGAGAAGTGGAGGGCATTTGCTTTACCTTGCCACAACCACTTGGGATAGGGTCTGCACCTCAGGAAAACTGTCTCCGTGGGAAGCCGGCTTTTTCCAAAGGGTCTCAGGGCCGTGTGCCTCGGCTGTCCCTCCGGCTCCCCAAAGCACAGGGACGAGGTGAGGGGCTTAGACCATGCCTGGGCAATGTTGTTTCTTACACCTGGGTGTGTGGCATTTTGTTGAGCTAGCTACCCCCACCTCGGATAGGTGTTCCACAGCAAGCACCTATTGTTCGTCGGAAGCCGTTTTTGCCCCAGGGGTCTCCGGGCTGTGTTCGTTAGGGTTGAACTCCTGCTAGCAAACCCGCCGGGTTGAGGGAAGGGTTCAGACTGTGCCTGGGCCCTGTGGTCTCTTCCAGGTCAGTGTATGGCATTTCCTTCCCCTTGCCCCAGGCACCTGGGAGCATGTCTGCACGTGGAGAAAGACTTTCCCGTGGGAAGCCGGTTTTTGTCAAACGGGTCCCAGTGCTCTGCTCCTCTCTTTTCACTCCTGCTGCCAGAAGCCCAGGGAGGATGGGAGGGCTTAGAACATGGCTGGGCACTGTGGTTTTTTCCAGAGAAGTGGAGGGCATTTGCTTTACCTTGCCACAACCACTTGGGATAGGGTGTGCACCTCAGGAAAACTGTCTCCGTGGGAAGCCGGCTTTTTGCAAAGGGGTCTCAGGGCCGTGTGCCTCGGCTGTCCCTCCGGCTCCCCAAAGCACAGGGACGAGGTGAGGGGCTTAGACCGTGCCTGGGCAATGTTGTTTCTTACACCTGGGTGTGTGGCATTTTGTTGAGCTGGCTACCCCCACTTGGGATAGGTGTTCCACAGCAAGCACCTATTGTTCGTCGGAAGCCGTTTTTGCCCCAGGGGTCTCCGGGCTGTGTTCGTTGGGGTTGAACTCCTGCTAGCAAAACCGCCGGGTTGAGGGAAGGGTTCAGACTGTGCCTGGGCCCTGTGGTCTATTCCAGGTCAGTGTATGGCATTTCCTTCCCCTTGCCCCAGGCACCTGGGAGCATGTCTGCACGTGGATAAAGACTTTCCCGTGGGACGCCGGTTTTTGTCAAACGGGTCCCAGTGCTCTGCTCCTCTCTTTTCACTCCTGCTGCCCGAAGCCCAGGGAGGATGGGAGGGCTTAGAACATGGCTGGGCACTGTGCTTTCTTCCAGAGAAGTGGAGGGCATTTGCTTTACCATGCCACAACCACTTGGGATAGGGTCTGCACCTCAGGAAAACTGTCTCCGTGGGAAGCCGGCTTTTTGCAAAGCGGTCTCAGGGCCGTGTGCTTCGGCTGTCCCTCCGGCTCCCCAAAGCACAGGGACGAGGTGAGGGGCTTAGACCATGCCTGGGCAATGTTGTTTCTTACACCTGGGTGTGTGGCATTTTGTTGAGCTGGCTACCCCCACTTGGGATAGGTGTTCCACAGCAAGCACCTATTGTTCGTCGGAAGCCGTTTTTGCCCCAGGGGTCTCCGGGCTGTGTTCGTTGGGGTTGAACTCCTGCTAGCAAAACCGCCGGGTTGAGGGAAGGGTTCAGACTGTGCCTGGGCCCTGTGGTCTCTTCCAGGTCAGTGTATGGCATTTCCTTCCCCTTGCCCCAGGCACCTGGGAGCATGTCTGCACGTGGAGAAAGACTTTCCCGTGGGAAGCCGGTTTTTGTCCAACGGGTCCCAGTGCTCTGCTCCTCTCTTTTCACTCCTGCTGCCAGAAGCCCAGGGAGGATGGGAGGGCTTAGAACATGGCTGGGCACTGTGGTTTCTTCCAGAGAAGTGGAGGGCATTTGCTTTACCTTGCCACAACCACTTGGGATAGGGTCTGCACCTCAGGAAAACTGTCTCCGTGGGAAGCCGGCTTTTTGCAAGGGGGTCTCAGGGCCGTGTGCCTCGGCTGTCCCTTCGGCTCCCCAAAGCACAGGGACGAGGTGAGGGGCTTAGACCATGCCTGGGCAATGTTGTTTCTTACACCTGGGTGTGTGGCCTTTTGTTGAGCTGGCTACCCCCACTTGGGATAGGTGTTCCACAGCAAGCACCTATTGTTCGTCGGAAGCCGTTTTTGCCCCAGGGGTCTCCGGGCTGTGTTCGTTGGGGTTGAACTCCTGCTAGCAAAACCGCCGGGTTGAGGGAAGCGTTCAGACTGTGCTTGGGCCCTGTGGTCTCTGCCAGGTCAGTGTATGGCATTTCCTTCCCCATGCCACAGGCACCTGGGAGCATGTCTGCACGTGGAGAAAGACTTTCCCGTGGGAAGCCGGGTTTTGTCAAACCGTTCCCAGTGCTCTGCTCCTCTCTTTTCTCTCCTGCTGCCAGAAGCCCAGGGAGGATGGGAGGGCTTAGAACATGGCTGGGCACTGTGGTTTCTTCCAGAGAAGTGGAGGGCATTTGCTTTACCTTGCCACAACCACTTGGGATAGGGTCTGCACCTCAGGAAAACTGTTTCCGTGGGAAGCCGGCTTTTTGCAAAGGGGTCTCAGGGCCGTGTGCCTCGGCTGTCCGTCCGGCTCCCCAAAGCACAGGGACGAGGTGAGGGGCTTAGACCATGCCTGGGCAATGTTGTTTCTTACACCTGGGTGTGTGGCATTTTGTTGAGCTGGCTACCCCCACTTGGGATAGGTGTTCCACAGCAAGCACCTATTGTTCGTCGGAAGCCGTTTTTGCCCCAGGGTTCTCCGGGCTGTGTTCGTTGGGGTTGAACTCCTGCTAGCAAAACCGCCGGGTTGAGGGAAGGGTTCAGACTGTGCCTGGGCCCTGTGGTCTCTTCCAGGTCAGTGTATGGCATTTCCTTCCCCTTGCCACAGGCACCTGGGAGCATGTCTGCACGTGGAGAAAGATTTTCCCGTGGGAAGCCGGTTTTTGTCCAACGGGTCCCAGTGCTCTGCTCCTCTCTTTTCACTCCTGCTGCCAGAAGCCCAGGGAGGATGGGAGGGCTTAGATCATGGCTGGGCACTGTGGTTTCTTCCACAGAAGTGGAGGGCATTTGCTTTACCTTGCCACAACCACTTGGGATAGGGTCTGCACCTCAGGAAAACTGTCTCCGTGGGAAGCCGGCGTTTTGCAAAGGGGTCTCAGGGCCGTGTGCCTCGGCTGTCCCTCCGGCTCCCCAAAGCACAGGGACGAGGTGAGGGGCTTAGACCATGCCTGGGCAATGTTGTTTCTTACACCTGGGTGTGTGGCATTTTGTTGAGCTGACTACCCCCACTTGGGATAGGTGTTCCACAGCAAGCACCTATTGTTCGTCGGAACCCGTTTTTGCCACAGGGGTCTCCGGGCTGTGTTCGTTGGGGTTGAACTCCTGCTAGCAAAACCGCCGGGTTGAGGGAAGGGTTCAGACTGTGCCTGGGCCCTGTGGTCTCTTCCAGGTCAGTGTATGGCATTTCCTTCCCCTTGCCACAGGCACCTGGGAGCATGTCTGCACGTGGAGAAAGACTTTCCCGTGGGAAGCCGGGTTTTGTCAAACGGGTCCCAGTGCTCTGCTCCTCTCTTTTCACTCCTGCTGCCAGAAGCCCAGGGAGGATGGGAGGGCTTAGAACATGGCTGGGCACTGTGATTTCTTCCAGAGAAGTGGAGGGCATTTGCTTTACCTTGCCACAACCACTTGGGATAGGGTCTGCACCTCAGGAAAACTGTCTCCGTGGGAAGCCGGCTTTTTGCAAGGGGGTCTCAGGGCCGTGTGCCTCGGCTGACCCTCCGGCTCCCCAAAGCACAGGGACGAGGTGAGGTGCTTAGACCATGCCTGGGCAATGTTGTTTCTTACACCTGGGTGTGTGGCATTTTGTTGAGCTGGCTACCCCCACTTGGGATAGGTGTTCCACAGCAAGCACCTATTGTTCTTCGGAAGCCGTTTTTGCCCCAGGGGTCTCCGGGCTGTGTTCGTTGGGGTTGAACTCCTGCTAGCAAAACCGCCGGGTTGAGGGAAGGGTTCAGACTGTGCCTGGGCCCTGTGGTCTCTTCCAGGTCAGTGTATGGCATTTCCTTCCCCTTGCCCCAGGCACCTGGGAGCATGTCTGCACGTGGAGAAAGACTTTCCCGTGGGAAGCCGGGTTTTGTCCAACGGGTCCCAGTGCTCTGCTCCTCTCTTTTCACTCCTGCTGCCAGAAGCCCAGGGAGGATGGGAGGGCTTAGAACATGGCTGGGCACTGTGGTTTCTTCCAGAGAAGTGGAGGGCATTTGCTTTACCTTGCCACAACCACTTGGGATAGGGTCTGCACCTGAGGAAAACTGTCTCCGTGGGAAGCCGGCTTTTTTCAAAGGGGTCTCAGGGCCGTGTGCCTCGGCTGTCCCTCCGGCTCCCCAAAGCACAGGGACGAGGTGAGGGGCTTAGACCATGCCTGGGCAATGTTGTTTCTTACACCTGGGTGTGTGGCATTTTGTTGAGCTGGCTACCCCCACTTGGGATAGGTGTTCCACAGCAAGCACCTATTGTTCGTCGGAAGCCGTTTTTGCCCCAGGGGTCTCCGGGCTGTGTTCGTTGGGGTTGAACTCCTGCTAGCAAAACCGCCGGTTTGAGGGAAGGGTTCAGACTGTGCCTGGGCCCTGTGGTCTCTTCCAGGTCAGTGTATGGCATTTCCTTCCCCTTGCCCCAGGCACCTGGGAGCATGTCTGCACGTGGAGAAAGACTTTCCCGTGGGAAGCCGGGTTTTGTCAAACGGGTCCCAGTGCTCTGCTCCTCTCTTTTCACTCCTGCTGCCAGAAGCCCAGGGAGGATGGGAGGGCTTAGAACATGGCTGGGCACTGTGGTTTCTTCCAGAGAAGTGGAGGGCATTTGCTTTACCTTGCCACAACCACTTGGGATAGGGTCTGCACCTCAGGAAAACTGTTTCCGTGGGAAGCCGGCTTTTTGCAAAGGGGTCTCAGGGCCGTGTGCCTCGGCTGTCCGTCCGGCTCCCCAAAGCACAGGGACGAGGTGAGGGGCTTAGACCATGCCTGGGCAATGTTGTTTCTTACACCTGGGTGTGTGGCATTTTGTTGAGCTGGCTACCCCCACTTGGGATAGGTGTTCCACAGCAAGCACCTATTGTTCGTCGGAAGCCGTTTTTGCCCCAGGGTTCTCCGGGCTGTGTTCGTTGGGGTTGAACTCCTGCTAGCAAAACCGCCGGGTTGAGGGAAGGGTTCAGACTGTGCCTGGGCCCTGTGGTCTCTTCCAGGTCAGTGTATGGCATTTCCTTCCCCTTGCCACAGGCACCTGGGAGCATGTCTGCACGTGGAGAAAGATTTTCCCGTGGGAAGCCGGTTTTTGTCCAACGGGTCCCAGTGCTCTGCTCCTCTCTTTTCACTCCTGCTGCCAGAAGCCCAGGGAGGATGGGAGGGCTTAGATCATGGCTGGGCACTGTGGTTTCTTCCACAGAAGTGGAGGGCATTTGCTTTACCTTGCCACAACCACTTGGGATAGGGTCTGCACCTCAGGAAAACTGTCTCCGTGGGAAGCCGGCGTTTTGCAAAGGGGTCTCAGGGCCGTGTGCCTCGGCTGTCCCTCCGGCTCCCCAAAGCACAGGGACGAGGTGAGGGGCTTAGACCATGCCTGGGCAATGTTGTTTCTTACACCTGGGTGTGTGGCATTTTGTTGAGCTGACTACCCCCACTTGGGATAGGTGTTCCACAGCAAGCACCTATTGTTCGTCGGAACCCGTTTTTGCCACAGGGGTCTCCGGGCTGTGTTCGTTGGGGTTGAACTCCTGCTAGCAAAACCGCCGGGTTGAGGGAAGGGTTCAGACTGTGCCTGGGCCCTGTGGTCTCTTCCAGGTCAGTGTATGGCATTTCCTTCCCCTTGCCACAGGCACCTGGGAGCATGTCTGCACGTGGAGAAAGACTTTCCCGTGGGAAGCCGGGTTTTGTCAAACGGGTCCCAGTGCTCTGCTCCTCTCTTTTCACTCCTGCTGCCAGAAGCCCAGGGAGGATGGGAGGGCTTAGAACATGGCTGGGCACTGTGATTTCTTCCAGAGAAGTGGAGGGCATTTGCTTTACCTTGCCACAACCACTTGGGATAGGGTCTGCACCTCAGGAAAACTGTCTCCGTGGGAAGCCGGCTTTTTGCAAGGGGGTCTCAGGGCCGTGTGCCTCGGCTGACCCTCCGGCTCCCCAAAGCACAGGGACGAGGTGAGGTGCTTAGACCATGCCTGGGCAATGTTGTTTCTTACACCTGGGTGTGTGGCATTTTGTTGAGCTGGCTACCCCCACTTGGGATAGGTGTTCCACAGCAAGCACCTATTGTTCTTCGGAAGCCGTTTTTGCCCCAGGGGTCTCCGGGCTGTGTTCGTTGGGGTTGAACTCCTGCTAGCAAAACCGCCGGGTTGAGGGAAGGGTTCAGACTGTGCCTGGGCCCTGTGGTCTCTTCCAGGTCAGTGTATGGCATTTCCTTCCCCTTGCCCCAGGCACCTGGGAGCATGTCTGCACGTGGAGAAAGACTTTCCCGTGGGAAGCCGGGTTTTGTCCAACGGGTCCCAGTGCTCTGCTCCTCTCTTTTCACTCCTGCTGCCAGAAGCCCAGGGAGGATGGGAGGGCTTAGAACATGGCTGGGCACTGTGGTTTCTTCCAGAGAAGTGGAGGGCATTTGCTTTACCTTGCCACAACCACTTGGGATAGGGTCTGCACCTGAGGAAAACTGTCTCCGTGGGAAGCCGGCTTTTTTCAAAGGGGTCTCAGGGCCGTGTGCCTCGGCTGTCCCTCCGGCTCCCCAAAGCACAGGGACGAGGTGAGGGGCTTAGACCATGCCTGGGCAATGTTGTTTCTTACACCTGGGTGTGTGGCATTTTGTTGAGCTGGCTACCCCCACTTGGGATAGGTGTTCCACAGCAAGCACCTATTGTTCGTCGGAAGCCGTTTTTGCCCCAGGGGTCTCCGGGCTGTGTTCGTTGGGGTTGAACTCCTGCTAGCAAAACCGCCGGTTTGAGGGAAGGGTTCAGACTGTGCCTGGGCCCTGTGGTCTCTTCCAGGTCAGTGTATGGCATTTCCTTCCCCTTGCCCCAGGCACCTGGGAGCATGTCTGCACGTGGAGAAAGACTTTCCCGTGGGAAGCCGGGTTTTGTCAAACGGGTCCCAGTGCTCTGCTCCTCTCTTTTCACTCCTGCTGCCAGAAGCCCAGGGAGGATGGGAGGGCTTAGAACATGGCTGGGCACTGTGGTTTCTTCCAGAGAAGTGGAGGGCATTTGCTTTACCTTGCCACAACCACTTGGGATAGGGTCTGCACCTCAGGAAAACTGTTTCCGTGGGAAGCCGGCTTTTTGCAAAGGGGTCTCAGGGCCGTGTGCCTCGGCTGTCCCTCCGGCTCCCCAAAGCACAGGGACGAGGTGAGGGGCTTAGACCATGCCTGGGCAATGTTGTTTCTTACACCTGGGTGTGTGGCATTTTGTTGAGCTGGCTACCCCCACTTGGGATAGGTGTTCCACAGCAAGCACCTATTGTTCGTCGGAAGCCGTTTTTGCCCCAGGGTTCTCCGGGCTGTGTTCGTTGGGGTTGAACTCCTGCTAGCAAAACCGCCGGGTTGAGGGAAGGGTTCAGACTGTGCCTGGGCCCTGTGGTCTCTTCCAGGTCAGTGTATGGCATTTCCTTCCCCTTGCCACAGGCACCTGGGAGCATGTCTGCACGTGGAGAAAGATTTTCCCGTGGGAAGCCGGTTTTTGTCCAACGGGTCCCAGTGCTCTGCTCCTCTCTTTTCACTCCTGCTGCCAGAAGCCCAGGGAGGATGGGAGGGCTTAGATCATGGCTGGGCACTGTGGTTTCTTCCACAGAAGTGGAGGGCATTTGCTTTACCTTGCCACAACCACTTGGGATAGGGTCTGCACCTCAGGAAAACTGTCTCCGTGGGAAGCCGGCGTTTTGCAAAGGGGTCTCAGGGCCGTGTGCCTCGGCTGTCCCTCCGGCTCCCCAAAGCACAGGGACGAGGTGAGGGGCTTAGACCATGCCTGGGCAATGTTGTTTCTTACACCTGGGTGTGTGGCATTTTGTTGAGCTGACTACCCCCACTTGGGATAGGTGTTCCACAGCAAGCACCTATTGTTCGTCGGAACCCGTTTTTGCCACAGGGGTCTCCGGGCTGTGTTCGTTGGGGTTGAACTCCTGCTAGCAAAACCGCCGGGTTGAGGGAAGGGTTCAGACTGTGCCTGGGCCCTGTGCTCTCTTCCAGGTCAGTGTATGGCATTTCCTTCCCCTTGCCACAGGCACCTGGGAGCATGTCTGCACGTGGAGAAAGACTTTCCCGTGGGAAGCCGGGTTTTGTCAAACGGGTCCCAGTGCTCTGCTCCTCTCTTTTCACTCCTGCTGCCAGAAGCCCAGGGAGGATGGGAGGGCTTAGAACATGGCTGGGCACTGTGATTTCTTCCAGAGAAGTGGAGGGCATTTGCTTTACCTTGCCACAACCACTTGGGATAGGGTCTGCACCTCAGGAAAACTGTCTCCGTGGGAAGCCGGCTTTTTGCAAGGGGGTCTCAGGGCCGTGTGCCTCGGCTGACCCTCCGGCTCCCCAAAGCACAGGGACGAGGTGAGGTGCTTAGACCATGCCTGGGCAATGTTGTTTCTTACACCTGGGTGTGTGGCATTTTGTTGAGCTGGCTACCCCCACTTGGGATAGGTGTTCCACAGCAAGCACCTATTGTTCTTCGGAAGCCGTTTTTGCCCCAGGGGTCTCCGGGCTGTGTTCGTTGGGGTTGAACTCCTGCTAGCAAAACCGCCGGGTTGAGGGAAGGGTTCAGACTGTGCCTGGGCCCTGTGGTCTCTTCCAGGTCAGTGTATGGCATTTCCTTCCCCTTGCCCCAGGCACCTGGGAGCATGTCTGCACGTGGAGAAAGACTTTCCCGTGGGAAGCCGGGTTTTGTCCAACGGGTCCCAGTGCTCTGCTCCTCTCTTTTCACTCCTGCTGCCAGAAGCCCAGGGAGGATGGGAGGGCTTAGAACATGGCTGGGCACTGTGGTTTCTTCCAGAGAAGTGGAGGGCATTTGCTTTACCTTGCCACAACCACTTGGGATAGGGTCTGCACCTGAGGAAAACTGTCTCCGTGGGAAGCCGGCTTTTTTCAAAGGGGTCTCAGGGCCGTGTGCCTCGGCTGTCCCTCCGGCTCCCCAAAGCACAGGGACGAGGTGAGGGGCTTAGACCATGCCTGGGCAATGTTGTTTCTTACACCTGGGTGTGTGGCATTTTGTTGAGCTGGCTACCCCCACTTGGGATAGGTGTTCCACAGCAAGCACCTATTGTTCGTCGGAAGCCGTTTTTGCCCCAGGGGTCTCCGGGCTGTGTTCGTTGGGGTTGAACTCCTGCTAGCAAAACCGCCGGGTTGAGGGAAGGGTTCAGACTGTGCCTGGGCCCTGTGGTCTCTTCCAGGTCAGTGTATGGCATTTCCTTCCCCTTGCCCCAGGCACCTGGGAGCATGTCTGCACGTGGAGAAAGACTTTCCTGTGGGAAGCCATTTTTTGTCAAATGGGTCCCAGTGCTCTGCTCCTCTCTTTTCACTCCTGCTGCCAGAAGCCCAGGGAGGATGGGAGGGCTTAGAACATGGCTGGGCACTGTGGTTTCTTCCAGAGAAGTGGAGGGCATTTGCTTTACCTTGCCACAACCACTGGGGATAGGGTCTGCACCTCAGGAAAACTGTCTCCGTGGGAAGCCGGCTTTTTGCAAAGGGGTCTCAGGGCCGTGTGCCTCGGCTGTCCCTCCGGCTCCCCAAAGCACAGGGACGAGGTGAGGGGCTTAGACCATGCCTGGGCACTGTTGTTTCTTACACCTGGGTGTGTGGCATTTTGTTGAGCTGGCTACCCCCACTTGGGATAGGTGTTCCACAGCAAGCACCTATTCTTCGTCGGAAGCCGTTTTTGCCCCAGGGGTCTCCGGGCTGTGTTCGTTGGGGTTGAACTCCTGCTAGCAAAACCGCCGGGTTGAGGGAAGGGTTCAGACTGTGCCTGGGCCCTGTGGTCTCTTCCAGGTCAGTGTATGGCATTTCCTTCCCCTTGCCCCAGGCACCTGGGAGCATGTCTGCACGTGGAGAAAGACTTTCCCGTGGGAAGCCGGTTTTTGTCAAACGGGTCCCAGTGCTCTGCTCCTCTCTTTTCACTCCTGCTGCCAGAAGCCCAGGGAGGATGGGAGGGCTTAGAACATGGCTGGGCACTGTGGTTTCTTCCAGAGAAGTGGAGGGCATTTGCTTTACCTTGCCACAACCACTTGGGATAGGGTGTGCACCTCAGGAAAACTGTCTCCGTGGGAAGCCGGCTTTTTGCAAAGGGGTCTCAGGGCCGTGTGCCTCGGCTGTCCCTCCGGCTCCCCAAAGCACAGGGACGAGTTGAGGGGCTTAGACCATGCCTGGGCAATGTTGTTTCTTACACCTGGGTGTGTGGCATTTTGTTGAGCTGGCTACCCCCACTTGGGATAGGTGTTCCACAGCAAGCACCTATTGTTCCTCGGAAGCCGTTTTTGCCCCAGGGGTCTCCGGTCTGTGTTCCTTGGGGTTGAACTCCTGCTAGCAAAACCGCCGGGTTGAGGGAAGGGTTCAGACTGTGCCTGGGCCCTGTGGTCTCTTCCAGGTCAGTGTATGGCATTTCCTTCCCCTTGCCCCAGGCACCTGGGAGCATGTCTGCACGTGGAGAAAGACTTTCCCGTGGGAAGCCGGGTTTTGTCCAACGGGTCCCAGTGCTCTGCTCCTCTCTTTTCACTCCTGCTGCCAGAAGCCCAGGGAGGATGGGAGGGCTTAGAACATGGCTGGGCACTGTGGTTTCTTCCAGAGAAGTGGAGGGCATTTGCTTTACCTTGCCACAACCACTTGGGATAGGGTCTGCACCTCAGGAAAACTGTCTCCGTGGGAAGCCGGCTTTTTGCAAGGGGGTCTCAGGGCCGTGTGCCTCGGCTGACCCTCCGGCTCCCCAAAGCACAGGGACGAGGTGAGGTGCTTAGACCATGCCTGGGCAATGTTGTTTCTTACACCTGGGTGTGTGGCATTTTGTTGAGCTGGCTACCCCCACTTGGGATAGGTGTTCCACAGCAAGCACCTATTGTTCGTCGGAAGCCGTTTTTGCCCCAGGGGTCTCCGGGCTGTGTTCGTTGGGGTTGAACTCCTGCTAGCAAAACCGCCGGGTTGAGGGAAGGGTTCAGACTGTGCCTGGGCCCTGTGGTCTCTTCCAGGTCAGTGTATGGCATTTCCTTCCCCTTGCCCCAGGCACCTGGGAGCATGTCTGCACGTGGAGAAAGACTTTCCCGTGGGAAGCCGGGTTTTGTCAAACGGGTCCCAGTGCTCTGCTCCTCTCTTTTCACTCCTGCTGCCAGAAGCCCAGGGAGGATGGGAGGGCTTAGAACATGGCTGGGCACTGTGGTTTCTTCCAGAGAAGTGGAGGGCATTTGCTTTACCTTGCCACAACCACTTGGGATAGGGTCTGCACCTCAGGAAAACTGTCTCCGTGGGAAGCCGGCTTTTTGCAAAGGGGTCTCAGGGCCGTGTGCCTCGGCTGTCCCTCCGGCTCCCCAAAGCACAGGGACGAGGTGAGGGGCTTAGACCATGCCTGGGCAATGTTGTTTCTTACACCTGGGTGTGTGGCATTTTTTTGAGCTGGCTACCCCCACTTGGGATAGGTGTTCCACAGCAAGCACCTATTGTTCGTCGGAAGCCGTTTTTGCCCCAGGGGTCTCCGGGCTGTGTTCGTTGGGGTTGAACTCCTGCTAGCAAAACCGCCGGGTTGAGCAAGGGTTCAGACTGTGCCTGGGCCCTGTGGTCTCTTCCAGGTCAGTGTATGGCATTTCCTTCCCCTTGCCCCAGGCACCTGGGAGCATGTCTGCACGTGGAGAAAGACTTTCCTGTGGGAAGCCGTTTTTTGTCAAATGGGTCCCAGTGCTCTGCTCCTCTCTTTTCACTCCTGCTGCCAGAAGCCCAGGGAGGATGGGAGGGCTTAGAACATGGCTGGGCACTGTGGTTTCTTCCAGAGAAGTGGAGGGCATTTGCTTTACCTTGCCACAACCACGTGGGATAGGGTGTGCACCTCAGGAAAACTGTCTCCGTGGGAAGCCGGCTTTTTGCAAAGGGGTCTCAGGGCCGTGTGCCTCGGCTGTCCCTCCGGCTCCCCAAAGCACAGGGACGAGGTGAGGGGCTTAGACCATGCCTGGGCACTGTTGTTTCTTACACCTGGGTGTGTGGCATTTTGTTGAGCTGGCTACCCCCACTTGGGATAGGTGTTCCACAGCAAGCACCTATTCTTCGTCGGAAGCCGTTTTTGCCCCAGGGGTCTCCGGGCTGTGTTCGTTGGGGTTGAACTCCTGCTAGCAAAACCGCCGGGTTGAGGGAAGGGTTCAGACTGTGCCTGGGCCCTGTGGTCTCTTCCAGGTCAGTGTATGGCATTTCCTTCCCCTTGCCCCAGGCACCTGGGAGCATGTCTGCACGTGGAGAAAGACTTTCCCGTGGGAAGCCGGTTTTTGTCAAACGGGTCCCAGTGCTCTGCTCCTCTCTTTTCACTCCTGCTGCCAGAAGCCCAGGGAGGATGGGAGGGCTTAGAACATGGCTGGGCACTGTGGTTTCTTCCAGAGAAGTGGAGGGCATTTGCTTTACCTTGCCACAACCACTTGGGATAGGGTGTGCACCTCAGGAAAACTGTCTCCGTGGGAAGCCGGCTTTTTGCAAAGGGGTCTCAGGGCCGTGTGCCTCGGCTGTCCCTCCGGCTCCCCAAAGCACAGGGACGAGGTGAGGGGCTTAGACCATGCCTGGGCAATGTTGTTTCTTACACCTGGGTGTGTGGCATTTTGTTGAGCTGGCTACCCCCACTTGGGATAGGTGTTCCACAGCAAGCACCTATTGTTCGTCGGAAGCCGTTTTTGCCCCAGGGGTCTCCGGTCTGTGTTCCTTGGGGTTGAACTCCTGCTAGCAAAACCGCCGGGTTGAGGTAAGGGTTCAGACTGTGCCTGGGCCCTGTGGTCTCTTCCAGGTCAGTGTATGGCATTTCCTTCCCCTTGCCCCAGGCACCTGGGAGCATGTCTGCACGTGGAGAAAGACTTTCCCGTGGGAAGCCGGGTTTTGTCCAACGGGTCCCAGTGCTCTGCTCCTCTCTTTTCACTCCTGCTGCCAGAAGCCCAGGGAGGATGGGAGGGCTTAGAACATGGCTGGGCACTGTGGTTTCTTCCAGAGAAGTGGAGGGCATTTGCTTTACCTTGCCACAACCACTTGGGATAGGGTCTGCACCTCAGGAAAACTGTCTCCGTGGGAAGCCGGCTTTTTGCAAGGGGGTCTCAGGGCCGTGTGCCTCGGCTGACCCTCCGGCTCCCCAAAGCACAGGGACGAGGTGAGGTGCTTAGACCATGCCTGGGCAATGTTGTTTCTTACACCTGGGTGTGTGGCATTTTGTTGAGCTGGCTACCCCCACTTGGGATAGGTGTTCCACAGCAAGCACCTATTGTTCGTCGGAAGCCGTTTTTGCCCCAGGGGTCTCCGGGCTGTGTTCGTTGGGGTTGAACTCCTGCTAGCAAAACCGCCGGGTTGAGGGAAGGGTTCAGACTGTGCCTGGGCCCTGTGGTCTCTTCCAGGTCAGTGTATGGCATTTCCTTCCCCTTGCCCCAGGCACCTGGGAGCATGTCTGCACGTGGAGAAAGACTTTCCCGTGGGAAGCCGGGTTTTGTCAAACGGGTCCCAGTGCTCTGCTCCTCTCTTTTCACTCCTGCTGCCAGAAGCCCAGGGAGGATGGGAGGGCTTAGAACATGGCTGGGCACTGTGGTTTCTTCCAGAGAAGTGGAGGGCATTTGCTTTACCTTGCCACAACCACTTGGGATAGGGTCTGCACCTCAGGAAAACTGTCTCCGTGGGAAGCCGGCTTTTTGCAAAGGGGTCTCAGGGCCGTGTGCCTCGGCTGTCCCTCCGGCTCCCCAAAGCACAGGGACGAGGTGAGGGGCTTAGACCATGCCTGGGCAATGTTGTTTCTTACACCTGGGTGTGTGGCATTTTTTTGAGCTGGCTACCCCCACTTGGGATAGGTGTTCCACAGCAAGCACCTATTGTTCGTCGGAAGCCGTTTTTGCCCCAGGGGTCTCCGGGCTGTGTTCGTTGGGGTTGAACTCCTGCTAGCAAAACCGCCGGGTTGAGCAAGGGTTCAGACTGTGCCTGGGCCCTGTGGTCTCTTCCAGGTCAGTGTATGGCATTTCCTTCCCCTTGCCCCAGGCACCTGGGAGCATGTCTGCACGTGGAGAAAGACTTTCCTGTGGGAAGCCGTTTTTTGTCAAATGGGTCCCAGTGCTCTGCTCCTCTCTTTTCACTCCTGCTGCCAGAAGCCCAGGGAGGATGGGAGGGCTTAGAACATGGCTGGGCACTGTGGTTTCTTCCAGAGAAGTGGAGGGCATTTGCTTTACCTTGCCACAACCACTTGGGATAGGGTGTGCACCTCAGGAAAACTGTCTCCGTGGGAAGCCGGCTTTTTGCAAAGGGGTCTCAGGGCCGTGTGCCTCGGCTGTCCCTCCGGCTCCCCAAAGCACAGGGACGAGGTGAGGGGCTTAGACCATGCCTGGGCAATGTTGTTTCTTACACCTGGGTGTGTGGCATTTTGTTGAGCTGGCTACCCCCACTTGGGATAGGTGTTCCACAGCAAGCACCTATTGTTCCTCGGAAGCCGTTTTTGCCCCAGGGGTCTCCGGGCTGTGTTCGTTGGGGTTGAACTCCTGCTAGCAAAACCGCCGGGTTGAGGGAAGGGTTCAGACTGTGCCTGGGCCCTGTGGTCTCTTCCAGGTCAGTGTATGGCATTTCCTTCCCCTTGCCCCAGGCACCTGGGAGCATGTCTGCACGTGGAGAAAGACTTTCCCGTGGGAAGCCGGGTTTTGTCCAACGGGTCCCAGTGCTCTGCTCCTCTCTTTTCACTCCTGCTGCCAGAAGCCCAGGGAGGATGGGAGGGCTTAGATCATGGCAGGGCACTGTGGTTTCTTCCACAGAAGTGGAGGGCATTTGCTTTACCTTGCCACAATCACTTGGGATAGGGTCTGCACCTCAGGAAAACTGTCTCCGTGGAAAGCCGGCTTTTTGCAAAGGGGTCTCAGGGCCGTGTGCCTCGGCTGTCCCTCCGGCTCCCCAAAGCACAGGGACGAGGTGAGGGGCTTAGACCATGCCTGGGCAATGTTGTTTCTTACACCTGGGTGTGTGGCATTTTGTTGAGCTGGCTACCCCCACTTGGGATAGGTGTTCCACAGCAAGCACCTATTGTTCGTCGGAAGCCGTTTTTGCCCCAGGGGTCTCCGGGCTGTGTTCGTTGGGGTTGAACTCCTGCTAGCAAAACCGCCGGGTTGAGGGAAGGGTTCAGACTGTGCCTGGGCCCTGTGGTCTCTTCCAGGTCAGTGTATGGCATTTCCTTCCCCTTGCCCCAGGCACCTGGGAGCATGTCTGCACGTGGAGAAAGACTTTCCCGTGGGAAGCCGGTTTTTGTCAAACGGGTCCCAGTGCTCTGCTCCTCTCTTTTCACTCCTGCTGCCAGAAGCCCAGGGAGGATGGGAGGGCTTAGAACATGGCTGGGCACTGTGGTTTCTTCCAGAGAAGTGGAGGGCATTTGCTTTACCTTGCCACAACCACTTGGGATAGGGTGTGCACCTCAGGAAAACTGTCTCCGTGGGAAGCCGGCTTTTTGCAAAGGGGTCTCAGGGCCGTGTGCCTCGGCTGTCCCTCCGGCTCCCCAAAGCACAGGGACGAGGTGAGGGGCTTAGACCATGCCTGGGCAATGTTGATTCTTACACCTGGGTGTGTGGCATTTTGTTGAGCTGGCTACCCCCACTTGGGATAGGTGTTCCACAGCAAGCACCTATTGTTCGTCGGAAGCCGTTTTTGCCCCAGGGGTCTCCGGTCTGTGTTCCTTGGGGTTGAACTCCTGCTAGCAAAACCGCCGGGTTGAGGGAAGGGTTCAGACTGTGCCTGGGCCCTGTGGTCTCTTCCAGGTCAGTGTATGGCATTTCCTTCCCCTTGCCCCAGGCACCTGGGAGCATGTCTGAACGTGGAGAAAGACTTTCCCGTGGGAAGCCGGGTTTTGTCCAACGGGTCCCAGTGCTCTGCTCCTCTCTTTTCACTCCTGCTGCCAGAAGCCCAGGGAGGATGGGAGGGCTTAGAACATGGCTGGGCACTGTGGTTTCTTCCAGAGAAGTGGAGGGCATTTGCTTTACCTTGCCACAACCACTTGGGATAGGGTTTGAACCTAAGGAAAACTGTCTCCGTGGGAAGCCGGCTTTTTGCAAAGGGGTCTCAGGGCCGTGTGCTTCGGCTGTCCCTCCGGCTCCCCAAAGCACAGGGACGAGGTGAGGGGCTTAGACCAAGCCTGGGCAATGTTGTTTCTTACACCTGGGTGTGTGGCATTTTGTTGAGCTGGCTACCCCCACTTGGGATAGGTGTTCCACAGCAAGCACCTATTGTTCGTCGGAAGCCGTTTTTGCCCCAGGGGACTCCGGGCTGTGTTCGTTGGGGTTGAACTCCTGCTAGCAAAACCGCCGGGTTGAGGGAAGGGTTCAGACTGTGCCTGGGCCCTGTGGTCTCTTCCAGGTCAGTGTATGGCATTTCCTTCCCCTTGCCCCAAGCACCTGGGAGCATGTCTGCACGTGGAGAAAGACTTTCCCGTGGGAAGCCGGTTTTTGTCAAACGGGTCCCAGTGCTCTGCTCCTCTCTTTTCACTCCTGCTGCCAGAAGCCCAGGGAGGATGGGAGGGCTTAGAACATGGCTGGGCACTGTGGTTTCTTCCAGAGAAGTGGAGGGCATTTGCTTTACCTTGCCACAACCACTTGGGATAGGGTCTGCACCTCAGGAAAACTGTCTCCGTGGGAAGCCGGCTTTTTGCAAGGGGGTCTCAGGGCCGTGTGCCTCGGCTGACCCTCCGGCTCCCCAAAGCACAGGGACGAGGTGAGGGGCTTAGACCATGCCTGGGCAATGTTGTTTCTTACACCTGGGTGTGTGGCATTTTGTTGAGCTGGCTACCCCCACTTGGGATAGGTGTTCCACAGCAAGCACCTATTGTTCGTCGGAAGCCGTTTTTGCCCCAGGGGTCTCCGGGCTGTGTTCGTTGGGGTTGAACTCCTGCTAGCAAAACCGCCGGGTTGAGGGAAGGGTTCAGACTGTGCCTGGGCCCTGTGGTCTCTTCCAGGTCTGTGTATGGCATTTCCTTCCCCTTGCCCCAGGCACCTGGGAGCATGTCTGCACGTGGAGAAAGACTTTCCCGTGGGAAGCCGGGTTTTGTCAAACGGGTCCCAGTGCTCTGCTCCTCTCTTTTCACTCCTGCTGCCAGAAGCCCAGGGAGGATGGGAGGGCTTAGAACATGGCTGGGCACTGTGGTTTCTTGCAGAGAAGTGGAGGGCATTTGCTTTACCTTGCCACAACCACTTGGGATAGGGTCTGCACCTCAGGAAAACTGTTTCCGTGGGAAGCCGGCTTTTTGCAAAGGGGTCTCAGGGCCGTGTGCCTCGGCTGTCCCTCCGGCTCCCCAAAGCACAGGGACGAGGTGAGGGGCTTAGACCATGCCTGGGCAATGTTGTTTCTTACACCTGGGTGTGTGGCATTTTGTTGAGCTGGCTACCCCCACTTGGGATAGGTGTTCCACAGCAAGCACCTATTGTTCGTCGGAAGCCGTTTTTGCCCCAGGGGTCTCCGGGCTGTGTTCCTTGGGGTTGAACTCCTGCTAGCAAAACCGCCGCGTTGAGGGAAGGGTTCAGACTGTGCCTGGGCCCTGTGGTCTCTTCCAGGTCAGTGTATGGCATTTCCTTCCCCTTGCCACAGGCACCTGGGAGCATGTCTGCACGTGGAGAAAGACTTTCCCGTGGGAAGCCGGGTTTTGTCCAACGGGTCCCAGTGCTCTGCTCCTCTCTTTTCACTCCTGCTGCCAGAAGCCCAGGGAGGATGGGAGGGCTTAGAACATGGCTGGGCACTGTGGTTTCTTCCAGAGAAGTGGAGGGCATTTGCTTTACCTTGCCACAACCACTTGGGATAGGGTCTGCACCTCAGGAAAACTGTCTCCGTGGGAAGCCGGCTTTTTGCAAGGGGGTCTCAGGGCCGTGTGCCTCGGCTGACCCTCCGGCTCCCCAAAGCACAGGGACGAGGTGAGGTGCTTAGACCATGCCTGGGCAATGTTGTTTCTTACACCTGGGTGTGTGGCATTTTGTTGAGCTGGCTACCCCCACTTGGGATAGGTGTTCCACAGCAAGCACCTATTGTTCGTCGGAAGCCGTTTTTGCCCCAGGGGTCTCCGGGCTGTGTTCGTTGGGGTTGAACTCCTGCTAGCAAAACCGCCGGGTTGAGGGAAGGGTTCAGACTGTGCCTGGGCCCTGTGGTCTCTTCCAGGTCAGTGTATGGCATTTCCTTCCCCTTGCCCCAGGCACCTGGGAGCATGTCTGCACGTGGAGAAAGACTTTCCCGTGGGAAGCCGGGTTTTGTCAAACGGGTCCCAGTGCTCTGCTCCTCTCTTTTCACTCCTGCTGCCAGAAGCCCAGGGAGGATGGGAGGGCTTAGAACATGGCTGGGCACTGTGGTTTCTTCCAGAGAAGTGGAGGGCATTTGCTTTACCTTGCCACAACCACTTGGGATAGGGTCTGCACCTCAGGAAAACTGTCTCCGTGGGAAGCCGGCTTTTTGCAAAGGGGTCTCAGGGCCGTGTGCCTCGGCTGTCCCTCCGGCTCCCCAAAGCACAGGGACGAGGTGAGGGGCTTAGACCATGCCTGGGCAATGTTGTTTCTTACACCTGGGTGTGTGGCATTTTTTTGAGCTGGCTACCCCCACTTGGGATAGGTGTTCCACAGCAAGCACCTATTGTTCGTCGGAAGCCGTTTTTGCCCCAGGGGTCTCCGGGCTGTGTTCGTTGGGGTTGAACTCCTGCTAGCAAAACCGCCGGGTTGAGCAAGGGTTCAGACTGTGCCTGGGCCCTGTGGTCTCTTCCAGGTCAGTGTATGGCATTTCCTTCCCCTTGCCCCAGGCACCTGGGAGCATGTCTGCACGTGGAGAAAGACTTTCCTGTGGGAAGCCGTTTTTTGTCAAATGGGTCCCAGTGCTCTGCTCCTCTCTTTTCACTCCTGCTGCCAGAAGCCCAGGGAGGATGGGAGGGCTTAGAACATGGCTGGGCACTGTGGTTTCTTCCAGAGAAGTGGAGGGCATTTGCTTTACCTTGCCACAACCACTTGGGATAGGGTGTGCACCTCAGGAAAACTGTCTCCGTGGGAAGCCGGCTTTTTGCAAAGGGGTCTCAGGGCCGTGTGCCTCGGCTGTCCCTCCGGCTCCCCAAAGCACAGGGACGAGGTGAGGGGCTTAGACCATGCCTGGGCAATGTTGTTTCTTACACCTGGGTGTGTGGCATTTTGTTGAGCTGGCTACCCCCACTTGGGATAGGTGTTCCACAGCAAGCACCTATTGTTCGTCGGAAGCCGTTTTTGCCCCAGGGGTCTCCGGGCTGTGTTCGTTGGGGTTGAACTCCTGCTAGCAAAACCGCCGGGTTGAGGGAAGGGTTCAGACTGTGCCTGGGCCCTGTGGTCTCTTCCAGGTCAGTGTATGGCATTTCCTTCCCCTTGCCCCAGGCACCTGGGAGCATGTCTGCACGTGGAGAAAGACTTTCCCGTGGGAAGCCGGGTTTTGTCCAACGGGTCCCAGTGCTCTGCTCCTCTCTTTTCACTCCTGCTGCCAGAAGCCCAGGGAGGATGGGAGGGCTTAGATCATGGCAGGGCACTGTGGTTTCTTCCACAGAAGTGGAGGGCATTTGCTTTACCTTGCCACAATCACTTGGGATAGGGTCTGCACCTCAGGAAAACTGTCTCCGTGGAAAGCCGGCTTTTTGCAAAGGGGTCTCAGGGCCGTGTGCCTCGGCTGTCCCTCCGGCTCCCCAAAGCACAGGGACGAGGTGAGGGGCTTAGACCATGCCTGGGCAATGTTGTTTCTTACACCTGGGTGTGTGGCATTTTGTTGAGCTGGCTACCCCCACTTGGGATAGGTGTTCCACAGCAAGCACCTATTGTTCGTCGGAAGCCGTTTTTGCCCCAGGGGTCTCCGGGCTGTGTTCGTTGGGGTTGAACTCCTGCTAGCAAAACCGCCGGGTTGAGGGAAGGGTTCAGACTGTGCCTGGGCCCTGTGGTCTCTTCCAGGTCAGTGTATGGCATTTCCTTCCCCTTGCCCCAGGCACCTGGGAGCATGTCTGCACGTGGAGAAAGACTTTCCCGTGGGAAGCCGGTTTTTGTCAAACGGGTCCCAGTGCTCTGCTCCTCTCTTTTCACTCCTGCTGCCAGAAGCCCAGGGAGGATGGGAGGGCTTAGAACATGGCTGGGCACTGTGGTTTCTTCCAGAGAAGTGGAGGGCATTTGCTTTACCTTGCCACAACCACTTGGGATAGGGTGTGCACCTCAGGAAAACTGTCTCCGTGGGAAGCTGGCTTTTTGCAAAGGGGTCTCAGGGCCGTGTGCCTCGGCTGTCCCTCCGGCTCCCCAAAGCACAGGGACGAGGTGAGGGGCTTAGACCATGCCTGGGCAATGTTGTTTCTTACACCTGGGTGTGTGGCATTTTGTTGAGCTGGCTACCCCCACTTGGGATAGGTGTTCCACAGCAAGCACCTATTGTTCGTCGGAAGCCGTTTTTGCCCCAGGGGTCTCCGGTCTGTGTTCCTTGGGGTTGAACTCCTGCTAGCAAAACCGCCGGGTTGAGGGAAGGGTTCAGACTGTGCCTGGGCCCTGTGGTCTCTTCCAGGTCAGTGTATGGCATTTCCTTCCCCTTGCCCCAGGCACCTGGGAGCATGTCTGCACGTGGAGAAAGACTTTCCCGTGGGAAGCCGGGTTTTGTCCAACGGGTCCCAGTGCTCTGCTCCTCTCTTTTCACTCCTGCTGCCAGAAGCCCAGGGAGGATGGGAGGGCTTAGAACATGGCTGGGCACTGTGGTTTCTTCCAGAGAAGTGGAGGGCATTTGCTTTACCTTGCCACAACCACTTGGGATAGGGTCTGCACCTCAGGAAAACTGTCTCCGTGGGAAGCCGGCTTTTTGCAAAGGGGTCTCAGGGCCGTGTGCCTCGGCTGTCCCTCCGGCTCCCCAAAGCACAGGGATGAGGTGAGGGGCTTAGACCATGCCTGGGCATTGTTGTTTCTTACACCTGGGTGTGTGGCATTTTGTTGAGCTGGCTACCCCCACTTGGGATAGGTGTTCCACAGCAAGCACCTATTGTTCGTCGGAAGCCGTTTTTGCCCCAGGGGTCTCCGGGCTGTGTTCGTTGGGGTTGAACTCCTGCTAGCAAAACCGCCGGGTTGAGGGAAGGGTTCAGACTGTGCCTGGGCCCTGTGGTCTCTTCCAGGTCAGTGTATGGCATTTCCTTCCCCTTGCCCCAGGCACCTGGGAGCATGTCTGCACGTGGAGAAAGACTTTCCTGTGGGAAGCCGTTTTTTGTCAAATGGGTCCCAGTGCTCTGCTCCTCTCTTTTCACTCCTGCTGCCAGAAGCCCAGGGAGGATGGGAGGGCTTAGAACATGGCTGGGCACTGTGGTTTCTTCCAGAGAAGTGGAGTGCATTTGCTTTACCTTGCCACAACCACTTGTGAGAGGGTCTGCACCTTAGGAAAACTGTTTCCTTTGGAAGCCGGCCTTTTACCTAATGGGTCAGGGCTGTGGGGCTCGGATTTACCTCATGCTACCAAAAGCACAGTGACGATGTCTGGGCTTAGACCATGCCTGGGGAATGTTGTTTCTTGCACATAAGTGTGTGGCATTCTGTTTACTTTGCTACAACCACTTTGGATAGGTTTTCCACATCAAGAACTTTTTTTTCTTCGGAAGCCGTTTCTGCCCCAAGTGTCCCATGCTGTGTTCGTTCGGGTTTATCTCCTGCTAGCAAACTGTGGTCTCTTACAGATCAGTGTATGGCATTTACTTCACCTTGGCACAGGCACTTGTGAGCATGTTTGCACGTTACGAAAGATTTTTCCGTTGGAAGCCGGTTTTTGTCAATCTCATAGGGAAGAAACAGAAACTCTTTGGCATAACCTGACTCACCCAGCATCAGGAAAGCAGTTCCAGAACTCAGCCCAGGGCCCCTGTCTCCTACCCAATTGTAGCCACCACCATGCCTCTATCGAAAGGAATTCCCAAAGACTCTCCTCTGACTCCACTACCAAAGAAACAGCAGATTGAATATGGCACTTCAAAATATCGAGATGATACATCTGGTATAGTTAGATACACAAGGTTTACCTTTATTTTTTTATTGTTTTTTATTACATAATGTTATAGTCTCCATACAGTATAGTAAATTTCGATGATACATTAGTTGCATATAACACCCAGTGCACCATGCAATATGTGCCCTCCTTACTACCCAATACCAGCATATATTTTAAACAGCAAAATGCTGCTCTGAATAATTTTGAATTTTCCCTCGACCCCCATTGTAACTCTTGGGATGAAAAGACTAATCAGTGATGAAACATCACCCTTGACAATTGGAAAGACATCATCCATATTTGTATGTGACGACAAAAGGCCATCTAACACTAAATGGTGGCCACTCACCCATATCTTAGGCCCAACTGTATAAACACTGTCAAACGTATATCTTAAAAATAGACAAAGAGTAAACCTCACCTTCCCTTTCTAATGAAAGAGTGTTTCTAGGAAACAGCTGTTCAAAATACATTCATAAGCAGTCAATGAACAGAGAAAATGGGATCCCCTGCAAAGTGCTCCAAGCTCAGAAACTAAGTACCTCCTTCACCAAATTCAGAACGCTGACAACTATTACTTAAGTTTTACTTCATGGCTCAACTAAAGAAAAGAGAAAAACCCAGGAGATGGTGGGTTCATGAGAGGTTTTACTTCCAGTCCTGATGTGGATATGACATTTCTCCAAATGGACCTGCCGCTTTCTCTGAATGCTGGATCCCGTGTCAAGCTGCCTCACTGACTCAGATGCAGACGTTCAGAACGTAGGGTGTCGCGGAGCCAGAGCAGAGAAGTGTTGTCAGATGGGGAGAAGCAGCTCCTCGGACCTAAAGCCTGCACACCTGCTGTGGTTTCTGGGAGAAGGGGAAACATAGACTTGTCTTTTAGTAGTAATTATCTCCCAGCCCATTGCCACCATTCCCAGGAAACAGCTAGCACAATGCTGAAGTTGGGTAAGGGCTCTGGGCCTTCCTAGCGCCCCACCTGTGCCTGAGGGAACAGGGAATACCCTGCTGAACTCGGGGAACTGCTCAAGGTCCATTACCTGCACTGTGTCGGGGGACAGGGGCACCGCACTGAAGTTGGGGACTGTGCGGTCCTTTCTCTCGCTCTTCTTGGGGAACACGGGAAACCCTGGAATGTCTGTGAACCATCCCACAAAAGCTTTGCTGAGCGGGTGCCCTGGAGTTCCTGGGTCTGGAGTGTATGGCCAGTTGACGGAGACTAGGCAGAAGAGACTTTCAAGGGAAAAAGGAAAGAAAACTGAGTCTCCATGATGAACTCTCTCAACATGCCCTTCCAGAACCCTGCCTCTTACCCGGGGTGCCCCTACTCCCAGAAAGCCCACCTATGGCCACACAGCATGCATTCACCCAGCCAGGAACTCCACAGGTCCACTCTCTCAAAACTCCACTTCCTTGGCTCCTGGTCTGCGTCCTTGGGCTGCTCCGGATCTGCACACAGAGACGTAGCTCCACCCCCATGGGGTGATTGCTTGGGGAGTATGATGCTTCCAACTCCTTGAATGCCAGGCAACCGGCCCCATGACTCACAACTCTGGGAGTGCAGAGGTCCAGGAGGCACCTCCTTGGCTAAACGCCCTGAGCAGGCATGACGGGGATCATGGGCAGGGCTGCAATCACACACACACACACACACACACACACACACACACACACACACACACACACACGGCCCCTTTCGCGGACCCCTCTAGCTGCAGACCACCCTCAGAGCCCTGCCCCTTCCCTTCTGCACCAACCCTTCCTGCAAGGGTGTGCCTGGTTCCTGGCAAGGTCAGCTGCTCTCAGACTGTTCCAGCCTTGGGCTTTAGGAAATGCAATGCTTTTATGCATATCCAAGGCAATTTTAAGCGCCAAAAGGAATGCTCCAAGCGGGAATAGCTTTGCCTTCTTGTCTCACCCATGGAGTGGATAGTGCCTCTCAGACCTTCAAAACATCCTTCTAGGGTGAGCCCATTTGTGCTGCAATCTATATACACATGCTTAGTTCTACAGGGAAGGAAGGAAAAGCCGGCCTTCTGTTCTGTCGCGGTTGTGAACCAGGAACATTTATTTTTCACTTGAAAACAGAGTGTTATTGTCGACACTAAATGAAGGAACCTTTTAAAACATTTTAGAGAGGAAGGAAGAGAGTTTTATTCAAACCCAAGTCAAGGACAGCTGCCTGGGAGACACAATATTCACAAAGAAGGGAGTGCTCCAGGGAAGGAACATTTAGGGCAGGGTCATATATTTGTTCTGAGTTGTGCTACGTACAGTTATACATCACGATGAGGAAGAAGGTTCCAGAAAGTGACAGACTTTTTCTTATGTTTTCAGTATGTACAAATCAGTATGACTTTAATCTTATGGGAGCAAGAAAGGTTCTTTTGTGTTCTCACCTTGATGTTGGCAAAGGCATTTTTTGGTTCTCTTTTTCTTTTTGATGCATATGGACAATAAGTGCTGGGAGCAGAAATAGGGCCCATGCTTTGAGGGTTTGCCCAGTCATTTTGAGCTGGGTAAAACGTTAAAGGAGAGCTTTCCTGGGAGGCCAAGATCAGGCCTCACAGATGGTATGACATAAAAATTACTCTTATCCTTATCATCACTACCAAATGGTGGAACGTGAGATGAAAGCACCTTTCGAATAGTAAGGAGACATCAAAGGACCCCTACAGAAGGTTACCTGCTCCATGGTCAACACAGGTAACAGAGGCGTTCATGGTCTCTGGACTCCTCCCCTTGTCCTGCCCAAATCTCTGAAGCATAGAGATCATTTACAGTCAGAATTTTACACATCTTAGAGATGTCTGGCACCATTCCCTTGGACTACAGAATACAACAGAATAGCTCACTGTCACAACACGAAAGTGCCCCTGGATACACTAAGTTCTTTCTCCGCAACGTTGGCCTTAATGAAATCATAATCGTAACATAGAAACACTACGATGGTTGGGAATAAATAATCACAGGTAAGGGAATATTTAGGAAATCTTTAGAAGCATTGTCTCACTCTATAGAAGAGGCTAACTGCTTTAAATACTATTTCCGACCTTACAGGACACTCTACAGACCAGAGCCTCCATCAATTAAAAAAGCATAGTTCTTTCAGTCACTTTAATATCAGAAAAATAGTATAGTATCTCTATTCCTAGGGATCTTTAAGTCTCCGACTCAAAGGTCCTCCACTGAGAGAATTATCTTCATGATCATGATGGGCAGAGGTGAAAAGGCAGCCGAATTCATTCCATTTGGCCACACAACAAGAAAATCCTAATACTTCCTAGGTTTCCAGATTGAGAAGACCTGGGGTAGAGCGAAATGGTACCTTGTATGGAAGAACAAGGGATTTGGAGTCAGTTTGGAGATCACACTTAGGTTTCTGACACTAAAATCCTCTGTAATTCATATCATTTCTGAGCCTTTGTCTATCCATCTAAAAATGGGACTCATTCTATCTACACCCCAGTTGAGAAGTTTACGAGGGAGAATGCTACTCAGAGCCAGTATGGATTCTCCCAAGAGCAGGTGCTCAGGAGCCATAATTACCATTGGGTCTATATCTTTTCCAGAGAAAAGAACACATGGTGAAACCGTGTTTCGAAAAGATGACTCACAAGATGATTTTCACACTTTCATGAAGGTCAAGAAACTGCTATTTTGTTGTAATTCTCTCAGAAATCATGTTATTAGCTTGGTGGGGACAATAGCAACATCATCACTAGGAGTGGGGAGCTTCTCATCTCCATATGGCTATGTTGACTACCTTAACACAATGCCACCAGAAAGGAAAGCTGGAGGGAGGTGTGTGTGGGCACAGGCCAAGGCTGCCAGGTGTGCCTGGGACATGCAGAACTCTGATAGGAGGCTTAAGTCCTGTCTATGTTAGGATAGTCAGTGCTCTTCAGAGACAAAGGGCCATTGTGTGTGAGCCCTGATGTAGAAAAGGTGGAAAATGTCCATTGCGATTCCCTCTCTGACCCTTAGGATATGCAGCAAAGTTACATTGAATTTTTAAACATGGAGGGATTTCCTGGTCTTCTTTTCATGAGGACTCGGGCTCTATTCCTTGGTGGCCTACGAATAGAATCTAGTTAGTTTCAGGATGTTAAAATGTAGACATGATTCATGGAACAACATATCATCTGTTTGGGTAAATAGTCTATGACCACTGGAAATAATGTATTCTGCACGTATTATGCAATATTACATAGACGTCAATTAGGTCACATTTGTTACCAATGTTTTGTCTGCTTTTTCCATCAGATATTGAGAAAGGCATATTAAAATTTCCAAACAAAATTTCCAAAAAAAGAGGATGCCGATCAAAAATGTTGTGTGAAAAGGAAAAGAAAGTGCCATCACTCCATTCAGTGAATCAGGTTTGTGCAGAGAGACGGTAACGTTGATCACTGAAGACACCAGGGTTTTCCAATATGTGTGTTGAACCTTAAGGAAACTGCCATAGACGTAACTCTCAGTAAGAAGAGCATGGTAAGGGTCTTCCAACTCCCATCCTCTGTCATGATGATGGAAGCATGTTGCAGAGTGGGAATGAAAGCATAAGGGCCACTAACCAATCTTCAAGGAAGAACATTGTATCAAAGCCAACATTCACCTGACATCTTCGGTCGTGAAGATGAAACTATTGGCACAGGTGTCTAAGAAAACGTAGGGAAAGTGCCATATACTGAAGTCCACGAAAGAACACCATAGAGAAAGCATCTTGCATCTCACAGTCTTCTGTCATAAAAACGGAAGTATGTGCAAAACTGTCTGTGAAAACAGACGCATAAAGCGCGTTGTTTCACTCTATACAGGAACACTGTATTGACACCATGTCTCAACTCACAACTTCTGTAGTGAAGTGTAGTAAGAATGTGTGCGAGCTCATAAAGAAGTGCCGTCTACTTAATTCTAAGAACCAAATCTGTGTAGATAGAAAACAATATCAAACCAACCTCCTGACAAATGGATCAACCGGGGTTTCTTTCCTGTGTGTTGAACCTTAACGAAAGTGCCATAAACTTAATAGTAGGTGAGAGCACTGGGTAGATAGCATCTTTCAACCAACAAATTCTGTCATGAAGATGGAAACGTTTGCATCATTGCCCTGAAAGCATAAGGAAAGTGGCAGAGACTTAGCTTCAAGAAACGACCGTACCGAATCCATCCTTCAAGGCACATCTTCTTTTACGAAGTTGGAAGCATTCTCAGAAGTGTTTCTCAGCATAAGGGAATTATCATACGCTTAACTTTATGAGGGAAATCCGTAGGACACTGTCTGAAACTCAGATCTTTTCTCATGAGGCTGAAAGCATTGGCTCAAGGGTAAAGGAACTTGTAAAGAAATGACGTTTACTCCACTCTGAGCACCAAGGTTCTGTATAGAGAATGAAACTTCAAACATCCTGATGAAGAGAGAAGCTTTTTCAAATATCTGTGTTGAACGGTAAAAGAAGTGCCATACGCTTAGCACTATTAAAGAGCACCATCTGGAGACAACTTTCCAAATCAAGTTCATGAGGGTGGATGTATGTTCCAAAATCTGCATGAAACCTAAGGAACATTCTGTATGCTCAGGTAAGAACACCCTTGGAAAAAATCTTTCAACTCACATCTTCTGTAATGAAGATGGGAGTACTTGCAGAAGTGCAAGTGAAAGCATAAGGAGAGGTCCTATCTAAGTAGTTGTGAGAAACAACTCCGTGTTGATAGAAGGCAACATCGAAGTAACATGGTGACCCATGAATATACACCCGTTGTCCAGCACGTGCCTTGAACCTTAAGGAAGAGGGCACTATATACAAATCTCAGTCAGAACACCAAATGGACACCATCTTCCAAGTCACAGCTTCTGTGAGGATGATCGCAAGTTTTTCAAGTGTCTACGAATGCATAAGGAAGGTGTCACCTACTTTACACTAGGAGAGAATACTCTATCTAAAAGCATCTTGCATCTCACATCTTTTCTCATGAAGTGGGAGCATTGTGCAAAACAGTGCCTGCGAGCATCAAGATAATGCACTTCATTTAAAACTGTAATAATACTACACAGAAAGCATCACTCAACTCACTTCTTTCATGAGGATGAAAGCCATTCGAAAAGGTTGTGTGAAAACAAAAAGAAAGTGCAATCAGTCAATTAGCTAAAGAGTTTGTGTAGAGAGACGGCAACTTTGATCAGTGAAGACACTAGGGCTTCCCTATGTTTCCTTAAGGTTCACTTAAGGAAACAGCCCCAGATGTAACTCTCAGTAATAGGAGTGCATGGAAACAGTCTTCCAACTCCCGTCGTCTGTCATGATGATGGAAGAATGGGAATAAAAGCATAGGGAAAGGGCCAATAACGAATATTTAAGACAGAATATTGTATCGAAGCCATCTTTCACCTCACGTATTCTATCATGAAGATGAAAGCATTTCAACAGGCGTCTAAGAAAACATAAGGAAAGTGCCATATACTGAAGTCTCTGAAAGAACACCATAGAGAAAGCATCTTGCATCTCACAGTTTTTCTTTTTTTTTCTTTTTTTAATGTTTTATTATGTTTGTCAACATACAGTGCATCCCCGGTTTCCGATGTAAGGCTCGATGATTCATTAGTTGCGTATAACACCTAGTGCACCATGCAATACGTGCCCTCCTTACCACCCATCACCGGTCTATCCCATTCCCCCACCCCCCTCCCTTCTGAGGCCCTCAGTTTGTTTCTCATAGTCCATAGTCTCTCATGTTTCATTCCCCCTTCTGATTACCCCCCCTTTCTTTATCCCTTTCTTCTCCTACCGATCTTCCTAGTTCTTTTGTTCCATAGATGAGAGAAATCATATGATACTTGTCTTTCTCTGCTTGACTTATTTCACTTAGCATTAGCTCCTTCAGTGCCATCCATGTTGTAGCAAATGTTGAGAACTCGTTCTTTCTGATAGCTGAGTAATATTCCATTGTATATATGGACCACAACTTCTTAATCCAGTCATCTGTGAAGGGCATCTCGGCTCCTTCCATGATTTAGCTATTGTGGACATTGCTGCTGTGAACATTGGGGTGCATATGGCCCTTCTCTTCACTACGTCTGTATCTTTGGGGTAAACACCCAGTAGTGCAATGGCTGGATCATAGGGTAGCTCAATTTTTAACTTTTTAAGGGACCTCAACACGGTTTTCCAGAGTGGCTGTACCAACTTGCATTCCCACCAACAATGTAGGAGGGATCCCCTTTCTCCACATCCTCTCCAACATTTGTTGTTTCTTGCCTTGTCTATTTTTGCCATTCTAACTGGCGTAAGGTGGTATCTCAGTGTGGTTTTGATTTGAATTTCCTTGATGGCTAATGATTTTGAACATTTTTTCATGTGTCTGTTAGCCATTTGTATGTCTTCATTGGAAAAGTGTCTGTTCATATCTTCTGCCCATTTTTTGATTTGTTTATTTGTTTCTCGTGTATTGAGTTTGAGAAGTTCTTTGTAGATCTTGGATACCAGTCCTTTATCTGTAGTGTCATTTGCAAATATCTTCTCCCATTCCGTGGGCTGCCTCTTAGTTTTTCTGACTGTTTCCTTGACTGTGCTGAAACTTTTAATCTTGATGAAGTCCCATAAATTCATTGTATCTTTTGTTTCTCTTGCCTTTGGGGATGTATCATGAAAAAGGTTGCTTTGGCCGATGTCGTGGAGGTTGCTGCCTATGTTCTCCTCTAGAATTTTGATGGATTCCCATCGAGGTCTTTCATCCATTTGGAGTTTATTTTTGTGTATGGTGTGAGAGAGTGGTCAAGTTTCATTCTTTTGCATGTAGCTGTCCAATTTTCCCAGCACCATTTATTGAAGAGACTTTTTTCCCACCGAATGTTTTTTCCTCCTTGCTCAAATATTAGCTGCACAAAGAGCCGAGGGTCCATTTCTCTGTTCTCTATTCTGTTCCATTGGTCTATGTGTCTGCTTTTGTGCCAGTACCATGCTGTCTTTGTGATCACAGCTTTGTAGTACAGCTCGAAATCTGGCATTGTGATGCCCCCAGCTTTATTTTTCCTTTTCAACAGTTCCTTGGAGATTCGGGGTCTTTTCTGTTTCCATGCAAATTTAAGGACTATTTGTTCCAGTTCTTTGAAAAATGTCCTCAGTATTTTGATCGGGATAGCATTGAAAGTGTAGATGGCTCAGGGTAGAATGGACATTTTAACTATGTTAATTCTTCTGATCCTTGAGCATGGAATACCTTTCCATCTTTTTATGTCTTCCTTAATGTCTTTCAAGAGTGATTTATAGTTTCTAGAATATAGGTCCTTTACGTCTCTGGTTAATTCTAAGGTAACGTACGGTTTTTGGTGCTATTGTAAATGGGATGGATTCCCTAATTTCTCTTTCTTCGGTCTCGTTATTCGTGTACAGAAATGCAACTGATTTCTGAGCATTAATTTTGTATCCCACCACATTACTGAATTGCTCTATAACTTCTAATAGTTTGGGAGTGGCTTCTTTTGGGTTTTCCATATAGAGTATCATGTCATCTGCGAAGAGAGACATTTTGACTTCTTCTTTGCCGATTTGAATACCTTTGATCCCTTTTTGTCGTCTGATTGCTGTTGCAAAGACTTCCAGTACGATGTTGAATAATAGTGGCGAGAGTGGGCATCCTTGTCGAGTTCCTGATCTTAAGGGAAAGGCTTCCAGCTTTTCCCCATTGAGAATAATATTTGCAGTAGGCTTTTCACAGATGGCTTTTATGAGATTGAGAAATGTACCTTCTATTCCTACACTCTGAAGGGTTTTAATCAGGAAAGGATGCTGTATTTTGTCAAATGCTTTTTCGGCATCAATTGAGAGGATCATATGGTTCCTGAGTCTTTTCTTGTTGATATGATATATCACGCTGATGGATTTGCGAATATTGAACCACGCTTGCATCCCAGGTATGAATCCCACTTGATCGTGATGGGTAATTCTTTTAATGTACTGTTGGATTTTATTAGCAAGTATCTTGTTGAGGATTTTGGCGTCCATATTCATTAGGGAAATCGGTCTGTAATTCTCCTTTTTGAGGGGGTCTTTGCCTGGTTTGGGGATCAAGGTAATATTGGCCTCATAGAATGAGTTTGGTAGCTTTCCTTCTGTTTCTATTTTTTGAAATAGCTTTAGGAGAGTAGGTATTATTTCTTCTTTGAATGTTTGGTAGAATTCCCCAGGAAAACCGTCCGGGCCTGGAGTTTTGTTATTTGGAAGGTTGTTTATCACTGACTCAATTTCTTCATCATTAATTGGCCTGTTTAAGAAATCAATTTCTTCCTCTTTCAATCTTGGTAGTTTATAGGTTTCCAGGAAGGATTCCATCTCTTCCAGATTGCTTAGTTTATTGGCATATAGCTGTTGATAAAAATTTCTAATAATCCTTCCAATTTCAATGGTGTTCATCGTGACCTCTCCTTTTTCATTCATAATATTAATATTCGGGTCCTTTCTCTTTTCTTTTGAATGAACGTTGCCAGTGGTCTGTCAATTTTATTGATTCTCTCCAAGAACCAGCTTCTAGTCCTGTTGATCTGCTCTACTGTACTTCTGGTTTCTGCTTGATTGATTTCAGCTCTAATTTTGGTCAACTGCTTCCTCGTGTGTGGATTAGGCCTGTCCCTCTGTTGCTGTTCCAGCTTCTTGAGGTGAGATAATAAAAACTGCATTTTAGATTTTTCTATTCTTTTGAGTGAGGCTTGGATGGCTATGTATTTCCCCCTTAGGACTGCCTTTGCAGTATCCCATAGATTTTTGGACTGTTGTATTTTCATTCCCATTGGTCTCCATAAATTGTTTAATTTGATTTTTGATTTCCTGGTTTATCGAGTCATTCCTGAGCAGGATGGTTCTTAGTCTCCAGGTGTCTGAGCTTCTTCCAAATTTTTCCTTGTGGTTGAGTTTTGATTTCAGAGCGTTGTGGTCTGAGAATATGCAGGGGATAATTTCAATCTTTTGGTATCGGCTGAGACCTGTTTTGTGTCCCAGAACATGGTCTATTCTTGAGAATGTTCCATGGGCATTAGAATAGAATGAGTATTCTTTGGTTCTGGGGTGTAGTGTTCTATATATATCTATGAGGTCCAACTTGTCAAGTATGGCATTCAAAGCCTTTGATTCTTTGCTTAGTTTTTGCCAGGGTGTTCTGTCTATTTCTGATAGTGGAGTGTTGAGGTCCCCTACTATTAATGTATTTTTATTTATATGTCTCTTTATTCTGGTTAAGAGTTGGCTTGTGTATCTTGCTGCTCCCCTGTTGGGGGCATATATAATTGTCATATCCACTTGTTGAATACTTCCTTTAAGAATAATATAGTGCCCTTCTGCATCTCTAACAATAGTCTGTAGTTTAAAATCCAATTTATCTGATATGAGAATTGCTACCCCAGCTTGCTTTTGAAGTCCATTTGCGTGAAAGATGGTACTCCATCCCCTTACTCTCAGTCTGAATGCATCTTTGGGTTCGAAATGAGTCTCTTGTAGACAGCAAATGGATGGGTCATTTCTTTTTATCCAATCTGCAACCCTTCTTTTTCTTTTGTTTTAAGATTTCATTTATTAATTTGACAGCAAAACAGCCAGTGAGAGAGGGAACACAAGCAGGGGGAGTAGGAGAGGAAGAAGCAGGCTCACAGCAGAGGAGCCTGATGTGGGGCTCGATCCCACAATGCCGGGATCACGCCCTGGCTGAAGGCAGACGCTTAACTGCTCTTCCACCCAGGCGCCCTGCATCTCACTGTTTTCTGGCATGAAAAAGGAAGCATGTGAAAAAGTGTGTACAAAAAGAGATGCATAAAGCACGTTGCCTCACTCTATAGAAGAACACTGTATAGACATCATGTCTCAACTCACAACTTCTGTTGTGAAGATGGAAGCCTTGGCAAGAGTGTGTGCAAGCACGTAGAGAAAGGGCTGTCTACTTAATTCTGAGAACCAAATCTGTCTAGATAGAAAACGATATCGAACCCACCTCCTGACAAATGGATCAACCAGGGTTTTCTTCCCTATGTGTTGAAACTTAAGGAAAGTGCCATAAACTTAGTAGGTGAGAGCACTGGGTAGATAGCATCTTACAAACCACGGCTTCTGTCATGAAGACGAAAATGTTTGCAACGTTGTGGTGAAAACATAAGGAAAGTGGCAGAGACATGGCTCCAAAAAAGGACAGTACCTAATCCATCTTTAAAGGCACGAGTTCTTTCATGAAGCTGGAAGCACATACAAGAGAGTGTTTCTCAGCTTAAGGGAATTATCGTATGCTTAACTTTACAAGAGAACTCCATAGAATACCCTCTGAAACACCTTTTCACATGACCCTGGAAGCATTGGCTAAAGGGTGAGGGAATGTGTAAAGAAATGCCATTTACTCGACTCTGAGCACCAATGTTCTGTATAGAGGAAGAGATTTCAAACATCCTGATGTATGAAGAGAGATTTTCAAATATCTCTGTTGAATCGTAAGAGAAGTGCCATATGCTTAACACTAAGAAAGAGCACCATCTAGAGACAACCTTCCAAATCACAACTACCTTCATGAAGATGGATGTATGTTCCAAAACTGTATGAAAACCTAAGGAACATGCTGTATGCTCAGGTAAGAACACCCTTGGAAAAGATCTCCCAACTCACATCTTCTGTAATGAAGATGGAAGTACATGCAGAAGTGTGAGTGAAAGCATAAGGAGAGGTCCTAAGTAGTTGTGAGTACCAGGTCAGTGTTGATAGGCAACATCGAAGTAACATGGTGACCCAGGAATATATATGCGTTGTCCAATACGTGCGTTGAACCTTAAGGAAAGAACAATATACCCAAATCTCAGTCAGAACACCGAATGGACACCCTCATCCAAGTCACATCTTCTGTTAGGAAGATGTCAAGATTTTCGAAAGTGTCTACAAATGCATAGGGAAAGGGACACCTACTTTACTCAAGGAGAGAACACTCTATATAAAAGCGTCTTGCACCTCACATCTGGTGTCATGAATTGGGAGCGTTGTACAAAACTGTGCCTGCAAGCATCAAGATAATGCCTTTTGTTGAACCATGTAAGAACACTACAAGGAAAGCATCTCTCAACTCACATCAGTCATGAGGAGGAAAGCCCTTCAAAAGTTGTGTGAAAACGAAAGGAAAGTGCCATCAGTCAATTCAGCGAACCATGTTTTTGTAGAGACAAGGCAACGTTGATCAGTGAAAACAGCAGGGTTTACCAATACGTGTGTTGAACCTTAAGGAAACAGCCATAGCCGTAATCTCAGGAAGAAGAGGGTATGGAAAGGGTTTTCCAAGTCCCATAATCTGTCATGATGATGGAAGCATGTGTCTGATTGGGAATAAAAGCATAAGGAAAGGGAGGTGAACCAACTTTAGGAAAGAACATTGTACCGAAGCCATCTTTGAAGTCATGTCTTCAGTCTTGAAGATGAAACCGTTTGTACAAGTGCCTAAGAAAACATAAGGAAAGTGCCATGTACTGAATCTACGAAGGAACACCGTAGAGAAACCATCTGGCATCTCACACTCCTCTGTCATGAAAACGGAAGCTTGTGCAAATGTGTGTAAGAAAGAGACACATAAAGCTCCTGGAGCATGCAGGGGCGGCTGGCGGTGTTAGAAACACAGACAGAGAGACACTGGCCCTGTAGGTGAGAGCTGGGAAGCCAGGTGTGGGGCTCACATCCTGGACAGTGCAGGGTTGAGCAGCACCAACAGAAACAGAGTTAAAGTGGCCAGAACATCAGTGGAGAATGGTCCGCAATCCATCTGTTCTGAGACAGAGGCTGAGATTCGGCCACTGCTGCTCTGACTCTCAGAAGAAGCACAGCAAACCACCAGGGAAAGCCGCCAGAGAAAAGAAGCCTGGAAAGACCGGCTCACAGTGTGCCCACCCCCATCCCCCTTCGCAGGGTACACAGAGACTCTACCCAAACAGGGTTGCCCAAGTATCGGCACGGCAGGCCCCTACCTCAGAAGGCAGGCTGAAAAATCAAGAAGCCCCCATACCTAAGATCCCTATAAAACAAGGGCGCACGGCCTGGGTCGTGGTCAATAATTTGGGCTCTGTACAACACCACAACCTCTCCTCATCTGAATATGAGGAGAAGTCCCCCCCCCCAGCAAAGAAAAGACAATGAGTTTGTGGCCTCTGCCACAGAACTTATGGATATGGATATAACCAAATTATCAGAAATGGAATTCAGAGTAACAATGGTCAAGATGATTTGTAGACTTGAAAAAAATATTGACAAAATTGTTAATGAGAACATAGAATCTCTAAGGGCAGAAATATGAGCGAATCTGGCAGAAATTAAAAATTCTAGGAGCCAAATGCAGTCAAAACTAGAGGCTCTGTTGGCCAGGGTGAATGAGGCAGAAGGACGTATCAGCGAATTGGAAGATGGGTTAGTAGAGGAAAAAGCTAAAAGAATCTGGACTCAAAAAAATCCACACACAGGAATGTGGGTTACGGGAAATGACTGACTCAATAAAACGTTCCAGTGTCAGAATCATCGGCATTCCTGAGGACGTAGAGAAAAACAGAGGTCTAGAAGAGATATTTGAACAAATTGTAGCTGAAAACTTCCCTAATCTAGCAAGGGAAACAAACATTCGTGTCCAAGAGGCAGAGAGGACCCCTTCCAAGCTCAACCACGACAAACCCACGCCATGTCACGTCATAGTGCATTTCGCAAATATTAGATGCAAGGATACAGTATTGAAAGCGGCCAGGGCAAAGAAATTTCTCACGTACCAAGGCAAAGATATCAGAATTACGTCTGACCTCTCTCCACAGACCTGGAATGAGACAAAGGGTTGGGAGGCATTTTTAAATCTCTTTCAGAGAAAAACATGCAGCCAAGGATCCTTTATCAAGCAAGGCTGTCATTCAGAATTGATGGAGAAATAAAGACCTTCCAGAATCGTGGTCATTGACCAATTTTTTTAACCACAAAACCAGCCCTACAGGAGATATTAAGGGGGGGGGGTTCTATAAAAGTAAAAAGGCCCCAAGAGTGATACAGAGCATAAAGTCACAATCTATGGAAACAAAGACTTTACTGGCAATATGGCATCATTAAAATCACATCTCTCAATAATCCGTCTCAATGTAAATGGCCTAAATGCTCCCATAAAACACCACAGGGTTGCTGATTGGATAAAAAGACATGACCCATCCATTTGCTGTCTACAAACACTCATTTTGAACCTAAAGATACATTCAGACTAAAAGGATGGAATACCATCTTTCACGCCAATGGACCTGAAAAGAAAGCTGGGGTAGCAATTCTCATGTCAGACAGATTGGATTTGAAACTAAAGACTATAGTTAGAGACACATAAGGGCACTATATTATTCTTAAAGGATGTATCCAACAAGTGGATATGATAATTATAAATATATATGCCCCCAACAGGGGAGCAGCAAGATACACAAGCCAACTCTTAACCGGAATAAAGAGATATATAGATAAAAATACATTAAAAGTAGGAACCTCAACACTCCACTATCAGCAACAGACAGAGCACCGGAGCAGAAAACCAACATAGAAACAAGAGCTTTGAATGCCATGCTAGACGAGTTAGACCTCATAGATATATATAGAACACTGTACCCCAGAACCAAAGAATACTCATTCTATTCTAATGCCCATGGAACATTCTCAAGATTAGACCATGTTCTGGGACACAAATCAGGTCTCAACTGATACGAAAAACTGAAATTATCCCCTCATATTCTCAGAGCACAACACTCTGAAATTGGAACTCAAAAACAAGGAAGATTTTGGAAAAAAACTCAAACACTTGGAAACTAAGAACCATCCTGCTCAGGAATGACCCAATGAACCAGGAAATAAAAAATATATTTAAACAATTTATGGAGACCAACGGGAATGAAAACACAATGGTCCAAAACCTATGGGATACTGCAAAGGCAGTCCTAAGGGGGAAATACATAGCCATCCAAGTCTCACTCAAAAGAATAGAAAAATCTAAAATGCAGTTTTTATATTCTCACCTCAAGAAGCTGGAACAGCAACAGAGGGACATGCCTAATCCACTCACGAGAAAGCAGTTGACCAAAACTAGAGCAGAAATCAATGAACTAGAAACCAGAAGTACAGTAGAGCAGATCAACAGGACTAGAAGCTGGTTCTTTGAGAGAATCAATAATATTTACAAAACACTGGCAAGACTTATACAAATGAATAGAGAAAGGACCTAAATTAATAAAATTATGAATGAAAAAGGAGAGGTCATGACCAACACCAATGAAATTGGAATGATTATTAGAAACTTTTACAAACAGCTATATGCCAATAAATTAAGCAATCTGGAAGAGATGGAGGCCTTCCTAGAAACCTATATACTACCAAGACTGAAACAGGAAGAAATTGACTTTTTAAACAGGCCAATTAATTATGAATAGATTGAGCCAGTGATAAACAACCTTCCAAATAACAAAACTCCAGGCCCGGACGGTTTTCCTGGGGAATTCTACCAATCATTCAAAGAAGAAATAATACCTATTCTCCTAAAGCTATTTCAAAAAATAGCAACAGAAGGAAAGCTACCAAACTCATTCTATGAGGCCAATATTACCTTGATCCGCAAAACAGGCAAAGACCCCCTCAAAAAGAAGAATTACAGACCAATTTCCCTAATGAATATAGATGCCAAAATCCTCAACCAGATTCTGGCTAATAGAATCCAACAGTACATTAAAACGATTATCCATCATGAACAAGTGGGATTCATCCCTGGGATGAAAGCGTGGTTCAATATTCGCAAATCGATCAGCGTGATACATTATATCAACAAGAAAAGACTCAGGAACCATATGATCCCCTCAACTGATCCAGAAAAAACATTTGACAAAATACAGCATCCTTTCCTGATTAAAACCCTTCAGAGTGTAGGAATAGAGGGTTCATTTCTCAATCTCATAAAAGCCATCTATGGAAAGGCTACAGAAAATATTCTCAATGGGGAAAAGCTGGAAGCCTTTCCCTTAAGATCAGGAACTCAACAAGGATACCCACTCTCGCCACTATTATTCAACATAGTACTAGAAGTCCTTGCAACAGCAGACAACAAAAAGGGATAAAAGGTATCCAAATCAGCAAAGAAGTCAAAATGTCTCTCTTCGCAGATGACATGATACTCTATATGGAAAACCCAATAGAATACACGCGCAAAATATGAGAAGTTATAGAGCAATTCAGTAATGGGGTGGGATAGAAAATCAATGCTCAGAAATCAGTTGCATTTCTATACACGAATAATGAGACTGAAGAAAGAGAAATTAGGGAATCCAGCCCATTTACAATAGCACCAAAAACCATATGTTACCTAGGAATTAACCAGAGATGTAAAGGACCTATATTCTAGAAACTATAAATCACTTTTGAAAGACATAGAGGAAGACACAAAGAGATGGAAAAATACTCCATGCTCATGGATCGGAAGAATTAACATAGTTAAAATGTCCATGCTACCCAGAGCAATCTACACTTTCAATGCTATCCCGATCAAAATACCGATGAGATTTTACAAAGAACTCGAAAAAACAGCCCTTAAATTTGTATGGAACCAGAAAAGGCCCCGAATCGCCAAGGAATTGTTGAAAAGGAAAAACAAAGCTGGGGGCATCACAATGCCAGATTTCAAGCTGTACTACAAAGCTGTGATCACAAAGACAGCATGGTACTGGCACAAAAGCAGACACATAGACCAATGGAACAGAATAGAGAACCCAGAAATGGGCCCTCGACTCTGGGCAACTGATTTTTGACAAAGCAGGAAACAACATCCAGTGGAAAAAAGACAGTCTCTTCAATACATGGTGCTGGGGAAATTGGACAGCTACATGCAAAAGAATGAAACGTGACCACTCCCTAACACCATACACAAAGATAAACTCTAAATGGATGAAAGACCTCAATGTGAGACAGAAATCCATCAAAATCCGAGAGAAGAGCATAGGCAACAACCTCTATGACATCAGCCATAGCAACCTTTTTTATGACACATCTCCAAAGGCAAGAGAGACAAAAGATAAAATGAACTTGTGGGATTTCATCAATATAAAAACTGTTGCACAGCCAAGGAAACAGAAAAACAAAGAGGCAGCCCACGGAATGGGAGAATACATTTGCAAATGATACTACAGAGAAAAGACAGGTATCCAAGATCTATAAAGAAGTTCTCAAACTCAATACGTGAGAAACAAATAAACATCATAAAATGGGCAGAAGATATGAACTGACACTTTTCCAGTGAAGACATAGAAATGGCTAACAGACACTTTAAAAAATGTTCAAAATCATTAGCCATCAGGGAAATTCATATCAAAATCACACGGAGATACAAACTTAAGCCAGTTAGAATGGCAAAAATTGACAAGGCAAGAAACAATTATTAGAGAGGATGTGGAGAAAGGGGATCCCTCCTACATTGTTGGTGGGAATGCAAGTTGGTACAGCCACTTTGGAAAAAGTTTGGAGGTCCCTTAAAAGATTAAAAATAGAGCTAACCTGTGTCCAGCCATTGCACTACTGGGTATTTAAACCAAAGATACAGACGTAGTGAGGAGAAGGGCCATATGAACCCCAATGTTCATAGCAGGGCTGTTCACAATAGCTATATCGTGGAAGGAGCCAAGATGCCCTTCAACAGATGACTGGATTAAGAAGTTGTGGTCCAGGCAGGAGGGGTTAAGATGGCGGAGGAGTAGGGGACCCCTTTTTCAGCCGGTCCCCTGAGTCGAGCTGGATAGGTAACAGACCAGCCTAAATAACCACAGAATCAGCCTGAGACGCAGGAAGATACATCTGGATCTCTACAAATGAACATCTCCAGCGCTGAGTATTGAGGTACCAAGAGGGGAGCTGTAAACCGTGCACAGATATCGGAAGATAAACGGAAGGGGAGGGAGCCGCCGCGTTTGGGCGCCGAAAAGCGGCAGCCAACTGCACGGGGGAGCGGGCGGACTTGCGGTCGGCACCCGCAAAACAGCAGACTGAGACCCTGAACCGGGTGCGCGCGCACCAGGCTTCTCACGAAACTCCGGAATCCTGGTGTGCTCACCGGGCATAGACTGAGACCAGGAGACCCGGGAGCGCCAGGGGCGGCCGGTGGCTGGCGGCATTAGAAACACAAAGGACAGAGACTGGGCGGCCAGTGGCTGGCGGCATTAGAAACACAAAGGACAGAGATGCGGGCCCTGGAAGTGAGGGCAGGGTCGCCGAGTTGGTGCGCACATCCCGGGTCGCTGCAGGGTTGAGCAGCACCAACAGTAATAGAGTTAAAGTGGCCAGAACATCAGTGGAGAACGGGCCGCAATCCCTCTGTTCTGTGACAATGCAGCCTCTGCTGCTCTGACTCTCAGAAGAGGCATAGCCGACCGCCAGGGAAAGCCGCCAGAGAACAAAAGCCTGGAAATACCGGCTCACAGCATGCCCATCCCCATCCCCCCTCGTGGGGGACACGGAGACTCTAACCAAACAGGGTTGCCTGAGTATCGGCGCGGCAGGCCCCTCCCCCAGAACACAGAAGGCAGGCTGAAAAATCAAGAAGCCCACAACCAACCGGAGGCGCCTGGGTGGCGCAGTCATTGAGCGCCTGTCTCCGGCTTAGGGCGTGATCCCAGCGTTCCGGAAAGGAGTCCCTCATCGGGCTCCTCCGCTGGGAGCCTGCGTCTTCCTCTCTCACTCCCCTGCTTCTGTTCCATTCTTGCTGACTGTCTGTCTCCCTCTCTCAGATAAGTAAATAAATAAAATCTTTAAAGAAGAAGCCCACATCTCTAAGATCCCTATAAAACAAGGGGCACGGCCTGGGACCCAGTCAATAATTTTGGGCTCTGGACAACCCCGCAACCTCCCCTCATTAAAATGACAAGAAGGAGAAGCCCCCCCCAGCAAAGAAAAGACAGTGAGTCAGTGGCCTCTGCCACAGAAGTAACGGATATGGATGTAACCAAATTATCAGAAATGGAATTCAGAGTAACAATGGTCAAGATAATGAGTAGACTTGAAAAAAGTATTCAGGAAAGTATTACTGAGAATATAGAATCCCTAAGGGCGGAAATGAGAGCGAATTTGACAGAAATTAAAAATTCTATGAGCCAAATGCAGGCAAAACTAGAGGCTCTGACGGCCAGGGTCACCAAAGCGGAGGAAAGGGTTAGTGAATTGGAGGATGGGTTAATAGAGGAAAAAATAAAAATAGAAGATGGTCTTAAAAAAATCCACACCCACGAATGTTGGCTACGGGAGATTACTGACTCAACGAAACGATCCAATGTTAGAATCATCAGCATCCCCGAGGGGGTGGAGAAAAACAGAGGTCTAGAAGAGATATTTGAACAAATTGTAGCTGAAAACTTCCCTAATCTAACAAGGGAAACAAAAATTCGTGTCCAAGAGGCAGAGATGACCCCTCCCAAGCTCAACCATGACAGACCTACACCACGTCACGTCATAGTGCATTTCGCAAATATGAGATCCAAGGATACAGTATTGAAAGTGGCCAGGGCAAAGAAATTTCTCACGTACCAAGGCAAAGGCATCAGAATTACGTCTGACCTGTCTACACAGACCTGGAATGAGAGAAAGGGTTGGGGGAGCATTTTTAAAGGTCTTTCAGAGAAAAACATGCAGCCAAGGATCCTTTATCCAGCAAGGCTGTCATTCAGAATTGATGGAGAAATAAAGACATTTCAGAATCGACAGTCACTAGCCAATTTCGTAACCACGAAACCAGCCCTACGGGAGATATTACGGGGGGTTCTATAAAAGTAAAAAGGCCCCAAGAGTGATACAAAACAGAAAGTCACAGCCAATACAAACAAAGACTTTACTGACAACATGGCAGAATTAAAAGCATACCTCTCAGTACTCAGCCTTAACATTAATGGTTTAAATTCTTGCTTTAATGCCACAGGGTTGCAGATTGGATAAAAAGAAATGACCCATCCATTTGCTGTCTACAAGAGACTCATTTCGAACCCAAAGATGCATTCAGACTGAGAGTAAGGGGATGGAGTACCATCTTTCACGCAAATGGACCTCAAAAGAAAGCTGGGGTAGCAATTCTCATATCAGATAAATTGGATTTTAAACTACAGACTATAGTTAGAGACGCAGAAGGGCACTATATTATTCTTAAAGGAAGTATTCAACAAGTGGATATGACAATTATAAATATATATGCCCCCAACAGAGGAGCAGCAAGATACACAAGCCAACTCTTAACCAGAATAAAGAGACATATAGATAAAAATACATTAATAGTAGGGGACTTCAACACTCCGCTCTCAGAAATAGACAGAACACCCTGGCAAAAACTAAGCAAAGAATCAAAGGCTTTGAATTCCATACTCGACGAGTTGGACCTCTTAGATATATATAGAACACTACACCCCAGAACCAAAGAATACTCATTCTATTCTAATGCCCATGGAACATTCTCAAGAATAGACCATGTTCTGGGACACAAAACAGGTCTCAGCCGATACCAAAAGATTGAAATTATCCCCTGCATATTCTCAGACCACAACGCTCTGAAATTGGAACTCAACCACAAGGAAAAATTTGGAAGAAACTCAAACACTTGGAGACTAAGAACCATCCTGCTCAGGAATGACTCGATAAACCAGGAAATCAAAAATCAAATTAAACAATTTATGGAGACCAATGAGAATGAAAATACAATAGTCCAAAACCTATGGGATACTGCAAAGGCAGTCCTAAGGAGGAAATACATAGCCATCCAAGCCTCACTCAAAAGAATAGAAAAATCTAAAATGCAGTTTTTATTATCTCACCTCAAGAAGCTGGAACAGCAACAGAGGGACAGGCCTAATCCACGCACGAGGAAGCAGTTGACCAAAATTAAAGCTGAAATCAATCAAGCAGAAACCAGAAGTACAGTAGAGCAGATCAACAGGACTAGAAGCTGGTTCTTGGAGAGAATCAATAAAATTGACAGACCACTGGCAAGACTTATCCAAAAGAAAAAAGAAAGGACCCAGATTATTAAAATTATGAATGAAAAAGGAGAGGTCACGACGAACATCATTGAAATTGGAAGGATTATTAGAAATTTGTATCAACAGCTATATGCCAATAAACTAAACAATCTGGAAGAGATGGAATCCTTCCTGGAAACCTATAAACTACCAAGATTGAAAAAGGAAGAAATTGATTTCTTAAACAGGCCAATTAATGATGAAGAAATTGAGTCAGTGATAAACAACCTTCCAAATAACAAAACTCCAGGCCCGGATGGTTTTCCTGGGGAATTCTACCAAACATTCAAAGAAGAAATAATACCTATTCTCCTAAAGCTATTTCAAAAAATAGAAACAGAAGGAAAGCTACCAAACTCATTCTATGAGGCCAATATTACCTTGATCCCCAAACCATGCAAAGACCCCCTCAAAAAGGAGAATGACAGACCGATTTCCCTAATGAATATGGACGCCAAAATCCTCAACAAGATACTTGCTAATAGAATCCAACAGTTCATTAAAAGGATTATCCACCACGATCAAGTGGGATTCATACCTGGGATGCAAGCGTGTTTCAATATTCGCAAATCAATCAGCGTGATATATCATATCAACAAGAAAAGACTCAAGAACCATATGATCCTCTCAATCGATGCCAAAAAAGCATTTGACAAAATACAGCATCTTTCCTGATTAAAACCCTTCAGAGTGTAGGAATAGAAGGTACATTTCTCAATCTCATAAAAGCCATCTATGAAAAGCCTACTGCAAATATTATTCTCAATGGGGAAAAGCTGGAAGCCTTTCCCTTAAGATCAGGAACACGACAAGGATGCCCACTCTCGCCACTATTATTCAACATAGTACTAGAAGTCCTTGCAACAGCAATCAGACGACAAAAAGGGATCAAAGGTATTCAAATCAGCAAAGAAGAAGTCAAAATGTCTCTCTTCGCAGATGACATGATACTCTATATGGAAAACCCAAAAGAAGCCACTCCCAAACTATTAGAAGTTATAGAGCAATTCAGTAACGTGGCGGGATACAAAATCAATGCTCAGAAATCAGTTGCATTTCTGTACACGAATAATGAGAACGAAGAAAGAGAAATCAGGGAATCCATCCCATTTACAATAGCACCAAAAACCATACGTTACCTTGGAATTAACTTAACCAGAGACGTAAAGGACCTTTATTCTAGAAACTATAAATCACTCTCAAAAGACATTGAGGAAGACATAAAAAGATGGAAAGATATTCCATGCTCATGGATTGGAAGAATTAACATACTTAAAATGTCCACGCTACCCAGAGCAATCTACACTTTCAATGCTATCCCGATCAAAATATCGAGAACGTTTTTCAAAGAACTGGAACAAATAGTCCTTAAATTTGTATGGAACCAGAAAAGACCCCGAATCTCCAAGGAACTGTTGAAAAGGAAAAACAAAGCTGGGGGCATCACAATGCCGGATTTCGAGCTGTACTACAAAGCTGTGATCACAAAGACAGCATGGTACTGGCACAAAAACAGACACATAGACCAATGGATCAGAATAGAGAGCCCAGAAATGGACCCTCAGCTCTTTGGGCAACTAATATTTGATAAAGCAGGAAAAAACATCCGGTGGGAAAAAGACAGTCTCTTCAATAAATGGTGCTGGGAAAATTGGACAGCTACATGCAAAAGAATGAAACTTGACCACTATCTCACACCATACACAAAAATAAACTCCAAATGGATGAAAGACCTCGATGGATGAAGACCTCGAATCCATCAAAATTCTAGAGGAGAACATAGGCAGCAACCTCTACGACATCGGCCAAAGCAACCTTTTTCATGATACATCCCCAAAGGCAAGAGAAACAAAAGATACAATGAATTTATGGGACTTCATCAAGATTAAAAGTTTCTGCACAGCCAAGGAAACAGTCAGAAAAACTAAGAGGCAGCCCACGGAATGGGAGAAGATATTTGCAAATGACACTACAGATAAAGGACTGGTATCCAAGATCTACAAAGAACTTCTCAAACTCAATACACGAGAAACAAATAAACAAATCAAAAAATGGGCAGAAGATATGAACAGACACTTTTCCAATGAAGACATACAAATGGCTAACAGACACATGAAAAAATGTTCAAAATCATTAGCCATCAAGGAAATTCAAATCAAAACCACACTGAGATACCACCTTACGCCAGTTAGAATGGCAAAAATAGACAAGGCAAGAAACAACAAATGTTGGAGAGGATGTGGAGAAAGGGGATCCCTCCTACATTGTTGGTGGGAATGCAAGTTGGTACACCCACTCTGGTAAACCGTGTTGAGGTCCCTTAAAAAGTTAAAAATTGAGCTACCCTATGATCCAGCCATTGCACTACTGGGTGTTTACCCCAAAGATACAGACGTAGTGAAGAGAAGGGCCATATGCACCCCAATGTTCATAGCAGCAACGTCCACAATAGCTAAATCGTGGAAGGAGCCGAGATGCCCTTCAACAGATGACTGGATTAAGAAGTTGTGGTCCGTATATACATGGAATATTACTCAGCAATCAGAAAGAATGAGTTCTCAACATTTGCTACAACATGGACGGCACTGGAGGAGATAATGCTTAGTGAAATAAGTCAAACAGAGAAAGACAACTATCATATGATTTCTCTCATCTATGGAACATAAGAACTAGAATGATCAGTAGGGGAAGAAAGGGATAAAGAAAAGGGGGGTAATCAGAAGGGGGAATGAAACATGAGAGACTATGGACTATGAGAAACAAACTGAGGGCTACAGAGGGGAGGGGGGTGGGGGAATGGGATAGACTGGTGATGGGTAGTAAGGAGGGCACGTATTGCATGGTGCACTGGGTGTTATACACAACTAATGAATCATCGAGCCTTACATCGAAAACCGGGGATGTACTGTATGGTGACTAACATAATATAATAAAAAATCATTATTAAAAAAAAAAAAGATGTGTGTATTCACACACACACACACACACACACACAATGGAGTATTACTAGGCTTGAATGAAACCTTGCCATTTGCAGCCACATGGATGGAGCTAGAGAGTATTATCCTAACTGAAATCAGTCAGTCAGAGAAAGACAAATCCCATATGATGTCACTCTTATACGGAACTTAAAAAACAAACAAAACTAAATAAATAAAAGAGAAAAAGGAGACACACCAAAATACAAACTCTTAACAAGAGAAAACAAACGAATGGTTACCAGAGAGGAGGAGGTGCATAGAGGGATGAGTGAAATAGATGAAGCGGATTAAGAGGACACTTTTCTGGATGACCACTGAGTAATATATAGAATTACTGAATCACTCTCTTGTACACCTGAAACGAATGTAACACTGTATGTTAGCTCTACTGGAATTAAAATAAATTTTTTAAAAAGATTTTTCTTTCAGGAACCTCTTTGAAAAAGCTTTTCCTCTGCAATGTGCATAAGCCCTACTTGGGAGGATTCACTCTACAATAATTATTCATTCTATGCCTCGAATTCAGATTTCACTGAGTTCTTACTGTGGATCCCAGCCCACGGGAGCCATGGTCCTTTTCTGTCCAGGCTCAGCACCTATGCCTTCAAGACTGGAAGTAGAGACACATGTCACTTCACAGTCCAGAAAGCTATTATTGTTTCTGTTTCAGTGTGAGAGAGTCACAGACTTTGGGACAGGTTTCAGAGCAGGTTTATTATGGATCCTGGATCTCTACTTCAATGTTCATTACCTGGATCCATTTGGCTAATAGGTTCCCTGTGGATGGACTTGCTTCCAAGCACATACATGGAAGATGCAAAGGTGAGTGGGCTTGGTGCGGGACAGGAAGAAGACCAAAATCAGACAAGGGTCCGACCCCTCCCCTGATCCAGGAACTGCTACAGGAGAGGGTATGGCAGGTAGAATCCACGCGAAACTCCAAGGTCACCAGCTGAACACAGGAGGCATAGGTCAAGGGATCTGGAGATGCAGGGGTTGAAGGCTGCTCTGAGCTACCTCTGGGAGGAAGGGAGGGAAGGAATGGGGAGACACTGCCTGCCCCTGGCCTATGCCAGCCGCCCACCGCTCCGACACGCATCAGTCTACACAGCTGACACACAGCCTGGGCTCAGGATGGGCTGGCTCGGGTCCCTCAATCCTCAGTGGGACAGCTGGCCCCAGGGCTCAGCGACAGGCTGAGGGAGATGAGAGGGAAAGCTGCCCCACCCAGGTCATCCCCTCCTTGAGCAGACAGCCCTTCGGAACTGCTAAAAAAAAAAACCACTAACAGCGTTGAAAGACATGCCATGGATGAACTAAGGCATAGAGATATGTAAAATAACATTCACTTTTAAGTTCAGAGCTGTCATCTCAGGAAGTGGGGAGAGCTTCCCTGAAGAAGACTGAGGGGAGGGCAGGCCATGCTGAAAAGGGAGACATGGCTCTCCTGATTGGGGACCTGCAGCCCCCTTCCAGGGCAGGACATCATCCTCGCATCACACGAGATCCATGGAAGTGTTCCATCAGGGCCAGATGTTTGTCTCGAGAAGGCTACCCTGGCATCGGACTGCACAGGGCACCAGGGACGAGGGCCAGATGGAGGACGGACAATACCCCGGAGGCCATGGGGCAAGAGCAGAGGCACACGACCTTGAAGATGATGATGAAAAGCAGGAGGTGGCAGCATGGAGCCGGCCCGAAAGTGCCATGGGAGCAGTGCCCACAGCTACACTGACTGGGGGCCTTCTGTGCCAGGTGTGGCTGACTTCAGTGGGCTCCAGACTAGTCCTGACCACAAGTCTAGGAAGTGTGCACCACCCCCGGCCTCCTCTCCCCTTGCAGCTGCTAGGAATCACGGTCACAGACCCTGGTCAGCTTTCGTGGAAACCAAGCAGTGGCTCCCCCGCATGCTGCACCTCTGGTGGTGGTCCAGTGCGACCCTCGTGCCTGGCCAGACACTGATGTCTACCTGTCTCCACACAAATCCACAGACAGGAGGGTGTCCCTGAATTCCACAGCACCTGATGAAACAGATCCACGGAACCCAACACCCAGTGGGTCACTCGGGACCTCACCTATGAGGTCATGGAGCTCACCATACCCTATTTCCGTCACTTCCCACAGAAAGCCTGGTTCTGATCCCCCACAATACCATACATCCTGGTTGCTGACCTGGGGTCATGCCATGAACCCACATGGCACCTTTCTTTTAGAGAAGCCTATGCCTACACCTCCTAGAAAATATTTCTAATGAAGTACAAGCCCATCAGGACTACGGCGTGAACGGTAGCACACAGCCTGCATGGTAGTAGTCAGTAATTCTAACAAGGGTTAACCCCACCCCCCGTCTCACAAAACCTTCCTCCGTCCCCACGGAACTCATGGTCTGCCCTCAGAAAACCCTCCAGGAAACAAACCTTTCATCTGAATGCTCTCTTCACCTTCTGCTACAAATCTTGTCCAACCACAATGATATGAAACTAGAAATCCGTCTCAAGAAAAAAATGGGACAGTCAAAAACAGGTGGAGATTGGGGGGCCTGGGTGGCTCAGTCATTAAGGATCTGCCTTCAGCTCAGGTCGTGATCCCAGGAGCCTGGGATCTAGCCCCGAATCAGGCTCCTTGCTCAGTGGGAAGCCCGCTTCTCCCTCTCCCACCCCCCTGCTTGCGTTCCCTCTCTCGCTGTCTCACTCTCTGCCAGATACTTAAATAATCTTAAAAAAATATGTGGAGATTTAACAACATGCTACTGAACAACCAACAGTCAAAGAAGAAATCAAAAAAAATTTAGAAGTACCTTGACACTGATGAAAAAGACAACCTACAAAAACTTATGGGATGCAGCAAAAGTAGCTCTACGGGGGGGACGTTCATAGAAATTCAAGTCTTCATCAATCCATGAGAATGCTCTCCAATAAACAACCTGATTTCTGTGGTAAAGAAGTAGAAAAAAAAAAACAGCAAACAAAGCCCCAAATTAGTAGAAATAAGGAAATAACAAAAAGGAATGCATAAATAAATCCAACAGAGACTAAAAAGACAAAAAAAAAAAAAAAAAAAAACCACACAATGAAAATGAGAGCTGCCTTTTTTGGAAAGATAAACAAAACTGACAAACTTAGCTAGACTCACCAAGAAAGACAGAGGACTCGAATGCAATCAGGAAAGAAAGATAATGGATTCCTGTCTCATATCAAAATCAAAAGAACTCTTCAACCTTGGACACAACAACTTCTTGCAAGCCACGTCTCTAAAGGCAAAGGAAATAAAAGCAAAAATGAACTATTGGCACTTCATCAAGATAAAAAGTTTCTGCACGGCAAAGCAAACGATCAACAAAACAAAAAGGCAACCTACGGAATCGAAGAAGATATCTGCAAATGATATTACAGATAAAGGGCTGGTATCCAAGATCTATAAAGAACTCCTCAAACTCGACACCCAAAAAATGGGCAGAAGACACAAAGAGATACTTGTCCAGAGAAGACATACAAATGGCCAACAGACACATGAAAAAATGCTCCACATCACTTGCCATCAGGCAAATACAAATCAAAACTACAATGAGATACCACCTTACACCAGTTAGAATGGTTAAAATTAACAAGGCCGGGGGCACCTGGGTGGCACAGCGGTTAAGCGTCTGCCTTCGGCTCAGGGCGTGATCCCAGCATTATGGGATGGAGCCCCACATCAGGCTCCTCCGCTATGAGCCTGCTTCTTCCTCTCCCACTCCCCCTGCTTGTGTTCCCTCTCTCGCTGGCTGTCTCTATCTCTGTGGAATAAATAAATAAAATCTTGAGAAGAAATTAACAAGACAGGAAATAAAAAAAAGTCAGAGAGGATGTGGAGAAAGGGGAGCCCTCTACCACTACTCGTGAGAATTCAAGCTGGTACAGCCACTTTTGAAAACAATATGGAGATTCCTCAAGACGTTGAACACAGAGCTATCCTACGACCCACCAATTGCACTACTGGGTATTTACCCCATAGACACAGAGTAATGAAAAGAAGGGGCACCTGTATCCCAATGTTCATAGCAGCAATGTCCCTAATAGCCAAACTGTGGAAGGAGCCAAGATGTCCTTCAGCAGATGAATGGACAAAGAAGATGTGGTTCATCTATACAATGGAATATTACTCAGTCATCAGAAAGGATGAATACCCACCATTTGCACCAACGTGGATGGACCAGGAGGGGATTATGCTAAGTGAAATTAAGTCAAGCAGAGAAAGACAATTATCATATGGTTTCACTCCTATGTGGAATGGAAGGAATAGCATGGAGGACATTAGGAGAAGGAAGGGAAAAGTGAAGGTGGGGAATGAGAGGGGGAGATGAACCATGAGAGACTATTGACACTGGGAAACAAACTGAAGGTTGCAGAAAGGGAGGGGTAGGGGAATGGGTTATCCTGGTGATGGGTATTAAGGAGGGCACGTGTCATAATGAGCACTAGGTGTTATATGCAAACAATGAATCCTGGAACACTACATCAAAAACAAATGAAGTACTGTAGGGTGACTAACATCATTTTAAAAAAAGAGAAAGATATGAAATCCATACAGGAAAACGGTCACTATTTGCAAATGACATGAAATCCCAAAAGATTCCACAAAAAAAAAAAAAAAAAAAAAACTGTTAGAATAAACAAATTCAAGAAAGCTGCAGGATATAAAGTCAATATACAGAGACCTGTTGTCTTTATTTTTTTTCAGATTTTATTTATTTATTTGACAGGAAGAGAAAAAGCACGAGCCGGGGGAGTGTCAGAAAGACGGAGAAGCAGACCCTCGCTAAGCGGGGAGCCCAACACGGGGCTCGATCCCAGAACTCTGACCTGAGCAGAAGGCAGACGCTTCACCTATGGAGCCACCCAGATGACCCAACTTCTTGCATTTCTGTATACTGATGACACACTTTCGCAAAGAGAAATTAAAAAAGCAATGCCATTTACAATTGCATCAAAAAAAAAAAATCTAGGAATAAAAGTAACCAACAATGAGAAAGACATAGTACACTCAACACATGGCAGAAAAGAAATGAAAAACATGTGTGTCGAGGGGGGCAGAATGTATGGGTCAAAGATTTGGAAGGCAACACAAACAAATGGAAGCATACGCCATGCTCCTTAACTGGAAGAGTTAATTATGTGAACATGTCCATCGTACCCAAAGCAATCGACAGATGTGATGAAATCCCCATCTGAATTCCAGTGGCATTATTCGAGGAAATAGAAAACAGTCCTCAAACTTGTATGGAATCACAAAAGACCCCAAATACCCAAAGCAACCTGGAGAAAGAAAGGTGCAGTCAACACACTCCTGGATTTCAAGCTAGATTACAAAGCTGTTGTCATCTAAACAGGATGGTACTGGCAGAAACACAGACACCAGGTCAGTGGAACAGAACAGAAAGCTCAGAAACTTACCCACACGTAGATGACCCTAACTTACGACACAGCAGCAGAAGATATGCCATGAGGGAAGGACTGTCTCTTCAGTGAGCGGTAACAGGCAAACTGGACACTAAATGCAGAAGAATATAACTGGGTCACTTTCTTACACCACACACAAAATTTTTAATGGATGAATGATTTGAACATAAGACCCGAATCCATAAACCTCCAAGAAGACACAGGTACTAAGTCTCTCGACATTGGTTTTGGCAAAGAGTCTTCAGATCGGACACCAAATGCAAAGGCAACAAAAGCAAAAATAAACAAGTGGAACAACATCAAACTGAAATCTTCCACACGGCAAAAGAAACCATCAAAAACTTAAAAGGCCACTGACCCAATAAGAAAAAAATATCTGCGAATCATATGTGTGAGAAGAGGCTAATATCCAAAATGCACACAACACTCATACAAATCAAAACAAAAAAAAACTGTATAAAAAATGGGGTGAATATGTGAATAGATACTGTCCAAAGATGGCACACAGGTGCCAACAGACAGAAAAAGTTGTTCGACATCACTGAGCATCGTCAGGGAAACATCAGTCAAACCCACAATCGGCTATCCCCTCACAACTGTTGGAACAGCAATTGTCCCAGAGACAGACACCAGGTGGGGTCAAGGGCGTGCAGACGAGGAGACACTGTGCGCTGTTGGTGGGAATGGAAATTGGTGCAGCCACTGTGACAAACGGTATGGAGGTTCCTGAAAAAATAAATACAACTACCACATGACCCAGTAATGGCTCTACTGAGTATTGATTTGGAGAACACAAAAATACTGCCTCAAAAAGACAGATGCACTCCCACGTTCACTGCAGCATTATTCACAATAACCAGACATGGAAACACAGACCTTGGGGGCCTTATGCCAAGTAACTCAGACACAGAAAGACAAATACCAGATGCTCTCATGTACATTCCACGTGGAATAAACAAATACTGAACACATAGATACTGAGAGCAGATTGGTAGGTGCCAGATTCGGGGATGGGGTGGTAGAAACGGGTGAAGGTGGTCCAAGTCTCAATGTTTGAGTGAGAAAATCCGACAGTCATGAAATGTTCCGTCCAGCATGGAGACTAAAACTAACCCCGCAGCATGGGGTATAGGTTTCCCTGCTCTTTGAAAGTACAGGGCTTCTGAGAAACCTTGCACAGCAGAAATGGTGTAAAGAAGGGATGACCGTTCATTTACACGGAAAAATTGGACAGTGTGCTCAGACTCCAAGATTCCTTCTCTTTGGCTTTTCTTAGGCCTCAGGACACAAGTTTCTAACGGAGGCCCAGCATAAATGAAGATAAAGCACAGCAGAGGCTCACAGACACAATTCAAAGTGCTGGTGGCTGGACGCGGAGAGCGGTTCCCAGCGGAAGGAGCTGGTTGGGGTGCACGCCGCCTCTGTCGTGCTTCTCCCCAAAACAGATGCTGAACGCGATTCTCACTGTTCACCTTTTTTCATAAGAGGGAAATCCTCTTTAGGTCTCTTCCTCTCACTGAAGCTGGGTAATAACGTAGTTCTTTCAAGAAAGCCAAGTGTCTTACTGTGAACGTTTAAAAGCTGGGGGATACTTGTACTTGAGCATTGCTGAGGGAGGAGATGTGAAAGGTTCTCCCAGACACAAACCTCAGCAGATCCACCGGGAAAGGCACCTTCCTCAGCATGCGGAACACGGACTACCTCCTTACCCCAGAAACCCTCTCCTTCCCCTCGATCAGGACAACCCACAACAGCTGGGAGTTACCCCAATTCCTCCGTTCTCCTGCTCCTAATAGCTAACTCATCAGCAAATCCTGTGAGCTCCATCTTCAAAATGGACCCAGAATAGGTCTAACCACTCCATCCAAGGCCACCTGTCTGGTCCACAGTGCCTGAGTTCCTGGAAAAGCTTCGTCATTGACCTGCCTTGCCATCTTCAACCCTCTGTCATCTGTTCTCAACGCTGTAGCCACGATGGCCTAGTGAAACAGGGTCTCATGGGGTTATAGCCCTGGAATGGCTTTCTGTCGCCCTCTGTCACCTCCCTGAGGTCATGTCCTAAGCTGTCCCCTGTGGCCACAGGGCCTTCTTGCTGCTCCTGGACATATCTGGAATTCTCCTGCCCCAGAGCCTTTGCACATGCTTTCCCTTCTGTTTAGAATGCTCTTGATGTGTTCTCACTCGCCTTCTGAGAAGTCTGAATTGGAGTGACAGGGACAGAAGGTGAGGCTGTGTGTGTTGGGTGAGGCTGGAGGCCCAGAAAAAGGTTTTCTGCCAGCTCTCCACCTGTGCCTCACTTGTCCTCAGCCAGGAACTTGCACACAGCCCTCACCTGTCACAACTCTCACACAGGAGACCCACAGCCACCCCTGGAGCCCACCCTGCCCACACTCTGCTGCAGAATGCATTCAGCTCTCCTCTGGGACCCCTGTCAGCTTTACCCAGACCTGGAACTCCCCCGTCTCCTGCAAAGCTCCCGGATTCCCCCTCTTCTTGCAAAATCACACTGGCGCAAGGCTTTCATGAGAAAGCTATAATGCTAACTAATGAAAGGTTCACACCTACTTTCCCCTTCTGTTGCCTTTCTCTCCTTCTGTCCTACCTGTGCAAACTGTAACATATCAGTGGAACATGAACATGCTCTGAGATCTGAATCTTTCATTGCAGCTTTCTGAGGACTCCTTATGTGATAAGAAACTAGTGTATCTTACAACAGGGTGTTTTACAACTATCATCTATAGAACAGTACAGCCCAAATCACTACAATTTTACCTCACTCTTCATGAAGCAGAACACTTTTTCCTTTCTTCTTTTACTTAAATTCCAGTTAGTTCACATGCCATGGAATATTCGCTTCAGGGGTAGGATTTAGTGATTCCTCACCTGCATACAGTACCCAGTGCTCATCACAAGCGCCCTCCTTAATACCCCTCACCCATTTAACTCTTCCCCCCACGCCCCTGTCCTGCAGCAACACTCAGTTTGTTCTCCAAGGTTGAGTCTATTTCCTTGTTTGCCTTTCTCATCACCCCTCAACTCTGTTCATCTGTTTTCTTTCTGAAATTCCACAAGCGTGAGAGCATAGGATATTTGTCTTTCCTCACTAATTTTGCTTAGCTTAATACACTCTAGATCCATCCACATCCTTGCAAATGGTAAGATTTCATTCTTTTTGAAGCTGGGTCATATTCCCATATATATATATATATATATATATATACACACACATATACATATATACATATATATACGTATCCCACATCTGCTTTATCCATTCATCAGTGCATGGACTTTGGGATTCTCTCCATAGTTTGGCTACTGTGGACATTGTTGCTATAAACATCATGGTGCATGTACCCCCTTCGAATGTGCATTTTTGTATCTTTTGGGTAAGCACCTAGGAGAGCAATTGCTGGATCATGTGGTTGTTCAATGTTTAACTTTTTGAGGAACCCCCACACTGTTTCCCAGACTGTCTGCACCACTCTGCATTCCCACCAACAGGATGGGAGGGTTCCCCTTTAAGCAGAACATTATCTGCTGGCAATTTCATAAGAGGAAACAAAACCTCTGCGAGATGCACCCAGGGTCAGGCAAGCAGTTGCAGAATTCACCCCAAGGCTCCTGACGCCAAGCCCCTTGAAGCCACCAGCATGCCACTATCCAAAAGAATTCCCAGACTCTCCTTCTGACTCCACCACCAAAGAAACTACAGACAGAATATGGCACCTCAAAATATCGAGATAATAGTAAAACTAGAAAGTCAAGCTCAACTTTTAAACAGGAACAGGCCCATTTGGATAATTTTGAATTTTCCCTCCACCCTAATTTTAACTCTTCTGGTGAATAAACTAATCAATGATGAAACATCACCTTTGTCAAATGACATCATCCAAGTCTGTATCAGATGAAAAAAAGCCACCTAACTCTAGATGCTGGCCACTCAACCATATCTTAGGCCCAATTGAATAAACACTGTTAGACGAAGGAACAAATTAGATGTTACAAACAGGCACAGAGTGAATCTCACCTTCCCTTTCTAATAAAAGAGGGTTCCTAGGAAACAGATAGTCAAAATACATTTGTAAGCAATAAATGGACAGAGAAATTGTGATCCCCTGCAAAGTTCTACCTGCAGGGAAACTAAGTAATTCTTGCACCAAACCCAGAATGCTGACAGCTACTTCAATTTTACTTTGTGGCTCAACTAGAGAAAAGAGAAAAGCCCAGGAGGTTTTGGGATAATGAGAGGTTTTACCTCCAGTCCTGACATAGATAGGACATTATGCCAAAATAGCTGTGTTTTCTCTGAACGCTGGCGTCCTGTGACAAGCTGCCTCCCTGACTCAGATGCTGACGTTCAAAACCTCGAGTCTCATGGAGCCAGAGCAGAGAAGTGCTGTCAGCTGGGGAGAAGAAGGCACCTCTGACCTAAAGCCTGCACTCCTGCTTCGGTTTCTGGACGAAGGGGCAACACATACTTGTTGTTTAGCACTAATTATCTTCATTCTCAATAGACCAATGACCTTGCCTTTTCTGGAAAGCAGACTTACTCTTCTAAAGAAACCCTCAATTCGTCTATTCCCAATGCAACTAGAGTGGGGTCTGGTTTACGCCCGCCTCCAGGCCCCCACCTGGAGGATTTTCCTGCATGATTCTAACAGCCAATTACCACTAACTCGGGGGCACACGGGGCATAATGCTGAAGTTGGGGGATGGCTCTGGGGCTTGCTACTGCCACACCTGTGCCTGGGGGACCAGGGCACACCCTGCTGAACTCGGGGTACTGCTCAAGATGCATCACCTGCACTGTGTCAGAGAACCGGGGGACACCCCACTGAAGGTGGGGATTCTGTGAGGTCCTTGCCCGCACTCTTCCCGGGGAACAGGGGAAACCCTGAAATTCTGCAACCCATCCCACAAAAGCTCAGGTGAGTGGGCGCCCTGGAGTTCACGGGTATGGGGAATAAGGCCAGTTGAGGACATGGGGCGGAAGAGACTTTAAAGGGAAAAAGAAAACTCACCTGAGTCCCCACAATGAACCCTCTCCACGTGCCCTTCCAGAACCCTGCCTCCCACCTGGGGCGCACCCTACCCCCCGACCCCCACCCCGGGGCATGCTGCTCACTCACCAGCCCGGACCTCCGCAGGGCAACTCTCTCTCTCCCAGTGCCCCTTCTTCTGCCCCAGGTCTGCAACCCGCTGCAACTCTGGGACCGCCCACAGAGACGTAGCTCCACCCCCAAGCGGTGATTGGTCGGGGAGGGTGGTGCCCTAGCCCCTTGGATGCCGGGCAACCCGCCCTCAAGCCCCTGGAACCCTGAAAGTGCAGGGGGTCCAAGAGGCGCCTCCTCTACTCAACACCCAGCACAGGCATGGGTGGGGTCGTGGGCCGGGCTCCCCCCACACACCTGGCCCCTTCCAGGGACCCCTCTAGCTGCAGACCACCCTCAGCGTCCTGCCCCTTCCCTTTCTGCACCAGCCCTCCCTGCTGGGGTGTGCCTGGTTCTGGGCAAGGTCAGTGGCTCTCAGACCCTCCAAGGCTTGGGCTTTAGGACATGCAATGATTTCATGCATTTTCAGTATGTACATGTCAGTATGACTTTAATCTTATGGGAGCCAAAGAGGTTCTTGATTTTTTCTTATCTTCATGTTGGCATTTTTGGTTATTGTTTTCTTCTCGAAACAGATGTACAACATGTGCTTGGGGCAGAAATAGGGCCCATGCTTTGAGGTTTTGCCCAGTCATTTTGAGCCGGGTAAAATGTTAAAGGATAGCTTCCCTGGGAGCCCAGGATCAGGGCCCACAGATGATATAAGATAAACATTACTTTTATCATTATAATTGCTCCTAAATGGAGGAATTTGAGACAAAAGCACCTTTCACAAGAGTACCAAGAAATCAAAATGATGCCCACAGAAGGCTACCTGCTCCATGGTCAGCACAGGTAACAGAAGTGTTCACAGTCTCTGGACTCCTGCCCTTCTCCTGCCCAAATCTCTGAAGCACACAGACCACTTAAAATCAGAATTGTAGAACTGCTAGACACCTTAGAGATGTCTGGCACCATTCCCTTGGACTACAGTATAAAACACAGTAGCTCATTGTCACAAACTAATTTCAACATGAAGTGCCCCCTGGATGCACTAAGTTCTTTCTCTGCAAATGTTGACTAATGTAAGTCACAGTCATACCAGTTAAACACTACGATGGCTGGGAAGTCATCGCCGGTAAGGGAATATTTTAGCCTTGTTTATAAGCATTGGCTCACTTTGTAGAAGAGGCTGAGCTGAGTGTTTTTAAATACTATTTCAGGTACAAGAGACGAGTTAAGATGGCGGAGGAGTAGGGGACCCCTTTTTCACAGGTCCCCTGAGTCGAGCTGGATAGGTACCAGACCAGCCTAAACAACCACGGAATCAGCCTGAGACGCAGGAAGATACATCTGGATCTCTACAAATGAACATCTCCAGCGCTGAGTATTGAGGTACGAAGCGGGGAGCCGTGAAACCGGGCACAGATATCGGAAGATAAACGGAAGGGGGAGGGAGCCGCCGCGTTCGGGCGCCGGGAAGCGGCAGCCACCTGCACGGGGGGAGCGGGCGCACTCACAGAGGGCACCCGCGAGAGAGCGGACTGAGACCGGTGAGCCGGGAGCGCGCGCCACCAGGCATCTCGCGGAACCCGGGAATCCCGTGTGCTCACGGGATCCAGACTGAGACCGGGAGCTCCCGGAGCGCATGCGGGGCAGCTGGCAGCTGGCAGGCCACCTGCACGGGGGAGCGGGCGGACTCACGGTCGGCACCCGCGAAACAGCAGACTGAGACCCTGAACCGGGTGCGCGCGCCACCAGGCTTCTCACGGAATTCCTGAATCCCGGTGTGCTCACGGGATCCAGACTGAGACCAGGAGCTTCTGGAGCGCGCGCAGGGCGGCTGGCGGTTGGCGGGCCACCTGCACGGGGGAGCGGGCGGACTCGCGGTCGGCACCCACGAAACAGCAGACCGAGACCCTGAACCGGGTGCGCGCGCCACCAGGCTTCTCACGGAACTCCGGGATCCTGGTGTGCTCACGGGATCCAGACTGAGACCGGGAGATCCGGGAGCGCGCGGGGGCGGCTGGCGGCTGGCGGCATTAGAAACACAAAGGACAGAGACGCGCCTGCCCTGGAAGGGAGGGCAGGGACGCCGGGTGTGGGGCGCACATCCCGGGACGCTACAGGGTTGAGCAGCACCAACAGTAACGGAGTTAAAGTGGCCAGAACATCGGTGGAGAATGGGCCGCAATCCCTCTGTTCTGTGACAATTCAGCCTCTGCTGCTCTGACTCTCAGAAGAGGCACAGCAGACCGCCAGAGAAAGCCGCCAGGGAACAAAAGCCTGGAAATACCGGCTCACAGCGTGCCCACCCCCATCCCCCCTCGCAGGGGACACGGAAACTCTACCCAAACAGGGTTGCCTGAGTATGGGCCTGGCAAAATACAAACTCTTAACAAGAGAGAACAAACGGATGGTTACCAGAGAGGAGGAGGTGCATAGAGGGATGAGTGAAATAGATGAAGCGGATTAAGAGGACACTTTTCTGGATGACCACTGAGTAATATATAGAATTACTGAATCACTCTCTTGTACACCTGAAACGAATGTAACACTGTATGTTAGCTCTACTGGAATTAAAATAAATTTTTTAAAAAGATTTTTCTTTCAGGAACCTCTTTGAAAAAGCTTTTCCTCTGCAATGTGCATAAGCCCTACTTGGGAGGATTCACTCTACAATAATTATTCATTCTATGCCTCGAATTCAGATTTCACTGAGTTCTTACTGTGGATCCCAGCCCACGGGAGCCATGGTCCTTTTCTGTCCAGGCTCAGCACCTATGCCTTCAAGACTGGAAGTAGAGACACATGTCACTTCACAGTCCAGAAAGCTATTATTGTTTCTGTTTCAGTGTGAGAGAGTCACAGACTTTGGGACAGGTTTCAGAGCAGGTTTATTATGGATCCTGGATCTCTACTTCAATGTTCATTACCTGGATCCATTTGGCTAATAGGTTCCCTGTGGATGGACTTGCTTCCAAGCACATACATGGAAGATGCAAAGGTGAGTGGGCTTGGTGCGGGACAGGAAGAAGACCAAAATCAGACAAGGGTCCGACCCCTCCCCTGATCCAGGAACTGCTACAGGAGAGGGTATGGCAGGTAGAATCCACGCGAAACTCCAAGGTCACCAGCTGAACACAGGAGGCATAGGTCAAGGGATCTGGAGATGCAGGGGTTGAAGGCTGCTCTGAGCTACCTCTGGGAGGAAGGGAGGGAAGGAATGGGGAGACACTGCCTGCCCCTGGCCTATGCCAGCCGCCCACCGCTCCGACACGCATCAGTCTACACAGCTGACACACAGCCTGGGCTCAGGATGGGCTGGCTCGGGTCCCTCAATCCTCAGTGGGACAGCTGGCCCCAGGGCTCAGCGACAGGCTGAGGGAGATGAGAGGGAAAGCTGCCCCACCCAGGTCATCCCCTCCTTGAGCAGACAGCCCTTCGGAACTGCTAAAAAAAAAAACCACTAACAGCGTTGAAAGACATGCCATGGATGAACTAAGGCATAGAGATATGTAAAATAACATTCACTTTTAAGTTCAGAGCTGTCATCTCAGGAAGTGGGGAGAGCTTCCCTGAAGAAGACTGAGGGGAGGGCAGGCCATGCTGAAAAGGGAGACATGGCTCTCCTGATTGGGGACCTGCAGCCCCCTTCCAGGGCAGGACATCATCCTCGCATCACACGAGATCCATGGAAGTGTTCCATCAGGGCCAGATGTTTGTCTCGAGAAGGCTACCCTGGCATCGGACTGCACAGGGCACCAGGGACGAGGGCCAGATGGAGGACGGACAATACCCCGGAGGCCATGGGGCAAGAGCAGAGGCACACGACCTTGAAGATGATGATGAAAAGCAGGAGGTGGCAGCATGGAGCCGGCCCGAAAGTGCCATGGGAGCAGTGCCCACAGCTACACTGACTGGGGGCCTTCTGTGCCAGGTGTGGCTGACTTCAGTGGGCTCCAGACTAGTCCTGACCACAAGTCTAGGAAGTGTGCACCACCCCCGGCCTCCTCTCCCCTTGCAGCTGCTAGGAATCACGGTCACAGACCCTGGTCAGCTTTCGTGGAAACCAAGCAGTGGCTCCCCCGCATGCTGCACCTCTGGTGGTGGTCCAGTGCGACCCTCGTGCCTGGCCAGACACTGATGTCTACCTGTCTCCACACAAATCCACAGACAGGAGGGTGTCCCTGAATTCCACAGCACCTGATGAAACAGATCCACGGAACCCAACACCCAGTGGGTCACTCGGGACCTCACCTATGAGGTCATGGAGCTCACCATACCCTATTTCCGTCACTTCCCACAGAAAGCCTGGTTCTGATCCCCCACAATACCATACATCCTGGTTGCTGACCTGGGGTCATGCCATGAACCCACATGGCACCTTTCTTTTAGAGAAGCCTATGCCTACACCTCCTAGAAAATATTTCTAATGAAGTACAAGCCCATCAGGACTACGGCGTGAACGGTAGCACACAGCCTGCATGGTAGTAGTCAGTAATTCTAACAAGGGTTAACCCCACCCCCCGTCTCACAAAACCTTCCTCCGTCCCCACGGAACTCATGGTCTGCCCTCAGAAAACCCTCCAGGAAACAAACCTTTCATCTGAATGCTCTCTTCACCTTCTGCTACAAATCTTGTCCAACCACAATGATATGAAACTAGAAATCCGTCTCAAGAAAAAAATGGGACAGTCAAAAACAGGTGGAGATTGGGGGGCCTGGGTGGCTCAGTCATTAAGGATCTGCCTTCAGCTCAGGTCGTGATCCCAGGAGCCTGGGATCTAGCCCCGAATCAGGCTCCTTGCTCAGTGGGAAGCCCGCTTCTCCCTCTCCCACCCCCCTGCTTGCGTTCCCTCTCTCGCTGTCTCACTCTCTGCCAGATACTTAAATAATCTTAAAAAAATATGTGGAGATTTAACAACATGCTACTGAACAACCAACAGTCAAAGAAGAAATCAAAAAAAATTTAGAAGTACCTTGACACTGATGAAAAAGACAACCTACAAAAACTTATGGGATGCAGCAAAAGTAGCTCTACGGGGGGGACGTTCATAGAAATTCAAGTCTTCATCAATCCATGAGAATGCTCTCCAATAAACAACCTGATTTCTGTGGTAAAGAAGTAGAAAAAAAAAAACAGCAAACAAAGCCCCAAATTAGTAGAAATAAGGAAATAACAAAAAGGAATGCATAAATAAATCCAACAGAGACTAAAAAGACAAAAAAAAAAAAAAAAACCACACAATGAAAATGAGAGCTGCCTTTTTTGGAAAGATAAACAAAACTGACAAACTTAGCTAGACTCACCAAGAAAGACAGAGGACTCGAATGCAATCAGGAAAGAAAGATAATGGATTCCTGTCTCATATCAAAATCAAAAGAACTCTTCAACCTTGGACACAACAACTTCTTGCAAGCCACGTCTCTAAAGGCAAAGGAAATAAAAGCAAAAATGAACTATTGGCACTTCATCAAGATAAAAAGTTTCTGCACGGCAAAGCAAACGATCAACAAAACAAAAAGGCAACCTACGGAATCGAAGAAGATATCTGCAAATGATATTACAGATAAAGGGCTGGTATCCAAGATCTATAAAGAACTCCTCAAACTCGACACCCAAAAAATGGGCAGAAGACACAAAGAGATACTTGTCCAGAGAAGACATACAAATGGCCAACAGACACATGAAAAAATGCTCCACATCACTTGCCATCAGGCAAATACAAATCAAAACTACAATGAGATACCACCTTACACCAGTTAGAATGGTTAAAATTAACAAGGCCGGGGGCACCTGGGTGGCACAGCGGTTAAGCGTCTGCCTTCGGCTCAGGGCGTGATCCCAGCATTATGGGATGGAGCCCCACATCAGGCTCCTCCGCTATGAGCCTGCTTCTTCCTCTCCCACTCCCCCTGCTTGTGTTCCCTCTCTCGCTGGCTGTCTCTATCTCTGTGGAATAAATAAATAAAATCTTGAGAAGAAATTAACAAGACAGGAAATAAAAAAAAGTCAGAGAGGATGTGGAGAAAGGGGAGCCCTCTACCACTACTCGTGAGAATTCAAGCTGGTACAGCCACTTTTGAAAACAATATGGAGATTCCTCAAGACGTTGAACACAGAGCTATCCTACGACCCACCAATTGCACTACTGGGTATTTACCCCATAGACACAGAGTAATGAAAAGAAGGGGCACCTGTATCCCAATGTTCATAGCAGCAATGTCCCTAATAGCCAAACTGTGGAAGGAGCCAAGATGTCCTTCAGCAGATGAATGGACAAAGAAGATGTGGTTCATCTATACAATGGAATATTACTCAGTCATCAGAAAGGATGAATACCCACCATTTGCACCAACGTGGATGGACCAGGAGGGGATTATGCTAAGTGAAATTAAGTCAAGCAGAGAAAGACAGTTATCATATGGTTTCACTCCTATGTGGAATGGAAGGAATAGCATGGAGGACATTAGGAGAAGGAAGGGAAAAGTGAAGGTGGGGAATGAGAGGGGGAGATGAACCATGAGAGACTATTGACACTGGGAAACAAACTGAAGGTTGCAGAAAGGGAGGGGTAGGGGAATGGGTTATCCTGGTGATGGGTATTAAGGAGGGCACGTGTCATAATGAGCACTAGGTGTTATATGCAAACAATGAATCCTGGAACACTACATCAAAAACAAATGAAGTACTGTAGGGTGACTAACATCATTTTAAAAAAAGAGAAAGATATGAAATCCATACAGGAAAACGGTCACTATTTGCAAATGACATGAAATCCCAAAAGATTCCACACAAAAAAAAAAAAAAAAAAAAACTGTTAGAATAAACAAATTCAAGAAAGCTGCAGGATATAAAGTCAATATACAGAGACCTGTTGTCTTTATTTTTTTTCAGATTTTATTTATTTATTTGACAGGAAGAGAAAAAGCACGAGCCGGGGGAGTGTCAGAAAGACGGAGAAGCAGACCCTCGCTAAGCGGGGAGCCCAACACGGGGCTCGATCCCAGAACTCTGACCTGAGCAGAAGGCAGACGCTTCACCTATGGAGCCACCCAGATGACCCAACTTCTTGCATTTCTGTATACTGATGACACACTTTCGCAAAGAGAAATTAAAAAAGCAATGCCATTTACAATTGCATCAAAAAAAAAAATCTAGGAATAAAAGTAACCAACAATGAGAAAGACATAGTACACTCAACACATGGCAGAAAAGAAATGAAAAACATGTGTGTCGAGGGGGGCAGAATGTATGGGTCAAAGATTTGGAAGGCAACACAAACAAATGGAAGCATACGCCATGCTCCTTAACTGGAAGAGTTAATTATGTGAACATGTCCATCGTACCCAAAGCAATCGACAGATGTGATGAAATCCCCATCTGAATTCCAGTGGCATTATTCGAGGAAATAGAAAACAGTCCTCAAACTTGTATGGAATCACAAAAGACCCCAAATACCCAAAGCAACCTGGAGAAAGAAAGGTGCAGTCAACACACTCCTGGATTTCAAGCTAGATTACAAAGCTGTTGTCATCTAAACAGGATGGTACTGGCAGAAACACAGACACCAGGTCAGTGGAACAGAACAGAAAGCTCAGAAACTTACCCACACGTAGATGACCCTAACTTACGACACAGCAGCAGAAGATATGCCATGAGGGAAGGACTGTCTCTTCAGTGAGCGGTAACAGGCAAACTGGACACTAAATGCAGAAGAATATAACTGGGTCACTTTCTTACACCACACACAAAATTTTTAATGGATGAATGATTTGAACATAAGACCCGAATCCATAAACCTCCAAGAAGACACAGGTACTAAGTCTCTCGACATTGGTTTTGGCAAAGAGTCTTCAGATCGGACACCAAATGCAAAGGCAACAAAAGCAAAAATAAACAAGTGGAACAACATCAAACTGAAATCTTCCACACGGCAAAAGAAACCATCAAAAACTTAAAAGGCCACTGACCCAATAAGAAAAAAATATCTGCGAATCATATGTGTGAGAAGAGGCTAATATCCAAAATGCACACAACACTCATACAAATCAAAACAAAAAAAAACTGTATAAAAAATGGGGTGAATATGTGAATAGATACTGTCCAAAGATGGCACACAGGTGCCAACAGACAGAAAAAGTTGTTCGACATCACTGAGCATCGTCAGGGAAACATCAGTCAAACCCACAATCGGCTATCCCCTCACAACTGTTGGAACAGCAATTGTCCCAGAGACAGACACCAGGTGGGGTCAAGGGCGTGCAGACGAGGAGACACTGTGCGCTGTTGGTGGGAATGGAAATTGGTGCAGCCACTGTGACAAACGGTATGGAGGTTCCTGAAAAAATAAATACAACTACCACATGACCCAGTAATGGCTCTACTGAGTATTGATTTGGAGAACACAAAAATACTGCCTCAAAAAGACAGATGCACTCCCACGTTCACTGCAGCATTATTCACAATAACCAGACATGGAAACACAGACCTTGGGGGCCTTATGCCAAGTAACTCAGACACAGAAAGACAAATACCAGATGCTCTCATGTACATTCCACGTGGAATAAACAAATACTGAACACATAGATACTGAGAGCAGATTGGTAGGTGCCAGATTCGGGGATGGGGTGGTAGAAACGGGTGAAGGTGGTCCAAGTCTCAATGTTTGAGTGAGAAAATCCGACAGTCATGAAATGTTCCGTCCAGCATGGAGACTAAAACTAACCCCGCAGCATGGGGTATAGGTTTCCCTGCTCTTTGAAAGTACAGGGCTTCTGAGAAACTTTGCACAGCAGAAATGGTGTAAAGAAGGGATGACCGTTCATTTACACGGAAAAATTGGACAGTGTGCTCAGACTCCAAGATTCCTTCTCTTTGGCTTTTCTTAGGCCTCAGGACACAAGTTTCTAACGGAGGCCCAGCATAAATGAAGATAAAGCACAGCAGAGGCTCACAGACACAATTCAAAGTGCTGGTGGCTGGACGCGGAGAGCGGTTCCCAGCGGAAGGAGCTGGTTGGGGTGCACGCCGCCTCTGTCGTGCTTCTCCCCAAAACAGATGCTGAACGCGATTCTCACTGTTCACCTTTTTTCATAAGAGGGAAATCCTCTTTAGGTCTCTTCCTCTCACTGAAGCTGGGTAATAACGTAGTTCTTTCAAGAAAGCCAAGTGTCTTACTGTGAACGTTTAAAAGCTGGGGGATACTTGTACTTGAGCATTGCTGAGGGAGGAGATGTGAAAGGTTCTCCCAGACACAAACCTCAGCAGATCCACCGGGAAAGGCACCTTCCTCAGCATGCGGAACACGGACTACCTCCTTACCCCAGAAACCCTCTCCTTCCCCTCGATCAGGACAACCCACAACAGCTGGGAGTTACCCCAATTCCTCCGTTCTCCTGCTCCTAATAGCTAACTCATCAGCAAATCCTGTGAGCTCCATCTTCAAAATGGACCCAGAATAGGTCTAACCACTCCATCCAAGGCCACCTGTCTGGTCCACAGTGCCTGAGTTCCTGGAAAAGCTTCGTCATTGACCTGCCTTGCCATCTTCAACCCTCTGTCATCTGTTCTCAACGCTGTAGCCACGATGGCCTAGTGAAACAGGGTCTCATGGGGTTATAGCCCTGGAATGGCTTTCTGTCGCCCTCTGTCACCTCCCTGAGGTCATGTCCTAAGCTGTCCCCTGTGGCCACAGGGCCTTCTTGCTGCTCCTGGACATATCTGGAATTCTCCTGCCCCAGAGCCTTTGCACATGCTTTCCCTTCTGTTTAGAATGCTCTTGATGTGTTCTCACTCGCCTTCTGAGAAGTCTGAATTGGAGTGACAGGGACAGAAGGTGAGGCTGTGTGTGTTGGGTGAGGCTGGAGGCCCAGAAAAAGGTTTTCTGCCAGCTCTCCACCTGTGCCTCACTTGTCCTCAGCCAGGAACTTGCACACAGCCCTCACCTGTCACAACTCTCACACAGGAGACCCACAGCCACCCCTGGAGCCCACCCTGCCCACACCCTGCTGCAGAATGCATTCAGCTCTCCTCTGGGACCCCTGTCAGCTTTACCCAGACCTGGAACTCCCCCGTCTCCTGCAAAGCTCCCGGATTCCCCCTCTTCTTGCAAAATCACACTGGCGCAAGGCTTTCATGAGAAAGCTATAATGCTAACTAATGAAAGGTTCACACCTACTTTCCCCTTCTGTTGCCTTTCTCTCCTTCTGTCCTACCTGTGCAAACTGTAACATATCGGTGGAACATGAACATGCTCTGAGATCTGAATCTTTCATTGCAGCTTTCTGAGGACTCCTTATGTGATAAGAAACTAGTGTATCTTACAACAGGGTGTTTTACAACTATCATCTATAGAACAGTACAGCCCAAATCACTACAATTTTACCTCACTCTTCATGAAGCAGAACACTTTTTCCTTTCTTCTTTTACTTAAATTCCAGTTAGTTCACATGCCATGGAATATTCGCTTCAGGGGTAGGATTTAGTGATTCCTCACCTGCATACAGTACCCAGTGCTCATCACAAGCGCCCTCCTTAATACCCCTCACCCATTTAACTCTTCCCCCCACGCCCCTGTCCTGCAGCAACACTCAGTTTGTTCTCCAAGGTTGAGTCTATTTCCTTGTTTGCCTTTCTCATCACCCCTCAACTCTGTTCATCTGTTTTCTTTCTGAAATTCCACAAGCGTGAGAGCATAGGATATTTGTCTTTCCTCACTAATTTTGCTTAGCTTAATACACTCTAGATCCATCCACATCCTTGCAAATGGTAAGATTTCATTCTTTTTGAAGCTGGGTCATATTCCCATATATATATATATATATATACACACACATATACATATATACATATATATACGTATCCCACATCTGCTTTATCCATTCATCAGTGCATGGACTTTGGGATTCTCTCCATAGTTTGGCTACTGTGGACATTGTTGCTATAAACATCATGGTGCATGTACCCCCTTCGAATGTGCATTTTTGTATCTTTTGGGTAAGCACCTAGGAGAGCAATTGCTGGATCATGTGGTTGCTCAATGTTTAACTTTTTGAGGAACCCCCACACTGTTTCCCAGACTGTCTGCACCACTCTGCATTCCCACCAACAGGATGGGAGGGTTCCCCTTTAAGCAGAACATTATCTGCTGGCAATTTCATAAGAGGAAACAAAACCTCTGCGAGATGCACCCAGGGTCAGGCAAGCAGTTGCAGAATTCACCCCAAGGCTCCTGACGCCAAGCCCCTTGAAGCCACCAGCATGCCACTATCCAAAAGAATTCCCAGACTCTCCTTCTGACTCCACCACCAAAGAAACTACAGACAGAATATGGCACCTCAAAATATCGAGATAATAGTAAAACTAGAAAGTCAAGCTCAACTTTTAAACAGGAACAGGCCCATTTGGATAATTTTGAATTTTCCCTCCACCCTAATTTTAACTCTTCTGGTGAATAAACTAATCAATGATGAAACATCACCTTTGTCAAATGACATCATCCAAGTCTGTATCAGATGAAAAAAAGCCACCTAACTCTAGATGCTGGCCACTCAACCATATCTTAGGCCCAATTGAATAAACACTGTTAGACGAAGGAACAAATTAGATGTTACAAACAGGCACAGAGTGAATCTCACCTTCCCTTTCTAATAAAAGAGGGTTCCTAGGAAACAGATAGTCAAAATACATTTGTAAGCAATAAATGGACAGAGAAATTGTGATCCCCTGCAAAGTTCTACCTGCAGGGAAACTAAGTAATTCTTGCACCAAACCCAGAATGCTGACAGCTACTTCAATTTTACTTTGTGGCTCAACTAGAGAAAAGAGAAAAGCCCAGGAGGTTTTGGGATAATGAGAGGTTTTACCTCCAGTCCTGACATAGATAGGACATTATGCCAAAATAGCTGTGTTTTCTCTGAACGCTGGCGTCCTGTGACAAGCTGCCTCCCTGACTCAGATGCTGACGTTCAAAACCTCGAGTCTCATGGAGCCAGAGCAGAGAAGTGCTGTCAGCTGGGGAGAAGAAGGCACCTCTGACCTAAAGCCTGCACACATGCTTCGGTTTCTGGACGAAGGGGCAACACATACTTGTTGTTTAGCACTAATTATCTTCATTCTCAATAGACCAATGACCTTGCCTTTTCTGGAAAGCAGACTTACTCTTCTAAAGAAACCCTCAATTCGTCTATTCCCAATGCAACTAGAGTGGGGTCTGGTTTACGCCCGCCTCCAGGCCCCCACCTGGAGGATTTTCCTGCATGATTCTAACAGCCAATTACCACTAACTCGGGGGCACACGGGGCATAATGCTGAAGTTGGGGGATGGCTCTGGGGCTTGCTACTGCCACACCTGTGCCTGGGGGACCAGGGCACACCCTGCTGAACTCGGGGTACTGCTCAAGATGCATCACCTGCACTGTGTCAGAGAACCGGGGGACACCCCACTGAAGGTGGGGATTCTGTGAGGTCCTTGCCCGCACTCTTCCCGGGGAACAGGGGAAACCCTGAAATTCTGCAACCCATCCCACAAAAGCTCAGGTGAGTGGGCGCCCTGGAGTTCACGGGTATGGGGAATAAGGCCAGTTGAGGACATGGGGCGGAAGAGACTTTAAAGGGAAAAAGAAAACTCACCTGAGTCCCCACAATGAACCCTCTCCACGTGCCCTTCCAGAACCCTGCCTCCCACCTGGGGCGCACCCTACCCCCCGACCCCCACCCCGGGGCATGCTGCTCACTCACCAGCCCGGACCTCCGCAGGGCAACTCTCTCTCTCCCAGTGCCCCTTCTTCTGCCCCAGGTCTGCAACCCGCTGCAACTCTGGGACCGCCCACAGAGACGTAGCTCCACCCCCAAGCGGTGATTGGTCGGGGAGGGTGGTGCCCTAGCCCCTTGGATGCCGGGCAACCCGCCCTCAAGCCCCTGGAACCCTGAAAGTGCAGGGGGTCCAAGAGGCGCCTCCTCTACTCAACACCCAGCACAGGCATGGGTGGGGTCGTGGGCCGGGCTCCCCCCACACACCTGGCCCCTTCCAGGGACCCCTCTAGCTGCAGACCACCCTCAGCGTCCTGCCCCTTCCCTTTCTGCACCAGCCCTCCCTGCTGGGGTGTGCCTGGTTCTGGGCAAGGTCAGTGGCTCTCAGACCCTCCAAGGCTTGGGCTTTAGGACATGCAATGATTTCATGCATTTTCAGTATGTACATGTCAGTATGACTTTAATCTTATGGGAGCCAAAGAGGTTCTTGATTTTTTCTTATCTTCATGTTGGCATTTTTGGTTATTGTTTTCTTCTCGAAACAGATGTACAGCATGTGCTTGGGGCAGAAATAGGGCCCATGCTTTGAGGTTTTGCCCAGTCATTTTGAGCCGGGTAAAATGTTAAAGGATAGCTTCCCTGGGAGCCCAGGATCAGGGCCCACAGATGATATAAGATAAACATTACTTTTATCATTATAATTGCTCCTAAATGGAGGAATTTGAGACAAAAGCACCTTTCACAAGAGTACCAAGAAATCAAAATGATGCCCACAGAAGGCTACCTGCTCCATGGTCAGCACAGGTAACAGAAGTGTTCACAGTCTCTGGACTCCTGCCCTTCTCCTGCCCAAATCTCTGAAGCACACAGACCACTTAAAATCAGAATTGTAGAACTGCTAGACACCTTAGAGATGTCTGGCACCATTCCCTTGGACTACAGTATAAAACACAGTAGCTCATTGTCACAAACTAATTTCAACATGAAGTGCCCCCTGGATGCACTAAGTTCTTTCTCTGCAAATGTTGACTAATGTAAGTCACAGTCATACCAGTTAAACACTACGATGGCTGGGAAGTCATCGCCGGTAAGGGAATATTTTAGCCTTGTTTATAAGCATTGGCTCACTTTGTAGAAGAGGCTGAGCTGAGTGTTTTTAAATACTATTTCAGGTACAAGAGACGAGTTAAGATGGCGGAGGAGTAGGGGACCCCTTTTTCACAGGTCCCCTGAGTCGAGCTGGATAGGTACCAGACCAGCCTAAACAACCACGGAATCAGCCTGAGACGCAGGAAGATACATCTGGATCTCTACAAATGAACATCTCCAGCGCTGAGTATTGAGGTACGAAGCGGGGAGCCGTGAAACCGGGCACAGATATCGGAAGATAAACGGAAGGGGGAGGGAGCCGCCGCGTTCGGGCGCCGGGAAGCGGCAGCCACCTGCACGGGGGGAGCGGGCGCACTCACAGAGGGCACCCGCGAGAGAGCGGACTGAGACCGGTGAGCCGGGAGCGCGCGCCACCAGGCATCTCGCGGAACCCGGGAATCCCGTGTGCTCACGGGATCCAGACTGAGACCGGGAGCTCCCGGAGCGCATGCGGGGCAGCTGGCAGCTGGCAGGCCACCTGCACGGGGGAGCGGGCGGACTCACGGTCGGCACCCGCGAAACAGCAGACTGAGACCCTGAACCGGGTGCGCGCGCCACCAGGCTTCTCACGGAATTCCTGAATCCCGGTGTGCTCACGGGATCCAGACTGAGACCAGGAGCTTCTGGAGCGCGCGCAGGGCGGCTGGCGGTTGGCGGGCCACCTGCACGGGGGAGCGGGCGGACTCGCGGTCGGCACCCACGAAACAGCAGACCGAGACCCTGAACCGGGTGCGCGCGCCACCAGGCTTCTCACGGAACTCCGGGATCCTGGTGTGCTCACGGGATCCAGACTGAGACCGGGAGATCCGGGAGCGCGCGGGGGCGGCTGGCGGCTGGCGGCTGGCGGCATTAGAAACACAAAGGACAGAGACGCGCCTGCCCTGGAAGGGAGGGCAGGGACGCCGGGTGTGGGGCGCACATCCCGGGACGCTACAGGGTTGAGCAGCACCAACAGTAACGGAGTTAAAGTGGCCAGAACATCGGTGGAGAATGGGCCGCAATCCCTCTGTTCTGTGACAATTCAGCCTCTGCTGCTCTGACTCTCAGAAGAGGCACAGCAGACCGCCAGAGAAAGCCGCCAGGGAACAAAAGCCTGGAAATACCGGCTCACAGCGTGCCCACCCCCATCCCCCCTCGCAGGGGACACGGAAACTCTACCCAAACAGGGTTGCCTGAGTATGGGCCTGGCAAAATACAAACTCTTAACAAGAGAGAACAAACGGATGGTTACCAGAGAGGAGGAGGTGCATAGAGGGATGAGTGAAATAGATGAAGCGGATTAAGAGGACACTTTTCTGGATGACCACTGAGTAATATATAGAATTACTGAATCACTCTCTTGTACACCTGAAACGAATGTAACACTGTATGTTAGCTCTACTGGAATTAAAATAAATTTTTTAAAAAGATTTTTCTTTCAGGAACCTCTTTGAAAAAGCTTTTCCTCTGCAATGTGCATAAGCCCTACTTGGGAGGATTCACTCTACAATAATTATTCATTCTATGCCTCGAATTCAGATTTCACTGAGTTCTTACTGTGGATCCCAGCCCACGGGAGCCATGGTCCTTTTCTGTCCAGGCTCAGCACCTATGCCTTCAAGATTGGAAGTAGAGACACATGTCACTTCACAGTCCAGAAAGCTATTATTGTTTCTGTTTCAGTGTGAGAGAGTCACAGACTTTGGGACAGGTTTCAGAGCAGGTTTATTATGGATCCTGGATCTCTACTTCAATGTTCATTACCTGGATCCATTTGGCTAATAGGTTCCCTGTGGATGGACTTGCTTCCAAGCACATACATGGAAGATGCAAAGGTGAGTGGGCTTGGTGCGGGACAGGAAGAAGACCAAAATCAGACAAGGGTCCGACCCCTCCCCTGATCCAGGAACTGCTACAGGAGAGGGTATGGGAGGTAGAATCCACGCGAAACTCCAAGGTCACCAGCTGAACACAGGAGGCATAGGTCAAGGGATCTGGAGATGCAGGGGTTGAAGGCTGCTCTGAGCTACCTCTGGGAGGAAGGGAGGGAAGGAATGGGGAGACACTGCCTGCCCCTGGCCTATGCCAGCCGCCCACCGCTCCGACACGCATCAGTCTACACAGCTGACACACAGCCTGGGCTCAGGATGGGCTGGCTCGGGTCCCTCAATCCTCAGTGGGACAGCTGGCCCCAGGGCTCAGCGACAGGCTGAGGGAGATGAGAGGGAAAGCTGCCCCACCCAGGTCATCCCCTCCTTGAGCAGACAGCCCTTCGGAACTGCTAAAAAAAAAAAAAAAAAAAAAAAAAAACCACTAACGGCGTTGAAAGACATGCCATGGATGAACTAAGGCATAGAGATATGTAAAATAACATTCACTTTTAAGTTCAGAGCTGTCATCTCAGGAAGTGGGGAGAGCTTCCCTGAAGAAGACTGAGGGGAGGGCAGGCCATGCTGAAAAGGGAGACATGGCTCTCCTGATTGGGGACCTGCAGCCCCCTTCCAGGGCAGGACATCATCCTCGCATCACACGAGATCCATGGAAGTGTTCCATCAGGGCCAGATGTTTGTCTCGAGAAGGCTACCCTGGCATCGGACTGCACAGGGCACCAGGGACGAGGGCCAGATGGAGGACGGACAATACCCCGGAGGCCATGGGGCAAGAGCAGAGGCACACGACCTTGAAGATGATGATGAAAAGCAGGAGGTGGCAGCATGGAGCCGGCCCGAAAGTGCCATGGGAGCAGTGCCCACAGCTACACTGACTGGGGGCCTTCTGTGCCAGGTGTGGCTGACTTCAGTGGGCTCCAGACTAGTCCTGACCACAAGTCTAGGAAGTGTGCACCACCCCCGGCCTCCTCTCCCCTTGCAGCTGCTAGGAATCACGGTCACAGACCCTGGTCAGCTTTCGTGGAAACCAAGCAGTGGCTCCCCCGCATGCTGCACCTCTGGTGGTGGTCCAGTGCGACCCTCGTGCCTGGCCAGACACTGATGTCTACCTGTCTCCACACAAATCCACAGACAGGAGGGTGTCCCTGAATTCCACAGCACCTGATGAAACAGATCCACGGAACCCAACACCCAGTGGGTCACTCGGGACCTCACCTATGAGGTCATGGAGCTCACCATACCCTATTTCCGTCACTTCCCACAGAAAGCCTGGTTCTGATCCCCCACAATACCATACATCCTGGTTGCTGACCTGGGGTCATGCCATGAACCCACATGGCACCTTTCTTTTAGAGAAGCCTATGCCTACACCTCCTAGAAAATATTTCTAATGAAGTACAAGCCCATCAGGACTACGGCGTGAACGGTAGCACACAGCCTGCATGGTAGTAGTCAGTAATTCTAACAAGGGTTAACCCCACCCCCCGTCTCACAAAACCTTCCTCCGTCCCCACGGAACTCATGGTCTGCCCTCAGAAAACCCTCCAGGAAACAAACCTTTCATCTGAATGCTCTCTTCACCTTCTGCTACAAATCTTGTCCAACCACAATGATATGAAACTAGAAATCCGTCTCAAGAAAAAAATGGGACAGTCAAAAACAGGTGGAGATTGGGGGGCCTGGGTGGCTCAGTCATTAAGGATCTGCCTTCAGCTCAGGTCGTGATCCCAGGAGCCTGGGATCTAGCCCCGAATCAGGCTCCTTGCTCAGTGGGAAGCCCGCTTCTCCCTCTCCCACCCCCCTGCTTGCGTTCCCTCTCTCGCTGTCTCACTCTCTGCCAGATACTTAAATAATCTTAAAAAAATATGTGGAGATTTAACAACATGCTACTGAACAACCAACAGTCAAAGAAGAAATCAAAAAAAATTTAGAAGTACCTTGACACTGATGAAAAAGACAACCTACAAAAACTTATGGGATGCAGCAAAAGTAGCTCTACGGGGGGGACGTTCATAGAAATTCAAGTCTTCATCAATCCATGAGAATGCTCTCCAATAAACAACCTGATTTCTGTGGTAAAGAAGTAGAAAAAAAAAAACAGCAAACAAAGCCCCAAATTAGTAGAAATAAGGAAATAACAAAAAGGAATGCATAAATAAATCCAACAGAGACTAAAAAGACAAAAAAAAAAAAAAAAAACCACACAATGAAAATGAGAGCTGCCTTTTTTGGAAAGATAAACAAAACTGACAAACTTAGCTAGACTCACCAAGAAAGACAGAGGACTCGAATGCAATCAGGAAAGAAAGATAATGGATTCCTGTCTCATATCAAAATCAAAAGAACTCTTCAACCTTGGACACAACAACTTCTTGCAAGCCACGTCTCTAAAGGCAAAGGAAATAAAAGCAAAAATGAACTATTGGCACTTCATCAAGATAAAAAGTTTCTGCACGGCAAAGCAAACGATCAACAAAACAAAAAGGCAACCTACGGAATCGAAGAAGATATCTGCAAATGATATTACAGATAAAGGGCTGGTATCCAAGATCTATAAAGAACTCCTCAAACTCGACACCCAAAAAATGGGCAGAAGACACAAAGAGATACTTGTCCAGAGAAGACATACAAATGGCCAACAGACACATGAAAAAATGCTCCACATCACTTGCCATCAGGCAAATACAAATCAAAACTACAATGAGATACCACCTTACACCAGTTAGAATGGTTAAAATTAACAAGGCCGGGGGCACCTGGGTGGCACAGCGGTTAAGCGTCTGCCTTCGGCTCAGGGCGTGATCCCAGCATTATGGGATGGAGCCCCACATCAGGCTCCTCCGCTATGAGCCTGCTTCTTCCTCTCCCACTCCCCCTGCTTGTGTTCCCTCTCTCGCTGGCTGTCTCTATCTCTGTGGAATAAATAAATAAAATCTTGAGAAGAAATTAACAAGACAGGAAATAAAAAAAAGTCAGAGAGGATGTGGAGAAAGGGGAGCCCTCTACCACTACTCGTGAGAATTCAAGCTGGTACAGCCACTTTTGAAAACAATATGGAGATTCCTCAAGACGTTGAACACAGAGCTATCCTACGACCCACCAATTGCACTACTGGGTATTTACCCCATAGACACAGAGTAATGAAAAGAAGGGGCACCTGTATCCCAATGTTCATAGCAGCAATGTCCCTAATAGCCAAACTGTGGAAGGAGCCAAGATGTCCTTCAGCAGATGAATGGACAAAGAAGATGTGGTTCATCTATACAATGGAATATTACTCAGTCATCAGAAAGGATGAATACCCACCATTTGCACCAACGTGGATGGACCAGGAGGGGATTATGCTAAGTGAAATTAAGTCAAGCAGAGAAAGACAGTTATCATATGGTTTCACTCCTATGTGGAATGGAAGGAATAGCATGGAGGACATTAGGAGAAGGAAGGGAAAAGTGAAGGTGGGGAATGAGAGGGGGAGATGAACCATGAGAGACTATTGACACTGGGAAACAAACTGAAGGTTGCAGAAAGGGAGGGGTAGGGGAATGGGTTATCCTGGTGATGGGTATTAAGGAGGGCACGTGTCATAATGAGCACTAGGTGTTATATGCAAACAATGAATCCTGGAACACTACATCAAAAACAAATGAAGTACTGTAGGGTGACTAACATCATTTTAAAAAAAGAGAAAGATATGAAATCCATACAGGAAAACGGTCACTATTTGCAAATGACATGAAATCCCAAAAGATTCCACACAAAAAAAAAAAAAAAAAAAAACTGTTAGAATAAACAAATTCAAGAAAGCTGCAGGATATAAAGTCAATATACAGAGACCTGTTGTCTTTATTTTTTTTCAGATTTTATTTATTTATTTGACAGGAAGAGAAAAAGCACGAGCCGGGGGAGTGTCAGAAAGACGGAGAAGCAGACCCTCGCTAAGCGGGGAGCCCAACACGGGGCTCGATCCCAGAACTCTGACCTGAGCAGAAGGCAGACGCTTCACCTATGGAGCCACCCAGATGACCCAACTTCTTGCATTTCTGTATACTGATGACACACTTTCGCAAAGAGAAATTAAAAAAGCAATGCCATTTACAATTGCATCAAAAAAAAAAAATCTAGGAATAAAAGTAACCAACAATGAGAAAGACATAGTACACTCAACACATGGCAGAAAAGAAATGAAAAACATGTGTGTCGAGGGGGGCAGAATGTATGGGTCAAAGATTTGGAAGGCAACACAAACAAATGGAAGCATACGCCATGCTCCTTAACTGGAAGAGTTAATTATGTGAACATGTCCATCGTACCCAAAGCAATCGACAGATGTGATGAAATCCCCATCTGAATTCCAGTGGCATTATTCGAGGAAATAGAAAACAGTCCTCAAACTTGTATGGAATCACAAAAGACCCCAAATACCCAAAGCAACCTGGAGAAAGAAAGGTGCAGTCAACACACTCCTGGATTTCAAGCTAGATTACAAAGCTGTTGTCATCTAAACAGGATGGTACTGGCAGAAACACAGACACCAGGTCAGTGGAACAGAACAGAAAGCTCAGAAACTTACCCACACGTAGATGACCCTAACTTACGACACAGCAGCAGAAGATATGCCATGAGGGAAGGACTGTCTCTTCAGTGAGCGGTAACAGGCAAACTGGACACTAAATGCAGAAGAATATAACTGGGTCACTTTCTTACACCACACACAAAATTTTTAATGGATGAATGATTTGAACATAAGACCCGAATCCATAAACCTCCAAGAAGACACAGGTACTAAGTCTCTCGACATTGGTTTTGGCAAAGAGTCTTCAGATCGGACACCAAATGCAAAGGCAACAAAAGCAAAAATAAACAAGTGGAACAACATCAAACTGAAATCTTCCACACGGCAAAAGAAACCATCAAAAACTTAAAAGGCCACTGACCCAATAAGAAAAAAATATCTGCGAATCATATGTGTGAGAAGAGGCTAATATCCAAAATGCACACAACACTCATACAAATCAAAACAAAAAAAAACTGTATAAAAAATGGGGTGAATATGTGAATAGATACTGTCCAAAGATGGCACACAGGTGCCAACAGACAGAAAAAGTTGTTCGACATCACTGAGCATCGTCAGGGAAACATCAGTCAAACCCACAATCGGCTATCCCCTCACAACTGTTGGAACAGCAATTGTCCCAGAGACAGACACCAGGTGGGGTCAAGGGCGTGCAGACGAGGAGACACTGTGCGCTGTTGGTGGGAATGGAAATTGGTGCAGCCACTGTGACAAACGGTATGGAGGTTCCTGAAAAAATAAATACAACTACCACATGACCCAGTAATGGCTCTACTGAGTATTGATTTGGAGAACACAAAAATACTGCCTCAAAAAGACAGATGCACTCCCACGTTCACTGCAGCATTATTCACAATAACCAGACATGGAAACACAGACCTTGGGGGCCTTATGCCAAGTAACTCAGACACAGAAAGACAAATACCAGATGCTCTCATGTACATTCCACGTGGAATAAACAAATACTGAACACATAGATACTGAGAGCAGATTGGTAGGTGCCAGATTCGGGGATGGGGTGGTAGAAACGGGTGAAGGTGGTCCAAGTCTCAATGTTTGAGTGAGAAAATCCGACAGTCATGAAATGTTCCGTCCAGCATGGAGACTAAAACTAACCCCGCAGCATGGGGTATAGGTTTCCCTGCTCTTTGAAAGTACAGGGCTTCTGAGAAACCTTGCACAGCAGAAATGGTGTAAAGAAGGGATGACCGTTCATTTACACGGAAAAATTGGACAGTGTGCTCAGACTCCAAGATTCCTTCTCTTTGGCTTTTCTTAGGCCTCAGGACACAAGTTTCTAACGGAGGCCCAGCATAAATGAAGATAAAGCACAGCAGAGGCTCACAGACACAATTCAAAGTGCTGGTGGCTGGACGCGGAGAGCGGTTCCCAGCGGAAGGAGCTGGTTGGGGTGCACGCCGCCTCTGTCGTGCTTCTCCCCAAAACAGATGCTGAACGCGATTCTCACTGTTCACCTTTTTTCATAAGAGGGAAATCCTCTTTAGGTCTCTTCCTCTCACTGAAGCTGGGTAATAACGTAGTTCTTTCAAGAAAGCCAAGTGTCTTACTGTGAACGTTTAAAAGCTGGGGGATACTTGTACTTGAGCATTGCTGAGGGAGGAGATGTGAAAGGTTCTCCCAGACACAAACCTCAGCAGATCCACCGGGAAAGGCACCTTCCTCAGCATGCGGAACACGGACTACCTCCTTACCCCAGAAACCCTCTCCTTCCCCTCGATCAGGACAACCCACAACAGCTGGGAGTTACCCCAATTCCTCCGTTCTCCTGCTCCTAATAGCTAACTCATCAGCAAATCCTGTGAGCTCCATCTTCAAAATGGACCCAGAATAGGTCTAACCACTCCATCCAAGGCCACCTGTCTGGTCCACAGTGCCTGAGTTCCTGGAAAAGCTTCGTCATTGACCTGCCTTGCCATCTTCAACCCTCTGTCATCTGTTCTCAACGCTGTAGCCACGATGGCCTAGTGAAACAGGGTCTCATGGGGTTATAGCCCTGGAATGGCTTTCTGTCGCCCTCTGTCACCTCCCTGAGGTCATGTCCTAAGCTGTCCCCTGTGGCCACAGGGCCTTCTTGCTGCTCCTGGACATATCTGGAATTCTCCTGCCCCAGAGCCTTTGCACATGCTTTCCCTTCTGTTTAGAATGCTCTTGATGTGTTCTCACTCGCCTTCTGAGAAGTCTGAATTGGAGTGACAGGGACAGAAGGTGAGGCTGTGTGTGTTGGGTGAGGCTGGAGGCCCAGAAAAAGGTTTTCTGCCAGCTCTCCACCTGTGCCTCACTTGTCCTCAGCCAGGAACTTGCACACAGCCCTCACCTGTCACAACTCTCACACAGGAGACCCACAGCCACCCCTGGAGCCCACCCTGCCCACACCCTGCTGCAGAATGCATTCAGCTCTCCTCTGGGACCCCTGTCAGCTTTACCCAGACCTGGAACTCCCCCGTCTCCTGCAAAGCTCCCGGATTCCCCCTCTTCTTGCAAAATCACACTGGCGCAAGGCTTTCATGAGAAAGCTATAATGCTAACTAATGAAAGGTTCACACCTACTTTCCCCTTCTGTTGCCTTTCTCTCCTTCTGTCCTACCTGTGCAAACTGTAACATATCGGTGGAACATGAACATGCTCTGAGATCTGAATCTTTCATTGCAGCTTTCTGAGGACTCCTTATGTGATAAGAAACTAGTGTATCTTACAACAGGGTGTTTTACAACTATCATCTATAGAACAGTACAGCCCAAATCACTACAATTTTACCTCACTCTTCATGAAGCAGAACACTTTTTCCTTTCTTCTTTTACTTAAATTCCAGTTAGTTCACATGCCATGGAATATTCGCTTCAGGGGTAGGATTTAGTGATTCCTCACCTGCATACAGTACCCAGTGCTCATCACAAGCGCCCTCCTTAATACCCCTCACCCATTTAACTCTTCCCCCCACGCCCCTGTCCTGCAGCAACACTCAGTTTGTTCTCCAAGGTTGAGTCTATTTCCTTGTTTGCCTTTCTCATCACCCCTCAACTCTGTTCATCTGTTTTCTTTCTGAAATTCCACAAGCGTGAGAGCATAGGATATTTGTCTTTCCTCACTAATTTTGCTTAGCTTAATACACTCTAGATCCATCCACATCCTTGCAAATGGTAAGATTTCATTCTTTTTGAAGCTGGGTCATATTCCCATATATATATATATATATATACACACACATATACATATATACATATATATACGTATCCCACATCTGCTTTATCCATTCATCAGTGCATGGACTTTGGGATTCTCTCCATAGTTTGGCTACTGTGGACATTGTTGCTATAAACATCATGGTGCATGTACCCCCTTCGAATGTGCATTTTTGTATCTTTTGGGTAAGCACCTAGGAGAGCAATTGCTGGATCATGTGGTTGCTCAATGTTTAACTTTTTGAGGAACCCCCACACTGTTTCCCAGACTGTCTGCACCACTCTGCATTCCCACCAACAGGATGGGAGGGTTCCCCTTTAAGCAGAACATTATCTGCTGGCAATTTCATAAGAGGAAACAAAACCTCTGCGAGATGCACCCAGGGTCAGGCAAGCAGTTGCAGAATTCACCCCAAGGCTCCTGACGCCAAGCCCCTTGAAGCCACCAGCATGCCACTATCCAAAAGAATTCCCAGACTCTCCTTCTGACTCCACCACCAAAGAAACTACAGACAGAATATGGCACCTCAAAATATCGAGATAATAGTAAAACTAGAAAGTCAAGCTCAACTTTTAAACAGGAACAGGCCCATTTGGATAATTTTGAATTTTCCCTCCACCCTAATTTTAACTCTTCTGGTGAATAAACTAATCAATGATGAAACATCACCTTTGTCAAATGACATCATCCAAGTCTGTATCAGATGAAAAAAAGCCACCTAACTCTAGATGCTGGCCACTCAACCATATCTTAGGCCCAATTGAATAAACACTGTTAGACGAAGGAACAAATTAGATGTTACAAACAGGCACAGAGTGAATCTCACCTTCCCTTTCTAATAAAAGAGGGTTCCTAGGAAACAGATAGTCAAAATACATTTGTAAGCAATAAATGGACAGAGAAATTGTGATCCCCTGCAAAGTTCTACCTGCAGGGAAACTAAGTAATTCTTGCACCAAACCCAGAATGCTGACAGCTACTTCAATTTTACTTTGTGGCTCAACTAGAGAAAAGAGAAAAGCCCAGGAGGTTTTGGGATAATGAGAGGTTTTACCTCCAGTCCTGACATAGATAGGACATTATGCCAAAATAGCTGTGTTTTCTCTGAACGCTGGCGTCCTGTGACAAGCTGCCTCCCTGACTCAGATGCTGACGTTCAAAACCTCGAGTCTCATGGAGCCAGAGCAGAGAAGTGCTGTCAGCTGGGGAGAAGAAGGCACCTCTGACCTAAAGCCTGCACACCTGCTTCGGTTTCTGGACGAAGGGGCAACACATACTTGTTGTTTAGCACTAATTATCTTCATTCTCAATAGACCAATGACCTTGCCTTTTCTGGAAAGCAGACTTACTCTTCTAAAGAAACCCTCAATTCGTCTATTCCCAATGCAACTAGAGTGGGGTCTGGTTTACGCCCGCCTCCAGGCCCCCACCTGGAGGATTTTCCTGCATGATTCTAACAGCCAATTACCACTAACTCGGGGGCACACGGGGCATAATGCTGAAGTTGGGGGATGGCTCTGGGGCTTGCTACTGCCACACCTGTGCCTGGGGGACCAGGGCACACCCTGCTGAACTCGGGGTACTGCTCAAGATGCATCACCTGCACTGTGTCAGAGAACCGGGGGACACCCCACTGAAGGTGGGGATTCTGTGAGGTCCTTGCCCGCACTCTTCCCGGGGAACAGGGGAAACCCTGAAATTCTGCAACCCATCCCACAAAAGCTCAGGTGAGTGGGCGCCCTGGAGTTCACGGGTATGGGGAATAAGGCCAGTTGAGGACATGGGGCGGAAGAGACTTTAAAGGGAAAAAGAAAACTCACCTGAGTCCCCACAATGAACCCTCTCCACGTGCCCTTCCAGAACCCTGCCTCCCACCTGGGGCGCACCCTACCCCCCGACCCCCACCCCGGGGCATGCTGCTCACTCACCAGCCCGGACCTCCGCAGGGCAACTCTCTCTCTCCCAGTGCCCCTTCTTCTGCCCCAGGTCTGCAACCCGCTGCAACTCTGGGACCGCCCACAGAGACGTAGCTCCACCCCCAAGCGGTGATTGGTCGGGGAGGGTGGTGCCCTAGCCCCTTGGATGCCGGGCAACCCGCCCTCAAGCCCCTGGAACCCTGAAAGTGCAGGGGGTCCAAGAGGCGCCTCCTCTACTCAACACCCAGCACAGGCATGGGTGGGGTCGTGGGCCGGGCTCCCCCCACACACCTGGCCCCTTCCAGGGACCCCTCTAGCTGCAGACCACCCTCAGCGTCCTGCCCCTTCCCTTTCTGCACCAGCCCTCCCTGCTGGGGTGTGCCTGGTTCTGGGCAAGGTCAGTGGCTCTCAGACCCTCCAAGGCTTGGGCTTTAGGACATGCAATGATTTCATGCATTTTCAGTATGTACATGTCAGTATGACTTTAATCTTATGGGAGCCAAAGAGGTTCTTGATTTTTTCTTATCTTCATGTTGGCATTTTTGGTTATTGTTTTCTTCTCGAAACAGATGTACAGCATGTGCTTGGGGCAGAAATAGGGCCCATGCTTTGAGGTTTTGCCCAGTCATTTTGAGCCGGGTAAAATGTTAAAGGATAGCTTCCCTGGGAGCCCAGGATCAGGGCCCACAGATGATATAAGATAAACATTACTTTTATCATTATAATTGCTCCTAAATGGAGGAATTTGAGACAAAAGCACCTTTCACAAGAGTACCAAGAAATCAAAATGATGCCCACAGAAGGCTACCTGCTCCATGGTCAGCACAGGTAACAGAAGTGTTCACAGTCTCTGGACTCCTGCCCTTCTCCTGCCCAAATCTCTGAAGCACACAGACCACTTAAAATCAGAATTGTAGAACTGCTAGACACCTTAGAGATGTCTGGCACCATTCCCTTGGACTACAGTATAAAACACAGTAGCTCATTGTCACAAACTAATTTCAACATGAAGTGCCCCCTGGATGCACTAAGTTCTTTCTCTGCAAATGTTGACTAATGTAAGTCACAGTCATACCAGTTAAACACTACGATGGCTGGGAAGTCATCGCCGGTAAGGGAATATTTTAGCCTTGTTTATAAGCATTGGCTCACTTTGTAGAAGAGGCTGAGCTGAGTGTTTTTAAATACTATTTCAGGTACAAGAGACGAGTTAAGATGGCGGAGGAGTAGGGGACCCCTTTTTCACAGGTCCCCTGAGTCGAGCTGGATAGGTACCAGACCAGCCTAAACAACCACGGAATCAGCCTGAGACGCAGGAAGATACATCTGGATCTCTACAAATGAACATCTCCAGCGCTGAGTATTGAGGTACGAAGCGGGGAGCCGTGAAACCGGGCACAGATATCGGAAGATAAACGGAAGGGGGAGGGAGCCGCCGCGTTCGGGCGCCGGGAAGCGGCAGCCACCTGCACGGGGGGAGCGGGCGCACTCACAGAGGGCACCCGCGAGAGAGCGGACTGAGACCGGTGAGCCGGGAGCGCGCGCCACCAGGCATCTCGCGGAACCCGGGAATCCCGTGTGCTCACGGGATCCAGACTGAGACCGGGAGCTCCCGGAGCGCATGCGGGGCAGCTGGCAGCTGGCAGGCCACCTGCACGGGGGAGCGGGCGGACTCACGGTCGGCACCCGCGAAACAGCAGACTGAGACCCTGAACCGGGTGCGCGCGCCACCAGGCTTCTCACGGAATTCCTGAATCCCGGTGTGCTCACGGGATCCAGACTGAGACCAGGAGCTTCTGGAGCGCGCGCAGGGCGGCTGGCGGTTGGCGGGCCACCTGCACGGGGGAGCGGGCGGACTCGCGGTCGGCACCCACGAAACAGCAGACCGAGACCCTGAACCGGGTGCGCGCGCCACCAGGCTTCTCACGGAACTCCGGAATCCTGGTGTGCTCACGGGATCCAGACTGAGACCGGGAGATCCGGGAGCGCGCGGGGGCGGCTGGCGGCTGGCGGCTGGCGGCATTAGAAACACAAAGGACAGAGACGCGCCTGCCCTGGAAGGGAGGGCAGGGACGCCGGGTGTGGGGCGCACATCCCGGGACGCTACAGGGTTGAGCAGCACCAACAGTAACGGAGTTAAAGTGGCCAGAACATCGGCGGAGAATGGGCCGCAATCCCTCTGTTCTGTGACAATTCAGCCTCTGCTGCTCTGACTCTCAGAAGAGGCACAGCAGACCGCCAGAGAAAGCCGCCAGGGAACAAAAGCCTGGAAATACCGGCTCACAGCGTGCCCACCCCCATCCCCCCTCGCAGGGGACACGGAAACTCTACCCAAACAGGGTTGCCTGAGTATGGGCCTGGCAAAATACAAACTCTTAACAAGAGAGAACAAACGGATGGTTACCAGAGAGGAGGAGGTGCATAGAGGGATGAGTGAAATAGATGAAGCGGATTAAGAGGACACTTTTCTGGATGACCACTGAGTAATATATAGAATTACTGAATCACTCTCTTGTACACCTGAAACGAATGTAACACTGTATGTTAGCTCTACTGGAATTAAAATAAATTTTTTAAAAAGATTTTTCTTTCAGGAACCTCTTTGAAAAAGCTTTTCCTCTGCAATGTGCATAAGCCCTACTTGGGAGGATTCACTCTACAATAATTATTCATTCTATGCCTCGAATTCAGATTTCACTGAGTTCTTACTGTGGATCCCAGCCCACGGGAGCCATGGTCCTTTTCTGTCCAGGCTCAGCACCTATGCCTTCAAGATTGGAAGTAGAGACACATGTCACTTCACAGTCCAGAAAGCTATTATTGTTTCTGTTTCAGTGTGAGAGAGTCACAGACTTTGGGACAGGTTTCAGAGCAGGTTTATTATGGATCCTGGATCTCTACTTCAATGTTCATTACCTGGATCCATTTGGCTAATAGGTTCCCTGTGGATGGACTTGCTTCCAAGCACATACATGGAAGATGCAAAGGTGAGTGGGCTTGGTGCGGGACAGGAAGAAGACCAAAATCAGACAAGGGTCCGACCCCTCCCCTGATCCAGGAACTGCTACAGGAGAGGGTATGGCAGGTAGAATCCATGCGAAACTCCAAGGTCACCAGCTGAACACAGGAGGCATAGGTCAAGGGATCTGGAGATGCAGGGGTTGAAGGCTGCTCTGAGCTACCTCTGGGAGGAAGGGAGGGAAGGAATGGGGAGACACTGCCTGCCCCTGGCCTATGCCAGCCGCCCACCGCTCCGACACGCATCAGTCTACACAGCTGACACACAGCCTGGGCTCAGGATGGGCTGGCTCGGGTCCCTCAATCCTCAGTGGGACAGCTGGCCCCAGGGCTCAGCGACAGGCTGAGGGAGATGAGAGGGAAAGCTGCCCCACCCAGGTCATCCCCTCCTTGAGCAGACAGCCCTTCGGAACTGCTAAAAAAAAAAAAAAAAAAAAAAAAAAAAAAAACACTAACGGCGTTGAAAGACATGCCATGGATGAACTAAGGCATAGAGATATGTAAAATAACATTCACTTTTAAGTTCAGAGCTGTCATCTCAGGAAGTGGGGAGAGCTTCCCTGAAGAAGACTGAGGGGAGGGCAGGCCATGCTGAAAAGGGAGACATGGCTCTCCTGATTGGGGACCTGCAGCCCCCTTCCAGGGCAGGACATCATCCTCGCATCACACGAGATCCATGGAAGTGTTCCATCAGGGCCAGATGTTTGTCTCGAGAAGGCTACCCTGGCATCGGACTGCACAGGGCACCAGGGACGAGGGCCAGATGGAGGACGGACAATACCCCGGAGGCCATGGGGCAAGAGCAGAGGCACACGACCTTGAAGATGATGATGAAAAGCAGGAGGTGGCAGCATGGAGCCGGCCCGAAAGTGCCATGGGAGCAGTGCCCACAGCTACACTGACTGGGGGCCTTCTGTGCCAGGTGTGGCTGACTTCAGTGGGCTCCAGACTAGTCCTGACCACAAGTCTAGGAAGTGTGCACCACCCCCGGCCTCCTCTCCCCTTGCAGCTGCTAGGAATCACGGTCACAGACCCTGGTCAGCTTTCGTGGAAACCAAGCAGTGGCTCCCCCGCATGCTGCACCTCTGGTGGTGGTCCAGTGCGACCCTCGTGCCTGGCCAGACACTGATGTCTACCTGTCTCCACACAAATCCACAGACAGGAGGGTGTCCCTGAATTCCACAGCACCTGATGAAACAGATCCACGGAACCCAACACCCAGTGGGTCACTCGGGACCTCACCTATGAGGTCATGGAGCTCACCATACCCTATTTCCGTCACTTCCCACAGAAAGCCTGGTTCTGATCCCCCACAATACCATACATCCTGGTTGCTGACCTGGGGTCATGCCATGAACCCACATGGCACCTTTCTTTTAGAGAAGCCTATGCCTACACCTCCTAGAAAATATTTCTAATGAAGTACAAGCCCATCAGGACTACGGCGTGAACGGTAGCACACAGCCTGCATGGTAGTAGTCAGTAATTCTAACAAGGGGTAACCCCACCCCCCGTCTCACAAAACCTTCCTCCGTCCCCACGGAACTCATGGTCTGCCCTCAGAAAACCCTCCAGGAAACAAACCTTTCATCTGAATGCTCTCTTCACCTTCTGCTACAAATCTTGTCCAACCACAATGATATGAAACTAGAAATCCGTCTCAAGAAAAAAATGGGACAGTCAAAAACAGGTGGAGATTGGGGGGCCTGGGTGGCTCAGTCATTAAGGATCTGCCTTCAGCTCAGGTCGTGATCCCAGGAGCCTGGGATCTAGCCCCGAATCAGGCTCCTTGCTCAGTGGGAAGCCCGCTTCTCCCTCTCCCACCCCCCTGCTTGCGTTCCCTCTCTCGCTGTCTCACTCTCTGCCAGATACTTAAATAATCTTAAAAAAATATGTGGAGATTTAACAACATGCTACTGAACAACCAACAGTCAAAGAAGAAATCAAAAAAAATTTAGAAGTACCTTGACACTGATGAAAAAGACAACCTACAAAAACTTATGGGATGCAGCAAAAGTAGCTCTACGGGGGGGACGTTCATAGAAATTCAAGTCTTCATCAATCCATGAGAATGCTCTCCAATAAACAACCTGATTTCTGTGGTAAAGAAGTAGAAAAAAAAAAACAGCAAACAAAGCCCCAAATTAGTAGAAATAAGGAAATAACAAAAAGGAATGCATAAATAAATCCAACAGAGACTAAAAAGACAAAAAAAAAAAACAAACCACACAATGAAAATGAGAGCTGCCTTTCTTGGAAAGATAAACAAAACTGACAAACTTAGCTAGACTCACCAAGAAAGACAGAGGACTCGAATGCAATCAGGAAAGAAAGATAATGGATTCCTGTCTCATATCAAAATCAAAAGAACTCTTCAACCTTGGACACAACAACTTCTTGCAAGCCACGTCTCTAAAGGCAAAGGAAATAAAAGCAAAAATGAACTATTGGCACTTCATCAAGATAAAAAGTTTCTGCACGGCAAAGCAAACGATCAACAAAACAAAAAGGCAACCTACGGAATCGAAGAAGATATCTGCAAATGATATTACAGATAAAGGGCTGGTATCCAAGATCTATAAAGAACTCCTCAAACTCGACACCCAAAAAATGGGCAGAAGACACAAAGAGATACTTGTCCAGAGAAGACATACAAATGGCCAACAGACACATGAAAAAATGCTCCACATCACTTGCCATCAGGCAAATACAAATCAAAACTACAATGAGATACCACCTTACACCAGTTAGAATGGTTAAAATTAACAAGGCCGGGGGCACCTGGGTGGCACAGCGGTTAAGCGTCTGCCTTCGGCTCAGGGCGTGATCCCAGCATTATGGGATGGAGCCCCACATCAGGCTCCTCCGCTATGAGCCTGCTTCTTCCTCTCCCACTCCCCCTGCTTGTGTTCCCTCTCTCGCTGGCTGTCTCTATCTCTGTGGAATAAATAAATAAAATCTTGAGAAGAAATTAACAAGACAGGAAATAAAAAAAAGTCAGAGAGGATGTGGAGAAAGGGGAGCCCTCTACCACTACTCGTGAGAATTCAAGCTGGTACAGCCACTTTTGAAAACAATATGGAGATTCCTCAAGACGTTGAACACAGAGCTATCCTACGACCCACCAATTGCACTACTGGGTATTTACCCCATAGACACAGAGTAATGAAAAGAAGGGGCACCTGTATCCCAATGTTCATAGCAGCAATGTCCCTAATAGCCAAACTGTGGAAGGAGCCAAGATGTCCTTCAGCAGATGAATGGACAAAGAAGATGTGGTTCATCTATACAATGGAATATTACTCAGTCATCAGAAAGGATGAATACCCACCATTTGCACCAACGTGGATGGACCAGGAGGGGATTATGCTAAGTGAAATTAAGTCAAGCAGAGAAAGACAGTTATCATATGGTTTCACTCCTATGTGGAATGGAAGGAATAGCATGGAGGACATTAGGAGAAGGAAGGGAAAAGTGAAGGTGGGGAATGAGAGGGGGAGATGAACCATGAGAGACTATTGACACTGGGAAACAAACTGAAGGTTGCAGAAAGGGAGGGGTAGGGGAATGGGTTATCCTGGTGATGGGTATTAAGGAGGGCACGTGTCATAATGAGCACTAGGTGTTATATGCAAACAATGAATCCTGGAACACTACATCAAAAACAAATGAAGTACTGTAGGGTGACTAACATCATTTTAAAAAAAGAGAAAGATATGAAATCCATACAGGAAAACGGTCACTATTTGCAAATGACATGAAATCCCAAAAGATTCCACAAAAAAAAAAAAAAAAAAAAACTGTTAGAATAAACAAATTCAAGAAAGCTGCAGGATATAAAGTCAATATACAGAGACCTGTTGTCTTTATTTTTTTTCAGATTTTATTTATTTATTTGACAGGAAGAGAAAAAGCACGAGCCGGGGGAGTGTCAGAAAGACGGAGAAGCAGACCCTCGCTAAGCGGGGAGCCCAACACGGGGCTCGATCCCAGAACTCTGACCTGAGCAGAAGGCAGACGCTTCACCTATGGAGCCACCCAGATGACCCAACTTCTTGCATTTCTGTATACTGATGACACACTTTCGCAAAGAGAAATTAAAAAAGCAATGCCATTTACAATTGCATCAAAAAAAAAAAATCTAGGAATAAAAGTAACCAACAATGAGAAAGACATAGTACACTCAACACATGGCAGAAAAGAAATGAAAAACATGTGTGTCGAGGGGGGCAGAATGTATGGGTCAAAGATTTGGAAGGCAACACAAACAAATGGAAGCATACGCCATGCTCCTTAACTGGAAGAGTTAATTATGTGAACATGTCCATCGTACCCAAAGCAATCGACAGATGTGATGAAATCCCCATCTGAATTCCAGTGGCATTATTCGAGGAAATAGAAAACAGTCCTCAAACTTGTATGGAATCACAAAAGACCCCAAATACCCAAAGCAACCTGGAGAAAGAAAGGTGCAGTCAACACACTCCTGGATTTCAAGCTAGATTACAAAGCTGTTGTCATCTAAACAGGATGGTACTGGCAGAAACACAGACACCAGGTCAGTGGAACAGAACAGAAAGCTCAGAAACTTACCCACACGTAGATGACCCTAACTTACGACACAGCAGCAGAAGATATGCCATGAGGGAAGGACTGTCTCTTCAGTGAGCGGTAACAGGCAAACTGGACACTAAATGCAGAAGAATATAACTGGGTCACTTTCTTACACCACACACAAAATTTTTAATGGATGAATGATTTGAACATAAGACCCGAATCCATAAACCTCCAAGAAGACACAGGTACTAAGTCTCTCGACATTGGTTTTGGCAAAGAGTCTTCAGATCGGACACCAAATGCAAAGGCAACAAAAGCAAAAATAAACAAGTGGAACAACATCAAACTGAAATCTTCCACACGGCAAAAGAAACCATCAAAAACTTAAAAGGCCACTGACCCAATAAGAAAAAAATATCTGCGAATCATATGTGTGAGAAGAGGCTAATATCCAAAATGCACACAACACTCATACAAATCAAAACAAAAAAAAACTGTATAAAAAATGGGGTGAATATGTGAATAGATACTGTCCAAAGATGGCACACAGGTGCCAACAGACAGAAAAAGTTGTTCGACATCACTGAGCATCGTCAGGGAAACATCAGTCAAACCCACAATCGGCTATCCCCTCACAACTGTTGGAACAGCAATTGTCCCAGAGACAGACACCAGGTGGGGTCAAGGGCGTGCAGACGAGGAGACACTGTGCGCTGTTGGTGGGAATGGAAATTGGTGCAGCCACTGTGACAAACGGTATGGAGGTTCCTGAAAAAATAAATACAACTACCACATGACCCAGTAATGGCTCTACTGAGTATTGATTTGGAGAACACAAAAATACTGCCTCAAAAAGACAGATGCACTCCCACGTTCACTGCAGCATTATTCACAATAACCAGACATGGAAACACAGACCTTGGGGGCCTTATGCCAAGTAACTCAGACACAGAAAGACAAATACCAGATGCTCTCATGTACATTCCACGTGGAATAAACAAATACTGAACACATAGATACTGAGAGCAGATTGGTAGGTGCCAGATTCGGGGATGGGGTGGTAGAAACGGGTGAAGGTGGTCCAAGTCTCAATGTTTGAGTGAGAAAATCCGACAGTCATGAAATGTTCCGTCCAGCATGGAGACTAAAACTAACCCCGCAGCATGGGGTATAGGTTTCCCTGCTCTTTGAAAGTACAGGGCTTCTGAGAAACCTTGCACAGCAGAAATGGTGTAAAGAAGGGATGACCGTTCATTTACACGGAAAAATTGGACAGTGTGCTCAGACTCCAAGATTCCTTCTCTTTGGCTTTTCTTAGGCCTCAGGACACAAGTTTCTAACGGAGGCCCAGCATAAATGAAGATAAAGCACAGCAGAGGCTCACAGACACAATTCAAAGTGCTGGTGGCTGGACGCGGAGAGCGGTTCCCAGCGGAAGGAGCTGGTTGGGGTGCACGCCGCCTCTGTCGTGCTTCTCCCCAAAACAGATGCTGAACGCGATTCTCACTGTTCACCTTTTTTCATAAGAGGGAAATCCTCTTTAGGTCTCTTCCTCTCACTGAAGCTGGGTAATAACGTAGTTCTTTCAAGAAAGCCAAGTGTCTTACTGTGAACGTTTAAAAGCTGGGGGATACTTGTACTTGAGCATTGCTGAGGGAGGAGATGTGAAAGGTTCTCCCAGACACAAACCTCAGCAGATCCACCGGGAAAGGCACCTTCCTCAGCATGCGGAACACGGACTACCTCCTTACCCCAGAAACCCTCTCCTTCCCCTCGATCAGGACAACCCACAACAGCTGGGAGTTACCCCAATTCCTCCGTTCTCCTGCTCCTAATAGCTAACTCATCAGCAAATCCTGTGAGCTCCATCTTCAAAATGGACCCAGAATAGGTCTAACCACTCCATCCAAGGCCACCTGTCTGGTCCACAGTGCCTGAGTTCCTGGAAAAGCTTCGTCATTGACCTGCCTTGCCATCTTCAACCCTCTGTCATCTGTTCTCAACGCTGTAGCCACGATGGCCTAGTGAAACAGGGTCTCATGGGGTTATAGCCCTGGAATGGCTTTCTGTCGCCCTCTGTCACCTCCCTGAGGTCATGTCCTAAGCTGTCCCCTGTGGCCACAGGGCCTTCTTGCTGCTCCTGGACATATCTGGAATTCTCCTGCCCCAGAGCCTTTGCACATGCTTTCCCTTCTGTTTAGAATGCTCTTGATGTGTTCTCACTCGCCTTCTGAGAAGTCTGAATTGGAGTGACAGGGACAGAAGGTGAGGCTGTGTGTGTTGGGTGAGGCTGGAGGCCCAGAAAAAGGTTTTCTGCCAGCTCTCCACCTGTGCCTCACTTGTCCTCAGCCAGGAACTTGCACACAGCCCTCACCTGTCACAACTCTCACACAGGAGACCCACAGCCACCCCTGGAGCCCACCCTGCCCACACCCTGCTGCAGAATGCATTCAGCTCTCCTCTGGGACCCCTGTCAGCTTTACCCAGACCTGGAACTCCCCCGTCTCCTGCAAAGCTCCCGGATTCCCCCTCTTCTTGCAAAATCACACTGGCGCAAGGCTTTCATGAGAAAGCTATAATGCTAACTAATGAAAGGTTCACACCTACTTTCCCCTTCTGTTGCCTTTCTCTCCTTCTGTCCTACCTGTGCAAACTGTAACATATCGGTGGAACATGAACATGCTCTGAGATCTGAATCTTTCATTGCAGCTTTCTGAGGACTCCTTATGTGATAAGAAACTAGTGTATCTTACAACAGGGTGTTTTACAACTATCATCTATAGAACAGTACAGCCCAAATCACTACAATTTTACCTCACTCTTCATGAAGCAGAACACTTTTTCCTTTCTTCTTTTACTTAAATTCCAGTTAGTTCACATGCCATGGAATATTCGCTTCAGGGGTAGGATTTAGTGATTCCTCACCTGCATACAGTACCCAGTGCTCATCACAAGCGCCCTCCTTAATACCCCTCACCCATTTAACTCTTCCCCCCACGCCCCTGTCCTGCAGCAACACTCAGTTTGTTCTCCAAGGTTGAGTCTATTTCCTTGTTTGCCTTTCTCATCACCCCTCAACTCTGTTCATCTGTTTTCTTTCTGAAATTCCACAAGCGTGAGAGCATAGGATATTTGTCTTTCCTCACTAATTTTGCTTAGCTTAATACACTCTAGATCCATCCACATCCTTGCAAATGGTAAGATTTCATTCTTTTTGAAGCTGGGTCATATTCCCATATATATATATATATATATATATACACACACATATACATATATACATATATATACGTATCCCACATCTGCTTTATCCATTCATCAGTGCATGGACTTTGGGATTCTCTCCATAGTTTGGCTACTGTGGACATTGTTGCTATAAACATCATGGTGCATGTACCCCCTTCGAATGTGCATTTTTGTATCTTTTGGGTAAGCACCTAGGAGAGCAATTGCTGGATCATGTGGTTGTTCAATGTTTAACTTTTTGAGGAACCCCCACACTGTTTCCCAGACTGTCTGCACCACTCTGCATTCCCACCAACAGGATGGGAGGGTTCCCCTTTAAGCAGAACATTATCTGCTGGCAATTTCATAAGAGGAAACAAAACCTCTGCGAGATGCACCCAGGGTCAGGCAAGCAGTTGCAGAATTCACCCCAAGGCTCCTGACGCCAAGCCCCTTGAAGCCACCAGCATGCCACTATCCAAAAGAATTCCCAGACTCTCCTTCTGACTCCACCACCAAAGAAACTACAGACAGAATATGGCACCTCAAAATATCGAGATAATAGTAAAACTAGAAAGTCAAGCTCAACTTTTAAACAGGAACAGGCCCATTTGGATAATTTTGAATTTTCCCTCCACCCTAATTTTAACTCTTCTGGTGAATAAACTAATCAATGATGAAACATCACCTTTGTCAAATGACATCATCCAAGTCTGTATCAGATGAAAAAAAGCCACCTAACTCTAGATGCTGGCCACTCAACCATATCTTAGGCCCAATTGAATAAACACTGTTAGACGAAGGAACAAATTAGATGTTACAAACAGGCACAGAGTGAATCTCACCTTCCCTTTCTAATAAAAGAGGGTTCCTAGGAAACAGATAGTCAAAATACATTTGTAAGCAATAAATGGACAGAGAAATTGTGATCCCCTGCAAAGTTCTACCTGCAGGGAAACTAAGTAATTCTTGCACCAAACCCAGAATGCTGACAGCTACTTCAATTTTACTTTGTGGCTCAACTAGAGAAAAGAGAAAAGCCCAGGAGGTTTTGGGATAATGAGAGGTTTTACCTCCAGTCCTGACATAGATAGGACATTATGCCAAAATAGCTGTGTTTTCTCTGAACGCTGGCGTCCTGTGACAAGCTGCCTCCCTGACTCAGATGCTGACGTTCAAAACCTCGAGTCTCATGGAGCCAGAGCAGAGAAGTGCTGTCAGCTGGGGAGAAGAAGGCACCTCTGACCTAAAGCCTGCACACATGCTTCGGTTTCTGGACGAAGGGGCAACACATACTTGTTGTTTAGCACTAATTATCTTCATTCTCAATAGACCAATGACCCTGCCTTTTCTGGAAAGCAGACTTACTCTTCTAAAGAAACCCTCAATTCGTCTATTCCCAATGCAACTAGAGTGGGGTCTGGTTTACGCCCGCCTCCAGGCCCCCACCTGGAGGATTTTCCTGCATGATTCTAACAGCCAATTACCACTAACTCGGGGGCACACGGGGCATAATGCTGAAGTTGGGGGATGGCTCTGGGGCTTGCTACTGCCACACCTGTGCCTGGGGGACCAGGGCACACCCTGCTGAACTCGGGGTACTGCTCAAGATGCATCACCTGCACTGTGTCAGAGAACCGGGGGACACCCCACTGAAGGTGGGGATTCTGTGAGGTCCTTGCCCGCACTCTTCCCGGGGAACAGGGGAAACCCTGAAATTCTGCAACCCATCCCACAAAAGCTCAGGTGAGTGGGCGCCCTGGAGTTCACGGGTATGGGGAATAAGGCCAGTTGAGGACATGGGGCGGAAGAGACTTTAAAGGGAAAAAGAAAACTCACCTGAGTCCCCACAATGAACCCTCTCCACGTGCCCTTCCAGAACCCTGCCTCCCACCTGGGGCGCACCCTACCCCCCGACCCCCACCCCGGGGCATGCTGCTCACTCACCAGCCCGGACCTCCGCAGGGCAACTCTCTCTCTCCCAGTGCCCCTTCTTCTGCCCCAGGTCTGCAACCCGCTGCAACTCTGGGACCGCCCACAGAGACGTAGCTCCACCCCCAAGCGGTGATTGGTCGGGGAGGGTGGTGCCCTAGCCCCTTGGATGCCGGGCAACCCGCCCTCAAGCCCCTGGAACCCTGAAAGTGCAGGGGGTCCAAGAGGCGCCTCCTCTACTCAACACCCAGCACAGGCATGGGTGGGGTCGTGGGCCGGGCTCCCCCCACACACCTGGCCCCTTCCAGGGACCCCTCTAGCTGCAGACCACCCTCAGCGTCCTGCCCCTTCCCTTTCTGCACCAGCCCTCCCTGCTGGGGTGTGCCTGGTTCTGGGCAAGGTCAGTGGCTCTCAGACCCTCCAAGGCTTGGGCTTTAGGACATGCAATGATTTCATGCATTTTCAGTATGTACATGTCAGTATGACTTTAATCTTATGGGAGCCAAAGAGGTTCTTGATTTTTTCTTATCTTCATGTTGGCATTTTTGGTTATTGTTTTCTTCTCGAAACAGATGTACAACATGTGCTTGGGGCAGAAATAGGGCCCATGCTTTGAGGTTTTGCCCAGTCATTTTGAGCCGGGTAAAATGTTAAAGGATAGCTTCCCTGGGAGCCCAGGATCAGGGCCCACAGATGATATAAGATAAACATTACTTTTATCATTATAATTGCTCCTAAATGGAGGAATTTGAGACAAAAGCACCTTTCACAAGAGTACCAAGAAATCAAAATGATGCCCACAGAAGGCTACCTGCTCCATGGTCAGCACAGGTAACAGAAGTGTTCACAGTCTCTGGACTCCTGCCCTTCTCCTGCCCAAATCTCTGAAGCACACAGACCACTTAAAATCAGAATTGTAGAACTGCTAGACACCTTAGAGATGTCTGGCACCATTCCCTTGGACTACAGTATAAAACACAGTAGCTCATTGTCACAAACTAATTTCAACATGAAGTGCCCCCTGGATGCACTAAGTTCTTTCTCTGCAAATGTTGACTAATGTAAGTCACAGTCATACCAGTTAAACACTACGATGGCTGGGAAGTCATCGCCGGTAAGGGAATATTTTAGCCTTGTTTATAAGCATTGGCTCACTTTGTAGAAGAGGCTGAGCTGAGTGTTTTTAAATACTATTTCAGGTACAAGAGACGAGTTAAGATGGCGGAGGAGTAGGGGACCCCTTTTTCACAGGTCCCCTGAGTCGAGCTGGATAGGTACCAGACCAGCCTAAACAACCACGGAATCAGCCTGAGACGCAGGAAGATACATCTGGATCTCTACAAATGAACATCTCCAGCGCTGAGTATTGAGGTACGAAGCGGGGAGCCGTGAAACCGGGCACAGATATCGGAAGATAAACGGAAGGGGGAGGGAGCCGCCGCGTTCGGGCGCCGGGAAGCGGCAGCCACCTGCACGGGGGGAGCGGGCGCACTCACAGAGGGCACCCGCGAGAGAGCGGACTGAGACCGGTGAGCCGGGAGCGCGCGCCACCAGGCATCTCGCGGAACCCGGGAATCCCGTGTGCTCACGGGATCCAGACTGAGACCGGGAGCTCCCGGAGCGCATGCGGGGCAGCTGGCAGCTGGCAGGCCACCTGCACGGGGGAGCGGGCGGACTCACGGTCGGCACCCGCGAAACAGCAGACTGAGACCCTGAACCGGGTGCGCGCGCCACCAGGCTTCTCACGGAATTCCTGAATCCCGGTGTGCTCACGGGATCCAGACTGAGACCAGGAGCTTCTGGAGCGCGCGCAGGGCGGCTGGCGGTTGGCGGGCCACCTGCACGGGGGAGCGGGCGGACTCGCGGTCGGCACCCACGAAACAGCAGACCGAGACCCTGAACCGGGTGCGCGCGCCACCAGGCTTCTCACGGAACTCCGGGATCCTGGTGTGCTCACGGGATCCAGACTGAGACCGGGAGATCCGGGAGCGCGCGGGGGCGGCTGGCGGCTGGCGGCTGGCGGCATTAGAAACACAAAGGACAGAGACGCGCCTGCCCTGGAAGGGAGGGCAGGGACGCCGGGTGTGGGGCGCACATCCCGGGACGCTACAGGGTTGAGCAGCACCAACAGTAACGGAGTTAAAGTGGCCAGAACATCGGTGGAGAATGGGCCGCAATCCCTCTGTTCTGTGACAATTCAGCCTCTGCTGCTCTGACTCTCAGAAGAGGCACAGCAGACCGCCAGAGAAAGCCGCCAGGGAACAAAAGCCTGGAAATACCGGCTCACAGCGTGCCCACCCCCATCCCCCCTCGCAGGGGACACGGAAACTCTACCCAAACAGGGTTGCCTGAGTATGGGCCTGGCAAAATACAAACTCTTAACAAGAGAGAACAAACGGATGGTTACCAGAGAGGAGGAGGTGCATAGAGGGATGAGTGAAATAGATGAAGCGGATTAAGAGGACACTTTTCTGGATGACCACTGAGTAATATATAGAATTACTGAATCACTCTCTTGTACACCTGAAACGAATGTAACACTGTATGTTAGCTCTACTGGAATTAAAATATATTTTTTAAAAAGATTTTTCTTTCAGGAACCTCTTTGAAAAAGCTTTTCCTCTGCAATGTGCATAAGCCCTACTTGGGAGGATTCACTCTACAATAATTATTCATTCTATGCCTCGAATTCAGATTTCACTGAGTTCTTACTGTGGATCCCAGCCCACGGGAGCCATGGTCCTTTTCTGTCCAGGCTCAGCACCTATGCCTTCAAGATTGGAAGTAGAGACACATGTCACTTCACAGTCCAGAAAGCTATTATTGTTTCTGTTTCAGTGTGAGAGAGTCACAGACTTTGGGACAGGTTTCAGAGCAGGTTTATTATGGATCCTGGATCTCTACTTCAATGTTCATTACCTGGATCCATTTGGCTAATAGGTTCCCTGTGGATGGACTTGCTTCCAAGCACATACATGGAAGATGCAAAGGTGAGTGGGCTTGGTGCGGGACAGGAAGAAGACCAAAATCAGACAAGGGTCCGACCCCTCCCCTGATCCAGGAACTGCTACAGGAGAGGGTATGGGAGGTAGAATCCATGCGAAACTCCAAGGTCACCAGCTGAACACAGGAGGCATAGGTCAAGGGATCTGGAGATGCAGGGGTTGAAGGCTGCTCTGAGCTACCTCTGGGAGGAAGGGAGGGAAGGAATGGGGAGACACTGCCTGCCCCTGGCCTATGCCAGCCGCCCACCGCTCCGACACGCATCAGTCTACACAGCTGACACACAGCCTGGGCTCAGGATGGGCTGGCTCGGGTCCCTCAATCCTCAGTGGGACAGCTGGCCCCAGGGCTCAGCGACAGGCTGAGGGAGATGAGAGGGAAAGCTGCCCCACCCAGGTCATCCCCTCCTTGAGCAGACAGCCCTTCGGAACTGCTAAAAAAAAAAAAAAAAAAAAAAAAAAAAACCACTAACGGCGTTGAAAGACATGCCATGGATGAACTAAGGCATAGAGATATGTAAAATAACATTCACTTTTAAGTTCAGAGCTGTCATCTCAGGAAGTGGGGAGAGCTTCCCTGAAGAAGACTGAGGGGAGGGCAGGCCATGCTGAAAAGGGAGACATGGCTCTCCTGATTGGGGACCTGCAGCCCCCTTCCAGGGCAGGACATCATCCTCGCATCACACGAGATCCATGGAAGTGTTCCATCAGGGCCAGATGTTTGTCTCGAGAAGGCTACCCTGGCATCGGACTGCACAGGGCACCAGGGACGAGGGCCAGATGGAGGACGGACAATACCCCGGAGGCCATGGGGCAAGAGCAGAGGCACACGACCTTGAAGATGATGATGAAAAGCAGGAGGTGGCAGCATGGAGCCGGCCCGAAAGTGCCATGGGAGCAGTGCCCACAGCTACACTGACTGGGGGCCTTCTGTGCCAGGTGTGGCTGACTTCAGTGGGCTCCAGACTAGTCCTGACCACAAGTCTAGGAAGTGTGCACCACCCCCGGCCTCCTCTCCCCTTGCAGCTGCTAGGAATCACGGTCACAGACCCTGGTCAGCTTTCGTGGAAACCAAGCAGTGGCTCCCCCGCATGCTGCACCTCTGGTGGTGGTCCAGTGCGACCCTCGTGCCTGGCCAGACACTGATGTCTACCTGTCTCCACACAAATCCACAGACAGGAGGGTGTCCCTGAATTCCACAGCACCTGATGAAACAGATCCACGGAACCCAACACCCAGTGGGTCACTCGGGACCTCACCTATGAGGTCATGGAGCTCACCATACCCTATTTCCGTCACTTCCCACAGAAAGCCTGGTTCTGATCCCCCACAATACCATACATCCTGGTTGCTGACCTGGGGTCATGCCATGAACCCACATGGCACCTTTCTTTTAGAGAAGCCTATGCCTACACCTCCTAGAAAATATTTCTAATGAAGTACAAGCCCATCAGGACTACGGCGTGAACGGTAGCACACAGCCTGCATGGTAGTAGTCAGTAATTCTAACAAGGGGTAACCCCACCCCCCGTCTCACAAAACCTTCCTCCGTCCCCACGGAACTCATGGTCTGCCCTCAGAAAACCCTCCAGGAAACAAACCTTTCATCTGAATGCTCTCTTCACCTTCTGCTACAAATCTTGTCCAACCACAATGATATGAAACTAGAAATCCGTCTCAAGAAAAAAATGGGACAGTCAAAAACAGGTGGAGATTGGGGGGCCTGGGTGGCTCAGTCATTAAGGATCTGCCTTCAGCTCAGGTCGTGATCCCAGGAGCCTGGGATCTAGCCCCGAATCAGGCTCCTTGCTCAGTGGGAAGCCCGCTTCTCCCTCTCCCACCCCCCTGCTTGCGTTCCCTCTCTCGCTGTCTCACTCTCTGCCAGATACTTAAATAATCTTAAAAAAATATGTGGAGATTTAACAACATGCTACTGAACAACCAACAGTCAAAGAAGAAATCAAAAAAAATTTAGAAGTACCTTGACACTGATGAAAAAGACAACCTACAAAAACTTATGGGATGCAGCAAAAGTAGCTCTACGGGGGGGACGTTCATAGAAATTCAAGTCTTCATCAATCCATGAGAATGCTCTCCAATAAACAACCTGATTTCTGTGGTAAAGAAGTAGAAAAAAAAAAACAGCAAACAAAGCCCCAAATTAGTAGAAATAAGGAAATAACAAAAAGGAATGCATAAATAAATCCAACAGAGACTAAAAAGACAAAAAAAAAAAAAAAAACAAACCACACAATGAAAATGAGAGCTGCCTTTCTTGGAAAGATAAACAAAACTGACAAACTTAGCTAGACTCACCAAGAAAGACAGAGGACTCGAATGCAATCAGGAAAGAAAGATAATGGATTCCTGTCTCATATCAAAATCAAAAGAACTCTTCAACCTTGGACACAACAACTTCTTGCAAGCCACGTCTCTAAAGGCAAAGGAAATAAAAGCAAAAATGAACTATTGGCACTTCATCAAGATAAAAAGTTTCTGCACGGCAAAGCAAACGATCAACAAAACAAAAAGGCAACCTACGGAATCGAAGAAGATATCTGCAAATGATATTACAGATAAAGGGCTGGTATCCAAGATCTATAAAGAACTCCTCAAACTCGACACCCAAAAAATGGGCAGAAGACACAAAGAGATACTTGTCCAGAGAAGACATACAAATGGCCAACAGACACATGAAAAAATGCTCCACATCACTTGCCATCAGGCAAATACAAATCAAAACTACAATGAGATACCACCTTACACCAGTTAGAATGGTTAAAATTAACAAGGCCGGGGGCACCTGGGTGGCACAGCGGTTAAGCGTCTGCCTTCGGCTCAGGGCGTGATCCCAGCATTATGGGATGGAGCCCCACATCAGGCTCCTCCGCTATGAGCCTGCTTCTTCCTCTCCCACTCCCCCTGCTTGTGTTCCCTCTCTCGCTGGCTGTCTCTATCTCTGTGGAATAAATAAATAAAATCTTGAGAAGAAATTAACAAGACAGGAAATAAAAAAAAGTCAGAGAGGATGTGGAGAAAGGGGAGCCCTCTACCACTACTCGTGAGAATTCAAGCTGGTACAGCCACTTTTGAAAACAATATGGAGATTCCTCAAGACGTTGAACACAGAGCTATCCTACGACCCACCAATTGCACTACTGGGTATTTACCCCATAGACACAGAGTAATGAAAAGAAGGGGCACCTGTATCCCAATGTTCATAGCAGCAATGTCCCTAATAGCCAAACTGTGGAAGGAGCCAAGATGTCCTTCAGCAGATGAATGGACAAAGAAGATGTGGTTCATCTATACAATGGAATATTACTCAGTCATCAGAAAGGATGAATACCCACCATTTGCACCAACGTGGATGGACCAGGAGGGGATTATGCTAAGTGAAATTAAGTCAAGCAGAGAAAGACAGTTATCATATGGTTTCACTCCTATGTGGAATGGAAGGAATAGCATGGAGGACATTAGGAGAAGGAAGGGAAAAGTGAAGGTGGGGAATGAGAGGGGGAGATGAACCATGAGAGACTATTGACACTGGGAAACAAACTGAAGGTTGCAGAAAGGGAGGGGTAGGGGAATGGGTTATCCTGGTGATGGGTATTAAGGAGGGCACGTGTCATAATGAGCACTAGGTGTTATATGCAAACAATGAATCCTGGAACACTACATCAAAAACAAATGAAGTACTGTAGGGTGACTAACATCATTTTAAAAAAAGAGAAAGATATGAAATCCATACAGGAAAACGGTCACTATTTGCAAATGACATGAAATCCCAAAAGATTCCACAAAAAAAAAAAAAAAAAAAAACTGTTAGAATAAACAAATTCAAGAAAGCTGCAGGATATAAAGTCAATATACAGAGACCTGTTGTCTTTATTTTTTTTCAGATTTTATTTATTTATTTGACAGGAAGAGAAAAAGCACGAGCCGGGGGAGTGTCAGAAAGACGGAGAAGCAGACCCTCGCTAAGCGGGGAGCCCAACACGGGGCTCGATCCCAGAACTCTGACCTGAGCAGAAGGCAGACGCTTCACCTATGGAGCCACCCAGATGACCCAACTTCTTGCATTTCTGTATACTGATGACACACTTTCGCAAAGAGAAATTAAAAAAGCAATGCCATTTACAATTGCATCAAAAAAAAAAAATCTAGGAATAAAAGTAACCAACAATGAGAAAGACATAGTACACTCAACACATGGCAGAAAAGAAATGAAAAACATGTGTGTCGAGGGGGGCAGAATGTATGGGTCAAAGATTTGGAAGGCAACACAAACAAATGGAAGCATACGCCATGCTCCTTAACTGGAAGAGTTAATTATGTGAACATGTCCATCGTACCCAAAGCAATCGACAGATGTGATGAAATCCCCATCTGAATTCCAGTGGCATTATTCGAGGAAATAGAAAACAGTCCTCAAACTTGTATGGAATCACAAAAGACCCCAAATACCCAAAGCAACCTGGAGAAAGAAAGGTGCAGTCAACACACTCCTGGATTTCAAGCTAGATTACAAAGCTGTTGTCATCTAAACAGGATGGTACTGGCAGAAACACAGACACCAGGTCAGTGGAACAGAACAGAAAGCTCAGAAACTTACCCACACGTAGATGACCCTAACTTACGACACAGCAGCAGAAGATATGCCATGAGGGAAGGACTGTCTCTTCAGTGAGCGGTAACAGGCAAACTGGACACTAAATGCAGAAGAATATAACTGGGTCACTTTCTTACACCACACACAAAATTTTTAATGGATGAATGATTTGAACATAAGACCCGAATCCATAAACCTCCAAGAAGACACAGGTACTAAGTCTCTCGACATTGGTTTTGGCAAAGAGTCTTCAGATCGGACACCAAATGCAAAGGCAACAAAAGCAAAAATAAACAAGTGGAACAACATCAAACTGAAATCTTCCACACGGCAAAAGAAACCATCAAAAACTTAAAAGGCCACTGACCCAATAAGAAAAAAATATCTGCGAATCATATGTGTGAGAAGAGGCTAATATCCAAAATGCACACAACACTCATACAAATCAAAACAAAAAAAAACTGTATAAAAAATGGGGTGAATATGTGAATAGATACTGTCCAAAGATGGCACACAGGTGCCAACAGACAGAAAAAGTTGTTCGACATCACTGAGCATCGTCAGGGAAACATCAGTCAAACCCACAATCGGCTATCCCCTCACAACTGTTGGAACAGCAATTGTCCCAGAGACAGACACCAGGTGGGGTCAAGGGCGTGCAGACGAGGAGACACTGTGCGCTGTTGGTGGGAATGGAAATTGGTGCAGCCACTGTGACAAACGGTATGGAGGTTCCTGAAAAAATAAATACAACTACCACATGACCCAGTAATGGCTCTACTGAGTATTGATTTGGAGAACACAAAAATACTGCCTCAAAAAGACAGATGCACTCCCACGTTCACTGCAGCATTATTCACAATAACCAGACATGGAAACACAGACCTTGGGGGCCTTATGCCAAGTAACTCAGACACAGAAAGACAAATACCAGATGCTCTCATGTACATTCCACGTGGAATAAACAAATACTGAACACATAGATACTGAGAGCAGATTGGTAGGTGCCAGATTCGGGGATGGGGTGGTAGAAACGGGTGAAGGTGGTCCAAGTCTCAATGTTTGAGTGAGAAAATCCGACAGTCATGAAATGTTCCGTCCAGCATGGAGACTAAAACTAACCCCGCAGCATGGGGTATAGGTTTCCCTGCTCTTTGAAAGTACAGGGCTTCTGAGAAACCTTGCACAGCAGAAATGGTGTAAAGAAGGGATGACCGTTCATTTACACGGAAAAATTGGACAGTGTGCTCAGACTCCAAGATTCCTTCTCTTTGGCTTTTCTTAGGCCTCAGGACACAAGTTTCTAACGGAGGCCCAGCATAAATGAAGATAAAGCACAGCAGAGGCTCACAGACACAATTCAAAGTGCTGGTGGCTGGACGCGGAGAGCGGTTCCCAGCGGAAGGAGCTGGTTGGGGTGCACGCCGCCTCTGTCGTGCTTCTCCCCAAAACAGATGCTGAACGCGATTCTCACTGTTCACCTTTTTTCATAAGAGGGAAATCCTCTTTAGGTCTCTTCCTCTCACTGAAGCTGGGTAATAACGTAGTTCTTTCAAGAAAGCCAAGTGTCTTACTGTGAACGTTTAAAAGCTGGGGGATACTTGTACTTGAGCATTGCTGAGGGAGGAGATGTGAAAGGTTCTCCCAGACACAAACCTCAGCAGATCCACCGGGAAAGGCACCTTCCTCAGCATGCGGAACACGGACTACCTCCTTACCCCAGAAACCCTCTCCTTCCCCTCGATCAGGACAACCCACAACAGCTGGGAGTTACCCCAATTCCTCCGTTCTCCTGCTCCTAATAGCTAACTCATCAGCAAATCCTGTGAGCTCCATCTTCAAAATGGACCCAGAATAGGTCTAACCACTCCATCCAAGGCCACCTGTCTGGTCCACAGTGCCTGAGTTCCTGGAAAAGCTTCGTCATTGACCTGCCTTGCCATCTTCAACCCTCTGTCATCTGTTCTCAACGCTGTAGCCACGATGGCCTAGTGAAACAGGGTCTCATGGGGTTATAGCCCTGGAATGGCTTTCTGTCGCCCTCTGTCACCTCCCTGAGGTCATGTCCTAAGCTGTCCCCTGTGGCCACAGGGCCTTCTTGCTGCTCCTGGACATATCTGGAATTCTCCTGCCCCAGAGCCTTTGCACATGCTTTCCCTTCTGTTTAGAATGCTCTTGATGTGTTCTCACTCGCCTTCTGAGAAGTCTGAATTGGAGTGACAGGGACAGAAGGTGAGGCTGTGTGTGTTGGGTGAGGCTGGAGGCCCAGAAAAAGGTTTTCTGCCAGCTCTCCACCTGTGCCTCACTTGTCCTCAGCCAGGAACTTGCACACAGCCCTCACCTGTCACAACTCTCACACAGGAGACCCACAGCCACCCCTGGAGCCCACCCTGCCCACACCCTGCTGCAGAATGCATTCAGCTCTCCTCTGGGACCCCTGTCAGCTTTACCCAGACCTGGAACTCCCCCGTCTCCTGCAAAGCTCCCGGATTCCCCCTCTTCTTGCAAAATCACACTGGCGCAAGGCTTTCATGAGAAAGCTATAATGCTAACTAATGAAAGGTTCACACCTACTTTCCCCTTCTGTTGCCTTTCTCTCCTTCTGTCCTACCTGTGCAAACTGTAACATATCGGTGGAACATGAACATGCTCTGAGATCTGAATCTTTCATTGCAGCTTTCTGAGGACTCCTTATGTGATAAGAAACTAGTGTATCTTACAACAGGGTGTTTTACAACTATCATCTATAGAACAGTACAGCCCAAATCACTACAATTTTACCTCACTCTTCATGAAGCAGAACACTTTTTCCTTTCTTCTTTTACTTAAATTCCAGTTAGTTCACATGCCATGGAATATTCGCTTCAGGGGTAGGATTTAGTGATTCCTCACCTGCATACAGTACCCAGTGCTCATCACAAGCGCCCTCCTTAATACCCCTCACCCATTTAACTCTTCCCCCCACGCCCCTGTCCTGCAGCAACACTCAGTTTGTTCTCCAAGGTTGAGTCTATTTCCTTGTTTGCCTTTCTCATCACCCCTCAACTCTGTTCATCTGTTTTCTTTCTGAAATTCCACAAGCGTGAGAGCATAGGATATTTGTCTTTCCTCACTAATTTTGCTTAGCTTAATACACTCTAGATCCATCCACATCCTTGCAAATGGTAAGATTTCATTCTTTTTGAAGCTGGGTCATATTCCCATATATATATATATATATATACACACACATATACATATATACATATATATACGTATCCCACATCTGCTTTATCCATTCATCAGTGCATGGACTTTGGGATTCTCTCCATAGTTTGGCTACTGTGGACATTGTTGCTATAAACATCATGGTGCATGTACCCCCTTCGAATGTGCATTTTTGTATCTTTTGGGTAAGCACCTAGGAGAGCAATTGCTGGATCATGTGGTTGCTCAATGTTTAACTTTTTGAGGAACCCCCACACTGTTTCCCAGACTGTCTGCACCACTCTGCATTCCCACCAACAGGATGGGAGGGTTCCCCTTTAAGCAGAACATTATCTGCTGGCAATTTCATAAGAGGAAACAAAACCTCTGCGAGATGCACCCAGGGTCAGGCAAGCAGTTGCAGAATTCACCCCAAGGCTCCTGACGCCAAGCCCCTTGAAGCCACCAGCATGCCACTATCCAAAAGAATTCCCAGACTCTCCTTCTGACTCCACCACCAAAGAAACTACAGACAGAATATGGCACCTCAAAATATCGAGATAATAGTAAAACTAGAAAGTCAAGCTCAACTTTTAAACAGGAACAGGCCCATTTGGATAATTTTGAATTTTCCCTCCACCCTAATTTTAACTCTTCTGGTGAATAAACTAATCAATGATGAAACATCACCTTTGTCAAATGACATCATCCAAGTCTGTATCAGATGAAAAAAAGCCACCTAACTCTAGATGCTGGCCACTCAACCATATCTTAGGCCCAATTGAATAAACACTGTTAGACGAAGGAACAAATTAGATGTTACAAACAGGCACAGAGTGAATCTCACCTTCCCTTTCTAATAAAAGAGGGTTCCTAGGAAACAGATAGTCAAAATACATTTGTAAGCAATAAATGGACAGAGAAATTGTGATCCCCTGCAAAGTTCTACCTGCAGGGAAACTAAGTAATTCTTGCACCAAACCCAGAATGCTGACAGCTACTTCAATTTTACTTTGTGGCTCAACTAGAGAAAAGAGAAAAGCCCAGGAGGTTTTGGGATAATGAGAGGTTTTACCTCCAGTCCTGACATAGATAGGACATTATGCCAAAATAGCTGTGTTTTCTCTGAACACTGGCGTCCTGTGACAAGCTGCCTCCCTGACTCAGATGCTGACGTTCAAAACCTCGAGTCTCATGGAGCCAGAGCAGAGAAGTGCTGTCAGCTGGGGAGAAGAAGGCACCTCTGACCTAAAGCCTGCACACATGCTTCGGTTTCTGGACGAAGGGGCAACACATACTTGTTGTTTAGCACTAATTATCTTCATTCTCAATAGACCAATGACCCTGCCTTTTCTGGAAAGCAGACTTACTCTTCTAAAGAAACCCTCAATTCGTCTATTCCCAATGCAACTAGAGTGGGGTCTGGTTTACGCCCGCCTCCAGGCCCCCACCTGGAGGATTTTCCTGCATGATTCTAACAGCCAATTACCACTAACTCGGGGGCACACGGGGCATAATGCTGAAGTTGGGGGATGGCTCTGGGGCTTGCTACTGCCACACCTGTGCCTGGGGGACCAGGGCACACCCTGCTGAACTCGGGGTACTGCTCAAGATGCATCACCTGCACTGTGTCAGAGAACCGGGGGACACCCCACTGAAGGTGGGGATTCTGTGAGGTCCTTGCCCGCACTCTTCCCGGGGAACAGGGGAAACCCTGAAATTCTGCAACCCATCCCACAAAAGCTCAGGTGAGTGGGCGCCCTGGAGTTCACGGGTATGGGGAATAAGGCCAGTTGAGGACATGGGGCGGAAGAGACTTTAAAGGGAAAAAGAAAACTCACCTGAGTCCCCACAATGAACCCTCTCCACGTGCCCTTCCAGAACCCTGCCTCCCACCTGGGGCGCACCCTACCCCCCGACCCCCACCCCGGGGCATGCTGCTCACTCACCAGCCCGGACCTCCGCAGGGCAACTCTCTCTCTCCCAGTGCCCCTTCTTCTGCCCCAGGTCTGCAACCCGCTGCAACTCTGGGACCGCCCACAGAGACGTAGCTCCACCCCCAAGCGGTGATTGGTCGGGGAGGGTGGTGCCCTAGCCCCTTGGATGCCGGGCAACCCGCCCTCAAGCCCCTGGAACCCTGAAAGTGCAGGGGGTCCAAGAGGCGCCTCCTCTACTCAACACCCAGCACAGGCATGGGTGGGGTCGTGGGCCGGGCTCCCCCCACACACCTGGCCCCTTCCAGGGACCCCTCTAGCTGCAGACCACCCTCAGCGTCCTGCCCCTTCCCTTTCTGCACCAGCCCTCCCTGCTGGGGTGTGCCTGGTTCTGGGCAAGGTCAGTGGCTCTCAGACCCTCCAAGGCTTGGGCTTTAGGACATGCAATGATTTCATGCATTTTCAGTATGTACATGTCAGTATGACTTTAATCTTATGGGAGCCAAAGAGGTTCTTGATTTTTTCTTATCTTCATGTTGGCATTTTTGGTTATTGTTTTCTTCTCGAAACAGATGTACAGCATGTGCTTGGGGCAGAAATAGGGCCCATGCTTTGAGGTTTTGCCCAGTCATTTTGAGCCGGGTAAAATGTTAAAGGATAGCTTCCCTGGGAGCCCAGGATCAGGGCCCACAGATGATATAAGATAAACATTACTTTTATCATTATAATTGCTCCTAAATGGAGGAATTTGAGACAAAAGCACCTTTCACAAGAGTACCAAGAAATCAAAATGATGCCCACAGAAGGCTACCTGCTCCATGGTCAGCACAGGTAACAGAAGTGTTCACAGTCTCTGGACTCCTGCCCTTCTCCTGCCCAAATCTCTGAAGCACACAGACCACTTAAAATCAGAATTGTAGAACTGCTAGACACCTTAGAGATGTCTGGCACCATTCCCTTGGACTACAGTATAAAACACAGTAGCTCATTGTCACAAACTAATTTCAACATGAAGTGCCCCCTGGATGCACTAAGTTCTTTCTCTGCAAATGTTGACTAATGTAAGTCACAGTCATACCAGTTAAACACTACGATGGCTGGGAAGTCATCGCCGGTAAGGGAATATTTTAGCCTTGTTTATAAGCATTGGCTCACTTTGTAGAAGAGGCTGAGCTGAGTGTTTTTAAATACTATTTCAGGTACAAGAGACGAGTTAAGATGGCGGAGGAGTAGGGGACCCCTTTTTCACAGGTCCCCTGAGTCGAGCTGGATAGGTACCAGACCAGCCTAAACAACCACGGAATCAGCCTGAGACGCAGGAAGATACATCTGGATCTCTACAAATGAACATCTCCAGCGCTGAGTATTGAGGTACGAAGCGGGGAGCCGTGAAACCGGGCACAGATATCGGAAGATAAACGGAAGGGGGAGGGAGCCGCCGCGTTCGGGCGCCGGGAAGCGGCAGCCACCTGCACGGGGGGAGCGGGCGCACTCACAGAGGGCACCCGCGAGAGAGCGGACTGAGACCGGTGAGCCGGGAGCGCGCGCCACCAGGCATCTCGCGGAACCCGGGAATCCCGTGTGCTCACGGGATCCAGACTGAGACCGGGAGCTCCCGGAGCGCATGCGGGGCAGCTGGCAGCTGGCAGGCCACCTGCACGGGGGAGCGGGCGGACTCACGGTCGGCACCCGCGAAACAGCAGACTGAGACCCTGAACCGGGTGCGCGCGCCACCAGGCTTCTCACGGAATTCCTGAATCCCGGTGTGCTCACGGGATCCAGACTGAGACCAGGAGCTTCTGGAGCGCGCGCAGGGCGGCTGGCGGTTGGCGGGCCACCTGCACGGGGGAGCGGGCGGACTCGCGGTCGGCACCCACGAAACAGCAGACCGAGACCCTGAACCGGGTGCGCGCGCCACCAGGCTTCTCACGGAACTCCGGGATCCTGGTGTGCTCACGGGATCCAGACTGAGACCGGGAGATCCGGGAGCGCGCGGGGGCGGCTGGCGGCTGGCGGCTGGCGGCATTAGAAACACAAAGGACAGAGACGCGCCTGCCCTGGAAGGGAGGGCAGGGACGCCGGGTGTGGGGCGCACATCCCGGGACGCTACAGGGTTGAGCAGCACCAACAGTAACGGAGTTAAAGTGGCCAGAACATCGGCGGAGAATGGGCCGCAATCCCTCTGTTCTGTGACAATTCAGCCTCTGCTGCTCTGACTCTCAGAAGAGGCACAGCAGACCGCCAGAGAAAGCCGCCAGGGAACAAAAGCCTGGAAATACCGGCTCACAGCGTGCCCACCCCCATCCCCCCTCGCAGGGGACACGGAAACTCTACCCAAACAGGGTTGCCTGAGTATGGGCCTGGCAAAATACAAACTCTTAACAAGAGAGAACAAACGGATGGTTACCAGAGAGGAGGAGGTGCATAGAGGGATGAGTGAAATAGATGAAGCGGATTAAGAGGACACTTTTCTGGATGACCACTGAGTAATATATAGAATTACTGAATCACTCTCTTGTACACCTGAAACGAATGTAACACTGTATGTTAGCTCTACTGGAATTAAAATAAATTTTTTAAAAAGATTTTTCTTTCAGGAACCTCTTTGAAAAAGCTTTTCCTCTGCAATGTGCATAAGCCCTACTTGGGAGGATTCACTCTACAATAATTATTCATTCTATGCCTCGAATTCAGATTTCACTGAGTTCTTACTGTGGATCCCAGCCCACGGGAGCCATGGTCCTTTTCTGTCCAGGCTCAGCACCTATGCCTTCAAGATTGGAAGTAGAGACACATGTCACTTCACAGTCCAGAAAGCTATTATTGTTTCTGTTTCAGTGTGAGAGAGTCACAGACTTTGGGACAGGTTTCAGAGCAGGTTTATTATGGATCCTGGATCTCTACTTCAATGTTCATTACCTGGATCCATTTGGCTAATAGGTTCCCTGTGGATGGACTTGCTTCCAAGCACATACATGGAAGATGCAAAGGTGAGTGGGCTTGGTGCGGGACAGGAAGAAGACCAAAATCAGACAAGGGTCCGACCCCTCCCCTGATCCAGGAACTGCTACAGGAGAGGGTATGGCAGGTAGAATCCATGCGAAACTCCAAGGTCACCAGCTGAACACAGGAGGCATAGGTCAAGGGATCTGGAGATGCAGGGGTTGAAGGCTGCTCTGAGCTACCTCTGGGAGGAAGGGAGGGAAGGAATGGGGAGACACTGCCTGCCCCTGGCCTATGCCAGCCGCCCACCGCTCCGACACGCATCAGTCTACACAGCTGACACACAGCCTGGGCTCAGGATGGGCTGGCTCGGGTCCCTCAATCCTCAGTGGGACAGCTGGCCCCAGGGCTCAGCGACAGGCTGAGGGAGATGAGAGGGAAACCTGCCCCACCCAGGTCATCCCCTCCTTGAGCAGACAGCCCTTCGGAACTGCTAAAAAAAAAAAAAAAAAAAAAAAAAACCACTAACGGCGTTGAAAGACATGCCATGGATGAACTAAGGCATAGAGATATGTAAAATAACATTCACTTTTAAGTTCAGAGCTGTCATCTCAGGAAGTGGGGAGAGCTTCCCTGAAGAAGACTGAGGGGAGGGCAGGCCATGCTGAAAAGGGAGACATGGCTCTCCTGATTGGGGACCTGCAGCCCCCTTCCAGGGCAGGACATCATCCTCGCATCACACGAGATCCATGGAAGTGTTCCATCAGGGCCAGATGTTTGTCTCGAGAAGGCTACCCTGGCATCGGACTGCACAGGGCACCAGGGACGAGGGCCAGATGGAGGACGGACAATACCCCGGAGGCCATGGGGCAAGAGCAGAGGCACACGACCTTGAAGATGATGATGAAAAGCAGGAGGTGGCAGCATGGAGCCGGCCCGAAAGTGCCATGGGAGCAGTGCCCACAGCTACACTGACTGGGGGCCTTCTGTGCCAGGTGTGGCTGACTTCAGTGGGCTCCAGACTAGTCCTGACCACAAGTCTAGGAAGTGTGCACCACCCCCGGCCTCCTCTCCCCTTGCAGCTGCTAGGAATCACGGTCACAGACCCTGGTCAGCTTTCGTGGAAACCAAGCAGTGGCTCCCCCGCATGCTGCACCTCTGGTGGTGGTCCAGTGCGACCCTCGTGCCTGGCCAGACACTGATGTCTACCTGTCTCCACACAAATCCACAGACAGGAGGGTGTCCCTGAATTCCACAGCACCTGATGAAACAGATCCACGGAACCCAACACCCAGTGGGTCACTCGGGACCTCACCTATGAGGTCATGGAGCTCACCATACCCTATTTCCGTCACTTCCCACAGAAAGCCTGGTTCTGATCCCCCACAATACCATACATCCTGGTTGCTGACCTGGGGTCATGCCATGAACCCACATGGCACCTTTCTTTTAGAGAAGCCTATGCCTACACCTCCTAGAAAATATTTCTAATGAAGTACAAGCCCATCAGGACTACGGCGTGAACGGTAGCACACAGCCTGCATGGTAGTAGTCAGTAATTCTAACAAGGGTTAACCCCACCCCCCGTCTCACAAAACCTTCCTCCGTCCCCACGGAACTCATGGTCTGCCCTCAGAAAACCCTCCAGGAAACAAACCTTTCATCTGAATGCTCTCTTCACCTTCTGCTACAAATCTTGTCCAACCACAATGATATGAAACTAGAAATCCGTCTCAAGAAAAAAATGGGACAGTCAAAAACAGGTGGAGATTGGGGGGCCTGGGTGGCTCAGTCATTAAGGATCTGCCTTCAGCTCAGGTCGTGATCCCAGGAGCCTGGGATCTAGCCCCGAATCAGGCTCCTTGCTCAGTGGGAAGCCCGCTTCTCCCTCTCCCACCCCCCTGCTTGCGTTCCCTCTCTCGCTGTCTCACTCTCTGCCAGATACTTAAATAATCTTAAAAAAATATGTGGAGATTTAACAACATGCTACTGAACAACCAACAGTCAAAGAAGAAATCAAAAAAAATTTAGAAGTACCTTGACACTGATGAAAAAGACAACCTACAAAAACTTATGGGATGCAGCAAAAGTAGCTCTACGGGGGGGACGTTCATAGAAATTCAAGTCTTCATCAATCCATGAGAATGCTCTCCAATAAACAACCTGATTTCTGTGGTAAAGAAGTAGAAAAAAAAAAACAGCAAACAAAGCCCCAAATTAGTAGAAATAAGGAAATAACAAAAAGGAATGCATAAATAAATCCAACAGAGACTAAAAAGACAAAAAAAAAAAAAAAAAAAACCACACAATGAAAATGAGAGCTGCCTTTTTTGGAAAGATAAACAAAACTGACAAACTTAGCTAGACTCACCAAGAAAGACAGAGGACTCGAATGCAATCAGGAAAGAAAGATAATGGATTCCTGTCTCATATCAAAATCAAAAGAACTCTTCAACCTTGGACACAACAACTTCTTGCAAGCCACGTCTCTAAAGGCAAAGGAAATAAAAGCAAAAATGAACTATTGGCACTTCATCAAGATAAAAAGTTTCTGCACGGCAAAGCAAACGATCAACAAAACAAAAAGGCAACCTACGGAATCGAAGAAGATATCTGCAAATGATATTACAGATAAAGGGCTGGTATCCAAGATCTATAAAGAACTCCTCAAACTCGACACCCAAAAAATGGGCAGAAGACACAAAGAGATACTTGTCCAGAGAAGACATACAAATGGCCAACAGACACATGAAAAAATGCTCCACATCACTTGCCATCAGGCAAATACAAATCAAAACTACAATGAGATACCACCTTACACCAGTTAGAATGGTTAAAATTAACAAGGCCGGGGGCACCTGGGTGGCACAGCGGTTAAGCGTCTGCCTTCGGCTCAGGGCGTGATCCCAGCATTATGGGATGGAGCCCCACATCAGGCTCCTCCGCTATGAGCCTGCTTCTTCCTCTCCCACTCCCCCTGCTTGTGTTCCCTCTCTCGCTGGCTGTCTCTATCTCTGTGGAATAAATAAATAAAATCTTGAGAAGAAATTAACAAGACAGGAAATAAAAAAAAGTCAGAGAGGATGTGGAGAAAGGGGAGCCCTCTACCACTACTCGTGAGAATTCAAGCTGGTACAGCCACTTTTGAAAACAATATGGAGATTCCTCAAGACGTTGAACACAGAGCTATCCTACGACCCACCAATTGCACTACTGGGTATTTACCCCATAGACACAGAGTAATGAAAAGAAGGGGCACCTGTATCCCAATGTTCATAGCAGCAATGTCCCTAATAGCCAAACTGTGGAAGGAGCCAAGATGTCCTTCAGCAGATGAATGGACAAAGAAGATGTGGTTCATCTATACAATGGAATATTACTCAGTCATCAGAAAGGATGAATACCCACCATTTGCACCAACGTGGATGGACCAGGAGGGGATTATGCTAAGTGAAATTAAGTCAAGCAGAGAAAGACAGTTATCATATGGTTTCACTCCTATGTGGAATGGAAGGAATAGCATGGAGGACATTAGGAGAAGGAAGGGAAAAGTGAAGGTGGGGAATGAGAGGGGGAGATGAACCATGAGAGACTATTGACACTGGGAAACAAACTGAAGGTTGCAGAAAGGGAGGGGTAGGGGAATGGGTTATCCTGGTGATGGGTATTAAGGAGGGCACATGTCATAATGAGCACTAGGTGTTATATGCAAACAATGAATCCTGGAACACTACATCAAAAACAAATGAAGTACTGTAGGGTGACTAACATCATTTTAAAAAAAGAGAAAGATATGAAATCCATACAGGAAAACGGTCACTATTTGCAAATGACATGAAATCCCAAAAGATTCCACACACAAAAAAAACAAAAAACTGTTAGAATAAACAAATTCAAGAAAGCTGCAGGATATAAAGTCAATATACAGAGACCTGTTGTCTTTATTTTTTTTCAGATTTTATTTATTTATTTGACAGGAAGAGAAAAAGCACGAGCCGGGGGAGTGTCAGAAAGACGGAGAAGCAGACCCTCGCTAAGCGGGGAGCCCAACACGGGGCTCGATCCCAGAACTCTGACCTGAGCAGAAGGCAGACGCTTCACCTATGGAGCCACCCAGATGACCCAACTTCTTGCATTTCTGTATACTGATGACACACTTTCGCAAAGAGAAATTAAAAAAGCAATGCCATTTACAATTGCATCAAAAAAAAAAATCTAGGAATAAAAGTAACCAACAATGAGAAAGACATAGTACACTCAACACATGGCAGAAAAGAAATGAAAAACATGTGTGTCGAGGGGGGCAGAATGTATGGGTCAAAGATTTGGAAGGCAACACAAACAAATGGAAGCATACGCCATGCTCCTTAACTGGAAGAGTTAATTATGTGAACATGTCCATCGTACCCAAAGCAATCGACAGATGTGATGAAATCCCCATCTGAATTCCAGTGGCATTATTCGAGGAAATAGAAAACAGTCCTCAAACTTGTATGGAATCACAAAAGACCCCAAATACCCAAAGCAACCTGGAGAAAGAAAGGTGCAGTCAACACACTCCTGGATTTCAAGCTAGATTACAAAGCTGTTGTCATCTAAACAGGATGGTACTGGCAGAAACACAGACACCAGGTCAGTGGAACAGAACAGAAAGCTCAGAAACTTACCCACACGTAGATGACCCTAACTTACGACACAGCAGCAGAAGATATGCCATGAGGGAAGGACTGTCTCTTCAGTGAGCGGTAACAGGCAAACTGGACACTAAATGCAGAAGAATATAACTGGGTCACTTTCTTACACCACACACAAAATTTTTAATGGATGAATGATTTGAACATAAGACCCGAATCCATAAACCTCCAAGAAGACACAGGTACTAAGTCTCTCGACATTGGTTTTGGCAAAGAGTCTTCAGATCGGACACCAAATGCAAAGGCAACAAAAGCAAAAATAAACAAGTGGAACAACATCAAACTGAAATCTTCCACACGGCAAAAGAAACCATCAAAAACTTAAAAGAGGCCTTCTCTTTCTGGGACCTGTAAGGAAACTGGAAATGTTCTTTGACCCCTTCCTGATTGGTGCTCTGCATATCTGACCCAGATGACCTCACTGGAAACTCTCACTGATACCAGCATTACTATTTCCATTTAATGGAAGAATACCAGCATTCAATCCCAGGAATCCGGAGTCAGCATCCTGCTTCCTCAGCAAACCTCCCGTGGCATTGGGAACACCTGGGTCACATGCCTACCTCCACTAATCAATGGGATGATGATTAGTTTTGGTCACACGGATGTGCCAGATCCCAGAGCAGACGAGTCTGGGCATAGCTTGAAAATTGGAAAAGAAAAGACACCGAATAACAAAGGACCATTAAGTTGGAAGGAAATGAACCTCCAAGAAGGCTTCTAGGATTTATTAAAAATCTGAACCTATATTCTCATCCACTCTGAGGAATTGCAGAACAAAAGTTGCAGTTCTAATTTATACCTAGCAAGACGGAGCACACAAAAGGGAACAGCTCATCCAAACTCAGGTTTTAGAAGTTCTGAGAGGTCAAAGATGGCGAAGGAGTAGGAGACACCTTTTTCAGCCGGTCCCCGAGTCGAGCTGGATAGGTACTAGACCAGCCTAAACAACCACGGAACCAGCCTGAGACACAGGAAGATGCATCTGGATCTCTACAAATGAACATCTCCGGCCCTGAGTATTGAGGTACGAAGCAGGGAGCCATGAAACCGTGCACAGATATCGGAAGATAAACGGAAGGGGGAGGGAGCCGCCGTATTCGGGCGCCGGGCGGACGGCACCCGCAAAACAGTAGACTGAGACCGTGAGCCGGGTGCGCGCGCCACCAGGCATCTCACGGAACTCCGGAATCCCCGTGCGCTCGCTGGAACCAGACTGAGACCAGGAGCTTCCGTAGCGCGCGTGGGGCGGCTGGCGGCTTGCGACGTTAGAAACACAAAGGACAGAGACACGCCGGCCCTGGAAATGAGGGCTGGGACGCCGGGTGTGGGGCGCACATCCCAGGACTCTGCAGGGTTGAGCAGCACCAACAGTAACAGAGTTAAAGTGGCCAGAACATTAGTAGAGAACGGGCCGCAATCCCTCTGTTCTGTGACAGAGGCTGAAATTAGGCCAGCTGCTCTGACTCTCAGAAGAGGCATAGCAAACCGCCAGGGAAAGCCGCCAGAGAACAAAAGCCTGGAAATACCGGCTCAGAGAGTGCCCATCCCCATCCCCCCTCGCAGAGGACACGGAGACTCTACCCAAACACGGTTGCCTGAGTCTCGGTGCGGCAGGCCCCTCCCCCAGACCACAGAAGGCAGGCTGAAAAATCAAGAAGCCCACAACCCGGGCGCCTGGGTGGCGCAATCATTCAGCGCCTGTCTTTGGCTTAGGGCGTGATCCCAGCGTTCCGGAAAGGAGTCCCTCATCGGGCTCCTCTGCTGGGAGCCTGCTTCTTCCTCTCCCACTCCCCTGCTTCTGTTCCCTCTCTTGCTGGTTGGCTGCCACATAAATAAATAAATAAAATCTTTAAAGAAGAAGCCCACATCCCTAAGATCCCTATAAAACAAGGGGCACGGCCTGGGACCCAGTCAATAATTTGGGCTCTGGACAACCCCGCAACCTCTCCTCATTAAAATGACAAGAAGGAGAAGCCCCCCACAGCAATGAAAAGACAGTGAGTCTGTGGCCTCTGCCACAGAAATAATGGATATGGATATAACCTAATTATCAGAAATGGAATTCAGAGTAAGGATGGTCAAAATGATGAGTAGAATTGAAAAAACTATTAACAAAAAGGTTACTGAGAATATAGAATCCCTAAGGACAGAAATGAGAGCAAATCTGGCAGAAATTAAAAATTCCATGAGCCATATGCAGGCAAAACTAGACGCTCTGACGGCCAGGGTCACAGAAGCAGAGGAACGGGTTAGTGAATTGGACGATGGGTTAATAGAGGAAAAAAACAAAATAGAAGCTTCTCTTAAAAAAATCTAAGCCCACGAATGTAGGTTATGGGAGATTACTGACTCAATGAAACGATCCAATGTTAGAATCATCGGCATCCCCGAGGGGGTGGAGAAAAACAGAGGTCTAGAAGAGATATTTGGACAAATTGTAGCTGAAAACTTCCCTAATCTAGCGAGGGAAACAAACATTCGTGTCCAAGAGGCAGAGAGGACCCCTCCCAAGCTCAACCACGACAAACCTACGCCACGTCACGTCATAGTGCATTTCGCAAATATTAGATCCAAGGATACAGTATTGAAAGTGGCCAGGGCAAAGAAATTTCTCACGTACCAAGGCAAAGGCATCAAAATTACGTCAGACCTGTCTACACAGACCTGGAATGAGAGAAAGGGTTGGGGGAGCATATTTAAACTCTTTCAGAGAAAAACATGCAGCCAAGGATCCTTTATCCAGCAAGGCTGTCATTCAGAATTGATGGAGAAATAAAGACATTTCAGAATCGCCATCACTAACCAATTTTGTAACCATGAAACCAGCCCTACAGGAGATATTACGGGGGGTTCTATAAAAGTAAAAAGGCCCCAAGAGTGATACAGAACAGAAAGTCACAGCCAATACAAACAAAGACTTTACTGGCAACATGGCATCATTAAAATCATATCTCTCAGTACTCAGTCTTAATGTTAATGGCTTAAATTCTCCCTTACAACACCACAGGGTTGCAGATTGGATAAAAAGAAATGACCCATCCATTTGCTGTCTACAAGAGACTCATTTCGAACCCAAAGATGCATTCAGACTGAGAGTAAGGGGATGGAGTACCATCTTTCACGCAAATGGACCTCAAAAGAAAGCTGGGGTAGCAATTCTCATATCAGATAAATTGGATTTTAAACTACAGACTATAGTTAGAGACGCAGAAGGGCACTATATTATTCTTAAAGGAAGTATTCAACAAGTGGATATGACAATTATAAATATATATGCCCCCAACAGGGGAGCAGCAAGATACAGAAGCAACTCTTAACAAAATAAAGAGACATATAAATAAAAATACATTAATAGTAGGGGACCTCAACACTCCACTATCAGAAATAGAACACCCTGGGAAAAACTAAGCAAAGAATCAAAGGCTTTGAATGCCATACTCGACGAGTTGGACCCCATAGATATATAGAGAACACTACACCCCAGAATCAAAGAATACTCATTCTATTCTAATGCCCATGGAACATTCTCAAGAATAGACCATGTTCTGGGACACAAAACAGGCCTCAACCGATACCAAAAGATTGAAATTATCCCCTGCATATTCTCAGACCACAACGCTCTGAAATTGGAACTCAACCACAAGGAAAAATTTGGGAGAAACTCAAACACTTGGAGACTAAGAACCATCCTGCTCAGGAATGACTCGATAAACCAGGAAATCAAAAATCAAACAATTTATGGAGACCAATGAGAATGAAAATACAACAGTCCAAAACCTATGGGATACTGCAAAGGCAGTCCTAATGGGGAAATACATAGCCATCCAAGCCTCACTCAAAAGAATAGAAAAATCTAAAATGCAGTTTTTATATTCTCACCTCAAGAAGCTGGAACAGCAACAGAGGGACAGGCCTAATCCACGCACGAGGAAGCAGTTGACCAAAATTAGAGCTGAAATCAATCAAGCAGAAACCAGAAGTACAGTAGAGCAGATCAACAGGACTAGAAGCTGGTTTTTTGAGAGAATCAATAAAATTGACAGACCACCGGCAAGACTTATCCAAAACAAAAGAGAAAGGACCCAGATTATTAAAATTATGAATGAAAAAGGAGAGGTCACGACGAACACCATTGAAATTGGAAGGATTATTAGAAATTTTTATCAACAGCTATATGCCAATAAACTAAGCAATCCGGAAGAGATGGAATCCTTCCTGGAAACCTATAAACTACCAAGATTGAAACAGGAAGAAATTGATTTCTTAAACAGGCCAATTAATGATGAAGAAATTGAGTCAGTGATAAACAACCTTCCAAATAACAGAACTCCAGGCCCGGACGGTTTTCCTGGGGAATTCTACCAAACATTCAAAGAAGAAATAATACCTATTCTCCTAAAGCTATTTCAAAAAATAGAAACAGAAGGAGAGCTACCAAACTCATTCTATGAGGCCAATATTACCTTGATCCCCAAACCAGGCAAAGACCCCCTCAAAAAGGAGAATTACAGACCGATTTCCCTAATGAATATGGACGCCAAAATCCTCAACAAGATACTTGCTAATAGAATCCAACAGTTCATTAAAAGGATTATCCATCACGATCAAGTGGGATTCATACCTGGGATGCAAGCGTGGTTCAATATTTGCAAATCCATCAGCGTGATACATCATATCAACAAGAAAGACTCAGGAACCATATGATCCTCTCAATCGATGCCAAAAAAGCATTTGACAAAATACAGCATCCTTTCCTGATTAAAACCCTTCAGAGTGTAGGAATAGAGGGTACATTTCTCAATCTCATAAAAGCCATCTATGAAAAGCCTACTGCAAATATTATTCTCAATGGGGAAAAGCTGAAAGCCTTCCCTTTAAGATCAGGAACTCGACAAGGATGCCCACTCTCGCCACTATTATTCAACATAGTACTAGAAGTCCTTGCAACAGCAATCAGACGACAAAAAGGGATCAAAGGTATTCAAATCAGCAAAGAAGAAGTCAAAATGTCTCTCTTCACAGCTGACATGTTACTCTATGTGGAAAACCCCAAAGAAGCCGCTCCCAAACCATTAGAAGTTATAGGTAATTCAGAAACGTGGCGGGATACAAAATCAATGCTGAGAAATCAGTTGCATTTCTGTACACAAATAGCGAGAACGAAGAAAGAGAAATTAGGGAATCCATCCCATTTACAATAGCACCAAAAACCATACGTTACCTTGGAATTAACTTAACCAGAGACGTAAAGGACCTATATTCTAGAAACTATAAATCCCTCTTGAAAGACATTGAGGAAAACATAAAAAGATGGAAAGATATTCCGTGCTCATGGATCGGAAGAATTAATATAGTTAAAATGCCCATGCTACCCAGAGCAATCTACTCTTTCAATGCTATCCCGATCAAAATACCGATGACATTTTTCAAAGAACTGGAACAAATAGTCCTTAAATTTGTATGGAACCAGAAAAGGCCCCGAATCTCCAAGGAACTGTTGAAAAGGAAAAACAAAGCTGGGGGTATCACAATGCCGGATTTCGAGCTGTACTACAAAGCTGTGATCACAAAGATAGCATGGTACTGGCACAAAAGCAGACACATAGACCAATGGAACAGAATAGAGAGCCCAGAAATGGACCCTCAGCTCTTTGGGCAACTAATATTTGATAAAGCAGGAAAAAACATCCGGTGGGAAAAAGACAGTCTCTTCAATAAATGGTGCTGGGAAAATTGGACAGCTACATGCAAAAGAATGAAACTTGACCACTCTCTCACACCATACACAAAAATAAACTCCAAATGGATGAAAGACCTCGATGTGAGACAGGAATCCATCAAAATTCTAGAGGAGAACATAGGCAGCAACCTCTACGACATCGGCCAAAGCAACCTTTTTCATGATACATCCCCAAAGGCAAGAGAAACAAAAGATAAAATGAATTCATGGGACTTCATCAAGATTAAAAGTTTCTGGGGCGCCTGGGTGGCATAGCGGTTAAGCGTCTGCCTTCAGCTCAGGGCGTGATCCCGGAGTTATGGGATTGAGCCCCACATCAGGCTCCTCTGCTATGAGCCTGCTTCTTCCTCTCCCACTCCCCCTGCTTGTGTTCCCTCTCTCGCTGGCTGTCTCTATCTCTGTCGAATAAATAAATAAAATCTTGAAAAAAAAAATTAAAAGTTTCTGCACAGCCAAGGAAACAGTCAGAAAAACTAAGAGGCAGCCCACGGAATGGGAGAAGATATTTGCAAATGACACTACAGATAAAGGACTGGTATCCAAGATCTACAAAGAACTTCTCAAACTCAATACACGAGAAACAAATAAATCAAAAAATGGGCAGAAGATATGAACAGACACTTTTTCAATGAAGACATACAAATGGCTAACAGACACATGAAAAAATGTTCAAAATCATTAGCCGTCAAGGAAATTCAAATCAAAACCACACTGAGATACCACCTTACGCCAGTTAGAATGGCAAAAATAGACAAGGCAAGAAACAACAATTGTTGGAGAGGATGTGGAGAAAGGGGATCCCTCCCACACTGTTGGTGGGAATGCAAGTTGGTACAGCCACTCTGGAAAACAGTGTGGAGGTCCCTTAGAAAGTTAAAAATTGAGCTACCCTATGATCCAGCCATTGCACTACTGGGTGTTTACCCCAAAGATACAGACGTGGTGAAGAGAAGGGCCATATGCACCCCAATGTTCATAGCAGCAATGTCCACAATAGCTAAATCGTGGAAGGAGCCGAGATGCCCTTCAACAGACGACTGGATTAAGAAGTTGTGGTCCATATATACAATGGAATATTACTCAGCTATCGGAAAGAATGAGTTCTCAACATTTGCTACAACATGGACGGCACTGGAGGAGATAATGCTAAGTGAAATAAGTCAAGCAGAGAAAGACTCTATCATATGATTTCTCTCATCTATGGAACATAAAAACTAGGAAGATCGGTAGGAGAAGAAAGGGATAAAGAAAGGGGGGGTAACCAGAAGGGGGAATGAAACATGAGAGACTATGGACTATGAGAAAGAAACTGAGGGCCTCAGAGGGGAGGGGGCGTGGGGGAATGGGATAGACCGGTGATGGGTAATAAGGAGGGCACGTATTGCATGGTGCACTGGATGTTATACGCAACTAATGAATCATCGAGCCTTACATCGGAAACCGGGGATGTACTGTATGGTGACTAACATAATATAATAAAAAATCATTAAAAAAAATTCTCTGATAGCTTTTCAACATTTTTCAACAGTCATTTTAAAATTTTGAACAAATCTGCCTCTTGTTATTACTCTTGGAAGAGATGATCCTATAGGACTTTTCTTCCTTTGATATGAAGAATATTTCATAATATTATAAACTATTATCAAATCTAAAAATTAAATTTTACAATTATACAAGTACATGTATACTTGTGTTTAAGATGGAAATAGGAAAGTAGAGCCATCATTTGTTATGTAAATAACTCCTGTCTATACATAAGATGTATGGATATAAAGATATCTTACAATTTTTAAAATAAGGTATTATGGACTTGCTTTGTTATTTTTATGATTGTTGAATACATGCCTCACTGTACCCTCACAAGTCAGTTATTCATATGCGCACACTGAAACTGACTCACCCAAGATCACACAGCTAGATTACTTACTAAACTGGGTTGCAATAAAGCAACATTTAGGCCATGTGATAGATCATTTTTTTGTATGTAAATTTACTCCTTAGGCATGATCTTTTGTTTTGTGATTAAACTTCCAAAGGGCATTTTTGACATTCACATTACCTTATTTCAAGTGGAAATTAATTTCCCCTTGACAAGTGTTGTGAGTTTCAAAATATCCCTGTGCACATGTTTGCTGAGAAGGTTATTTATATTACAAATGTTTGCGTCAAAGATATCTAAGCTTTTATTATGCACACATATCTTTATATACATAGTACTCATTATAAGTTTATGAGATTAGTGTTCTGTAGTGACTTTTGGAAACTAGTCTACCGCTTTATGATTATGCTGTGTGTTTCACATCCTATTTAAATGTTATTTTGGCCTTTAATTTTTAACCTTGTAAGTTTCATTACCGTGTTATACAATTTCATCTGAATAACCACGCCAAAAAAAAAAAAAAATTAGAGCTCTTCAGCTCTAAATTCATGTGACTGAAAGTAGCTCTCCTCGTCTTTGTTATTATGATCAGCACATTGAAACTCCAGGCAAAGTTGTTGATGGGCAGAGATCCTGAGGGCGGGAACTGCAGGCAGCTCTGTGGCTGGAGGAAAGCATCTGAATGCAGGCCCTGGCACTTCTGCAGAGCAAGTTTCTTCATTCCAAATCTGTGGAATAGACCAAAAACCCGAAGCATCTGGCAGGATATGTGGCAGCTGGAAAATCCCCTAACCACATATTTTAAAGCCCATAAGATGCTTGTGGTTTAACACGTATATGTCGTTATTCTAACATTCACTAAAATAAAATGCAATTACACATTACTGAATACTATTGATTTTCTCTTATATCAGGATAATTTCGGCTGTCTTAATTCCCTCAGATAATATCTTAGAACTCACTTGTGTGCTAAATGGTAACCCAGAGATTAATTTACATTTTTCTTTTTAGTGAAGATATAAATGAATTAAAACTTTAGAAAAAATAACCCAAGGCCCTCAAGTACTGATTATCCCCCTTGCTTTAACCTGAATTCTCCTTTTATTAAGAAAGATTCACTATTCAAGGAACATTTTATCTTCATTCATAAAATGGAGTCTTTCATTTCTGGGGACTCATGACAAATGAACAAATGAAGGGACAGATGAAGACTCATTAAGGGACTTGTTTGTATTTAAATGGGGAAAAGATTTCCAATAGGTAAATTAAATATGCAGATATATGTGCATATATGTATATGCATATACTTGCCTGTGGTTTTCTTCAGTAAGTTAATTTATAGCTTTTTTTTTTTTTACTTTAAGGAATAGGAAATGGGTGTTTATATGAATGGGGCTTAATCTTTGCAGCAGTTCCAGGATGTCTCCATTGCTTTTCACTTAAGAAAACATATCCAGCCTTTGCCTGCCTAAATCAGGATATTTCCATTAGAAGAAGGAGGAGGAGGGGAAGAAGAAGGAGGAGAACCACCTCACCAGGTCCAGTGTGATGCCTTGTTTTACATTAAGTGTTATAGAAATCTTTACAAATGTGTGCAGCTGTTTCCCTTCAGTCAATGATAGTATTTATTCGGAGACCTCCTGCAATTTCATGGCCGATGACTCCTGTTGCCATAAACCATTCAGAGGGAAAGGAAAACCCAATGAGTAATCACTGTGCACTGAAAATGTCATTGTAAAAGTAAGGTGGCAGAGACAAGGCCTCTAGAGTTGAACTCTGAAGACCCAAACCAACTCTAATCAATCTGTTAGATTTTGTTACTCAAACTTGGGAGCATTTTTATGCCACTTGAGCCATTTAATATTATTTTAAATTGAATGCCTTTACTTTAACATGAAATACTAATTAACCATTGTTAACTCCATAAGATATTTTTTTTATCCCCTTTCCCTTCCATTGGCTATATAACAGTGATTATAGTCAGTTCTGTAAAATGCCTTGTTTTCTTCATTTTTATTAGAAAAACTAAATTAATAAACTTGAAACTTTTCATTAAAAGAAGTTCTCAAAAATTTAGTATCTTAATGTTCAAAATAAGTAACTAAAGGGTAGCATAAGAAAATTTTTAAAAAAGGGATAATCCTTGATATATAATGTGTGTGCATACATACACAAAGATGATAGATAGATAGATGATAGATAGTCATAACATTATTAAAGCAACATTTTCTACCCTGGGATATATTTTCAAAAGAAAATAGAAACATATGCACCTAATTTTATTTATATGGTAATTTTTCACTTTTTTATATTAGGTGAAAAGGTAATAGGGTTTTTTTTGTAGAGTTTTTTCAAAAGAAATAGTTAAGGGGCACCTGGGTGGCTCAGTTGGTTAAGCATCTGCTTTAAGCTCAGGTCATGATCCTGGAGTCCCAGGATCGAGCCCTGCATCAGTCTCTCTGCTCATCAGGGAGTCTGCTTCACCCTCTCCCACTCCCGCTGCTCATGTTCTCTCTTTCTCTCTCTCTCACTCTCTCTCAAATAAATAAAATCTTTAAAAAAAATAAAAATAAAGTAAAAAAAATAGTTAAAACCCATGTTAAGACATCCCCTTTCTTTTAATATGAAAGTGACTTTTTATTTTATTCTATTTTAATTCAATATAGTTAACATACAGTGTTATATTAGTTTCAGGTGTACAATATAGTGATTCAACAATTCCATACATTACTCAGTGCTCATTGTGATAAATGTACTCTTAATCCTTGTCACCTATTTCACCCATCCCCCTACCCAACTCCCTTCTGATAACCATCAGTTTGTTCCCTGTAGTTAAGAGTCTGTTTTTGGTTAGTTACTTTTTTCCTTTGTTTTGTTTCTTAAATTCCACATATGGGTGAAGTCATATGGTATTTGTCTTTCTCTGTCTGACTTATTGCACTTAGCATTATACTCTCTAGATCCATTCATGTTGCAAATGGCAAGATTTCATTCTTTTCTATGGCTGAGTAATATTCCATTGTATATATATCCCACTTCTTTATCTATTCATCTAGTGTTGGACACTTTAGGATATTTGGCTATTGTAAATAATGCTGCAATAAACATAGGGGTACATATATCTAGCTGAATTGGTGGTTTTGTATTACTGCATCATATGGTAGTTCTATTTTTAATTTTTTGAGTAACCTCCCATGTCTTCTGCCCATTTTTAATTAGATTATTTGTTTTTTTGGTGTTGAGTTGTATCAGTTCTTTATATATTTTGGATACTAGCCCTTTGTTGATTATGTCATTTGTAAATACCTTCTCCCAGTCATTAGATTGTCTTTTAGTTTTGTTGGTCATTTCCTTTGCATTTCATTTTGATGTAGTTCCAATAGTTTATTTTTGCTTTTATTTCCCTTGCCTTAGGAGAAATATCTAGAAAATGTTGCTATGGCCAGTGTTAGAGAAATCACTGCTTGTGCTTTCTTCTAGAATTTTTATGTTTCAGGTTTCACATTTAGGTCTTTAACCCATTTTGAGTTTATTTTTGTGTACCAAGTAAAAAAGTGGTCCAGTTTCATTCTTTTGCATAGAGATTTCCCAACATCATTTGTTGAAGAGACTCTCTTTTACCCTTTGCATATTCTTGCCTCCTTTGTCAAAGATTAATTGACCATATAATTACAGGTTTATTTCTGGGCTCTCTATTCTGTTCCATTGATCTATGTGTTTATTTTTATGCTGATACCATACTGTTTTGACTACTACAATTTTGTAGTATAACTTGAAATCTGGGATTGTGATACTTCCTCTTTGTTTTTCTTTTTCATGATTGCTTTGGCTATTCAGGGTCTTTTGTGGTTCCATACAAATTTTAGGTTGGTTTGTTCTACTTCTGTAAAAAATGCTGTTGGTATTTTTATAGGGTTTGCATTTAATGTGTAGATTTCTTTGGGTAGTATGGACATTTAAACAATATTTGTCCTTCCAATTCATGAACATGGAATATCTTTCCGTTTGTGTTGTCTTTGATATCTTTTATCAATGTTTTCTAGTTTTCAGAGTATAGACTTTCATCACTTTGGTTAAGTTTATTCCTAGATATATTTTTTAAAGATTTACTTATTTATTTGCCAGAGAGAGAGCACAAACAAGGGGGAGGAGCAGAAGTAGAGGGAGAAGCAGGCTCCTCACTGAGCAAGAAGCCCGATGTGGGCCTCCATCCCAGGACCCTGGGATCATGACCTGAGCCAAAGACAGACGCTTAACTGACTGAGCCACCCAGGGGTCCCTAGTTCTAGATATTTTATTATTTTTGGTGCAATTGTATATGGGATTATTTTCTCAATCTCTCTTTCTGCTGCTTTATTGTGTATAGAAATGTAATGGATTTTTGTATATTTATTTTTATATCCTGTGATCTTACTGAATTCCTTTATTAGTCCAATAGATTTTTGGTAGTCTTTTGGGTTTTCTGTATGTGGTATCATAAGACATTCCTTTCTTCTGAGAGGAACTGAAATAATCATCATACTTGTGTTTTCTATAGCTAAATCATTCCTTAGTTCTATTTTCTCTCACACAAAGCATTGGGTTATTTTCCTTAGAGAAGATAGGTTTTTTGTTTTGTCTTAGTTTCGTTATTAAGCAATTGAGAGAATCACTTGTATTCTCTGTATCTCAGTCATCAGATGGATCTTCTCAGAAGATGATTATTCCCCAAAGGTGGTGCATGGTTACAGAGATGTTAAGGAGTGAAGGGACCATACCTTCTATTTTTTGTAACTCCCAGAATTTCCAGTTCAGATTCCTGTATCTAAAGAGAGTGCAATTTCAAAGCATCCCAATGATATTGTGGTAACTAGCTTTTTGTGCTGTTTTAACTTCAACTAGTGCTTATTAGGTCTGTAGGAAGCTCTATTTTTAAAAACGACCTTTTGCCATTCCAGTATGAACTTCCCCAGATGGAGTTCTTCATCCCCTCTCAAAAATAATCATACTTACTTCTCTATTGTTGTTGATAGTTCCATTTGTCTCTCCTTCTCTGCAACATCATTTCATTTATTTATCGATAACCTAATATTTCAGGTCCAGTTTGCAGTTTTGAAAACACAAAGATGAATGGGCCATATTCTCTGGCTTTAAAGAATTCATGGAATAGTCAGAACCAAAACACATGGTCAAAATCCAATACTGTAAGGATGATGGCATGTGTAGATCAAGGGGTATGATGGGAACAAGGATGCAGAATACAAACTAAGATTTGAATAATCAGGAATTGCTAAGTAAAATCACCAGTTGTGTTTTAAAGAATGAAGAGTAATTATTCAAGTAAGGCAGAAGGAGGAGATAGGGCATTCTAAACTAAGGATAAAGCTTTTCTTTCTCTTTTTTTAAATGAACATGAAGTACAGAGCTTGTATCGAGTATAAAAAATTGCACATATAACTAGTGTATCAAATCCATCCTCCTTGGAATGAAAGTATACATGACCCTGATCCTCCTCTTATTATTCTTTATATTCATTTGATGAGGCTAATCATTTCTCTTTTCTCCAGCTGAAACTCAGATGGGGTTTCCCTCATGATTTTTCCAGTCAGTTCCTTCAGTCAATTATTAAAATGCCCAGTCCCATAAAATAGTCAAGATTCCTAGTTGATTTAAAGTTAAAATTTCCCTTTCCCATCTTTTTCTTCCAGTTGAAGAAGGGGATGTGGAAGTATCTTCTCTTTTGCACATAATATAGGAAGATTGGAGTTAATTCAAAGGATATGTAGAGTCATTGAAAATACCTGATCATAACCATAGTATAGTTATATTTCTTTTCTTTTTTTTTTCAATATTTTATTTATTTATTCGACAGAGATAGTGACAGCCAGCGAGAGAGGGAACACAAGCAGGGGGAGTGGGAGAGGAAGAAGCAGGCTCATAGCGGAGGAGCCTGGCGTGGGGCTCGATCCCATAACTCCGGGATCACGCCCTGAGCCGAAGGCAGACGCTTAACGACTGCGCCACCCAGGCGCCCCTAGTTATATTTCAGTTTGTAACTATGCTTTGTTTAGAGAATGGATTTAAAGAAATAAGACCAGAGGCAGAAGAGAACAAAGGAGATTTTCCCCCCAATTACCCATGATAGATCTAGTAGTGATGCAGAAGAAAGAAAAGGGAAACTAAGAAAGTAAAATCTGTGTTCACTGGGTGATTGTTTAGATGTGAGTGGAGAAGAAAAATGTGAGTTCAAAGGTAAATCTCAGTTTCCATATTGGATGGGATGGGTGGAATCTGTTGTTTCTGTGGAGGTATACAGAAGGTGGAGTTTTAGACAAGATGTTAAGCTCAGTTTTAAATGTGTTGACTTCAAGGTGCATATGAGACAAAGTGAAGATGGCCATTGGACCCTTGTATCTATTACAGAAGTCTCAAGTAGAGAATGATTATGGTTGAAAACTTTACTATAGATAGTTATAAATGTAGATATAAGTACATGGAGTATACATATACATAAGATCTATGTATCTATACTTTTTTCTAGAATTTCCATTTGGTTCTTCAATGAACATTTCAGTTTATCTGCTAAGATTTATGTGTTTAATCATTATGTGTGTATTTTAATTTACATACTGAGCCTAGTTATTATAAATGCTTTTAAAATCTTGTCTGCTAATTACATATGGATCATCTCAGAAACCCCAGTGATTGCTTGTTATTGCTGAAATAGTTTGAGAAATTACTCATATGATAGAATTTATCATTTAAAGTCTATAATTTAGTGGTTTTTAGTATATTTATAGAGTTGTTCATTGATTGCCTTTTATTCTGAGTATTAGTTACATTTTAAGGTTTCTTTGTATAGCTAATAATATGGGATTATATCCAACATTGTGAATGATACCTTACAGAGACATTGGATTCTGATATATTCTATATCTGTATGTATAGACACACACACACACACACACACACACACACACACACACACACAAACATATGGCTAAAGTGATAGTTAAATCCACAGAATGGGAAAAACAAGTAGTCAAGGGAAGAAGACACACCTGGGCAATGCCAATGTGTATAATGAGTGGTCTACACAAAGAAGACAGAATTACAAATATCATATACGTTTGTTAAAACTTATTGTAAGTGCATTCATCCTTCCAGAAATTAAAAGAAAATGCAATATAAATAAATTAAAAACAAAAAACAAAAAAAACTTCCTTTTAAAAAAATGTCCATGACTGCCTGATAAATCTGGATTACTCCTTTTTTTGGTGGGGGGGGGGGCAGTGAAGGGAGTGTTGGTAATTATGTTGTGATCAACATCTTTTCATTCTCTGCTCCCTGCTTAGCCATTTAGGATGCAGGGTTTCTGCCAGAGTTATAATGCAGGTGTTCTCTAGTACATTATCATTCCATGATTATGTATACAGACCTTCGATTTACCTCTGTTTCTGGAACTCTCTGTCATTAGGAATATAAGTTTATCGCTTTGACCTTTATCTGTGATGGAGTTTTGTTGAAATCCCCACCATAAATCATACTGGTGTTAACTATTTGTTTTAAAGTCTTTAGGGCCATTATTTTATAAATGGAAATTGAAAGCATCTTTATCTCAATTAAATGAGGTACACATTTTTGTATGTGAGAAGAGATATTTAAAGTCACCTAACAGAAATCTTTGAGTAAGATTGGGATAAGTCAACTACTTTTCTGGTTGAGTAAGTATTGTCAGCTTTATTGTTACTACTAAGAATTTTATCAGCTTAGAACTTGAATTTTGATTTTAACCATGTTTTCAGAAGAAATTTATATCTTTTCTCCTATAATTTTTTGAATGAATTATTGTAAAATGAAGTATTTACTGAGTGAGCTATAATAATGGCATCTACTATTTATATAGCACTTACTATAATTTTGTTCAAGTATTTAAGGAATAAAATACCAAATTTAACAATAAATACAGAAATATTGAAGTTCACTTGTATCCATATCAGGTATAGAAGATCTGGGATGGATGGATAGATAGATAGATGATAGATAGATAGACAGATAGGCATAAATGAAACAATGAGAGAACCAGTCTATTTCTCAAACTGGTAAGTAGTATTTCCAGACCACAGTGTTATAACTGACTGAAAACTGGTACTAAGGAGAAGACTAAGACCTTATTATTGTATTTTTTCCAACTGTATTGAGATATAATTGACATATAACATTGTATAAGGTTAAGATGTACAAGGTGATTATTTGAACACATATTTTGTGAAATGACTACTATAATAAAGTTAGTTAACACCTCCATTATCTCACATAATTACCATTTTGTTTTTGTGGTGAGAACACTTAAGATCTACTCTCTTAGCAACTTTGAAGTGTATAACACAGTATTGCTAACTGTAATCATCATTAGATGCCCAGAATTTATTAATCTTATAACTAGAAGTCTGTACTCCTTGACCAACTCTGCCCATTTCCCATCCTGTGGCAACCACCATTCTATTCTCTGATTCTGAATTTGGCTTTTTCAGATTACACATATGAGTATTTGTTTTTCCCTGTCTGATTTATTTTACTTAGCATAATGTCCTCAAAGTCCATATAGGTTGTCATACATGGCCAGATTTCTTTCCTTTTTATGTTTGCATAATATTCCACATTGATCAATTTATATGGAATATATATATATTCCATATATATGTGTATATATATATATATTCCATATATATATGTATATTTGCTATTTTTCTATCCATTCATCTATTTATATGGAATATATATGGAATATATAAATATATATGTATATTTGCTATTTTTCTATCCATTCATCTCTCATTGCTCTAGGCTGTTTCTATATCTTGGTTATTGTAAATAAGGATGCTATGAACACAGGAGTGCAAATATCTCTTTAAGATAGAGATTTCATTTCCTTTGGCTGCATGCCAGAAGTGGAATTGCTGGATCATATGGTAGTTCTATTTCTAGTTTTTTGAGGAAACTCTAAACTGTTTCCCATAGTGTTTGAACCGATTTACATTCCTGCCAACAGTGTATGGGGGGCTTCCCTTTCCTCCACATCCTCACCAACACTTGTTACCTCTTTTCTTTTTGATGACAGCCATTCTAACAGATGTGAAGTAATATCTCATTGTGGTTTTGATTTGCATTTCCCTGATGATTAGTGATTTTTTTCCACGTAACTCTTGGCCATTTCCTCAATTATATGTTAACCCAATAGAAAGACAAAGCTAATGTATGAAATGAAAGACAATTTCTGTTAAACTCTGTGGAAACAACAATAAGAACAACAGAAGACTAGACTTCATTTTTACTGAAAATCTAATTGCTGAGAGCTTTCACATGCATTCTCTTATTTAATCTTCACAAGAATGCTCTGTGGCGACATTATTAAGGCCATTTTGTAGGTGAGAAACTAAGAAACCTGTGCTAATTCACAAACATGACTCAAATCCAGATTTATCTCATTCAAAAGGCTGCGATCTTTCCATTATTCCAGGGAAGTAGTGGTGAAGGACGCAGACTATAGTTTCTTTGCTCTGTTTTTCACATGAAAGTAGATTCTGCATGCTAATTCTGTTTTGTATCAGTGGAGCTCCTTTAGGTGGCATTATTTTACATTTGTAAAGGTTAAAGTAATCCGGTTTTTCCGGGGGGGGGGGGAGAGGAAACTTTTCTCTTTCCAAGGATGGGTGATAACACTCTCAATTTAACCCAGAAGTAGTAGACCAGGAAGGTTTTACATAACACAACTTCCCAGCTTTGCCAACCATGGATATCTTTAGGAAAGTTAAGTCAAGATTTAGACCTCAAATATATAATCCCACTATGAAGTTTCAGACTTCTAATATGAGGTTTCAGAATTTCTAATACATGTTCAAGCAAATGCAGATATCTCTATTTTTTCCTTGCAGAAAACAAAATTGTGATGGTCATAAAAACAGACTGCGTTATGCACTTTTTATACCACTCATAGAATCTAATAATATGCTAAGAGAGTAAAAGTTATGGTAGTTGCTAAATAAGTCTGGAGGCAAGAGCCTCACCACTATCTAACCAAATAAGTATTTTACATTAAAGATCTTCAAGCCAGGCAGGAACTGTAGACAATCATGAAATGCTATTGGTGAGAAACGTAGGCCTGTCTCATATGTCTAAACTTGGAGTTATCTTTCTCACCCAAATATATGTAGTTATTTTCCATATTTTTCTTTTCAAACTATTGTTACCATCAAAACATACTGAATATATACAGAGCTTGGTAGCCTCGCCAGAAGTGCTGCAAACGATGAAGAGTTCAAAGTTTCAAGAGGTGGTTTATACCATTGAAAGGTGTTAATAATTTTTAGAGCAAACTAAGCCTGAAGACATCTCAGATCACACTACGTGGTAACTTCAGTATCCCCTAAAAATAGTGATGGAGCCAATCTCAGGGGACATTCAAGATTTGCCTCATTTGTAAATACTATCTGGACTATGTGTTTAGAGTGAATAAGAGATTGATGTTTACAGACTTCTGTTAGATGCCTCTCCAACTAGATTATACTGCTTATTATCATCACCCTTAAGATGTTTTTAAGTCAACTTTTAGAGAAAAACTGATCCATTTGTTCAACACATATATATTTTTTAAATTTTTATTGAAATTCCAGTTAACATACGGTGTAATATTAGTTTCAGGTGTACAATTTAGTGAGTCAACACTTACATACAACACCTGGTGCTTATCCCCAGGGCATGTCTTAATCCCCATCACCTGTGTAATGCATTCCTGCACCCTCAACACATATTTTTGAGCACTATGAAATAAACCTTAATCTCAGTGCAAGAGATACCACAGAGAACAAGATACACAAAGTTCACAGTCTCATAGGGTTTATGTTCTCATGTAATACCCATGTCAGCATCGTGTCTTCACTGAAAGTCAGTATTTATTTTTATTGACTGATATTATAAATATCTTTAACAAAATATATCAAGTGAATTATAATGAAAGAAAATTAACTTTTGTCACCTCATTGGTATATGATATTGATCAATGAATAAGTGAATTAATTATTTTCATCAAATATGACTGTTATTAACATAGTTCTACTTTCATTTTAGGTTTGGAGTACGAGTCAAAATTTACATCCATGCTGGATTTTACTAAAACTATAACCTCATTTGTGGCAATTAGTTTCATGTAACATCCAGGTTCTACTAAAGGACATTCTGGAAGGTATTCTGACAAAGAGTGGAGCATTACTTGTTTTCATCTGACCGCTAATAATCAAATTCCAGCCAGTCTACAAACTTTGGTCAAAAGTAAGTGTCACTTAATTGTCTAATAAATTATTTTCTATGGTGTTTCTTCCCCTTATAGTTGTTTTTTTTCCTCACTATGAACTTTTCCCGCTTTTCAGTTTTTCCTTATCTTAGTAGTCAAGTTAGTGTTATAGGAAGGGTGTATTTCTTAACTGCAACCCAAAAGACTAAAAATAAGACTGACAGTGGAATTCTTAATATAAATTTTTTTAAAAAATGGCAATTATCATTTTAAACAAAATAATTTAAAATATATAATTCTATGCCCACTGAGAATATCCTTCAAAGTAAAGGTGAAATAAAGACATGTCCACAAAATTATAGTGAAGAGAATTCACTAGTAGTAGATAGATACTAAAAGGAAGTCTTCAAGAAGAAGGAAAATACTCCTAGAAATAAATACAGAAAAGAGTAAAAGTGCTAAAAAAACTAAAGAATGGAAAAACATGTTATTTCAGCAGTATCCAAAAGAAGTCTTATGTAGTTATGCCAATGTCAAATAGGGAATATTTTAAGGCAAGAAGTATCACTAGAAATAAAGAGAGAGCAAAAAAATAAATAAAAGAAAAACATTTCATAATGAAAAAGGTCAATCTACCAAGAAGATTTAATAATTCTAAAATTGTGTGCATCCAACAATTTAAGTTCCAAATATATACAGAACAAAGTGGCAAAAGTAAAAGGTGGAGTGCAAAAATCCACAATGAAGAAGATTTTAACACACATTTCTCATAACTAAGTCCAAGCAGGAAAAAAATTCAATAAGCACATAGAAGATCTATAGAAGTTATTAAGATATTTACCTAATTGATATATATGAAGTGCTGCAGAACAAAATAGATGAAAGCACAGATTCTCTTGACATTCACATGAACATTTATCAAAGAGTATTGTAAAAAAATTTTATATAGACTGGAGTAAAAAGAAAATCTCAACAAATGTTAAAGTACTAGATAATTCAGAAAGTCCTTTGATCACAATGTAGTTAAACTGGAATTCAGTCATAAAAGATGACTAGAATATGTCCTTATATTTGAAAATAAAGCTATATATTACTAAATAATCCACAGATCAAGCGTTATACAGTAAAGCTATATATTACTAAATAATCCACAGACAATATTTTGAACTGAATTACAATTTTTTAAAAATCTAGTATTGCCTGCAGAGGCAGGCAAAATTGTTTAGACAGAAGGTATTACATTAAATGTATATATACAAAAAAAGAAAGGCTAAAAATGATTATTCTAAAGGAGTTAGATAATATCAATTCTAAGAAAATGGAAGAAAAACATAAAGAGCAGAAATTAAAATTTAAAATCTATGGAACACTAAATAGTCAATAAAAGTATTAAACAGCCAAAAGTTGATTTCTCTATAAATTATAGACTAATAGATTTGATACACTCCTAATAAGATCTACTAAGAGGGGCATCTGTGTGGCTCGGTCAGTTAAGCGTCCTACTCTTAATCTGGGCTCAGGTCATGACCTGAAGCTTGTGAGATCAAGCTCTGTGACAGGTCTGTGCTCAGCATGGAGTCCGCTTGAGATTCTCGGTCTCCTTCTTCCTATGCCCCTCCGCCACCCTTAAAACTATAATCTGTGTGACTATACAGATAAAGGAAGAAATGTTTTCTCTAAACAAAACTTCGTTCAAGCTAAAAGACATCACAGACCAGCTACAAAAAAAAACAAAAAACAAAAACAAAAAAACCCCCAAAACCAAAAAAACCCAAAAATAGTTTAAATTATGTTCTGTTTCAAGAAAACAAAGTAAGAGATTCATCTAGCATTCAGCAGTTAGAGATTAGGAATATAATAATAAAATTATTTATGGAAATCTGTATCAAAAACTGATTTTCAACCTTTCCAATTTCATGGCGGTCTCATAAATAGCTACCGTATTTTCATCCTTGCAGATGCGAGAATGCTCGATGCCTATCAAAAAGGAATGATGAGGCAGAACAGACAGATGAATTAGGGAAGACTTTTGAAAAAACAAATCAATACGAAAGACTTTCTTTAATAATAGAGTGTAAATCCAACCAGGAAGGCAGTTGTGCCAGAGCCGCCTTGGAATTCCCCCAGGAAAGACAAGGCAAGAAGGAGTCAACACTTTAGGCTCAGCTGGTTCGAATTACTCTGGTGCGTCTGGGGCCACAGAGGTGGTCTCTAGTTGCCTGAAACCCATTCAGGGCAGAGAAAGCACCGGACTCCGCATCTTCAGCTCCGCACTTGCACCTGCATCAGGGAGCAGCTGTGGCTCCACCTCCTTCCGGTCGGAGCGTAAATAGCCGGTTGCCAAAGCTGCTTCACATGGCGCGCCCGTCTGGTTCGTCCCACTTCCTGTCCTGCTGTGGATGTTTCGTAGCACGTCACAGAGACAAGGGTGAGTGCGTTGTAATAAGGGATTTGGGGAGAGGGGGACCACATTCGTTCATGAGCTTTTGTGAACGTATATTGCTATAATGATGCTATTTTTTTTTACTGGGTACTGCTGTGTCTCTTCCAGTGCCTCCTGTAGGCATTAAGCTTTGTCAGAGGGGCTTAGGCATAGGAAAGGGCGTCATGTCCACGGGGTTCGGTACTCTCCACGGTTTCCGGCACCGCTGCGGTCCTGGCACGTGTGCTCCCCAGCAAGGGGACACGACCGTACGGGCGTGGGAGGGAGAGCTGGGTAAGACATAGTTGGGGCACGGACAGTGCACTGCTTGGTGTGTACGTGAAAACATGCTTGTGGGAAGGTTGTCATTATCTTCAGATATCCTCTAGCTCCGGGAAGGGTAGTCTCTTCCCGGGTCTGAAGGCTCCCAAGAGAGGTCAGAACGTCATAATATACAGAAAATAACCAAGAACAATTAATACACATACTGAGTGTTGACAAGGGTGTGGAGGAACTGGAATTCTCATACATTTGGGAAGACAGTTTGGTAGTTGCTTTACAATGTAAACATTTACCTGCTTTGTGACCCAGTGATTCCACAGTTAGGGGTCTCTCTACCCAAGGGAAGTGAAAGTGTAACTCCATACAGATATTTGTACACTCGGATGATGTATATAGCTGGTGTATTTCAGATAGCCAGGATTTTGTAAACCATCTAAATGTATGTCAGCAGGTGAGTGAATGAACTGATGGTGGTAAAGTCATGTAATGGAATACTGTTTGTTAACACAAAGGAGCAACAAGTGAATGTGCACGTGAATGAACAACACCATGAATGAGTCTCAGAATAATTACGCTGAAAGAATCCAGTGCATGCCATATGTCTATATTTCATATAATTCTAGAATTCTTATAAATTTATGTAAGATATATGTAAAATTGTAGAAAATGCAATCTAGGATGACAGAAAAATGTTCAGTGGTTTCATGGGGATGGGGTGAGTGTTAGGGAAATGTCAATGGCAAGGGGATCATGTAACTCTTTGAGGTGATGCATTTGTTTGCTATTTTTGTTGTCGGTTTCCTGATTGCAAATTTTATTAGTTTCCTAGGGCAACTATAATAAATTACCACAAACTGGTTGGCTTGAAGTAACAGAATTTTATGACGTCAGTTCTGGAGACTAGGAGTTCAAACTCAATGTGTTCCAGGGTCATGCTTCCTCTGAGGTCTCTACGGGAGGATCCTTCCTTGCTTCTTCCAGTCTGTAATAGTCCTGGGTGTTTCTGGCTTTGGGGCAATATCCCTGCAGTCTCTGCCTCCATCTTCATATGGCCATCTTCCCTGCATCTGTGTCTTTTTCCAAAGTTCCCACTTCTTAAAGGAAGGGGAAAATGAAGGGGGGGGGGCATCAGAGGGGAGACGAACCATGAGAGACTATGAATTCCGGGAAACAATCTGAGGGTTTCAGAAGGGAGGGGGGTGGGGGATGGGTTAGCCCGGTCATGGGTATTAAGGAGGGCAGGTATTGCATGGAGCACCGGGTGTTATACACAATGAATCATGGAACAGTACATCAAAAACTAATGGTGTACTGTATGGTGACTAACATAAAAAAAAAAAAAAAAAAACACTAGTCATATTGGAATTCCAATACGACCTCATATTAACTAATTACATCTGCAGTTACCCTATTTCCAAATAAGTTCACATCCTGAAGAAACAAATATTTCAACATATCTTTTTAGAATTTGACCAATATATGTTTATTTACATACTCAGAACTTATCAAATTGTATCCTTCAACATGTGTGGTTAATTGTATGTCAATTAAACCTCAATAATCTGTTCAAAGTTGCTGAAAAGAGAGTCCTATAAGCAATACACTACAGTAGGCCAAATTCTAGATGAGAATTTTTACAAAAAAAAAAAAAAACAGCATAATAAGAATAGGCTGTGTATCATATGAAGGAAATTGAAAGAAACATTCAAGACACTGGAGTCATCCCATTAGAAGTTCCCTCAGGAGAGAAGAGAATGCTGTCAGGAAGATGAAGCATCATGATTTTATCCACAGGGTGTCCATTACATGGGTGAAGTGTGGCAGGCTTACTGCTTAGAAGACATTCAGTTAAAAAGGGTCATAGGCAACACCAAGTTTTGAAAGTACAAAATAATAGCTATGTTTTCAAAGTTTAAAGGGTCCTTTAAATTTACAGAAATGTGTTTCAAATACCCACCCAGAGGAAGGAAATAGGAGCATTGGCATATTTAAGTATCTTTACAAATTAACATATTCAAATGTTAATTAAAATTCAAATAAATAGATTTAATAAGAAAATGTATATTTTAAAATAAGAGATTTAAGCACGGTGGTCATTGAAATAATTTTCATATAAATTTCTGAATACATTTTAGAAATTGGCAGAGTGAAATTTAAAATAGCTTTTATTTGATTCACAAATTGTATTTCTTTTAGTAGGGTACATTCGAAGACTAAAATATATTGTTGAATATGACTTAGACAGTACCTGCAGTGATTTAGTACAATTTTTTTCTTACACTGGACATAGAAAAATAAGAAAAATCAAATATAATTATGTTTTCTGGTATACAAACCTATTCAAAACTGCATCTAGATTCATTTTCTAGAAATACTTGAAATTGGGGAAAGATTTCTTCTGAAAATTGCTGAATTTTTAAAATCATTAGCATTTCTGCCCATTAATAATTACCAAACCCTTTTTTTCCCTTCAAGATCTCCTCTGTTCTAATTTTATGATGTTACTCCTAAAATCTTTGTGTATCTACTAACCTAGTTCTTGGTCTGGTAGTGAATTTATTTTCTAATTACAGGTGGCCTGGTTTAGGTCAGACAGTGATGGGTCTCCACCTATATTCTGAGTCAGGAATGAAGTCTTATCATCCTGGTGTGCTAGCATGGAGTACAGTGAGCTATCCAAAGATACACTTTTTTTCCTAAATGAATTGAAGCCAAGGGGATGAGTGTCTAGCTCTCATTTGGTTGGAGGTCTAGTGTGGAACCATGCTGAGCTGATCACTGAATGAGTCTTTGTGGAACATCCTTCCATGTGCCACTTTCACTGGACAAAAATCCCTTGGGGGTTACATGAGAATAAATGAAAAAAAGTATTTTACCTTTATTAGTCTTATGAGACTAAATTTTCGATTCAGCATTATTTTCTTTTCCTAGTTCTTCTAAACTTTAGTGATCATGAAAGTCAATTTGTTCCACTTCTCATTCATTTACCAATGGAAAACAATCCTTAGGGGCCCTTTTAAGATTACATTAAATGTAGTTATCTGGTTTCAAGTGAGTAAGACCCTAATTACTTTTGAAAGAAGGTGCCTGAATGATATACCTTCAACCTACATCCAATTTGTTTTACTCAGACAACCATCAAGGAAAACATTCAGTGACAGAAATACAATGTGTAGTCTAATTTGGTATGGAATGAATATTTTCTGCAAGGCTAATTACAACCTCCTGGAAAAAGAGACTAATCTCTTGTCACTGACACAGTAGGTCAATAACTATATTTACATTCCCCATTGGCACCTGCTATGTTTTCTGGTAATCAACTCACCAGTAGATAGGACATACTTACCATGAAAAATGTGGTTTTAAATGTACTATTACATTTTATTTTTTTATTAAAACATTTTTAATTTAAATTCAATTAATATGTAATGTATTATTTGTTTCAGGGATACAGTCTGTGATTCATCAGTCTTATATAATACCCAGTGCTCATTACAACACATACCCTCCCCAGTGTCCATCACCCATGTACTATTACCTTTTATTTATATCTATTTTTCAAAGCAAGCACATAAGCTAAACTATTTATTTTCATTCCTTAATTAAATTTAGGTACAGAGAACTCATGAATTCATCTAAACAAAACATAAATTACAACTAGTGCTAAGACTAAGCAAGTTTTATTGCAGCAAATACTGCTATAAAATCTGCAGTTTAGTGTGAAACTGTGATTAATGCCCATGTTTGCCAGGTAATACCTAGGGAAGTTGTTTGGTGGGGTTGTTTGTTTGTTTTTATTGACATTGGATTTCTAGTCCTTGTCTATGAGAAATTGAAAGATTTTTATATTTCTTTTATTTTTGCTTGTTTATATTCTTTTTACTTTTTCTGGTTTAGTCTCACAGACTGATTTGGTCTTACAGCCAGCAATCATGTGTGAATGTACGTCTGCATGATAGCAAAGGAGTGACTTTTCCTTCCTTTGAGTATTAACCTTAATGTGTCTTATTTTAGTTTTCGTTTTCCCTTGGGCAATGTTCTGAGTGCATACTTGACGTCTACAAATTCTCTTGCAAAACTACATGTGGCTCCTTTCAAATTGAGTCTTCCCCTCCCCACCCTCCCAAAGATAATTTCAAAAATTTGATCAGAAGTCATAAACTGGCAGCCTGTAAGCCAAATTCATTCAGCAGATGTATTTCTATTGCAATGACTGTTGTGAGTGGTATTGTTTTGTTTTTACCTCTGTAGTATTTTTTAATTGAATAACTTTTAAAAATCGGGAAATTTCATGTAACCTGGCTTTTGAAAATTGTGGGATTTGCCAACATGGAGTTCACTTTCTACAGGGAAGAAATCTTCTGGAGTCGAGTCCTTTTAGCCATGGCAAATACACATCAGTTTACCATAGATTTCAACAATTATGATTTTTCTTTTTTTTTTTTTTAAGATTTTATTTATTTTATTTGACAGAGATAGAGACAGCCAGCAAGAGAGGGAACACAAGCAGGGGGAGTGGGAGAGGAAGAAGCAGGCTCATAGCAGAGGAGCCTGATGTGGGGCTCGATCCCATAACGCCAGGATCATGCCCTGAGCCGAAGGTAGACGCTTAACCGCTGTGCCACCCAGGCGCCCCAACAATTATGATTTTTCTTATCTTGGCTCGTTTCATTCATGTATTACTTGCTTGGTCCAAGTAGCCATTTGAGAGTGTAATATGTGATTAATATGCATTCAAAGAGCATATATATTGGAGTACCATGCTTGTGCTTATGGCTACAGTTTGGCTTAGTTTCCACTAAATGACGTAGCTGCTTGACAGACAAAAGCAGTGCTCTGAGAAAGCGTCCTTTATATGGTCATAGTTTACTAAAATTCAAAGTGTTTTACCTATATAAAAATAGCTGTTTATTAAATATAAAGGCAAATATGGATAAAACATATATACATTTCCATTACAAGACAAAATGACGTTAAAGCAAAATGTGAGGGGCGCCTCACCCCGCAGTTGGTTAAGCATCTGACTGGCTCCGGGCACAATCTCTGAGTCCTGGGATCGAGCCCCCACATCAGGCTGCATGCTCGGTGGGGAGTCTGCTTCTCCCCCTCTCCCATTGCCCCTCCTGCTCACTCTCTCTCTGTCTCTCAAATAGTCTTTTAAAAATAAAAGAAAGCAAGATGTGAAAATAAAAAGATATAAGTCTAGTTTTAACTTGCCCACTATGAGTGAAGTTTGTTTTTTCTTACTGGTTTATGAAGACAGATTTACTTTCAAGTACACCTTGGCTATATACAGCCCTGGGGCAAGTCTTGTCTCTCTCCCCTATGCAGTAGTTCTTCTGCTGTTAGCCAAGTGCCAGAACCCACCCACAGAGAGCACAGCAGTACCAGTTTTACCTCTGAATCTCAGAACTGAGACCAAGTCCTCACTGAATCTGTAGGGACTGAGCTGTGTCTCATTCTTCTCCTGTCGTCTGACTAAGAAGCTGCCCTTCAGGGTGGTAGCCGAGCCCACTAAGGTTGGCATGTCATGCCAAGTCCGCCATCTTCTTGCTGTCTCTCTCTCCAGCTTCTCTTTGTGACTTATCCCAGTGCTCCGCTCTCTTTACCCTGAATGCTCACATGAAATCTAAACCCTTCCAACCCTACATCTTCCATTGTTACATTTCTAAGTAGCAAAGCATCAAAACACAGCTGTTTCTCGAGAAGTTTTTAATGATACTCTCTTGTATGCTTTAAACAGGATTAAACAGTGTTAAACAATTTTTTAAAATTCGGTGTAGTTTTTTTTTAAAGCATTTCCTACTTCATCTTTCCCATAGTGCTAAGGGATGTAGGGACACAGCTGCAATCTTCATTTGCTCCAGCTCTACCTTTGTTGTTATTGTTGGGTTTCCCCAGATGCCTCCTCCTGTCTAAAGTGGCTCTCCCTACTACTTTTCATAATGAGTTTGGTTTTAGTATTCTCTGTAGGTGTCACCGATGTCCTAAGTGGCCTTGAGAAGAACTCCATGAAAGGAGAGGATGTCTGAAGTGGAGGAGAAAGGGACGCCATTGAAGTTAATCACACGTGATGGCGATTCAACCTTCCTGTAATTAGTATTAGTTGCTAGAATGAAGCTGAGAGTAGAGAGAAAGACAAATAGTGATCCTTTCGTAAAATCACAATATAGGTAAAAATGCAACTTTATTTCTATCAGGACAAGGTGTACGAAGAAACATCACATAATCCCTGATACTTCGTGTAGCTGATGAAGTGAAATATGCCTGATTTCCAATCACCACTTCAGCACATGTTTTCAATATGTGTTTTCATCTAGAACTTTTATTTCTTGAAATCGAGATGTCAGGGAGTGGCCAAGCAGGATGATTAGCTCAGATCATTTAAGGAGTAGACCTGGGCAACCTTGTTAACATTTTGAAGATAATTTTTTTTAAAATATAGCTTTATAATAATGTGGATTGAAATAATAGAAGCACTTCATTTTAAAAATCGAACATATCTGTACTTTAATGATTTTTCTTCAGTATTGCAAATTAAATTTTTATTTGTAGAATTTAGTAAAAGCAGAGTGGGGCATAGTACTTAAGCCTACAGTCTTATTCAAATTAAAATACCCAGATCTTTTAATTGATTATATCACTTAGAAAGGGTGTGATCTAATTAGTAACGTTGCTGTGCCTGGTTTTCTGATTTGAGAGATGGAAATGATAATAGTCATATATTAATACTAACGTAATGAAAAAAGAGGCCTTGCAGATGGGAAATACTCCTATCCATTTGACTAATGCCCTGATTTAGTTAATTCTAGGTCCTTCTTGCAATTAACAGATATTTACCAGCACGTAGGTGTTCTGGTGCCTGCTATGGAACGTGTACTGGGTAGACCTCCCATCTCTCCTCATGTGACTGCCTGGTAGGTGGCAGGGTAGAGGAGCCCCTTATTACTGGGCTGCAAAGAGGAGTTCATGGGGAATTTGGCGTTGACAAAGCAGTTACTAAGAATTTCTTATCTTCCAATCCCATGTCAGTTCCCACGGTTTATTGTCTCCGGTCAATATTATTTGCTGTGGATTAGGTACACGTGGCTTTTATTATTTTGCTAGTAATGTGGACATTTTCCTTCTTTACACATTGGCAAATGTACATCATGTTCTGTTTCCTGATGGCCTCAAATGTCTCCACTAATTCCTTAATGTAAAAGTCAGCAGTGGGAACAAGGCTGACCACAGTACTATGTCAGGAGGAATCCTAAAATTCCTAAGAAAGATGACATAAAGGTATTGTAGCTTATTCAAGAAGAGCATGGGGATTGGAATTGTATCCCAGTTTGAACACAGAAGCTTCCATTGGGTGACTAGCTGGGCTTCTTTAAACAAATCAATCAAACTTATCTATGACTGATTTTTCTTCTTAGAATAAAGCAAATCTGGACAGATTGAGAGTGATGTTGGATAGGCGAGGAAAGTTAATATATGAAAAGCACATAGCAAAACACCTGGCATACAGCACTCATCCAAGGAATGATAACAAACCTTATCATCATCAAAATCATCTTGGGGATAAAGATCAACATTACAATGACTTGCAATTTTATGCCTTTTAAGGCCTGGCTTTTCAGAGATCCTGTTACCCTGTTTCAAGTCTTTTATTTACAATATTAAAACAAGTGGTGTTTTGGGTTTTCTCTGTACGAACCAGCTTTAAAAAGTGGTAACGAGATTGGTAGATCATAGGATGTGAAAGGGTGAGCCATCATTCTAAATGGTGTATCCACATTTCATCAGAAGAAATTGAGATGTAATGTTTTTCCTGCTTTAATCAATATAAATATCAAAGTCAATATTTGCATTCTTGAAATAGAAGCAAAGGACCCTAACACTTCCCTGGTAAGGTGGCCATTAAGTTCCAGTTAGCCTGGAATAGGCCCAGATTATGTTTGTTTTCCTGGTATCCTTATTATCGGTGTCCCTTTTACTCTTAAAAGTTCAGTTTGGAAAATAGTATATAACTTACATGGTTGCAACATAAAATGGTAGACTTGTTAGGCTGTGGCAAATTTACGTAGCAAACTGAGAAAGGCACCTGACTGTCCAAATGTGATTTTTGAAATTCTGCTACCTACCTGTCTGACATGAGGACCTCCATAGTTCTCCTGGATCTAGTTGAAAAACTTTGTTATTCTGAGAACCTCCAACATAGGAGGAAGAACTGTAAACCTAAAAGGTGATGTCGTGATTGAGATCTAGTGGTTTTAGTGATTGACTAGGATTTAATGCTTTGATGGAGATCAGATTCCCATATGAAATAGTTTTTTTTGTAAACCACAGTAAAGTGCTCCATGCATATCCCACTTAAAACATATGAACTTGACTCAAAAAGAAATCAAGGTTATTTTATGAACTAATAATTGCTAAAATACTTCCCATTCTGATAGCCCTACTGCTGCATTTAATTGCCAAAGTACATGTTCTTGGGAACGCATGGACAGATTTTGATTTTTTTTTTTAATAAAAGATAATTATCCCAAAGTCACACAGAAAAGCATCTCTTTTATTTTAGACAGAGTCACAGTTTTAAAAAAATGAGTAGTTACATTCACATTCAATGTGTATTAACTTTTTAGAGACTCTTAATATGTTTGTATTTTCTTTCTCTTCCTTCCAGGCAAACTCTTACCTTCACTACCTATCCACCTGTTCTCTAGCTAGCATTTTTATTTATTACTTACAGCTCACTTACTTGATCCCAAAGAAAGACCAGATTTAATTGGGAAATTGAGCAGAAGAAATGCACTGGCTTAGAAGCAAGCAATGGATACTAGCCAACTTTAGGGAGTTAGGCGGCCTTTCGCTTACAAAAATTGTGGCCAAGAGGCAGGTAAACTACTCCGTAGTCATCGTCTAAGGAAGTACTGCCTAATAGGGTTCTTCTGTACTTGCAATTAACCATCTTGCTGTGGATCGAAGGTAGAGTCACTTTATGTCAAAGCTACACTCTGCTATGGAATGTTAAAGTGAAGTTCCATCACACTTACAGTATTAAATCCTGCACAGGATATGTCTGGGAGTTGTAGGTGCCAATCACCCACCCACTCTACCCCACACTCCCACCCACAGGGCTGCTCTCCTGCTTTTCCCACCTGGGTTGAAAGAGCTACCAAATCATACTCATGGATAAACAATGCCATATACAATTACTCCTCAAAACTTTCTATTTTTCTGAAATATTTGATTTTATTCCTTCTGTTGTTTAAAATCTTATCTCTGTATGTAATAATAAAAATAGAAGTAAAAGACAAGATTTTCCTTCATCTCCATTTATATGTCACTAACACTGGAAATTTGGTTCATTCAAAGCAATTCATTGTATAAAAAGGTATTTATTTGAAGTCTCTTATTTAGAGTCTTCCATATTGCTCCATGTGGGATAAATGTTCGAATTTTCCATTTTACTTTCCACGTTATTATAGGGACATCAATGAAATTGAAATCTTGGTTAAAAGTACATCATTTAAGTAAATTATAGGGACAAATGAACTTTTGGGTAGAATTACACATTTTAAGTAAGTAAATACAATTTACAATTGGTACGGGCGGACTGTTTAGATAACTACATTGGAATTTTAAAATCTGATTATCTTATTCATGTACAAACCCAACTCCTCTCTTTTATGTTGAGAATTCTTGGTATGCTTTGACTTGCTCTGGAGATTCACATGAAGTCCTTGGACTTTAAATAATTACTTCACTTATACTAACTCACGTATACTAACTGCAAGTCTATGTTGTAGTTTCTCCTGAAAGCGTTCTCTAAACCTTACAAAACGTTCTTTCTCTGATTTAACTACACAGAATTGCCTTACCGAGAAATGTGAGTATAGTTTTCTTTTTTAAAAAGGGAAAATCTTTTCTCACAAAAGAACAAAGCCATGAATCTATAGAATATCCCTTCAAAATATTACTGTTATCCAACAGTATACTTGTATACTTTTTGGACTAAATGTATATATCAATATAAAAAGAGCAATAGGTTTATGTGTAGATACTCCCATTTAAGTCACTCAAAAAATACAGTTTCATGTCATGAAGAACATACGTAAGGCGTTTTCAACATATATGATTAATTACGAGGCTTTGAGTCCACAGATAGAAATATCACCAGAAAACTGTAAAATCTCAGTAAAGATACAAAACCACAAATGCTTTTACACCATCTACTTCATGAGAAGTAGCTTCTAGTTTCAGCTAGAATAAACATAAGAAAAATATTTTGACAAATACAATTCTAATTCTGGTCAAAGGGATGTAAACTACATCTCCTACATCTTAATTATAGTTGGATCCTTTAGGGTAACTACTAGATGACTTGGAGGCTGTCAGTTTCTACTGGAAATGAGAACAAAGTATCTTTGTTTGTGTCAAAGATGTGGTTTTATCATTTAGAACCAGAAATAGCTTTAGAAACAATTAGGCCTGTTTTCCAATGCCTGTGCATTTGAATATTAACCATGCAAAAAGCAAAATGTTGACTATCTCAAACTCCAAAATTTAAATAAGAGATATTTTTTTCCAATAGGATAATTCCTTCATCTGCATGATACATTTTTATATAAAACATACCACTAGTTAACTTATCAAGGCAAAGCTCAACTCAAATGCTATGGTGTTGGATTGGAGAAAGCTTTTTTAAAATGACAAAGAGCTCAAAAATATATAAATAGCTGTGTTTAATTACATTAAAGTAAAACTGCATATAAACTTCTACAAACAAAAGATAAAACTGGAAAAAATTATAATTCCTTTAACAGTTAAGTAATTCATATTCTTAACATGTCCAGCATCCATGTGAATCAGTTGGGAAAAGACCAATGTCCAATGAAGGATTGGGAAGATGACATGCATGTGGGGAAAAATCTCATCCTCACTTACACAAATTGAAACTCAGCTATGTAACATACCTATCCTATTCCTTTTTTTTTTTTTTAAAGATTTTATTTATTTATTCGACAGAGATAGAGACAGCCAGCGAGAGAGGGAACACAAGCAGGGGGAGTGGGAGAGGAAGAAGCAGGCTCATAGCCGAGGAGCCTGATGTGGGGCTCGATCCCAGAACGCCGGGATCACGCCCTGAGCCGAAGGCAGACGCTTAACCACTGTGCCACCCAGGCGCCCCATCCTATCCTATTCCTATAGTTTAAAAAAAAAATTACTGACACAATGTGTCAATGGGGTGTCAGGAAAGCATGCATTCTCATGCATTGCTGGTGGAAATATAGATTAATACAATACAACAGGCAGTTTGGCAATATTTCTCAAAATTGAAATGTATAATTCATTTTGCTTAATAATTCCCCTTCTAGGAATTTATCCAGTGACATACATGCTATCTAAATGACATCTGTGCAAGATTTATTTGGAAATAAATGTCCAACTGGTCAAATAAATTATAACACATTTCTATAGCCATTAAAATAAGGAAGATCCTGTGCTGATACGGAACGAAGAGTGTGTGCGTCCCCAGGTGTGTGTGTGCGCGTGCAAGCACACTTGTCCATGGAGCTAAGTGATAAAAGTTGAAACTAATTTGTAGGACAGAATCATTGTGTTAAAAATAAAGGGCAGGGAAGCAAAAAGAAATCATGCTTCAATATCTTCGCTTGGGAGATATAATTGTTTGGCTGGGATACTTCTGGCAGCAAGAGACAGAAGGGAGATAGACTTTAAATTCTTGTGCTGTGTATCTTGAAATTTGTGCTGTGTGCGTATGTGTGTGGGTGCGTGTGTGTGTTAACTTTGATAGTATTTTGATTTTTAAAAATATTTACTCAATGTTGTCTTTAGGAATTTTAATTATTCTTACTCTTCTAAATTTATTTTGTTGTGCACTAAAGAAAATCTGATGCATGCCCAACTAACAAATCTTATAAATCAAAGGGTGTCAAAATGTTCTTTATAGGCTCATAAAGCAGGGTTTTTTTCCCCTAAGACAATAACATGATGCCTAAAAAACTTAGTGAAACACAAGACATAGGGTATATGACCCTGCTCTTCAACTTATTACATATATACCTATGGGAGGTCACTTAAGTTCCATTTCCTCATTGTTAAATAGCCAAAACTTGCTCTAACATACAATACTGTAAAAGTCCAAAGACATAACTTATGTAAAATTGTTTTGTAATCAAACAAGGAATACAAGTGTAAATTATAGGAAAAGTAATTTTTTTCAGAAGGAAACCAAAATAAAGCATGTATTTAGGATACATCATCAGCAAAATCGGTACATTTTCCTATTTCCTTACTTTTGCCTCTAGGCACAGATATCCTCATCCCAGCCTGTATCAGATGAAAGTTTAACTGTACCTGCTTCTCTTTCTGTATCTATCAAGAACTGTTAATATTTAATTGTGCCTTTGTGTTTCCTTCAAATCTCTCCAGACTGCCTCCTTTTGTATTAAAAAAAGCATAGTATTAAGGAGGCCACGTATTGCATGGAGCACTGGGCGTTACACGCAAACAATGAATCATGGAACACTATGTCAAAAACTAATGATGTATTGTATGGTGACTAACATATAATAAAAAAATTAAAAAAAATTAGGTGAGAGTAAGGAGATAAGGTATGTGTTTAACTAGAAACATCAGAGGTCTTTGCAAACATGCAAAAGTCTCCTGTTGAATTTCAGTTTTTAGCATTTAACTTCTTAATGTGTATTCTTAGAGAAGAAAACTAATGAGTGAGGAGGAGGAAGAAAAGGAACAGAAGGAAATGTGTGTTCATTAGCTCCCCTGAATCCCAGATTAGGGGTATTAATGTACAAGGGGTATCAATGTATAAAATTTAAAAATAAATAAAGCATAGTAGGTTAATTTCTATACCCAAGTGAAATACATATCTACATGTTAATGATTGCGAGGTTAAATCCCTTAATAAGACATTTTATGGCTCTTTTCTGTAACTATCAGATTTCCAGGGGAGCTGTTTCAGGACAGGTTGGCCTTAAAGAATAAAGGAAGATGTGTGAGTACCTTAGTGGGCTGAAGAGGAACTCGACTCTTATGTAAAAGTAGTTAAGTCTGGAAATTGAAGCAACTGTAGGCATTTCATTTTTCTTAGATACAGAATGTTCTAGATGAATGTCAAATTTCTGAATGAAAATGACCTCGCCTGATGAAAGATTGAAACAATATCACCATTTAAGTGCAACATGATTTTTAATGTCTTTCATGAAAATCTCATTTTACTGGAAATGGCACTAGAGCTGTGAGAAAGCTACATACAGTATTTAAAATAAAATATCTAAGTGATCTTGCAATGTATTAGGACAAGTTTTAACATAAATTACACTATTAAAAAAACCTTTAGAATGTATTATCAGGCCTTCACTACCCCACTACAACTTCTGCTATTTTCAAGCAATTTCTCAGAATAATAAAACTTTTTGAGAAGAAGCAAGTTTATCATTGAAATAACTACAATAGAACTTTCTTTGGGTAGACAGAACAAATAATAGACCTGAGAACCAATTAAATATGATTGTTCAGGCACATTAATATTGGGGAATACTTACAAGTTTTCAATTTTCCCTTTCCGTGGTTGGTAGCATTTATCTATTGAGTGGAGTTTTGGTTTGGGCAGAATGATTCCTGGGGAGGAGACCGATAATAGTCAAACGCAGGAGGACTTATAGGGCATTGGGATCCATCCAAACCGGCTTCCAAGAATGGAAAAGCAGGAACACTGAGATAAATACTCCCCCCCCCCTTTCAGGTACTGTTATGACGTAAGTTGGGTCCTAATTACGGCCACTGATTTCATTCAGTCTTACAGTGGAAACCTAACTACTTTTACAGTACCACATCAGAAAGTTTAGAGAGCAGATGTATTTAATGCAACCTCATTTTAGCAATGGGGCGATAAAATTATTGTTTCCCTTGAAGGGAACTGGAAATTAGGAGAAGGGAGATTTAGTTATTATTTTTTTCATTGATAACATATGACGCTATATCAGAAATAAAGCCCGAACTGGAGGAAATCACTTGGTTGCTGTAATAGTAGCTGATCACTGCACTTTTGATTATCAGTTTCTGAATCACAGATAGCTTGCTTACTTTGTTACTGTTGTCTTACTTGGTGTCTCCAGTCAGTGTCTAATCAATCTCTGACAATCCATTTTCTAGGTGATCCCTAGAACCACCAGCCATCTCAGCTTTATGAGTATTTCCCTTGTAAACATGGTTTGAAAGGAAAGAGTTGGCTTGGTGTTCAACAGAAACAAAATTGTTATGTTTATTTTTGTCATAGAGCAAGTTCTTGCTATTCATGAAAGGTATGTCTTGAATTCATAAATACCGTTATTTTAGAGAGAGTTGCTGAGTCAGTGGAATACTAGCATGACTGACCAACATAATGAGTCCCTCCCACAGACCAGCCTTGCGGTTCGCATATCCGTAGGGTACTTACATACATTACCTCAAGAAACCCCTATAACAATCCTATATTGTAAATATTATTATCAATGTATTTTGTATCATAGACCTCGGTGTTGACTGTGAGAAGTACAAAAAGCATTTTAAATCCTAAAATCAAAATATATATAATAGATTCAGTAATCCTTTTTTATTAACTCTAAAAACGTTGTTCATCTTCTGAGTCATGAACTGTTTGAGAATCTGATGAACTAACATCATCAGATGATCAAGCATCCAGTGCCCATTACCTATAAATTATAAAGATCGATAAATATTCCCAAAGCTTTAAGATTGATATTTACATACATTTCATGGTTTCTAAGGTGACCCTAAGTCTTTGTTCTTCCACTAAATATTGGTGACATAAATGGCAGCAAATCACCCATAGTTTGTATCTGGATTTTTGAAATTATCACTCCCTATCTGTTTCTGTCCCATTTTTTTCTAAATGCACTATCCTCCTACAGACAGCCATGCAGAGCACTCAGTGTCTGCCTATTTGAAGATGTAACACACTTTTCTCTGGTGTACATGCTGGCAAATGGAATCTTGCATCACGAAGTATGTGCATATTTAATTTCCCTAATTAATTTTCCTTCCAAACAGGTTGTATACCAATTTGCATTTTCATCCCCAGTTTAGGAATGTCCATTTCTTTATACTCTCACTTACACTTAAAATTATCCAACAATAAATAGTATTTAGTTGATTTTTTTAAAAAATCCCATTGCTGTTTTATGGTACAATCCTGATTATTAATGGGACTGCACATGTTTTCATAAGGATTTTTTCATAATTTTGTGTCCCATTGTATAGGTTTTTCTGTGAATTTGCTATTTGTATCTTTATCCATTTAACCTTATTTACTGTTTTGTCATTTCCTTATTAATTTGCTTGTCTTTGATTTCCTTTGTGGTATCTTTTGTCATGCAGAAGACTGTAAAGAATGTTGAAAAGGCAGTTAACTTGTAGCATGAGCATACAAGTTAAGCATAATTCTTGATAGAAATACAACATGAGAAATCCAAGAGCCTGTCAAAACATTTCTTTATCTTCAATATTGGTGATAGTCAAAGGTTTCAGAAGATAACTCCTAAAAGAATACATGCATATATTCCTCCTTCTAAGTTCTAATCTTTACAACTATCTTAGGTATAACATCAATCCTATGTGAATGAGAATAAAAAATAAAGAAATGTGGCTTGAAGAATGTTGAGTAATCTCTCATTTTAAAAATCTTACCTTCTGTCTTAAATCAAGTCTCTGATTCTAACATGTTTCACTAAATTGTCATTATTACATTATTTTCAATTTAAATAATCCTGACTGTGGTTGAATGGATTTTGATTGAAACACCAATTTCAAGGATCAGTGTTAAGGGGGATTTAAGTCTGGGGATGAGTATAATAGGAGGACAGAACGTACATGAGAGCCTGTGGTCAGAGTTGGTAACCATAAGAAAGTCCAAGGCAATGCAGAGTGACTTTGGTGTGTCTTTGATGGTGTCTAAGGCATAAGCAAGGATATTGTCAACAGTGGGAAGTTTGGATTAGAGGGCGGCGATGAACTTCATGTAAATTGACAAGTGGGCCGGATGAGAAGTGATGAGAGCTTGAACTCATATCGAAAGAGTAGATCGAGGGAGGAGACAATAGTTTTAGTACACACTTAATAGAGGAATCCTCCTTCTACTTCCCCAGTGAGCCTGGCAGGGAAATGGGTCTTGGATAAGATAAAAAGTCCGAACAGGTCAGGTGGAGGAAGTTTCCTCCAGGGTTCTTTGTAACTGGGATAGGGTAACTTTTAGAGATATGTTCCTGGCTCAGCAGTAGACTCCTTTCTTAGTCTCACTTTGTGTGTTGGGGTGTGTGTGTAGGGGAGGCAGCATGATTTGAAAGTGTCTGATTGAAGAAGGGGAAGAAACAATGCTCTAGAATCCAGAAGTACTAACTCGGGTGTTGAGAAATAACGGCCAGTGATCAAGAAGTTAGGCAGATGTTTCCCTATCTTCTTATTTGTTTAGACTGAGGGTCACGCTCACTGCTCATTGACTAAATCCTTCTCACGGAAATTTTTTGTTTGGTCTGCACAAGACTTAACTATTTTAAGTCAACATATAAGAAATTGTACATGAGGATTCCTGGCTTCTGTGTAAGAACTGGAAGCTCTGGAAACCTGGTCCTCGTTCCCATGTGGCGGCAGGCAGTGGAGCTGAAGAATCGTTTCTTGATGGAATTTTAGTGCTCACTTCTTCATTCTCACCACATAGCTTGCTTCTTACGCATGGCCTGTTCCACTGAGATTTGTGGTGTTCTTTCTCTCCTCTCCTCTCCTCTTTCTCTTCTCTCCCTTTCCACTCTCTCCTGTCCTCTCTTTCCCCTCCCCTCCCCTTCTCATCTCTTCTCATCTCATCTGCCTGATTTCAGTAAGCAGTTTGGAGACTTCAGGATAAGATAAGTCTCAGCGTTAATCTTTGGGACATAGAGGAGTGTGTGTGTGTGTGTGTGTGTGTGTGTGTGTAAATATATATGCACGTACATCTGATTCAACCGTTACCAATAAATAAAAGATAAAGGTCTGTAACTTACCCTTATACTCAAAGAGAAGCCTTTCATGCCTTAGATGCTTCTGTGAAATTAGCAGTGTCAAACCCATGGCCTCACGGCTAATATTATTTGGAGGTACGCGAAGGACCAGAGATAACACAAAATGACCCACTAGGAGCCTGCACCACAACTGCCACCAGAGGGTCCTTCTAGACTGATAATGCAGACCTAGTGTTACATCCTAAAGACAAGAGGGATTTGTGTCAGGGAAGGTCTAACCTCGCTAGTAAGGAGGAGATTGTGCTAATGGTGGCTGGAGATTCTAAGGCAGAAGTTAGGAGTAAGCACTCTCAAAGGCAGGGGACTTGAGGATAGGAATTTTCAGGATTTACTGAAAGACTCTCTGGAAGGTGTTAACTCTTCACGTGTGTTACCCTTGAACTTTGGCAAAAGTTCTGTACTGTGTACAGTTCTGTGTGTTTTAATTTAATAAATTAGTTTTGGTATTTTTATGTGCTTATTGTACAGGCATGGCAGCATTGTTGGCACACATATTTTAGTTAAGCCCCCTCAAGGATGTTTTCGTCCTTGTTTGTATTCCATGGTGTGCTATGGATGTGCTATAATTTAAGTAACCCATGTTTTTTCACCTTTTCTTAAACAGTGTGGGAATGGAGAACAAAAACATCTTTTGTTGGTACTATGCCACTCCCGGAAAATGGACATTTTTGTAAGACAGCCTACTGTAAAAGGACATGCTTCTTATAGTGTGTGTGACAGTGATCCAGTGGCTCACGCTATTCGAGCCCCTTCCTGGTTACTCTCAGAGCTACCTTATCTATGGCACAGAGATTGGAAAATGCTGCATCTGTGTATAATTTTCTTTTCCTAACATGACCCTTTCAAAAATTGTTATATCCTTGATAGTCTGCAAGGTTGTGTTGTGAGAGACAAAATACCCAGCTAGGAAAAGACACGTGTTCCACTCTGACAGCCATATCTGTTTTTGTGTTACGTTGACTTACCTTCCTGGTGGAGAGTCCATGCTCATCTGATTCTCTGAGTACATTCTGTTATCTGTATTGATAGAACTACATAACTGGACCAATGTGGAAGCAAAGGAGAAAAGTGTTCTGGAACCACCCTGAGGTTCCAGGCTGTGAAGATGTGCACATTCGATGTGCCACTCCAGCTTTTCTCCTGAGTGGAGCAGATTTCAGGATTCACCCAGTTGTTTAGGCCACGAGCCAGGCAAGATCATGGCATCGCACAAGGGGAGCACTGATCTTAGTTACACATTGGACATGTTCCTACACTTTCTCCACATAGAATATTTTGGGACTGCTCTGGGCAAAGTTTAAGACATGAGAGTTGTTATTATAATTGTTCTTATTGTTATTTATTTATTTATTTATTTATTTATTTATTTATTTATTTATTTTATTCCTCTGCCCATTTCTGTGTTTATTTATGTCCTGGTATCACCTTTTTCATTCTCCCCTGACTTCTATGTTTCATGTTTCCTGTTGGCTACTAAAATTTACCAGGCCTCTCTTCTCTGAAAAATATCCCAGTGCTCCAAATTCATTTCTGCTTTCCACCAAAAATTACCTCTTTTTTTTTTTTTTTTTTGATCAATCACAGCAAAGAGGGAGACTTCCTGGAAGTTGGAATGGCTACCGTAGCTTGCTTAAGCTTCCTGGAAATACTTGAGCTTAACCACATAAGCGAATGTTATTTTGGGTGAAATCTCAGGCAGAATGACAGAGCAAGGGGTGTTAGCCACTGGGGCGAGATATTTGCCAGCCTCGGGGAAGCCTTCCCACACTCTTTACTGGACCCCAGCTGAAGATCTGTTTCTGGCTTGGCCGACTCCTACTTCCATCAGTGTCTTGACCTAGCAGTGAAGAGAGAAAACCAATACTGCTGTTACACGTTACAAACTGAGCGAACTAATATGTTTTCAAGGGCACATTTTCCAATTTCCAAATTATGCTGGCACTTCATTTATCACTCTTAGTTCTCACTGAGTTCTTAGCATTCTGCTTTCAATTGGTGTCTTGACAAGAGAGTAGGAATTAAAGCACAACACTGTAAACATTGTCTCTGACAGCAACTCAGGGAAACATTCGGTAGCAGGAGGGTAAAAAATCTGTATCTTCTGATTATTTGCACATTTAGACTATACACGTTATTCAAGTTTTCACTTTGGATAAGTAATTGAGAATTATTTACATTTGATCCTTTTAATATTAAATATAATCTTTTGTGGCCTAAATGTCTCAAGATGTGTATGAAGTGTTAAAGCAATGATATAATAAGTTGAAATGATTTGTATATTCAAAAAAGCTAGAATTACTAGTGAAAATTACAGTGTAATTAGAAAAATGTGTTATCAATGTGTGAGGCCAAATTTTATCAACAGACCTAGAAAATAGTTCTAATAACAATATAAATGAATTGTAGTGAAAACATTGACCTTGTCTGAAAAATAGGGAGCATGTGTGAAGCATATGTGTATGAGAAATGTGTAAGAAATATTAAGGAAGTTATTTTGACTACAAAACTTGAAAATATCTAACATTATGGATTCCTATATTTTTGTAGCATTTTCAGAGGAATAGATATAGTATTCATGTAAAATTGGTTCTTTCCGTAATCTTAAAAGCCTGCCAGTTAGTAAATACTACTTTTCCTATTAAGTTTGAATGAATTTTGTTACCCCTATCTTTCTGACTCCTTCAGAAATGTCACTCCCTACAGTGAATCATTACCGAACCCCTTGCACATGTTTTCCAAAACCACTTTCAAAACTACCATCTCCTTTTTATACATTTACACAAGAGATACATAGTAGGGTATGTTTTGTCATTTTACAGATAAGGACATTGATGCCCAAAGAGGTTATGTGTCTTGCCTGAAACCCGGAAATTGGTATCTGAACCTCATTTTCTCTTTTCTAATTGACTAAAATGTCTGTGTTCTATTGCTTTCTAGAATAACAGTCTCATCATATACATATAGTGTTACAGCGATGAGATCATAAGTTTACATATATCTGTGTATGTATATAAATGTGTATGTGTGTGTATCTACATATATAGCCTTCGTCGTGATGCTGAGACATACCACTGAAGGAGAGCGGTATCACATTTCAGTTTCGGAAGATCATAAATCCATAATATGATTCAAATGATGGTGTTTTTATGAGTAGGCACTAGTTAAAATAGTTTAGATTTGTATGCAATCACGTCTCTCTCCTTTTGCATTTTTCATGCATGCCTCTTAGATCTATATTTCCCTCAGACAATTCACTTTTCAGATAACATGTCTGTTTCCACAATACACACTTTACATTTTCTTAGCCTCCGTTTACCTCTCTTTTCATGTTATCATTTCTTCAAATCAGTAAGATCAAATATCTAAGCCTTTGTTTTCATGTATCTTTCAGCACAAAAATGTAAATGTGTTCACAGGTATGGAATACTATGGGACTTTTCAGATAGTGTTTAGTCACATTTGGATGATTGAAGATAAATGTTTTAATAAAACAATCTGGGAACTTGAGATGATGTGTAGAGAATCTGTGCTTAAGAGATAAATACAGGGGCACCTGGGTGGCTCAGTCGTTGAGCGCCTGCCTTCAGCTCAGGGCATGATCCTGGGGTCCTGGGATCAAGCCCCACATCAGGCTCCTCCGCTGGGAGCCTGCTTCTTCCTCTCCTACTCCCCCTGCTTGTGTTCCCTCTCTCGCTGGCTGTCTCTCTCTCTGTCAAATAAATAAAAATAAAAAACCTTAAAAAAAATAAATACAATATTGTTACAAATAATACAAGGAGATCTATAAATAAATGGCTCCTCAGACTAACAGAATATTTTAAAAGTAACATCTGTAAAGTCTATTACAAAACAATAGTCATAACAGAATAAGTTGAGAAGTAAGTTTATTTTATTTTTTTTTTCTTTCTTTTCCATCACTACCACAGGGTAAGACAGTATCATTTCTTATCTGAACTGGTCTAATTCCATTATTCCCTCTAAAACATTCGTTATACTTGAGCCAGGATGATCTTTCCAAACTGAAATGTGATTATATCACTCTCCTTCAGTGATCTATCTCAACATCAAGATGAAGACCAAACTCCATTTTAAGTCTGATTTAATATGACTTTAAACCTCTGTTGTAACATATTCCTACTGTCCATGTAGACATGTCTTCTCCTGACTGGCACACTCTCTCTATTCTAGGACCTCATGCCTAATTAGGTCCTATTTGAATATCGCTTGTTAACAACTTTCCTGAATGGGTGTAAGGTGTGCCAGTGGTATCCTGAATAAATCCCTATACTGATAGTTTATCTCACAAATTAAAATTACTTAGGTATTTTTGTTCCCACTTGGCTCTAGGCTCCTTGTTATTACACAGTGAAATTTGTTCATCAGTATATCTTATGATCTAAGAAATATAGGTTTAATAAACATGCCATTGATTAATGTTTATAGCTACATTTTATCTCACAATATTATGAACTGTGAATATCTTGGCAAATACAGTTGTTATTCAGCATTGTAAATATTGCATGTAGTGAGTGAACATGGTCACTTCTGTCTAGTTAAATTTGTATGTATTTATACATATTAAGTTGTAGACGCATACGGACTCTTGACTTTAAATCTATGCTATAGACTTTACATTTTTAGAGTTATTTTAGTTTTGATTATGACATAGAAGATACTAAAAACCAAAGGAAATATTACACGAATTAATGAAACGATACAGTGTAATAATATGAGGCAACATATTTTAAAATAGGCATTTATGACTTAATAATAGCATTCCCGATCAGCTTTCTGTCAGAGTTAAAGTGGAACTGGTATAATAATAGGCCTACTTTATAGAAAAGCATTGATAAAGAATTTTCGTGGTTGATGATAAACTTGAGCTGGCTTCCTACAAAACAAATTATTCAGCTATACAGTGACTTTCCCAAAGAGCACATTTGCATGATCTTCAAGTTCACTGCTGGAGAGACTCTAAATAATAATCAGGCCATAAAGCCAGAGAAAGGCATTTTAGATTGCCATATAATTTGCACTGAGAACTTTTGAGAATTCCAATGGAGGCTGAACATCAGTAATCCTTCTTGGATAATAATGGAAATAATTAGGAAGGCTTCAAACAGCCTGTCTCTGTAAAAGTTTAGTGTCCTAAATGTGAGAGAGCAAGAACATTGAAAGTTGTTTAATGGCTTTTTGAACAGATCTAATCAGGCAAGTTTTACCCTCTGACACAAATTGGGTCTTGGCTGATGAAAATTGAAGCTACTGTTGCAAGGAACATTCAGATTCTTGCATACTTTTTACCTGCTTGAACAAACCATAGAGGAAAGTAATGATATACCTGCCTTAAATCACTTGGCCTTTCAAATTTGATATGCATTTAGAAGCAAACTGGAAATCTTTTCAAAGTGAGCAAAAAGAAAATATTTCAAATGTCCCTACATATTACTTTTATAACTCTTTCATAAGCCACTTACATAGTCAAGGCAGAATCTTAATTATACTAGAAAAATTAAGATAATTAAATAGAAGTGAACCTAAAATCTGTTTCTGAGATCTACTTTTATATCTTCCATTGAATTATTGTGTATCTTTGGGATACTTTCAACTAAACATGTTTACAGAATTTCCATGTTATTCTACTCCAAGATAGTATTTATCATCATTCAGAAGAACAAAGTCAACTTGAGTTAATGTAGGGAAGTCACCTATTCCAAAATTTGCTTATTTTTTTTTTCATACTATTGACAACTTTAGAAGTGTGCTCTTGGTTTGTGAAAAAGACAGAAATAATATCAATATTAACTCATACTTGACATAACTCATACCCAATCCAGAAATCTTACAGAGAGCATGAAATAACCTGGAAAGGGACCATTTCTGAGCATTGTGGTTGTTCTGGAACTTAAATAGTATTTTGAAAAGTGTTGCTAACATTAATTAATGCTTCATTTTACACATTTAGGAGTTCAGATCTATGAGAAGGACAAATTTTAAAGTCTTAAGAGAGCTACCCATTTCAACTAATCTATGCTAGATATTTGACTACTATACTTCAAGCTGTCTAATAAATTTGGATGATGTGTTGTATGTTCAAATTTATTACGAACATTAAAAAGTTGTGGACACCACTCACACAAACTAACTCAAAATGTATCAAAGACTTAAATGTAAGATCTGAAACCATAAAACTGCTAGAAGAAAACAGGAAAAAATCTCCTGGACATGGATCTTGGCAATGATTTTTTTTTGGATATGGTAGCAAAAGCATAAGCAACAAAATAAAAAATAAGGAAGTGGGACTACATCAAATTAAAAAGCTTCCACACTGGGGTGCCTGGGTGGCTCAGTTGGTTAAGCGGCCAGCTCTTAGTTTCAGCTTGGGTCATGATCTCAGGGTCTTGGGATCTGCTCCATGCTCAGTGGGGAGTCTGCTTGAGGACTCTCCTTCTCCCTCCACCCCCTCCCACACTCGGGGTCATGCTCTCTCTTTCTCTAAAATAAATATTTAAAAATAAATAAATAGAAATGAAAAGTTTCCATACAGCAAAAGAAATGATCAACAAAATGAAAAGGCGGTCTGCAGAATGGGGGAAAATATTTACAAATTATATCCAAAGTATATAAAGAACTCATACAATTCAATAATAACAAAAATCCTCCAATTAAAAAAGGGCCAAAGACCTACATAGACTTTTTTTCCAAAGAAGACATTCAGATGGCCATAGACACATGCAAAGGTGCTCAACATCACTCCTCATGAGGGAAAAGCAAATCAAACCCACAGTGAACTATCTTCTCCTCATACTTGTTAGAATGGCCATCATCAGAAAGACGAGTAACAAAGGCTGGTGAAGATGTGGAAAGAAGGCAACCTCTGTGCACTGTTAGTGGGAATGTAAACTGGTGCAGGCACTGGAACACAGTATGGATGTCCTCAGAAAATCAAAACTAGAACTACCATGTGATCCAGATGTCGGTATACATCTGAAGGAAATGACATCACTGTAGAAGCGATATCTGCCTCATGTTCATTGCAGCATTGTTTGTAACAGCCAAGACATGGAAATAGTGGAATGTCCATCAGAGGTGAATGGATGAGCAAAATCTGGAAAATGTACACACACACACACACACACACGGAATATTCAGCCATAAAGAAGAAAATCCTGCCATTTGTGGCAACATAGGTGAATATTGAGAGCATTATGCCAAGTGAAATAAGTCAGAGAAAGACAAATACTATATGATGTCATTTACTCGTGGAATCTAAAACAACAGCAAAAAAAAAACAAAAAAACAAAAACAAAACAGAGAAAGATCAGATTTGCTGTTACCAGAGGTGGGGATGGGGGGGGTTGGAATGAGGAGAATTGGAGGAAGTTAATGAAAAGAAACAAACTTCCAGCTATAAGTTAAATACTAGGAATGTAACATATACAACATGATGACTATAGCTAATACTGCTGTACGGTATATTTGAAAGCTGCTAAAAGACTAGATTCTAAAAGACCCCATCACAAGGATAAAAACATTTTTTTCTTTTGTGTATCTATGTGAGCTGATGTTAACTAAGCTTTATGTGCTAATCATTTCGTAATATATGTGGGTCAAGTCATTATGTAATTTATACGGTTCTGTATGCCAATTATCTTGATAAAACTAAAAAAAATCAAATTTGTGGAAATGGCTTTCTATGTGCTCTAAAAACTAAGATATTTTTGTAGAATCACCTCAGTAATTTTCAGCAAGACACTTACTGGAAATATTCAGGTTGAGAGTTATCTTTATGCTTTTTCTGATAAATAATAGTTTGTCTTTGAGCACATCTTTCTTCCTTCTGAAAATTATAGGCAGAAAGATGAATAATTGATTTTTAATAGACTCTGTGTGCATGTACATGTGTGTAAATTTCAGTAACATCTGGTTTTAGTTTCTAGGAAAAAGCTAATACTGGTGAAATCAGTAAGTGATACAGTGGTGTTCCTATCTGACATGGGATGTCAATGGAAAGCTTATTGGATTAAGCAACTCTTCATGGAAATACACACATCATTGTAAATCTACTTAGGGAAAAGATAGTGAAAGTAGAAATTATTATCATTTTTCCCATAAAAACCAGTTCTCAATTTACACTTGCCATGTTGCTAATGGGTGTTGGGAAATCTTAAAATTGAAATGAAATATTTACTTCATTTTTCTATTTGTTGTTATTTTAACAAATTCCAAGTTTTACGTGGTGCTTTATCTTCCTCTTAAATGTGACTTCTTCATGGCCTCTCTGTTAAATTTCATTGTTTAAGATTGCCTTTTAGCCCAATTTTAAGAGTTGTTGTTATTTTGTAAGCTATCCTTTGCCTTTCTGATGCTACTAAGTATCTTCGGAATATCAGAAAAATGTTGTCCTTCTTTAGCTTTTGAGTTATACTCACTTGAACAAAAAGCCATACAAAAGAATTTCAGAAGCATAGAAATACACCTTAAATTATTATGCTGTTTTCAAGTTATAATAAACTTCCTTAACAGATTTAAAATTTCACCATCGGGATGACTCTTTTGAGCAAGTAAGAGGTTTTATAGCCAGAATGCTATTATTCAAGTATTATCGATAATATATATAGGAACATCTTTATAAACTCTCAACCAAGATAGCCTAGTCCAACTGTGGGCAAGTCTAAGAACTAGAAAGCTTTTTGATATTTTGAACCTACTCTTAAATTTTTCATTTTCTTTCAGAACTCTGTCATTCTCTTCACTCTTCTTTCTGTATTCTAGTGTGTTTGATTTTGACTACTGTCCAATTTCCTTATTCCTCTGTCACTATCTTGAAACTTTGTTCAGTACACACTGACATCATTTTTCACTCATCAGTATTCTTCCTTCTGAAATTTGTCCTTCTCCCATCAATATCCAAACAGAACTCTCTAGAACCAAACCTAAACTTAACATCTTATATAAAAATTAACTCAAAATGGATCACAGATCTAAATGAGACATTTAAAAAAACGCTATAAAACTTCTAGAAGAAATCACAGGAAAAATTTTTCCTTTGCTTAGGTTAGACAAGGAGCTCCTAGACATGACACCAAAGGTACAATCCATAAAAGAAATAAAATAATATAGACCATCAAACTTAAAAACTTTTGCTCTGTTGTGTGATCCCTATTAAGAGGATCAAGGTCTATTTAGAGTATCAAGTTTGTCATTGACACATATTATCAAATCACATATCTGAGAAACAATTTTTATCCAGAATATATAAAGAATTCTCTAATCTCAGCAATTAAAAAAAAATGAGAAAATAGGCAAATCATTTTAACAGATATTTCTCCCAAAAGGGTATAGAGATGGCAAATACACACGAGAGAAAAGATGTTCACCATCATTAGTCATTAGGGAAATGCAAACTAAAGCTACAGTAAGATACCATTGCATACCTATTAAAACGGCAAAAAAATTAAAAAATACAGTATCAAGTGTTGACAAGGATAGAGGGCAACTGGATTTCTCAAACATTGTTGATGAAAACGTAAAATGTCATAGCCATTCTGGAAAGCAGCTCAGCTGTTTCTTAAAGTTAACAGCCACGATACAGCCCAGCCCTCCTGGGTTTCTATCCTAGCGAACTAAAGTATGTTCACAGTCACTTTATAGTAGCCAAAAGCTGGAAAGCACCCAAAATTCAACTGGTGAATAAAGTGTGATACAACAAATACAAAGAAACAAACTAATGATACAAAAAATGATTTAGAAGGATGTTAAGGATTTATGCTGAGTGCAAAAGCCAATCTGAAAAAATTGGATATGATATGATTCTGTTTCTATAACATTCTTGAAATGGCAAAATCATAGTGATAAGTAGTCAGTTGCTGCCGGAGGTTAGGGTTGGGGAGGAGGACAGAACTGTTAATGGGTAACATAAGGGAGTGTCTTTGTGCCGATGGAGCCGTTCTGTACCCTAATGGTAATATGTACCATGTGGTGATGCTTCAACAAATTTACACTTGGTATAAAATTTCAAAGAACTATACACATAAAAGAGAGCAAAAGAAGAGTGCATTTAAAATCTATATAAAGTATATTTGCAAGTTAAGGGTATTGTGCCAATGTTGGGGCACCCGGGTGGCTCAGTTGGTTAAGTGTCTCGCTCTTGATTTAGGCTGAGGTCGTGATCTCAGCGTCATAAGATCAAGCCCCGCATTGGGTTCCACTCTGGGGGTGGAGCCTGCTTGAGATTCTCTCTCTCTCTCTCTCTGCCCCTCCCCCAACTCGTGCATGTGCACTCTCTCTGAAAAGAAAAATTTAAAAAAAAAGAGTATTGTACCAATGTGAGATTCCTGCTTTTGACCATGTACTGTGGTTATGGAAGATATGATCATTGGGTGAAGCTGCTTTAAAATATACCAGAATGATCATTACTATTTTGAAACTTCAGGAAGCCAACATATTTCAAAATAAAAAGTTGCATTTAAAAGAAAGAAGAGGGAATTGGGTATTTAGGGACAATTAGAAGTCTGTCACACTCAATAAAAAGATTTAAGGTCTTGAACAGGATTACAGTTTTTAAATTTCATTATTATCCTAACACTATCATAGCTTAAGCAAAACCGCATTTAATAACATATGAATCTAGAAGAGAACCAGGTGATTTAAAATTAAATTTCCAGCTAAACATCTTAGGATGTTAAACCATAGTTATATTCTTAAATTTCATTCTTAAAATTATTAATGTCAATTAAAACCAATATATTAAATTACTTTTAGTTTATGACAAAAGTAACACTTCTTAAGAAAAATCAGTTAAAAACTTCAGTATGCTTTTATTAATTACTTGAATAATAAAGTTTCAGGGAGATCACTTAGGTTCTAATTTATCATATTAGTCCTTATCAACAAAGATTTTCAAAGAAAGAAAAAAATCTATTTAATTAATTTATATTTAACTTCAATTAAATTCCTCCATATAACCTTCTGTGAAGTTAAATTTTTTTTTTTATTTCCAGACAATTGGATGAATTTGGGCATTAAATCCTGACCTTTGGTCCTTAGATATACTTCACATGCTTCAAGTATGATTGATTGCTTGAGTCCAATTATTTCTCCAGTGCCTGTGGGATTCTTAAAAACCCCTAACATTTGCAGGAAATGACCTTTATCGTACCCCATCATGCAACAGCTGTCAGAGATGTTTCTGCTGCCCATTCTCTGTCATACAGAGATAGGGTTTCTCCTCTGTTGTTGGGCCAGTAAAACTGCAGAGCTTCATTTTCTAAGACTCTTTTGACATTGAGGAAGATACCAGGTGACAATAACAAAGATAAATGTTAGTGATTACCACATGAGACTTATATATGGTCCGTGTCCTGCAGCAATGGAGATAATTGGAAGCTATGGAAATACTACAAATCCTAAACTTTTGCCATGTTAAGAATAAATATTTGGGTTGAAACCAGGAAAAAAATTTAGTTGTCAATTACTTGGCATTAGGCTGAAAATTCCCCTTGCTCATAAACTCTTATGAATGCAATTAAGTGCCCCAGGAAGCTGGCACCTTGTCTGGGGGCTTGGTTGGAATTAAGCTGATAATCAGAATCATCAGAGGAGTCCTAAGAGAAAAGGGATTGACTGAACTGTTGTGGTTATTTTTCCCTAGAATGTGAAATCTGCTTTTAGATCAAACTATTCAGTTTCAACTCAGGGTAGGAAATAATAGCCTAGGTGATTATGTGCTGTGCCATTTTTTAAACTATTGATTCTTTCTTTAATACCACTGGTTTTTCTCAAGCACTTGTTGTTTCCTGGCCAGTTGGTCACATTTACTACCAGGTGATTAAAATCTACAGTATATGCAACTGGTAGAGGTTTCCTTGGCTACTGTAGAGGTTGGCTTCCTCACAGGACTTTCCCAGAATGAGGACCATGGTAGCCGCTCTCTGTAAATGAGCAGGGGTAATCATAGTGGTCTCACCTATAAGGTGACTGGCTGAAGAGCAGACAGGGTATTGGGAGTCCATGTAGTTCCCAATTTAAATAATGAATTTCCCTCTAAGGTTAAAAGGCTTTAGTGTATTTCCTCTTTAAAGAAAGTTGCTCTTCACATTTTCCTTTTTTACTCCTCCTTGGTGAAAAAGCAGAGAGGGGGAGCAGAGGAAACTGCAAAGAATAAAATAGGACAATAAGAATGTGCAAAGGTTAAAAGAAGAAAAAGTTAAATTATAACAATCTTAGTGTTGTCTCTGTGCAGCTCTTATGCTTTGCATGGTTTTATTTATGTTTGCATTGTTGGTCTGCATTTGTATTCACTCTTAGTTTTGGCTTATAGCTTTTCTGTTACACTCACAGGGTCTTGTGGTTGGCAAACCACCCACACTTAACGTACTCCCAAACACACATGGTGCACATGTGAATCTGCACATGTACTCAGAGGAAGAGAGAGAAAGGGGAGACAAGTGATGAAAACAAAAGCAAAAACAAAAAGCAGTGAAACAGAAAAAAGCATTTAGCTAAGTAGAAGTAAAGAAGAAAAATGAAGCCTATATGGAAGAAAGAGATAGAGATTATTCTATGGAGGATTTGTGGCTCTGATTCATCTTCCAAAGATTGAAGAAAAGGATTTGAACTCAGATTTCTGCCACTGAACCCTATACTCTAATAGCTGTCGTATTCTAGCATTACATTTAATATTTATTTAGTAATTTTTACACATGAAGTCCTGTTAAGTTCTATAAGAAGGAAAAATGCAATGAAGACCCATCCCTGCCTTCCAAAAACTTAACTTGCTATTCCCTGAAGACCTAACTAAATAGAAAAATTTTAAGGATATTTAATTACCATTTACCAACATATATTGAGTGCCTTTTGTGCATTACACACTGTGCAAGGCAATAGAAATACAAATAATAGATGATAAATAGGTAGCAGAATATAATCTTTGTCCTCAAATAATGTACAATATGGCTAGAGAATAGATTAGATTATAGAATGAGGAATGAGAACTCAGAAGAGTGAACCTAACCCAGTTGGGGTGGGACCCGGGGAGAATGGGGTATGGCTTTCTTTTAGAAGAGTTGATCCCAGCAAGGTTCGTAGGATGATAACAGCATTGCAGAGAGAAAGGGTGGAAATTACAAAAACGTAGAGAAAATACAGTACAGCAGAGGCACTGAAAGGTGTTTAATGTTGCTCAGGGTAGTTCCAAAAATGATTTGAGAAAAGCATGTTGGAAATGAAGTCAAGGGCCAATCTTAGACTCCCTTGCAAGACTTGCAAAGATTTAAGACTTAACCTCTACCTAATTAGAGAGCCTTTGAAGGCATTTAAAAAGTTAAAATGTCCATGCTACCCAGAGCAATCTACACTTTCAATGCTATCCCAATCAAAATACCGATGACATTTTTCAAAGAACTGGAACAAATAGTCCTTAAATTTGTATGGAACCAGAAAAGACCCCAAATCTCCAAGGAACTGTTGAAAAGGAAAAACAAAGCTGGAGGCATCACAATGCCAGATTTTGAGCTGTACTACAAAGCTGTGATCACAAAGACAGCATGGTACTGGCACAAAAACAGACACATAGACCAATGGAACAGAATAGAGAGCCCAGAAATGGACCCTCGGCTCTTTGGGCAACTAATATTTGATAAAGCAGGAAAAAACATCCGGTGGGAAAAAGACAGTCTCTTCAATAAATGGTGCTGGGAAAATTGGACAGCTACATGCAAAAGAATGAAACTTGACCACTCTCTCACACCATACACAAAAATAAACTCCAAATGGATGAAAGACCTCGATGTGAGACAGGAATCCATCAAAATTCTAGAGGAGAACATAGGCAGCAACCTCTACGACATCGGCCAAAGCAACCTTTTTCATGACACATCCCCAAAGGCAAGAGAAACAAAAGATAAAATGAATTTATGGGACTTCATCAAGATTAAAAGTTTCTGCACAGCCAAGGAAACAGTCAGAAAAACTAAGAGGCAGCCCACGGAATGGGAGAAGATATTTGCAAATGACACTACAGATAAAGGACTGGTATCCAAGATCTACAAAGAACTTCTCAAACTCAATACACGAGAAACAAATAAACAAATCAAAAAATGGGCAGAAGATATGAACAGACACTTTTCCAATGAAGACATACAAATGGCTAACAGACACATGAAAAAATGTTCAAAATCATTAGCCATCAAGGAAATTCAAATCAAAACCACACTGAGATACCACCTTACGCCAGTTAGAATGGCAAAAATAGACAAGGCAAGAAACAACAAATGTTGGAGAGGATGTGGAGAAAGGGGATCCCTCCTACATTGTTGGTGGGAATGCAAGTTGGTACAGCCACTCTGGAAAACAGTGTGGAGGTCCCTTAGAAAGTTAAAAATTGAGCTACCCTATGATCCAGCCATTGCACTACTGGGTGTTTACCCCAAAGATACAGACGTGGTGAAGAGAAGGGCCATATGCACCCCAATGTTCATAGCAGCAATGTCCACAATAGCTAAATCGTGGAAGGAGCCGAGATGCCCTTCAACAGATGACTGGATTAAGAAGTTGTGGTCCATATATACAATGGAATATTACTCAGCTATCAGAAAGAACGAGTTCTCAACATTTGCTACAACATGGACGGCACTGGAGGAGGTAATGCTAAGTGAAATAAGTCAAGCAGAGAAAGACAAGGATCATATGATTTCTCTCATCTATGGAACATAAGCACTAGGATGATCAGTAGGGGAAGAAAGAGATAAAGAAAGGGGGGGTAATCAGAAGGGGGAATGAAACATGAGGGACTATGGACTATGAGAAACAAACTGAGGGCTACAGAGTGGAGGGGGGTGGGGGAATGGGATAGGCCGGTGATGAGTAGTAAGGAGGGCGCATATTGCATGGTGCACTGGGTGTTATACACAACTAATGAATCATCGAGCCTTACATCGGAAACCGGGGATGTACTGTATGGTGACTAACATAATATAATAAAAAATCATTATAAAAAAAAAAGTCTGATTGTAAAACCAGCACTGAGTGAAATGTATTTGAAATGTCATTCAGAGAACAGTGAGAGTATCAAAAGGCTAAGACCAATTAGGAAGGCAGGAAGAAAAGTTGTAAACATCATCAGATATCCAGGAGCTAGGTGGAGGGTGAAAAATATCTAAGTGTCCACACTCCCTCGATATATATGATAGCCATGCTGTGCACTTCACGAAAGCAGCGCATGTGGGCTTTCTGGACCTGTAAGTAAGTGTGCTTTGCCCTGCCCTCACACCCCGCCTGCTCCATCTCTCTCTGTTAGCTCATGCGCAGCTGCTGCATCTCTCCCCAGACCTAGCTGCACATGGTTCCTGGCTTTGGCTTTGCCCCATACGCATTATCTTCTGAATGACGTGTATGTGCTCTCCAGCTAGTCCTGTCCTACTCAGTGCCCCAGAGTAGGTAGGACACCATATGGTTAATGACAGGTAGAAAGGACAAAATGATTTATTAGAAAGATATTTATGATGTAGGTGGGGGGGTGGTGAATGAGAGATGGTGCTTTTTACATGGAGGAGTAAGAAAAGATTAATCAACCACAACTCTGCCTACAACAACAGAACAGGAGATGGTATCATTTATTGATTTAGAAAATATACAAGAAGGAGCCAGCATCATAACCTAAGGACAAGGTATCCCGTTTGTATCTATTGAGATGGAAGTGCCTCTGGGATACCGGATGGCAATTCCCTAAAAAGCAGCTCAATCTCTGAGGCTATGGAAAGACAGTTGGGAGTAATGAACATGTTAGCAGTAGTTGAAACCATGGCAACAGATGAAACCATTTAGATGAATTGCATAGAATAAGCAGAGGAGAAATTCCGGACATCAAACTTTGCAAGTATGGGCAAAGGAAAGGGAACATAAAGAAGGATCTGAGAGGTCAAACAAGATGAGAGTATTCAGAAGAGTGACAAACAGTATCAAATGTAATGAGTAGCATGTAAACTGCCACATGTTCTTTGGAATAGATGGACATTATATCAGTGACCTTGGAAAGGGGACTTCCTGTAAGTGACTGGAAGTTGGATTAAATGAAAAATGAGGAAGCGAGGCATTACAGGTTATTCTTCAGCTTGTTTGTAATTGGTAAGGTAAAAAGTTGAAAGACAAAATTTTTATAATTAAAAAATTATCTTCTTTCTTTATTGAGTAGGATAATCTAGCAATGAAGGAAAGATAGAAGATTTGGAAGAAAGAATATAATGAACGAGTCAAGTTTCTGAAGGAAGCAGGATGTAATATCCAGCTTGGAGAAGTTGGGATTGAGCCAAGAACGAAGGGAAGAATGGTAATCTCTCTCAGGCCAGAGGAACAATTGGCAGTGATGTGTGGAAGAATGGAGATAGTCTTCAAGGACGAGGATTAACTATTTAGCAGTATAGGGTAAAAGAATGTTTTCTAAGTTTTAAAACTAAAATAAGTGACAGTGATAAGAGGCATGTCATTAAAACATTTACAAGCAACATTCACTGACTACTGTGTACTAGACATTGTGTCAGCCAGTTGGAAGTAGCAATTAAAAGGTCACCTATAAAATTGAGGAATTAATAATGAAGAATAACATTTTTAAATAAGAAACCTTTGGTGTGATGAGTATCCCAAAGGGGAAATCAAGGTTTCTAACAATTTTTAAATAATTCAGATATTATAACTTTCTCTCCTATTACTAAATGGAGAAAAGTAGGAGCTGTGTGTTTCTACCTGCATTAAAGCTCTGATCATCAAGTTCTCAAGTTCAATGCAGAGACATCTGAAATCATAAAAAAAAATGTCTAGAATAACTGCCACCACAAAGCTGCTTTGATGAGAGAACAGATGGGTGACAGCACGGAGTTTCTATAAGCAGGTAGGAAAACAATCAGAGTTAGCAAACAACATCCGTGGTAACAAGTCTAGAATCCCCAAGAGGATATTTTCCTTTATTGGTGGGTAAACATTTAGCAGTTTTGATTACCAGAGCGTCTTCTAACCTGGTGGTGCCCACTCGCTAGAGTGTTTTCCAGAAAGCATTTCATATAGCTCATATTACCTGTAAAATATTTCATCTAGACAGCTTTATCAAAAAGTATTTAGTACTTTATGGGTTGTGCATTTAGGGTATGTGTCTCAAAGCACATACAATTCTTTCCAGATTCCTGAGAGAGGTAACAGGGGGAAAAATGAGTGTATGGGAATTGGTACAGTAGCCCTAAAAAAAACAAAAAGATGTGCTGAGAAGCTAGAAGTAAGATTTGACTGCAAAAGAGAAATAATTATTCCCGTATGTATTACGTATTCCTGTATATAATTAAATTTACATGAGTGGTCCTTCTATCAGTTTTCTATTGCTACCATAACAAATCACCACAAACTTGGTGGCTCAAATCAACAAAAATTTATTATCTTAGAGTTCTATAAGTTAGAAGTCAGCAAGGATCTCACTGGGTTAAAATCATCATGTTAGTTTGGCTGTATTCCTTTCTGGAGACTATAGGGTTGAGTATTTCCTTGCATTTTCCAGTTTCTAGAGGCCACCAACATTCCTTGGCTCCTGGCCCTCTTTTTCCATCTTAAAAGCCACCAATGTTGTATCTTTCTGGCCATTCTCAAATGGCCACATTTCCCTCTGACTCTGTCTTCTGCCTCCTTATACATTTAAGAGCCCATGTGGTTATATTGGGCTCACCCAAATAATCCAAGATAATCTTCCTATCTCAAGGTCCATAACTTTAATTATCTCTGAAAGTTCCTTCTGCCATATAGAGTATCGTATTCATACATCCCAGGGATTAAGATGTGGGCATCCTTGGGGCCATTACTCTGCCTACCACAGACCTATTGCTTAATAAAAAGTTGGTAACAGGAAAATGAAAAAAGACAAAAATAATTCAGATAATGCTGATTATTTTAAAGCAGATTTAAAAATATATATATTTCCGTGAGATGAAACTAAGTTTTATATTCCCTGTGACCCCAGCAGTACCTTTCTACTTGAATAACAAATGATAAGAACTAAAAAAATGTATAGAAAGACCGAGGAAATAGTGAGGCACACCAGACAAGAAAGCAAAACACTTATACGATGATATGGGCTCACTTACAAACTCTGAGATCTAGGAAAAGTCATAATTTTAAATGTAAAATGGGGATATCAGTTACCACTATTGATATATGCATAGGTACTTTGTAAATATAATTTCTCATTCTGCCTACCTGAAAACATTATTGTAAAAATCATACGAGCAATCTGCATGTGAAGGTTCTTTGTAAATTATAAAACACCGTGGGATTTTTACAAGATTTTGAAGGCACTCCACATATTTTACCAGCGATTTAAAGAAACTTGTGATATATTTGCTATTTGTTATTCTTATTTGTTATTGTAGGACTTTGATTATTCCTTTTTTAAATATTACAACAATTGAGATTGACAGGATGTTTGTTGTCCCAATTCATATATTAACAGATTCCACATTCTAGTGCTCTAGAAATAGAATTCTTTCCTCTCACCTCTTGGGTGCCCGCTCGTATTTCTATTTGTGAATTAAGGAATTCAACTCCAAGGGAAAGCCTGTGACATAATTTCATATCTCAGTTGAAACCTTAGCCTCTAACAAAGTGAAGAAAGAGGCTACCAATGTGAGGAGAGTGGTCAACTTGAAGGAAAAGAAAACTTGGACACAATTAATTCCAGAGATTTATAAAGAACTGGGATGTAAACCAGTAATTCTGACAACTTGGAGTTAGATTTCAGTTTGTTTTGGTTTGGTTTTAGAGGAAATTACACACAGTGTGGAATTTTGCCAATGCAATGGTATCTGTCGTACAATGAAAAAATTCTTACACTTGACCAATGAGCATATAAAAAATGCTCAACATCATTAATCATCAGAGAAATTCAAATCAAAACCACACTGAGATATCACCTCACACCCAATAAAATGGCTACTATTAAAAAAAAAAAAAAGGAAAAAACAAAACTCCCGGGAATTACAAGTGTCAGCACGGCTGCAGACAAATTAGAATCTCTGTGTACTGTTAATGGGAATGTAAAATAATGCATATGAAAACAACGTAGGTTCCTCAAGAAAATTAAAAAATAGAAACACAGTATGATCCAGCAATGCCACTTCTGGGTATTCATCCAAGAAATAAAACAAAAAGTGAAAACAGGATCTTGAAGAGAGATTTGCATGCCCACATTCATTGCAGCACTAGTCACAATAAACAAGAGGTGGAATCAACCTAAATGTCTATCAGAAGATAAATGGATTTTAAAAATGCAGTGTATACATAACACCAGAATATTGTTCAGCCTCAAAAAAAGAAAGCCTGTTACATGCACAACATGGATGCACCTTGAAGGCATTATGCTGAGTGAAACAGGCTGTTCACAACGACACAGTTACTGGACGATCCGCTGATCCAGGGTATCTGAAGTAGTCCAGTTCTAGAAACAGAAGGTAGAATGGTAGTTACCAGAGGCTAGGGGTCAGGGAGGAAAGGGGAAACTGTTGCTATCTAAGGAGTATAGAGCATTTTTGTTTGGTTTGTTTTTGGTTTTGTTTTTCATTTGGTTTGGTTTGGTTTTACAAGATGAAAAAGTTCTGGCGATCTGCCTCACAACACTGTGAGTAAACTTAACACTACTGAATCGCACATTTAAAAATGGTTAAGATGGTAAATATTAAATGTTTCAAAAAATCGCAGATGTCCTCCTGAAGGATACAGACCTGATGAGCACATGGTTGAACCAGCAAAGGCCTGGGGTCAAGATGAAGAGATGCTACTGGCAATAACTTAAAATGTATGTGGAAAAAAAAGAACGTATGGCCGTGAGCTCCTGGGGCAGATGCCTGTACATCACAGCAAAGGATTAAATGATACCAATGTAGTAACTCAAGAGTAAACACCCTCCCCCCCGCCCCCCCGGCAAAGATGCTGGGTGTATACCAGGACCCACTAGCTTCCTGCCACGGACATAGAGTTTGCCTCATGGACACAGATACCCTCCTAGGGCAGAAAAGGGAAGTGAGGGAAAAAAGCAAACTATTAAATATTTTACCTAAGAAAGCAAAAACAAAAACGTCAGTTATTCCACAGTAATCATTTAAAATCCAATAGGGAGTTGTATTTTTAAAATGTTCAATATTTAAAGTGAAGGGAGACAATTCAGACTGAAAGAAACTCTATTAACTGGCAATTCTAAATCTAGCCACCTGCTGAAAGGTGGTCTCATAAGCAGAGCATGGCCATGCTAGAGAGTAACAACTGTGTTTTCTGCGGATACCTTAGTTGTAGTGTATGTTAACATGAGTATCCCTTTTCTCAGTTTTGGCTGAGGCCTCAAGCTAGTAATGGTCAGTCATGCCCACATTGCAAAAGAGGATATGAGTTCACTGAAGCAGACCTTGTCATAATTTTCATGAACTTTAGAAGACTACCTGCCTCTATTCTTTTAAAAATGTTGGAGAGAATATTAGAAAGGATTTTTTTTTTAAGAAGAGATGTTGGAATGCTCTTGTCTCACTACTGTGCTTTGAGGAATTTTTTGAGGGCCAAAGATACATTGGATGGATCCACTCGACGTCTATGTCAGGAGGTAGGTGGCTCCTTGGATTAGTCCAGAGTCCTGGATGTTCTCTTTGAGCTGCTTTAACAAGGTACTGGAGACTGGGTGGCTTATACAGCAAACTAGAAGCTGGGAAATCTGAGATCAAGGTGTGAGCAGATTTGATGTCTGGGGAGGACATCCTTCCTGGTTTACAGACAGTGCCTTCTTGCTGAATCTTCACATGGTAGAGTGAGAGGGAAAGGAACTGAGGTCTTTTCATCTCTTAAGAGATGAAAATCTCTTATACCAATCCTATCATGGAGGTACCACTCCTAGACCCTCATCCAAACCTAGTTATCGCCCAAAGTCCCCATCTCCAAAAATCATCGTATTGTGGATTAAGACTTCAACATATGAATTTTGGGAGGTCATGAATATTTGTGCATAGTCAGTACCTACTCTGGAGGATGTCCACTGGTCACATTTAATCCTTGGCTGTAACTTGCTGACATCTGTCCCTAGAGCCCATAGCCATTGTTCTTTTTGTTTGTTTATTTTTGCTTTTGTTTTTTTGGGGGGGTTATTTTTAATTTTTTAAATTTTTTAATATATTTTTTAAATTTATTATGTTAATCACCATACAGTACATCCTTAGTTTTTGATGTAATGTTCCATGATTCATTGTTTGTGTATAACACCCGGTGCTCCATGCAATATGTGCCCTCCTTAATACCCATCACTGACCTAGCCCAATGCCCCACCCCCTCCCCTCTAAAGCCCTCAGTTTGTTTCCCAGAGTTCATAGTCTCTCGTGGTTCATTCCCTCTCTGTTTAACCCCCCTTCATTCTTCCCTTCCTTCTCCTACCAATCTCCCTGCTATTCCTTATGTTCTACAAATGAGTGAAACCATATGATAATTGTCTTTCTCTGCTTGACTAATTGCACTTAGCATTATCTCCTCCAGTTCCGTCCATGTTGCTGCAAATGTTGGGTAATCGTTCTTTCTGATCATAGCCCTTGTTCTTTGATTTGCTTTTGAAGTCCTCACCAGTGATCACCACTTCATCTTGACTCAAGATGTGGCAGAGGAGAGGGGAAGAGAGATAGTGTGCTGGTCTGAGTTTCATCTAAGATCCTGTCCAGGACTCTGTAGAAGTACTGAGTGCATCAAGAAAGGGGTAAATCTGCAGATTCCTAGGAGCTGAGGGGGGCAGACATAAGTGGTTGTCCACAGAGTGCAATCCTGTATTCCTAGCACCATGAACAGAAAGTCAGTAATGCCTTCATTTCCTGACTGTTTGAGGGCACATACTCTATAGGACACCAGAAAAAAAGATAATGGGTGCATTTATAACCATTCAACAAATATTGGAATTGAGTATCAAAGCTTGCTTTGTTGCAAGGGAAAATTTTGTGTCCCCTTCTGCCGTGCTTGCATTATGATAGCTAGCATTTCTTGCTCTCTCTTCCCACTGAGACAGAGCTAGAAGAAGAAGAAGGGAAAACTAGTGCATGAAGAAAGTGAAAACATTTACTGAAGCAGAGATTTTACCATGTCCCCCAAAGAAATAATTGGTAGATTGAAAATAGCTGACAGTGTCCACCCTGTGAGTTAGCATAGACTACTCTAATTAAATAGAGAAATATTTCAATGGTTATTCCAAATATACATATTACATCTAATATGTCCATATGAATTTTAAGTAGTTGCTCCCCAGAAAGCACTGACTGCTTTGCGCAGCACTAGAAATGGTCTTGAATGCCAAAAAGTTCCGTCAAAAGCTTTGTGGGTTTTTGCGATTTAAGCCAGAGATAAAAAATTCATTCCTTTATATAGATTATATCCAAAAGGAAAACATTGGAAATTAAAGATGTTATAGCAATTGTAAGTTGAAATTTCTTTGCATTAAGTTAAAATATGGATATATTTGGAGAGAAGAGAGTATGAGAAATTGTCCTAAAGGTGACTGATAAGGAATTGTGAATTTTTATTTTTTTATTTTTTTTAATGTTTTTTATTATATTATGTTAGTCACCGTACAGTACATCCCTGGTTTCTGATGTAAAGTTCGATGATTCATTAGTTGCATATAACACCCAGTGCACCATGCAATACGTGCCCTCCTTACTACCTTTTTAAATTTTTTTCTTATTATTATTTTTCTTTTTTATAATGATTTTTATTATATTATGTTAGTCACCATACAGTACATCCCCGGTTTCCGATGTAAGGCTCGATGATTCATTAGTTGTGTATAACACCCAGCGCACCATGCAATACGTGCCCTCCTTACTACCCATCACGGGCCTATCCCATTCCCCCACCCCTCTCCCCTCTGTGGCCCTCAGTTTGTTTCTCATAGTCCATAGTCTCTCATGTTTCATTCCCCCTTCTGATTACCCCCCTTTTCTTTATCCCTTTCTTCCCCTACTGATCATCCTAGTGCTTATGTTCCATAGATGAGAGAAATCATATGATCCTTGTCTTTCTCTGCTTGACTTATTTCACTTAGCATTACCTCCTCCAGTGCCGTCCATGTTGTAGCAAATGTTGAGAACTCGTTCTTTCTGATAGCTGAGTAATATTCCATTGTATATATGGACCACAACTTCTTAATCCAGTCATCTGTTGAAGGGCATCTCGGCTCCTTCCACGATTTAGCTATTGTGGACATTGCTGCTATGAACATTGGGGTGCATATGGCCCTTCTCTTCACCACGTCTGTATCTTTGGGGTAAACACCCAGTAGTGCAATGGCTGGATCATAGGGTAGCTCAATTTTTAACTTTCTAAGGGACCTCCACACTGTTTTCCAGAGTGGCTGTACCAACTTGCATTCCCACCAACAATGTAGGAGGGATCCCCTTTCTCCACATCCTCTCCAACATTTGTTGTTTCTTGCCTTGTCTATTTTTGCCATTCTAACTGGCGTAAGGTGGTATCTCAGTGTGGTTTTGATTTGAATTTCCTTGATGGCTAATGATTTTGAACATTTTTTCATGTGTCTGTTAGCCATTTGTATGTCTTCATTGGAAAAGTGTCTGTTCATATCTTCTGCCCATTTTTTGATTTGTTTATTTGTTTCTCGTGTATTGAGTTTGAGAAGTTCTTTGTAGATCTTGGATACCAGTCCTTTATCTGTAGTGTCATTTGCAAATATCTTCTCCCATTCCGTGGGCTGCCTCTTAGTTTTTCTGACTGTTTCCTTGGCTGTGCAGAAACTTTTAATCTTGATGAAGTCCCATAAATTCATTTTATCTTTTGTTTCTCTTGCCTTTGGGGATGTGTCATGAAAAAGGTTGCTTTGGCCGATGTCGTAGAGGTTGCTGCCTATGTTCTCCTCTAGAATTTTGATGGATTCCTGTCTCACATCGAGGTCTTTCATCCATTTGGAGTTTATTTTTGTGTATGGTGTGAGAGAGTGGTCAAGTTTCATTCTTTTGCATGTAGCTGTCCAATTTTCCCAGCACCATTTATTGAAGAGACTGTCTTTTTCCCGCCGGATGTTTTTTCCTGCTTTATCAAATATTAGTTGCCCAAAGAGTCCATTTCTGGGCTCTCTATTCTGTTTCATTGGTCTATGTGTCTGTTTTTGTGCCAGTACCATGCTGTCTTTGTGATCACAGCTTTGTAGTACAGCTCAAAATCCAGCATTGTGATGCCCCCAGCTTTGTTTTTCCTTTTCAACAGTTCCTTGGAGATTCAGGGCCTTTTCTGGTTCCATACAAATTTAAGGACTATTTGTTCCAGTTCTTTGAAAAATGTCCTCGGTATTTTGATCGGGATAGCATTGAAAGTGTAGATTGCTCTGGGTAGCATGGACATTTTAACTATGTTAATTCTTCCGATCCATGAGCATGGAATATCTTTCCATCTTTTTATGTCTTCCTCAATGTCTTTCAAGAGGGATTTATAGTTTCTAGAATATAGGTCCTTTACGTCTCTGGTTAAGTTAAATCCAAGGTAACGTATGGTTTTTGGTGCTATTGTAAATGGGATGGATTCCCTAATTTCTCTTTCTTCGGTCTCGTTATTCGTGTACAGAAATGCAACTGATTTCTGAGCATTTATTTTGTATCCTGCCACGTTACTGAATTGCTCTATAACTTCTAATAATTTGGGAGTGGCTTCTTTTGGGTTTTCCATATAGAGTATCATGTCATCTGCGAAGAGAGACATTTTGACTTCTTCTTTGCCGATTTGAATACCTTTGATCCCTTTTTGTTGTCTGATTGCTGTTGCAAGGACTTCTAGTACTATGTTGAATAATAGTGGCGAGAGTGGGCATCCTTGTCGTGTTCCTGATCTTAAGGGAAAGGCTTCCAGCTTTTCCCCATTGAGAATAATATTTGCAGTAGGCTTTTCATAGATGGCTTTTATGAGATTGAGAAATGTACCTTCTATTCCTACACTCTGAAGGGTTTTAATCAGGAAAGGATGCTGTATTTTGTCAAATGCTTTTTCGGCATCAATTGAGAGGATCATATGGTTCCTGAGTCTTTTCTTGTTGATATGATGTATCACGCTGATTGATTTGCAAATATTGAACCACGCTTGCATCCCAGGTATGAATCCCACTTGATCGTGATGGATAATCCTTTTAATGAACTGTTGGATTCTATTAGCAAGTATCTTGTTGAGGATTTTGGCGTCCATATTCATTAGGGAAATCGGTCTGTAATTCTCCTTTTTGAGGGGGTCTTTGCCTGGTTTGGGGATCAAGGTAATATTGGCCTCATAGAATGAGTTTGGTAGCTCTCCTTCTGTTTCTATTTTTTGAAATAGCTTTAGGAGAATAGGTATTATTTCTTCTTTGAAAGTTTGGTAGAATTCCCCAGGAAAACCATCCGGGCCTGGAGTTCTGTTATTTGGAAGGTTGTTTATCACTGACTCAATTTCTTCATCATTAATTGGCCTGTTTACGAAATCAATTTCTTCCTGTTTCAATCTTGGTAGTTTATAGGTTTCCAGGTAGGATTCCATCTCTTCCAGATTGCTTAGTTTATTGGCATATAGCTGTTGATAAAAATTTCTAATAATCCTTCCAATTTCAATGGTGTTCGTCATGACCTCTCCTTTTTCATTCATAATTTTAATATTCGGGTCCTTTCTCTTTTCTTTTGGATAAATCTTGCCAGTGGTCTGTCAATTTTATTGATTCTCGCAAAGAACCAGCTTCTAGTCCTGTTGATCTGCTCTACTGTACTTCTGGTTTCTGCTTGATTGATTTCAGCTCTAATTTTGGTCAACTGCTTCCTCGTGTGTGGATTAGGCCTGTCCCTCTGTTGCTGTTCCAGCTTCTTGGGGTGAGAATATAAAAACTGCATTTTAGATTTTTCTATTCTTTTGAGTGAGGCTTGGATGGCTATGTATTTCCTCCTTAGGACTGCCTTTGCAGTATCCCATAGGTTTTGGACTGTTGTATTTTCATTCTCATTGGTCTCCATAAATTGTTTAATCTGATTTTTGATTTCCTGGTTTATCGAGTCATTCCTGAGCAGGATGGTTCTTAGTCTCCAAGTGTTTGAGTTTCTTCCTAATTTTTCCTTGTGGTTGAGTTCCAATTTCAAAGCATGTGGTCTGAGAATATGCACGGGATAATTTCAGTCTTTTGGTATCGGCTGAGACCTGTTTTGTGTCCCAGAACATGGTCTATTCTTGAGAATTTTCCATGGGCATTAGAATAGAATGAGTATTCTTTGGTTCTGGGGTGTAGTGTTCTCTATATATCTATGAGGTCCAACTCGTCGAGTATGGCATTCAAAGCCTTTGATTCTTTGCTTAGTTTTTGCCAGGGTGTTCTGTCTATTTCTGAGAGTGGAGTGTTGAGGTCCCCTACTATTAATGTATTTTATTTATATGTCTCTTTATTCTGGTTAAGAGTTGCTTCTGTATCTTGCTGCTCCCCTGTTGGGGGCATATATATTTATAATTGTCATATCCACTTGTTGAATACTTCCTTTAAGAATAATATAGTGCCCTTCTGCGTCTCTAACTATAGTCTGTAGTTTAAAATCCAATTTATCTGATATGAGAATTGCTACCCCAGCTTTCTTTTGAGGTCCATTTGCGTGAAAGATGGTACTCCATCCCCTTACTCTCAGTCTGAATGCATCTTTGGGTTCGAAATGAGTCTCTTGTAGACAGCAAATGGATGGGTCATTTCTTTTTATCCAATCTGCAACCCTGTGGTGTTGTAAGGGAGAATTTAAGCCATTAATATTAAGACTGAGTACTGAGAGATATGCTTTTAATGATGCCATGTTGCCAGTAAAGTCTTTGTTTGTATTGGCTGTGACTTTCTGTTCTGTATTACTCTTGGGGCCTTTTTACTTTTATAGAACCCCCCGTAATATCTCCTGTAGGGCTGGTTTCATGGTTATGAAATTGGTTAGTGACTGGTGATTCTGAAATGTCTTTATTTCTCCATCAATTCTGAATGACAGCCTTGCTGGATAAAGGATCCTTGGCTGCATGTTTTTCTCTGAAAGAGCTTTAAAAATGCTCCCCCAACCCTTTCTCTCATTCCAGGTCTGTGTAGACAGGTCTGATGTAATTTTGATGCCTTTGCCTTGGTACGTGAGAAATTTCTTTGCCTTGGCCGCTTTCAGTACTGTATCCTTGGATCTAATATTTGCGAAATGCACTATGACGTGACGTGGCGTAGGTTTGTCGTGGTTGAGCTTCGGAGGGGTCCTCTATGCCTCTTGGACACGAATGTTAGTTTCCCTTGCTAGATTAGGGAAGTTTTCAGCTACAATTTGTTCAAATATCTCTTCTAGACCTCTGTTTTTCTCCACCCCCTCGGGGATGCCGATGATTCTAACATTGGATCATTTCATTGAGTCAGTAATCTCCCGTAGCCAACAATCGTGGGCTTAGATTTTTTTAAAAGCATCTTCTATTTTCATTTTTTCCTCTATTAACCCATCCTCCAATTCACTAACCCGTTCCTCTGCTTCTGTGACCCTGGCCCTCAGAGCCTCTAGTTTTGCCTGCATTTGGCTCATAGAATTTTTAATTTCTGTCAAATTCGCTCTCATTTCTGTCCTTAGGGATTCTATATTTTCAGAAACCTTTTCGTTAATACTTTTTTCAATTCTGCTCATCAATTTGACCATCGTTACCCTGAATTCCATTTCTGATAATTTGGTTACATCCATATCCATTATTTCTGTGGCAGAGGCCACAGACTCACTGTCTTTTCTTTGCTGGGGGGGGGGGCTTCTTCTTCTTGTCATTCTGATGAGGAGAGGTTGCGGGGTTTTCCAGAGCCCAAATTATTGACTGGGTCCCAGGCCGTGCCCCTTGTTTTATAGGGATCTTAGAGATGTGGGCTTCTTCTTTAAAGATTTTATTTATTTATTTATCTGAGAGAGGGAGGTAGACAGTCAGCAAGAACGGGAACAGAAGCAGGGGAGTGGGAGAGGAAGAAGCAGGCTCCCAGCGGAGGAGCCCGATGAGGGACTTCTTTCCGGAACGCTGGGATCATGCCCTAAGCCGGAGACAGGCACTCAATGACTGCGCCACCCAGGCGCCCGGGTTGTGGGCTTCTTGATTTTTCAGCCTGCCTTCTGTGTTCTGGGGGAGGGGCCTGCCGCACCGATACTCAGGCAACCCTGTTTGGGTAGAGTCTCCGTGTCCCCCGCGAGGGGGGATGGGGATGGGCACGCTGTGAGCCGGTATTTCCAGGCTTTTGTTCTCTGGCGGCTTTCCCTGGCGGTCGGCTATGCCTCTTCTGAGAGTCAGAGCAGCAGAGCCTGCATTGTCACAGAACAGAGGGATTGCGGCCCATTCTCCACTGATGTTCTGGCCACTTTAACTCTGTTACTGTTGGTGCTGCTCAACCCTGCTGCGTCCCGGGATGTGCGCACCAACCCGGCGTCCCTGCCCTCACTTCCAGGGCCAGCGTGTCTCTGTCCTTTGTGTTTCTAATGCCGCCAGCCACCGCCGCCCCGCGCGCTCCCGGGTCTCCTGGTCTCAGTCTATGCCCAGTGAGCACACCGCAATTCCGGAGTTCCGTGAGAAGCCTGGTGACGCGCGCACCCAGTTCAGGGTCTCAGTCTGCTGTTTCGCGGGTGCCGACCGCGAGTCCGCCCGCTCCCCCGTGCAGGTGTCCCGCCAGCCGCCAGCCGCGCCGCGCGCGTTCCGGGAGCTCCCGGTCTCAGTCTGGATCCCGTGAGCACACCGGGATTCCGGTGTTCCAGGAGATGCCTTGTGGCGCGCGCTCCCGGCTCACCGGTCTCAGTCCGCTCTCTTGCGGTTGCGGTCCCTGAGTCTGCCCACTCCCCCGTGCAGGTGGCTGCCGCTTTTCGGCGCCCAAACGCGGCGGCTCCCTCCCCCTTCCGTTTATCTTCCGATATCTGCGCTGTTTTATGGCACCCCTCTTGGTACCTCAATACTCAGTGCTGGAGATGTTCATTTGTAGAGATCCAGATGTATCTTCCTGCGTCTCAGGCTGATTCCGTGGTTATTTAGGCTGGTCTGTTACCTATCCAGCTCGACTCAGGGGACCGGCTGAAAAAGGGGTCCCCTACTCCTCCGCCATCTTAACTCCTCAGGAATTGTGAATTTTTAAATTGAGTTTGGACAAATGAGTTAGGCCAACTTTAAAATGACTGTTCTCAAATTAAGCCCATATTTAAAGTATAAGACTTGGAAATTTAAGGTCCCTCAGAAAAAAAATATTTAGCACATTGGCTCCATTTGACTATTTTATGAAGATTTTTTAATCTTAGAACTAGGGTTGTCTTTTTTAAATTAATTCCGTTAAATGTGTATGAAATCATAATGCTAAAAACATACAGAGACAGCTCAGGGATTTTTCTTATTCCTTAGTGGGTCATGGTGCTGTATAAAAAGAGGAGCAATGTGGCACAGATTATTTTACAGTAAATGTTCACTCCCTGGCAGGATTTCTGGATTTCTGGGATGGCAATATGAAGAGTTTTCTTCCAGAATTGTGAATGTAAGGGAACCCTCTGTCACGGGCATGTGATCCAGAAAATTGTCTGAATACTTGCAACAATGATACCAAAGTTTCAGAAAATATTTAGTGAACTCTCAGTGTATCAGCTGTATTGGTCATTGTGACCTCTCAAGGCTGACCTGATTGATTTTTCTGAAATACAAGTAAACATCAGCATTGTCTCCTGTCTCCAAAAATGTGAATACAAATTCATGGTATGCACAAGAAACAAGTATTTAGAGGTCCCGAGTGTGTTTGTAGTGAGCATGAGCTCTGCAAAGTTAACATACAAAATGCAAGGCCAATAGCATATGGTGGTGCAAACCAAACTGAAAGATTACAGTCATTTAATGGGAAACATTCAATGCTTCTGGATGCACACTGATTATCAAATTCACCTGTTAGAAGAGTTTTATTATTTATTATCTAAAAACCAAGCTATGCGTTACCAGTAGATTGTCCTGGAGACTGCAATCACTATGGAAGGATATTTGATAATATTTAAGTTTGCTGAATTGGGTGTGCATTGAAAGGTAACAGCACTGCATGAAAAATTCTAGCTTTTTGTTTTTTTTAAGCTTGAGTTCATGCATAATTGCATGCCAACTGGAAACATTATGCAGAACTAGTACTGCAAATACAGCCTAGGGCCTGCATATGGTCTTTTGACATGCTACCTTCTGTTATTCTGCTGAATTCATGACTCTGGAAGGCCCTAGATGCACTTTTAAGGAATTAGTGATCATAATGAAAATCACAGCCCTTATTCTCTGCTGCATGGGTTGAAATAAGCATGTATGGCCAAATGTAACAGGGCTGGGAGGAAAGATAATGCTTTGCCCTCAGGAATTTGACCCTATTTGAATTTTACTCATGCTTTAGAGGTCTATGGACTTTCCTACTGTTGAAAGAGTACAAATTCTAAATGATGGCTTCAGATAGAAAAACAGAAAAGCAGGCACTGCTTGGGTCAGCATTTTGAATGAACACTTGTTCTCTTCTTTGATTATTGAGAAGCTCAGCATCTTCTAAGTTCACAGGCAGAAGCTGTCATAATAATACATGAAGTGACTATAACCAATTAACCAGCACACAGTATGTATGTTTCCTATCAGGGTTTCATGCTTTACTAGCTATCCGTTTTCCTCTCCAATTTAAAAATCTATTTATGATTATAAGTAATCCTAAATCATGTGATCATGTGATTATTTTTCTTCTAGAAATCTGTACAAATCTTAATGAACTAAATATATGGCCTAAATACACACACACACACACACACACACACACACACACACACACAGAGTCTCCTGGAAGAATAAAATATTTATATCTTCTCTGATATCCCTTATGTAAGCAAAAGTAATTTAAAGAAACAGACAAGAAAATCTATTAAAAAATAATCTTGGAGATGTTATAAGAATATCTTCCAAATACAAGGGCATCTAGCTAAATTAAAGAAGTACAATGAGCAAAAACATTACCTTCCAGACTCTGAGAAGAATTTCTCTAAGAATTACAATGTCCTGAGAGCCTAAAGAAAAATCTCTAATTAGACGAGCGAGGTCTAGGGGGTATTTGAATGTCCTGGGAGAAGTGGAGAACATCCCTTTTGAAAACTCAGCTCCTCAAGGGTTTATTTCTGGGCCGTCTATTCTGTTCTATTAATCTATATGTCTTTTTTTGTATCAGTACCATACTGTTTTGATTACTACAACTTTGTAGTAGATCTTGAAATCTGGGATTGTGATGCCTCTAGGTTGTCATTCTTTTTCAAGATCTCTTTAGTTATTCTGGATCTTTTGTGGTTCCATACAAATTTTAGGATTATTTGTTCTAGTGAGAAATACTGTTGCTATTTTGATGGGGATTGCATTAAATATGTAGATTGCTTTGGGTAGTATGGACATTTTAACAATATTTATTCTTCCAGTCCATGAGAATGGAGTATCTTTCCATTTGTGTTGTCTGTGACTTTTTTCATCAAAATTGTATGATTTTCAGTCAGGTCTTTCACTTTGTTTACATTTATTCCTAGGTATTTTATTATTTTTGGTGCACGTGTAAATGGGATTTTTGTCTTAATTTCTCTTTCTGCTACTTCATTATCAGTATAGAAAAATGCCACAGATTTCTGTACTTTTTTTTTTTTTTTGTATCCTGCAACCTTTCTGAATCTGTTTATCAGTATTAGTAGTATTTTGGTAGCATCTTAGGTTTTCTATACATAATATCATGCCATCTACAAATAGTGAAAGTTTTACTTCTTCCTTACCAATCTGGAAGTTTTTTTATTTCTTGTCTGATTGTTGTGGCTAAGACTTCCAATACTAGAATGAATAATGGTGAGAGTGGACATTCTCATCTTGTTCCTGAACTAGGGGGAAAGCTCTCACCATTTTTCACCATTGAGTATGATATTAGCAGTGGGGTTTTCATGTATAGCCTTTATTATGTTGAAATATATTTCCACTAAACTTAGTTTGTTTGAGGATTTTTATCATGAAGGGGGCTTTTTTTTTCATTCAGTATTTCTCTATTCTGTTCAAGAATATTTCCAGCACTCAATTCTCTTTATATTTCATGTTCTTAAAAAATTTTGAGAAGGCATCTTTAAAAATTGTCATCTTTCACATTCATAATTTTTAATCTGATGTCAAACGTTGATTAAACAAGGATATATTAATATTTAGATCACTTACTTCTATTTAAAAAGCAGATGTGACTTAATTTGGCTAATATGTAAGTAATAAAAGTGATAAATCTTACCATTTTTAGATGACAACATTCTTTCACTTGAAAATATTTTACTAAAAAAATAACAGATAAATTTATATTTCTTATAATCTGTGAATTTGGAGCCAATTATAAACCTGTTTCCTTATTTTCCCAGGGTAGAAATGCCCAAAACAAAAATACAGAGCTAGACCAGTATTTGAATCTTAGTATAATAATGTTGAGTATCTATGAAATCATATAATTTCAATAGAAATTAATTCATGAAAAAGTACTGTTTCAAATTAAAATATGTGGTTTTATTATTCATATTACTATTATTATTTTGTAATAATGCTCCGTGCAGCGCTGTGAGTTGGCAACAGAAGGGAATCACATGAACGTCCTGCATCTGTGAAGGGCTCAATGGCTGCGGTAACTGATGGGCCTTCTGGAATGTTGTGCAGCACAAGGAGGCGCCTGCTCCAGACCCTGGAGGGGCCCCAGGGATGTGTTCCTTCACAACCAAAGGGCAGAGCAATAGGCATAGTACCATAAGCCCCATGCCCCTTTGGGGAAAAGTCTCCCAGCTCACCAGGATTTCGAGCAATGGATGAGAGGTGGTTTAAGGTCGCTTTTCTGATATTCATACAGATATGTGGATAGGGACTGTGCATCGGGCCAAGGCCGTTGGCAGGGCCCTGAGGGCAGTTTTGGGGAGGAGATGGGGATCCAGGTTCACATGGGAGCAGGAGTCTAGGAGGGAGCCCCGAGGAGCCCAGAGGCTGGTTTCTGGGATCTGGGTCCCTTTGTGCCACATCGGTGCCCTGGGTGCTGGGTCCCTGTGGCACCTGCGCTCACCCTGAGACAGCGCTGGACTTTGTTGGCAGTAGGGAACTCCTTCCTGTCCTTCAAGGAGGTGGGGCAGGGGATCCCATCGTTCAGCTCCTGCCCTGTCTCCCATGTGGAGCTCTGTAAAGACAGTGCCTGGCAGCCAGGCGGGAGGCCTCAGAGGTCTGTCTGGCTGCCTTTGCTGATCCTCAGACCCAGGGGACACCCTTGCAGACACACCACAGGCCAGGATGCACGCAGCTCCACCATGGAGAGAAAAGTGACCCAGCTCGAGGGCCTTGGATTCACTCTGGCCCTGGTGAGAGGCACCTCAGGAATCCTCTTTCCACCCTGCCCACCGTGGCATCGGTGTGAACATGAAGGCATCCCCAGGGTATCCACTGCCCTGCAACCTCCTCCAGCCCAGGGCGGGACCTCCCCCACATACCCCTCTTTCCCTGAAACTGGGGGAATGGGGCTGCCCAGGGATGGCTCGGAGAGGTGGCCTGGCCTGGCCTAGGTCGCTCGGTATTACCTTCTGGCCCCTCCTGGCAAAGGCCCTGCGGCGTCGGGGGCGCGGGTTGAGCCAGTGTCTGCAGCATGTGAAAAGTCCCTCACCCTGGGGTTTCTGGAAGCCAGAGCCCCGGACAATGGGCACACAGCAAGAGAACATCTTTCACTATCGACTGTCTCCAGCCAAGTGAGCCTGATACGGGACTGCACTACGATGTGGTTGCCTGGTGACCGGGGTTCCAAGTTCTGTTGGGGTCAGTTATCAGGGAAGTGACTTCACTTCCTGGGATCCCCTCCCTGAGTCCACACCTGGACTAGCACCTACACAAACAGTGCTCTGGGCTGCTGACTGCTCATCCCCTTTCTGCATGCCATGCCACATGCGTACCCAGTGACACCAACACACCCCTCTCCACAAGCCCCACGGAAGGTCTGGGTGCAGCCAGGGCCCCAGCTTAGAAACACCCCGGGCTCTGACGCAAGTCTCCATCTTCCCTGTTTTGGATCCCAGAGAAGCCGTTGTGCCTGTCAGGGATGGTCTGTGTCTTGCCTGTGCGATAGGGATTAATCCAGCATGTACTTCTTGCAGAAGTCCACAGGCATAGGTGGGATACCATCTAAGAAATTGGGGGAGTGGTGTCGTACGTAGGGAATAACTGCCACCACATTTTGTTCCTTTCTCACCTTCTCTGAGTCTGTAGCTCTTCCGATCCCACCCACAGTCCCTATTGTGTTGTGTGTGTAACTGTGCACATGTGTGTGCCCCAATACTCCTATTGTGCAGGCCCAGAAGATGACAGTCCCACCTAGGGTTTATGGGAAATAGCTTTCCCAGGTCTTAGGCTTTCTGATTTCCAAGGCCAATCCTGCAGAAGGCATTGGAACCTTGGCTTAGAGGGGCTGAGCCCACCCTTACCCCTAGACGCTGCCAGTTGTGTGTCACGAGCCATCCCTCCTTTCCTCTGGGTGTCATGCGGGCAGGGGTGCCGTCAGTGGATTGCCCTGGCCTGGGCTCCTCCTCAGGTACGTGCTGGGAAGCCTCCTACCTGGGATGTCGATGTTTCTTCTCACCCCCATACCACCTCCAGGTCTACAGCCAGTTCCAAAACACAACCTCTTCCCGAGCTCCCAGTGAGTAGCTAGGTTCAGCCAGGGCCCCAACGTTGAGGACACTCGGAGAGCTGGGTTCAGGCCTGGTTCTGCCTTCTTACCAGTCTGTGATTCTGGGCAAGGCACGGACCCTGCTGGGGTCTTCCCCTCGTTGCAGAGGCTGCCTGTTACGTAACTGATTTTATTTCATTTGAAAGATTTTCTATGTTGGTTTGAGAGACAGAATGTGGGGGGTGGGGAGGATAGAGGGAGAGGGGAGACAGAATCTCAAGCCGACTCTGTGCTGAGTGTGATGCCCAATGCTGGTCTTGATCCCAAGACCCTGAGTTCGTGACCTGAGTCCAGATCACGAGTAGGAGGCTTAAGCAACTGAGCCACCCAGGCACCCTGGCAAAAGAACACTGTCGATATATTTCCAGGCAATGCAGGGAAGTGACTAGTGCAAGAGGGAAGACAAACATGGGGGACTCTGTATTTCCCTAACTTACTGCCTAAAGAGATTTCATTTCTAGTCTACGGGTCAGGGATGAAGAATACAGGCGAAGCTCAGCCATTTCCATGAGTTGGAGACAGAAAGATGGAAGTTTGGAGAAGTCAATATAGCTGTGGTTTACAGTACAGAATACTGAGGAGAGCTGCACAGAGAAAGAGGACCTCAGAAAGCCATCTAGGATCACTTTTGAGTTTTCATGGAATTCCTCAGTAGGGCACGTGTGTGAGGAACCTATGTGGTGTGGGGAAAATCATAGCCCAGGGGAAGCAGAGAGGAAAATGTCACTAGCCTTCACACACAATCAGGAAAAGTCTGTGCTACCAGCAGCAGGCAGAGTGGAAAACCTCGTAATTCGTGGGACATTGCAAAGAGAGCTCAGAATACCAACAGAACAATAGCAAAATACATTGAAGACTACTGTGATACCACCTAACAAACCTTTGGAAAGCTAGTCTGGAAGGATAAAATCGTCTTCCAGGAACCTACCTCACCATCAGAACAATCCTCAAGAGTATGTGTAGAAATATAAGCCATAGTTAATATCTAACAATTAAAATTCACAATACCTGTCTTCCAACAAAAGATTACCAGGATGCAAAGAAGGAGAAGAGTTCACCTCGTACTGAGGAGAAAGATTAAACAATAGAAACCTACCCAGAAATGAAAAAGACGATTGAAGTATTGCACATGGACATTCAAACAACTGTTAGAAAGACGTTTTATATACGTAAGAATGTACACAAAAGATGAAGTGAAACAGATACAGGAAATATGAAAACAAGGAAAACCCAACTTCTGGAGCTGAACAGTGGCACGTCTAAGATGAAAAATGTAGTAGATGGGCTTTCTTTCCCGTTAGACACTAAATAGCAAAAAGAGAGCGAGAGACAGAGAGAGAGAGAGAACTTGAATGTATGATCATAGCAGTTGTCCAGAATAAAGCAGAGAAAAGGAAGGGTGCAAACCACGCCCTGCACACAAACACTAGAGTATGTGTGAGCTTTGTAGCAATTTCAAGTGGCCTGGTAGATACGAAATTGGCTGAGGTACAGAAAAAAACTGTTTGAAGAAGTAATTCTGATTGTTATCTGAATTGTATGAACCCTCTACACCCATATTTTTAAGAATTCAGGAATCCAGGCAACAAAAACCCCAAACATAAGGATCATGAAAAAAAAACCTCCTTATCAACCTACATCCCAATAAAATTGCTTAAGACCAATGATAAAGAAAAAATCTAAAAAGCAGATGGAGATGAGTCCATTGCATTACCTGTCACGTCCCTAATTCTGTAGATGGTCTCTGTTTCTTTCTGGTCTGTGTTACTCTTGGAGTCTGTCTTCAATTACAGGATCCCCCTTCCTATTCTTGCAGGGTGGTTTAGCGGCCAAATCCTTTGAGTTTCTTTCTGTCCTGGAAGCTCTGTATCTCTGCTCCTATTCGGAATGACTCCTTGCTGGGTAAAGCGTTCTTGGCTCCATGTTTTTCTCACTTAGTACCATGACTCGATCACACCAGCCCTTTCTGGTGTGCCAGGACTCTGTGGATAGGTATGTGGCTAGTCTAACGTGCTTACCCCTGTCGGTGAAGATCCTCTTGTCTCAAACTGCTTTCAGGATTTTCTCTTTCTGTCTGAAATTGCAAACGTCACTAGTATATGTTAGGGTATTCCTCTATTCTTATGGATTTGGGGAAGAGTCCTCTCTACCTCTTGGACTTGAATGCCTGTTTCCCTCCCAGATTAGGGAAGTTCTCAGCTACGATCTACACAGATAGATCTTCTGTCCCTCTGTGTCTTCTCCCTCAGGGCCAGAAGTAATTCCAATATTGTTTCCTTTTGTGGCATCACTGATTTTTCGACTCCTCCACCCATGGTCCATTCGTTGGCTTTCTCTCTTTTCCTCAGCTTCCTTCCTTTCCATCAGCTTATCTTTGGTGTCACTGACTCTGTCTTCTCATTGACCCTAGCCGTTAGAGCATGCACATCCAATGTAGACTGCATCTCAGTTAGAGCCTTTGGAATTTGGGCCTGATTCGATTTCATTTCTGCACTATGAGAGTCTCTCGTGTCATTTATACTTTTTTCAAGCCCAGCTAGCAACTTTGTAATTGTCATCCTGAGTTCCAGCTGTGACTTCTTACTTAAAACCCTATGCATTAGATCAGTGGCAGAGAGTGTTACCTCTGGCTCTTTTTTTTTTTGCTGTGAATCCCTCCCTCTAGTCACTTTTCCCAGAGAAGAATGGATGGGGGAGAGAGAGATTAGGATCTCACGGGGTGGACAAAACAGGGTGAGCCACATGGTCCCGAGTATCTTTTGGTCTGTGTGTTGGAAGTCACTAAATCCCAAAATTGTAAAGAAAGCCAAACTCATATTATACAGAAATCAAATTGAATGTAGCGACAGGAATCCAAAAATGAAGAATATATGTATAAAATGTCAATGTAAAAAATGAAAGTTAAGAAAAGATTGAAAATTGAAGTGTTGCTAAAATTAAAAAAGGTAGTTGGAAAGGGAAAAAAGAAAAAAAAACGAAATGGAAAATTTTGAATGGAGAGAGAAATGAATCATGAGAAAAAGCCTCGAGCTCTAGGTGCTATTTTCCCCTAGCGCTGGAGTTTGGCCGTCCTCTTTGGTCTGTAAACTTGCTGTTCACTTGTTCTTTCACCTCGTTTTCGGGGGGCAGGGGCCCAGTGCGCTGATTCTCAGGTGGTTTTGCCTGGACGGGGATGCACTGCCCCTGTTAGGGGGCCCGGTGGGGCTCAGGGTCAGCTGGTTGTTCTGTGTGCCTTGTGTGCCCAGAGGGCTTTCCTCACCTCTTGAGAGGGTGAGAATAAAAACGGCCGCCCGCATCTGTAGGCGTGGAGGTGTGATGCTGTTGTGCGCCAAGTTCTGTAGACTTCTGCGGTGCTCCCCACACCAAAGCTCCTTGGGGAAGGCGGAGGGTCACAGCATTCCTGTCCTTTGCAGGGCTCCCAGATGGAGAGCTTCTGATCAAGTGGATTCCCCGTCAAGTGACTTCGTGCGAGGAGAGGGATCTCTCCCTTCTCCTCACTTGTGTCTGCAGCAGGAAGCGTAGGCACTGCTGTCACAACAACTGAACTGGAGGGTTATTAAGAATTGGGGCTGGCAGGGGCATGGGGTCACTGCTGGAGGAGCCTGAGTGGTGTGGAGGGGCTATGCCCAGTGCCAAAGCCGCCGGTTGAGGCTCTGTCCATCCTGCAGCTTCCATGAGCACCCAGTGTGCTTTGGAAATGAGGAGGTTGTGGAATATAGGTGAGGTTCAGTGGGGTGGAATCCGCAGCCGACGACCAGGAAGGAATTCTCGAGACGTCTTTGGTGCAAAATTGGTGGTTTATGACAGGACAGGTGGCAGAAAGAGCTGCTGCCCTGGCTTGTGAGGGCTGGCTGATGATAGACTGTGGGGTTGGGGGAAGGTAAGGAAAAAGGGAGGTTGAGATAATACTTGCATATGTTAAAGAAGACTCACAAGGTACAGAGGCCTTGCCATTGTCTAGGGAAGGTGGTTTTGCCCTCTAGCAAGGCATGAACATTAAGACGGTTGGGAACTTCCTGGAGGCTGCAGATTATAAGGACATTTCGTTGTATCTGCTTTCCCTTCAGGAAGCTAAGTTATTGATAGAAATGCTTGGTTCTTGTAAACTGCTAAGACATTGGGAAACTGAGGGAGACTTAAGTCTTGCAGGATTGTGGTGTCTATAGGTTAACTCTTTCTTTGTCCTTTAGGGCAGCCAGGAGTGCCTGAGGAATGTCACGTACACCCCATGGTGGGGGGTGGGTGTGGGGTGTCAGTTCCGGCTTTGTCCTCAGCTAGCCTTCTCTTCCCTCCTCAGTAAAGGTCCCTCCTGTTCACAGAAGTTCAAGCAGTTCTTGCTGTTGCCACCTAGTGGACATATGGATGAACACATTCAGGTCATGTCTGTGACTCACTGACCTGAGCCGCCATGAGAGGTTGGTTCCTTCCTGTGAGGAGAGGGCCCAAAAAGGATGGACCCGGAGCAAGCAGACAAGTGTGGCCCGGCCGACGCCCCTCTGCTGGCCTGGAAGCAGGACCTGTTTGCTCTACTTAGAAGCTGAGTTCTAGAGCAGGAGGGGCTGGAGTGGCTGGGGTGTGTCCTGGGACGGGGTCTGGATGAGGGGTGTTCCAGGGCGGGGTGTGTGTGTGTGTGTGTGTGTGTGTGTGTGTGTGTGTGTGTGGTGGGGCAGGGATGCTTGTGGAGGGAGGATCCATGAGGGCGGTATGGACAGGCTCTTCCCTGCTTCACGGGTCCCGCCCAGGTAGCCTGATGGCCTCACTGCTGGCTTGTCTTCCTCATGATTTCAGGGTTCCTCTCTAGTCTCCGGGGACCCTCCTTTCCCGAGCAAGGCTCCACGGAAAGAAAGAGAGTATAGATAGAGGACCCTGCAGCCAATACTGCAACAATGGGACTAAAGTGTGTTCCAGAAATTGTGCTTTTAGGAAACAGTCCTAAAGCCAAAGAGATTTACGGCACATTGTACCCTTCACTTTAAGGATGAGACTCAAAGAATTGGAGAGGTCTCAATTGTTCGGCAGGTGGTGCTGCTGAGTAAATGATGTGTAGCCCCTGAAAATGCAGAAGGGGACAGGAGAGGAGTAGCAGTGCCTGTCCACTGTGGGGACCTCAGGCCGAACAAGAGCCCAGCTGTGAAACCCTCCCTGCCCCACCCTGTCCCACACACAGGCAAACCCCCTCCCCCGCACACACTCACCCATACACTCCGAGAGAAAGGACTGGAAGACGGACGCCATGCGTTATGGGCTATCATGGTAGAAGGTAGAAGGAATGTGTCTTCCTTTCTTCATATTTACATCACTATTTTACTAACAAAACGTAATCTGGCTAAAACCTTAGAGAACCTTTTAATTACCTGATATGTTTGTAATAAAGAGGAAGATTTAATATGCAGTCTCAATATTTTTATAATATGCACATTAGAATCATTGAAACCTGGCCTATCCTGGAAAATGAAAGATTTTGCAGGTGTCTCATGGACCCAGGTATTTCTGGCTCTTGGGTCACACTTACAAAAGGGAAGCCTATCCCAGATCATGAAAACATTTCATTTTGGGGCTTCACCTGCGCAGTATTGTATCAGGAATATTCCTTTGTAGTAAAATGGTGGGGTTTTTTTTGTTTCTGTTTTTGTGTGTTTGTTTGTTTGTTAAGAGAAAGAAACCTGAAAAAAATAAATGAATCACTCATAGGTTACGTAGCTAGATAGAAAAAGGCCACACTGATCCCACACACATGAAAACCCAGAAGAAGTAACTCACAGAGGCAGAGAGGGGAGCTGTGGCTGCAGGGACTGTGCTGAGAGAATGAGCAGTATCTGACGAGTGGCACGGGAGTCTCCTGGAGGGAAATATTGTAGAAGGACAAGGTTGTGAAACACTCTGTATCGAATGACACCTGGATGTACAATTTAAAAGGATCAGAGTAAAATTCCATGAAAACTCAATTTATCTTTATTTATAGACCAGAATATATTAAGCTATGAAATAGGTGCATGAACAACGCAAAAATTAGAAACACTGGAATGACAGGGGAGGGAAAGCCATCCTTTGGGGATTCAGCGAGCAGGAACTGCTGCTCCGGGGCCGAGGCCAGTTGCTCCACTGAGAGAAATGGTTGCCAGCACCCTCCGGCAACCCCGATAATTGGTGCTATAGCCTGCTTGGACTCCGGGGCTGCCAAAGGTGCAGGTGGCTCTTGAAGCTGCTGACAGGGAGTGAGAGCTCTGTGTATATCCTCCGCTGGCTCTGACAGGGCAAGGGGCATCAGGGGCCCTTCAGGGACCTCCATAGCTAGTGCTGCAGCGTGCGCGGGAGCCCAGGCTGCCATAGATGCCAGTGGCTCTTGCAGCGCATGACCGTTCATCAGAGCTGTGAGTGTAACCTCCGTTGGCTCTGACAGGGCAGGTGGCATCAGGGGCCCTTCAGGGACCTCCATAGCTAGTGCTGCAGTGTGCGCGGGCACCGAGGCTGCACAAGGTGCAGGGGGGTCTTCAAGCTCCCGACAGGGAGTCAGAGCTGTGAGTATATCCTGCCGTGGCTCTGAAATGGGAGGTGTCATCACGGGTTCTTCAGGGACCTCCATGGCTGGTGCTGGGGCCTGCTGAGGCTCCTGGCTTTCCAAAGGCGCAGGTGACTCTTGCACGTCCTCACGGTGGATCAGAGCTCTGACCACCAGCTGCACTGGGCCCGACATGGCAGGTGACGTCCCTGCTCTTTTGAGTTGCTGAGCTCCAGCAACAGTGTTGGGATTTTCCAGCTCAGGCTCTGAAGCTGCAGCAGGCACCACAGTGGGAGCTGGGACTAGCTTTCGGCGCGGTTCCGGATCTCGCTCTGGGGCTGCTGCTGTCGCTCCAAGAAGAGAAAGTATGGTCATCATGATTGTCTTTCCATGTCCCTTCCAAATGAAGGCAACTTTGCCCACCACTCAATATTGTTTGAGTCTAAGAATCCGTCCCTGGATGGTCTCCCCAAACTGTAGCCCATGGGGACAGTGATCTGAGACCACTCCTTGCTCCCAGCCACACTGCAGTCTGTGGAGGCTTGCTCTGTGTGGCCCATTCTCTCCCCTCCACAGGCCTCCATCAGTCACCCCCAGTCCTCCTCACCCCCAGCCTCCGGCTCAGCGGGCTCGAGGTGTCGCAGCCGAGAGAGGAGGAGCCAGGCACGTTGCTCCAGGTCTGAGCCTGGCACGTTGAGCCCTACATATGCCAGTAGTGTCTTTAGGCAGGGAAATTCTGGGGGCTGGAAGAAATCTTCAGGGTAGTGGCCCAGCCAGTTGCCCAGGATGGAGGAGATGGCCCTGGGGACAGACAGGTGGGCAGAGGAGTCAGAGGACAGGGCACCTCCCACACGGATGCCCCAGGGAACCCCTGTGGGAACCTGGGCCCCTGGGTCCCCGGCTCCCGGCTGTCAGAGCCCATTCCTACTCCATGTCCACCTTTGGGCTGACCCAAAGCCTCTGTGAGTGGGAGCCCTTGACCCCTGGTGTGACCATTTCTGTCCTCCAAGCGGAAGCTGGACGCCCTGCTCAGTCTCCCTGCCCACTTGCCGCGTGACTTCCACTGCATGTGGGCAGGGAGGGGTGGCGTGTCTGCCGTGGTCTTTGCCCTCAGGGCACACTAGTGCTCTGTGACTGTCCAACCAAGGAGGGAACAAAGGGACTCTGTCCCATCCCTGGCCTTCCCAGGACCCTCCCGATACCTCCCACTTCCCCTCCCGTGCCTACGTGCTGCCTCGTTCAGTAGGTGCCAGGAGAGGGTGTCCTTCCGTGGATGCTAATCTCCCTCTGGGTGGGGGACGTCCAGTCCCCGAGCTCTCCCTGGGTCTCCTGAGTACCTGCTGAGCACCCAGTGTCGACGTTCCACCAAATGTGTGGAAGCCATGCCCTTTGTTCTGGGTCCCAGGATTGAGGTAGAGACAGGGCTGGGAGGCGGCGGGGATGGGGAATGACTCTGTTAGGGACTGAGGCTGCCCTCCAGCCCCCTCTGCTCTCCCACAGTGCCCACAGCCCACCCAGGGCTCCTCAGGACCCCTTTCCTCTTCTGCAGAAGCAGCCCTCAGACCTGGACCCTCTCACAGGAATGGCAGATGTGTGGGATGAGGGTCCAGCAGCCCCCAGAACACAGTCCCCTCACTGCCCTCTCGAAGAAGGAAGGGCCCTCTGCATTAGCCAAAGCTCACTCACATGCCCCGCTGCTCGCGGGCTCCGCCGATCTCGTCCCAGGAAGAGAGGACGCATCCGTAGCTAGAGGAGGCCAGAGGGGTGGGGGGGCGATCAGATGAAATGCCCTGTTACCCCCTCCCTCTCATCATACCTAGGGTCACTGTCTGACTGCCGACTAGAATGGAGCGCTAACCGTAACCCTAGATCGGCCACCAAGGGGCCCCTCCCAAGGGGCCTGGCACCGCAACGCCAGGGATTGGGGACCCCCGAGCCCCATTGCCACACTCACACTGCCACCCCCGCCACCACCTGGGCCGCTAGGGGCGCCACTGGTCATTCAGGGCGGGAGAAGGGGCAGGGCCCTCCGAGCCCCCTTCGACCTTCGAAGGCCCCTCGCCCCAAAACGCTTGGGCCCACGCTCCCGCTCACCAGCGCCCTCACCTTGGGTGGCTCCTCCACTCGCCGCGCAGCTGGAGAAACAGGCATGCTGGCCTCCTGGGGGCTAACCCTAACCCTAGGTAGGCCCTCGAGGGGCCTATTCAAGGGGCCTGGCGCCGCAACACCGGGGATTGGGGACCCCCGAGCCCCAGCGTCGGACTCACCCTGCTGCCCCACCGCCACTTGGGCCGCTAGGGGTGCGGCCGGTCATTCAGGGCAGGAGAACGGGCAGGGTCCTCCGAGCCCCCGATTACCTTCGAAGGCCCCCTGGGCCAAAACGCTTGGGCTCACGCTCCGCCTCGACAGTGCCCTCACCTCGACCCGCCCCTCCACTTGACGCAGAGCAGGCGGATCAGGCCTGCTGGCCTCCTTGGTGCTAACCCTCACTCTAGGTCGGCCCCAGGGGGGCCCCTCCCAAGGGGCCTGGCGCCCAAATGCCTGCGATTGAAGACCCCCGAGCCCCAGCGCCGAGCTCTCCGTGCCGCCCCGCCACCACCCGGGCCACTAGTGGTACCGCTGGTCATTCAGGGCCGGAGAACGGGCAGGGCCCTCCGAGCCTCCTGGGACCTTCGAAGGCACCTGGAGCCAAAACGCTAGGGCCCACGCTCCCCCTCGTGAGTGCAATCACCTCGGCCCGCCCCTCCACTCGCTGCACCGCTGGCAGATCGTGCCTGCCGGCCTCCTTGGGGCTAACACTAACCCTAGGTCGGTCCCCGAGGGGCACCTCACAACTGGTCTGGCGCAGCAACACTGGGGATTGGGGACCCCGGAGCCCCAGCGCCGGAATCACGCTGCCGCCCCCGCCGCCACCCTGCGCTCGGGGCGCCGCCGGTCATTCAGGGCGGGAGTACGGGCAGGGCCCTCCGAGCCCCCGAAGACCTTCGAAGGCCCCCCCGCGCCAAAACGCTTGGGCCCACGCTCCCGCTCTCCAGCGCCCTCACCTCGGCCCACCCCTCCGCTCGCTGCACAGCCCACGGATCAGGGCTGCCGGCCTCATAGGGGCTAACCCTTACCCTAGGTTGGCCCCCAAGGGGCCTATCCCAAGGGGTTTCGCACCGAAACGCCAGGGATTGGGGACCCTTGAGCTCCAGCGCCGGATTCACTGTGCCGCCCCGCCGCCACCCGGGCTGCTAGGGGCGCCCCCGGTCATTCAGGGCGGGAGAACGGACAGGGCCCTCTGAGCCCACAGCAAACTTCGAAGGCCCCCCGCGCAAAAACGCTTGGGCCCAAGCTCGCTCGCCAGCACCTTCATGTCGGCCCGCTCCTCTGCTTGCGGCACACCCGGCGGATCCGGCCTGCCGTCCTCCTGGGGCTAACCCTCACTCTAGGTCGGCCCCCGGGGGGCCCCTCCCAAGGGGCCTGGCGCCCAAACGCCGGGGATTGGGGAACCGAGACGGAGCGCCTGACTTTACCCGCAGCCCCATGGGGTCTTGCGCCGCCATGCCTGGGATCCTGGACGTCGTAGCCTCAGGGCCGGACTCACCCTGCAGCCCCCTGGCACCCGGGCTGCTAGGGGTGCCGCCGGTCACTTAGGCAGGAGAAGGGGCAGGGCCCTCTGAGCTCCCGACCTCCTTCGAAGGCCCCCGCGCCAAAACCTGTGGGCCCGCGGTCCGGCTCGCCAGCTCCGTCCCCTCGGCCCACCCCACCTTGCACCACACAGCCAGGGGATTGGGCCTGACGGCCTCCTGGGGGCTAACGCAAACCCTAGGTGGGTCCCCGAGGGGCCCATCCCAAGGGGCCTGGCGCCCCAACGCCAGGGATTGGGGACTCGAGACCGAGCACCAAACTTTACCCGCAGGCCCCCGCCACCTGGGCCGCTAGGGGCGCTGCCGGTCATTCAGGCGGGAGAAGGGGCAGGGCCCTCCGAGCCCCCGACTACCTTCGATGGCCCCCCCGCCCCAAAGCGCTTGGGCCCACGTTCCCACTAGTCAGCGCCCTCAACTCAACCCGCCCCTCCGCTCGAAACACAGCAGGCGGATTGGATCTGCCGGCCTCCTGGGGGCTAACCTGAACCCTAGGTGGGTCGCCGAGGGGCCCCTCCCAAGGGGCTTGGCGACCCAACGCTGGGGATTGGAAACCACTGAACCCCAGCGGTGGAATCACCCTGCAGCCCCCCGCCACTCCGGCCGCTAGGGGCGCCGCCGGTCATTCAGGCGGGAGAAGGAGCAGGGCCCTCCTAGCCGCTGATGACCTTCGAAGGCCCCCGCGCCAAAACGGTTGGGCCCACGCTCCCACTCCTCAGCGCCCTCAGCTCGCCCTACCCCTCTGCTCGCCGCACATCCAGCAGGTCGGGCTTGCCGGACTCCTGGGGGCTCACCCGAACTCTAGGTGGGCTCCTGAGGGGCCCCACAAAAGTGGCCTGGCGCCTCAGCGCCGGAGACTGGGGACCCGAGACCCAGCGCTGGACTCACCCTGCAGCCCCCGCGACCTGGGCCTCTAGGGGGGCCACTGGTCATACAGGGTGGGAGGACGGGCAGGGCCCTCTGAGCCCCCAGCTACCTTCGAAGGCCCCTCCCCGCCAAATGTTTGGGCCCAGGTTCCTGCTCGCCAGCGCCCTCATTCGGCCCGCCCCTCCGCTCGATGCACAGCGGGCACTTCGGGCCTGCCGGCATCCTTCTTGCTAACCCTAACCCTAGGTCAGTCCCCGAGAGGCCCCTGACAAGTGGCCTGGGGCTGCAACGCTGGGGATTGGAGCCCCCGAGCCCCAGGGCCAGACGAACACTGTTGCCCATCCACCACCTGGGCCACTAGGGGCGTTGCCGCTCATTCCCGGCGGGAGAACAGGCATGGCCCTCCAAGAACCCTTCCACATTCGATGGCCCCCTGCCCCACAGCGCATGGGCCCACGTTCAAACTAGTCAGCGCCCTCACCTAAACCCGCCCCTCCGCTTGAAACAAAGCAGCCGGATCGGACCTGCCGGCCTTCTGGGGGCTAAGCCTAACCCTAGGTCGGTTCCCGAGGGACCCCTCCCAAGGGGCCTTGCGCCGCCATGCCCGGGATCCTGGACGTCCTAGCCCCAGGGCCGGACTCACCCTACAGCCACCCGCCATCCGGGCCGCTAGGAGCGCCGCCGGTCATTCAGGTGGTAGAAGGGGCAGGGCCCTACAAGCCCTTGACGACCTTCGAAGGCCGCCCCAGCGCCAAAACCTGTGGGCCCACGGTCCCGCTCGCCAGCTCCCTCCCCTGGCCCGCCGCAATGCGCGCTACACAGCCAGGGGATAGGCCCTGATGGCCTCCTGGGGGCTAACCAAAACCCTAGGTGGGTCCCCGAGGGGGCCATCCCAAGGTGCTTGGCGCCCCAACGCCAGGGATTGGGGACCCGAGACCCAGCGCCGGATTCACCCTGCTGCCCCCCACCCCTGGGCCGCTAGGGGACCCGCCGGTTATTCAGGGGGGGAGAACGGGCAGGGCCCTCTGAGCCCCCAGCGACCTTCGAAGGCCCCCGCGCCAAAATGTTTGGGCCCAGGCTCTGCTCGCCAGCGCCCTCACTCCGCCCGCCCCTCCACTCGCCACACAGCTGGCATTTCGGGCCTGCCGGCATCCTGCTTGCTAACCCTAACCCTAGGTCAGTCCCCGAGAGGCCCATAACAAGGGGCCTGGGGCTGCAACGTGGGGATTGGGGACCCCCGGGACCCAGGGCCAAACTAACACTGCTGCCCCTCCACCACCTGGGCCACTAGGGGCGCTGCCGCTCATTCAGGGCAGGAGAACATACAGGGCCCTCCCAGGCACCCCCTGGGACCCTCGATGCACCCGCTCCCCAAAGCGCTTGGGCCCACGCTCCCACTAGTCAGCTCCCTCACCTGAACCCGCCCCTCCGCTCGAAACACACCAGGCGGATCGGACCTGCCGTACTCCTGGAGGCTAATCCTAACCCTAGGTCGGTCCACGAAGGGCCCATCCAAGGGGCTTGGCGCCCCAACGCTCGGGATTGGGAACCTCCGAACCCCAGCGCTGGACTCACCCTGCAGCCCCCCGCCACCCGGGCCGCTAGGGGCGCCGCCAGTCATTCAGGCTCAAGAACGGGTAGGGCCCTCCGAGCCCCTGGCGAGCTTTGCAGGCCGCCTGCGCCAAAACACTTGGGCCCACGCTCCCACTCACCAGCGCCCTCCCCTCAGCCCGCCCCCCCCCCCTCGCCACACCGCCCATGGATCCTGCCTGCCGGCCTCCTCGGGGCAAGTCCAAACCCTAGGTCGGCCCCCAAGGGGCTCCTCCCAAGGGGCCTGGCACAGCAATGCCAGGGATTGGGGACCCCTGCCCCAGCGCTGGACTCACCCTCCGCCCCACCGCCACCCGGGCCGTTATTGGCGCCGCCTGTCATCAGGGCGGCAGAACGGGCAGGGCCCTCTGAGCCCCCAGCGACCTTGGAAGGCCCCAGGCGCCAAAATGTTTGGGCCCAGGCTCCTGCTCGCCAGCGCCCTCACTCCGCCCGCCCCTCCACTCGCCGCACAGCCGGCATTTTGGGCCTGCCGGCATCCTGCTTGCTAACCCTAACCCTAGGTCCATCCCCGAGAGGCCCCTGACAAGGGGCCCGGGGATGCAACGCTGGGGATTGGGGACCCCAGTGCCCCAGGGCCGGACTAACACTGTTGCCCCTCCACCACCTGGGCGACTAGGGGCGCTGCTGCTCATTCCCGGCGGGAGAAGGGGCAGGGCCCTCCAAGCCCCCTTCCACATTCGATGGCCCCCTGCCCCAAAGCGCTTGGGCCCACGTTCCCACTACTCAGCGCCCTCACCTCAACCCGCCCCTCCGCTCGAAACACAGCAGCCGGATCGGACCTGCCGGCCTCCTGGGGGCTAACCCTAACCCTAGGTCGGTTCCCGAGGGGCCCCTCCCAAGGGGCCTTGCGCCGCCATGCCCGGGATCCTGGACGTCCTAGCCCCAGGGCCGGACTCACCCTGCAGCCACCCGCCACCCGGGCCGCTAGGAGCGCCGCCGGTCATTCAGGCGGGAGAAGGGGCAGGGTCCTACAAGCCCCTGACGACCTTCGAAGGCCGCCCCAGCGCCAAAACGTGTGGGCCCACGGTCCCGCTCGCCAGCTCCCTCCCCTGGTCCGCCGCAATGCGCGCTACACAGCCAGGGGATTGGGCCTGATGGCCTCCTGGCGGCTAAGCTTAACCCAAGGTGGGTCCCCCAGGGGCCCATCCGAAGGTGCTTGGCGCCCCAACGCCAGGGATTGGGGACCCGAGACCCAGCGCCGGATTCACCCTGCTGCCCCCCACCCCTGGGCCGCTAGGGGGGCCGCCGGTTATTCAGGGGGGGAGAACGGGCAGGGCCCTCTGAGCCCCCAGCGACCTTCGAAGGCCCCAGGCGCCAAAATGTTTGGGCCCAGGCTTCTGCTCGCCAGCGTCCTCACTCCGCCCGCCCCTCCACTCACAGCACAGCCGGCATTTCGGGCCTGCCGGCATCCGGCTTGCTAACCCTAACCCTAGGTCAGTCCCCGAGAGGCCCATCACAAGGGGCCTGGGGCTGCAACGCTGGGGATTGGGGACCCCTGAGACCCAGGGCCAAACTAACACTGCTGCCCCTCCACCACCTGGGCCACTAGGGGCGCTGCCGCTCATTCAGGGCAGGAGAACATGCAGGGCACTCCCAGCCTCCCACCACCCCCGGACCCTCCATGCACCCGCTCCCCAAAGCGCTTGGGCCCACGCTCTCACTACTCAACGCCCTCACCTCAACACGCCCCTCCGCTCAAAACACAGCAGGCGGATCGGACCTGCCCTACTCCTGGAGGCTAATCCTAACCATAGGTCGGTCCCCGAAGGGCCCACCCAAGGGGCTTGGTGCCCCAACGCTGGGGATTGGGAACCTCCGAACCCCAGCGCTGGACTCACCCTGCAGCCCCCCGCCACCTGGGCCGCTAGGGGTGTCGCCAGTCAATCAGGCTCGAGAACGGGTAGGGCCCTCTGAGCCCCTGGCGAGCTGCGAAGGCCGCCTGCGCCAAAACACTTGGGCCCACGCTCCCACTCACCAGCGCCCTCCCCTCGGCCCGCCCCTACCCTCGCCACACCGCCCATGGATCCTGCCTGCCGGCCTCCTCGGGGCTAATCCTAACCCTAGGTCGGCCCCCAAGGGGCTCCTCCCAAGGGGCCTGGCACCGCAATGCCAGGGATTGGGGACCCCCGCCCCAGCGCTGGACTCACCCTCCGCCCCACTGCCACCCGGGCCTTTATTGGCGCCGCTGGTCATTCAGGGCGGGAGAATGTGCAGGGCACACCGAGCCCCTGGCGCATTTCGAAGGCCCCCGCGCCAAACTCTTGGGTCCCCGCTCCCACTGCTCAACGCCCTCAGCTCGGCCTGTCCCTCCGCTCGCTGCACATCCAGCAGGTCGGGCTTGCAGGCCTCCTGGGGGCTAACCCTAACTCTAGGTGGGCTCCTTAGGGGCCCCTCGCAAGGGGCCTGGCGCCCCAACGCCTGGGATTGGGGACCCGAGACCCAGCGCTGGACTCACCCTCCGCCCCACCGCCACCCGGGCCCTTATTGGCGCCGCCTGTCATCAGGGCGGCAGAACGGGCAGGGCCCTCTGAGCCCCCAGCGACCTTGGAAGGCCCCAGGCGCCAAAATGTTTGGGCCCAGGCTCCTGCTCGCCAGAGCCCTCATTCCGCCCGCCCCTCCACTCGCCGCACAGCCGGCATTTCGGGCCTGCCGGCATCCTGCTTGCTAACCCTAACCCTAGGTCTGTCCCCGAGAGGCCCCTGAAAAGGGGGCCGGGGTTGCAACGCTGGGGATTGGGGAACCCAGTACCCCTGGGCAGGACTAACACTGTTGCCCCTCCACCACCTGGGCCACTAGGGGCGCTGCCGCTAATTCCCGGCGGGAGAAGGGGCAGGGCCCTCCAAGCCCCCTTCCACATTCGATGGCCCCCTGCCCCAAAGCGCTTGGGCCCACGTTCCCACTAGTCAGCGCCCTCACCTCAACCCACCCCTCCGCTCCAAACACAGCAGCCGGATCGGACCTGCCGGCCTCCTGGGGGCTAACCCTAACCCTAGGTCGGTTCCCGAGGGGCCCCTCCCAAGGGGCCTTGCGCCGCCATGCCCGGGATCCTGGACGTCCTAGCCCCAGGGCCGGACTCACCCTGCAGCCACCCGCCACCCGGGCCGCTAGGAGCGCCGCCGGTCATTCAGGCGGGAGAAGGGGCAGGGTCCTACAAGCCCCTGACGACCTTCGAAGGCCGCCCCAGCGCCAAAACCTGTGGGCCCACGGTCCCGCTCGCCAGCTCCCTCCCCTGGCCCGCCGCAATGCGCGCTACACAGCCAGGGGATTGGGCCTGATGGCCTCCTGGGGGCTAAGCCTAACCCAAGGTGGGTCCCCCAGGGGCCCATCCGAAGGCGCTTGGCGCCCCAACGCCAGGGATTGGGGACCCGAGACCCAGCGCCGGATTCACCCTGCTGCCCCCCACCCCTGGGCCGCTACGGGGGCCGCCGGTTATTCAGGGGGGGAGAACGGGCAGGGCCCTCTGAGCCCCCAGCGACCTTCGAAGGCCGCCGCGCCAAAATGTTTGGGCCCAGGCTTCTGCTCGCCAGCGTCCTCACTCCGCCCGCCCCTCCACTCACAGCACAGCCGGCATTTCGGGCCTGCCGGCATCCTGCTTGCTAACCCTAACCCAAGGTCAGTCCCCGAGAGGCCCATAACAAGGGGCCTGGGGCTGCAACGCTGGGGATTGGGGACCCCTGAGACCCAGGGCCAAACTAACACTGCTGCCCCTCCACCACCTGGGCCAAGGGGGCGCTGCCGCTCATTCAGGGCAGGAGAACATACAGGGCCCTCCCAGCCCCCCCCTGGGACCCTCGATGCACCCGCTCCCCAAAGCGCTTGGGCCCACGCTCTCACTAGTCAGCGCCCTCACCTCAACCCGCCCCTCCGCTCGAAACACACCAGGCGGATCGGACCTGCCCTACTCCTGGAGGCTAATCCTAACCCTAGGTCGGTCCCCGAAGGGCCCAACAAAGGGGCTTGGCGCCCCAACACTGGGGATTGGGAACCTCCGAACCCCAGCGCTGGACTCACCCTGCAGCCCCCCACCACCCGGGCCGCTAGGGGCGCGGCCAGTCATTCAGGCTCGAGATCGGGTAGGGCCCTCCGAGCCCCTGGCGAGCTTCGAAGGCCACCTGCGCCAAAACACCTGGGCTCACGCTCCCACTCACCAGCGCCATCCCCTCGGCCCGCCCCCCCCCCTCGCCACACCGCCCATGGATCCTGCCTGCCGGCCTCCTCGGGGCTAATCCTAACCCTAGGTCGGCCCCCAAGGGGCTCCTCCCAAGGGGCCTGGCACTGCAATGGCAGGGATTGGGGACCCCCGCCCCAGCGCTGGACTCACCCTCCGCCCCACCGCCACCCGGGCCTTTATTGGCGCCGCTGGTCATTCAGGGCGGGAGAATGTGCAGGGCACACCGAACCCCTGGCGCATTTCGAAGGCCCCCGCGCCAAACTCTTGGGCCCCCCGCTCCCACTCCTCAACGCCCTCAGCTCGGCCTGCCCCTCCGCTCGCTGCACATCCAGCAGATCGGGCTTGCAGGCCTCCTGGGGGCTAACCCTAACTCTAGGTGGGCTCCTTAGGGGCCCCTCGCAAGGGGCCTGGCGCCCCAACGCCTGGGATTGGGGACCCGAGACCCAGCGCTGGACTCACCCTCCGCCCCACCGCCACCCGGGCCCTTATTGGCGCCGCCTGTCATCAGGGCGGCAGAACGGGCAGGGCCCTCTGAGCCCCCAGCGACCTTGGAAGGCAGCAGGCGCCAAAATGTTTGGGCCCAGGCTCCTGCTCGCCAGCGCCCTCACTCCGCCCGCCCCTCCACTCGCCGCACAGCCGGCATTTTGGGCCTGCCGGCATCCTGCTTGCTAACCCTAACCCTAGGTCAGTCCCCGAGAGGCCCCTGACAAGGGGCCCGGGGATGCAACGCTGGGGATAGGGGACCCCAGTGCCCCAGGGCCGGACTAACACTGTTGCCCCTTCACCACCTAGGCCACTAGGGGCGCTGCCGCTCATTCCCGGCGGGAGAAGGGGCAGGGCCCTCCAAGCCCCCTTCCACATTCGATGGCCCCCTGCCCCAAAGCGCTTGGGCCCACGTTCCCACTAGTCAGCGCCCTCACCTCAACCCACCCCTCCGCTCGAAACACAGCAGCCGGATCGGACCTGCCGGCCTCCTGGGGGCTAACCCTAACCCTAGGTCGGTTCCCGAGGGGCCCCTCCCAAGGGGCCTTGCGCCGCCATGCCCGGGATCCTGGACGTCCTAGCCCCAGGGCCGGACTCACCCTGCAGCCACCCGCCACCCGGGCCGCTAGGAGCGCCGCCGGTCATTCAGGCGGGAGAAGGGGCAGGGTCCTACAAGCCCCTGACGACCTTCGAAGGCCGCCCCAGCGCCAAAACCTGTGGGCCCACGGTCCCGCTCGCCAGCTCCCTCCCCTGGCCCGCCGCAATGCGCGCTACACAGCCAGGGGATTGGGCCTGATGGCCTCCTGGGGGCTAAGCCTAACCCAAGGTGGGTCCCCCAGGGGCCCATCCGAAGGCGCTTGGCGCCCCAACGCCAGGGATTGGGGACCCGAGACCCAGCGCCGGATTCACCCTGCTGCCCCCCACCCCTGGGCCGCTACGGGGGCCGCCGGTTATTCAGGGGGGGAGAACGGGCAGGGCCCTCTGAGCCCCCAGCGACCTTCGAAGTCCCCCGCGCCAAAATGTTTGGGCCCAGGCTTCTGCTCGCCAGCGTCCTCACTCCGCCCGCCCCTCCACTCACAGCACAGCCGGCATTTTGGGCCTGCCGGCATCCTGCTTGCTAACCCTAACCCAAGGTCAGTCCCTGAGAGGCCCATAACAAGGGGCCTGGGGCTGCAACGCTGGGGATTGGGGACCCCTGAGACCCAGGGCCAAACTAACACTGCTGCCCCTCCACCACCTGGGCCACTAGGGGCGCTGCCGCTCATTCCCGGCGGGAGAAGGGGCAGGGCCCTCCAAGCCCCCTTCCACATTCGATGGCCCCCTGCCCCAAAGCGCTTGGGCCCACGTTCCCACTAGTCAGCGCCCTCACCTCAACCCGCCCCTCCGCTCGAAACACACCAGGCGGATCGGACCTGCCCTACTCCTGGAGGCTAATCCTAACCCTAGGTCGGTCCCCGAAGGGCCCAACCAAGGGGCTTGGCGCCCCAACGCTGGGGATTGGGAACCTCCGAACCCCAGCGCTGGACTCACCCTGCAGCCCCCCACCACCCGGGCCGCTAGGGGCGCCGCCAGTCATTCAGGCTCGAGATCGGGTAGGGCCCTCCGAGCCCCTGGCGAGCTTCGAAGGCCGCCTGGGCCAAAACACCTGGGCTCACGCTCCCACTCACCAGCGCCATCCCCTCGGCCCGCCCCCCCCCCCTCGCCACACCGCCCATGGATCCTGCCTGCCGGCCTCCTCGGGGCTAATCCTAACCCTAGGTCGGCCCCCAAGGGGCTCCTCCCAAGGGGCCTGGCACTGCAATGGCAGGGATTGGGGACCCCCGCCCCAGCGCTGGACTCACCCTCCGCCCCACCGCCACCCGGGCCTTTATTGGCGCCGCTGGTCATTCAGGGCGGGAGAATGTGCAGGGCACACCGAGCCCCTGGCGCATTTCGAAGGCCCCCGCGCCAAACTCTTGGGCCCCCGCTCCCACTCCTCAACGCCCTCAGCTCGGCCTGCCCCTCCGCTCGCTGCACATCCAGCAGATCGGGCTTGCAGGCCTCCTGGGGGCTAACCCTAACTCTAGGTGGGCTCCTTAGGGGCCCCTCGCAAGGGGCCTGGCGCCCCAACGCCTGGGATTGGGGACCCGAGACCCAGCGCTGGACTCACCCTCCGCCCCACCGCCACCCGGGCCCTTATTGGCGCCGCCTGTCATCAGGGCGGCAGAACGGGCAGGGCCCTCTGAGCCCCCAGCGACCTTGGAAGGCCCCAGGCACCAAAATGTTTGGGCCCAGGCTCCTGCTCGCCAGCGCCCTCACTCCGCCCGCCCCTCCACTCGCCGCACAGCCGGCATTTTGGGCCTGCTGTCATCCTGCTTGCTAACCCTAACCCTAGGTCAGTCCCCGAGAGGCCCCTGACAAGGGGCCCGGGGATGCAACGCTGGGGATAGGGGACCCCAGTGCCCCAGGGCCGGACTAACACTGTTGCCCCTTCACCACCTAGGCCACTAGGGGCGCTGCCGCTCATTCCGGGCGGGAGAAGGGGCAGGGCCCTCCAAGCCCCCTTCCACATTCGATGGCCCCCTGCCCCAAAGCGCTTGGGCCCACGTTCCCACTAGTCAGCGCCCTCACCTCAACCCACCCCTCCGCTCGAAACACAGCAGCCGGATCGGACCTGCCGGCCTCCTGGGGGCTAACCCTAACCCTAGGTCGGTTCCCGAGGGGGCCCTCCCAAGGGGCCTTGCGCCGCCATGCCCGGGATCCTGGACGTCCTAGCCCCAGGGCCGGACTCACCCTGCAGCCACCCGCCACCCGGGCCGCTAGGAGCGCCGCCGGTCATTCAGGCGGGAGAAGGGGCAGGGTCCTACAAGCCCCTGACGACCTTCGAAGGCCGCCCCAGCGCCAAAACCTGTGGGCCCACGGTCCCGCTCGCCAGCTCCCTCCCCTGGCCCGCCGCAATGCGCGCTACACAGCCAGGGGATTGGGCCTGATGGCCTCCTGGGGGCTAAGGCTAACCCAAGGTGGGTCCCCCAGGGGCCCATCCGAAGGTGCTTGGCGCCCCAACGCCAGGGATTGGGGACCCGAGACCCATCGCCGGATTCACCCTGCTGCCCCCCACCCCTGGGCCGCTAGGGGGGCCGCCGGTTATTCAGGGGGGGAGATCGGGCAGGGCCCTCTGAGCCCCCAGCGACCTTCGAAGGCCCCCGCGCCAAAATGTTTGGGCCCAGGCTTCTGCTCGCCAGCGTCCTCACTCCGCCCGCCCCTCCACTCACAGCACAGCCGGCATTTCGGGCCTGCCGGCATCCTGCTTGCTAACCCTAACCCTAGGTCAGTCCCTGAGAGGCCCATAACAAGGGTCCTGGGGCTGCAACGCTGGGGATTGGGGACCCCTGAGACCCAGGGCCAAACTAACACTGCTGCCCCTCCACCACCTGGGCCACTAGGGGCGCTGCCGCTCATTCCCGGCGGGAGAAGGGGCAGGGCCCTCCAAGCCCCCTTCCACATTCGATGGCCCCCTGCCCCAAAGCGCTTGGGCCCACGTTCCCACTAGTCAGCGCCCTCACCTCAACCCGCCCCTCCGCTCCAAACACAGCAGCCGGATCGGACCTGCCGGCCTCCTGGGGGCTAACCCTAACCCTAGGTCGGTTCCCGAGGGGCCCCTCCCAAGGGGCCTTGCGCCGCCATGCCCGGGATCCTGGACGTCCTAGCCCCAGGGCCGGACTCACCCTGCAGCCACCCGCCACCCGGGCCGCTAGGAGCGCCGCCGGTCATTCAGGCGGGAGAAGGGGCAGGGTCCTACAAGCCCCTGACGACCTTCAAAGGCCGCCCCATGGCCAAAACCTGTGGGCCCACGGTCCCGCTCGCCAGCTCCCTCCCCTGGCCCGCCGCAATGCGCGCTACACAGCCAGGGGATTGGGCCTGATGGCCTCCTGGGGGCTAAGGCTAACCCAAGGTGGGTCCCCCAGGGGCCCATCCGAAGGTGCTTGGCGCCCCAACGCCAGGGATTGGGGACCCGAGACCCAGCGCCTGATTCACCCTGCTGCCCCCCACCCCTGGGCCGCTAGGGCGGCCGCCGGTTATTCAGGGGGGGAGAACGGGCAGGGCCCTCTGAGCCCCCAGCGACCTTCGAAGTCCCCTGCGCCAAAATGTTTGGTCCCAGGCTTCTGCTCGCCAGCGTCCTCACTCCGCCCGCCCCTCCACTCACAGCACAGCCGGCATTTCGGGCCTGCCGGCATCCTGCTTGCTAACCCTAACCCTAGGTCAGTCCCCGAGAGGCCCATAACAAGGGTCCTGGGGCTGCAACGCTGGGGATTGGGGACCCCTGAGACCCAGGGCCAAACTAACACTGCTGCCCCTCCACCACCTGGGCCACTAGGGGCGCTGCCGCTCATTCAGGGCAGGAGAACATACAGGGCCCTCCCAGCCCCCCCCTGGGACCCTCGATGCACCCGCTCCCCAAAGCGCTTGGGCCCATGCTCTCACTAGTCAGCGCCCTCATCTCAACCCGCCCCTCCGCTCGAAACACACCAGGCGGATCGGACCTGCCCTACTCCTGGAGGCTAATCCTAACCCTAGGTCTGTCCCCGAAGAACCCAACAAAGGGGCTTGGCGCCCCAACGCTGGGGATTGGGAACCTCCGAACCCCAGCGCTGGACTCACCCTGCAGCCCCCCACCACCCGGGCCGCTAGGGGCGCCGCCAGTCATTCAGGCTCGAGAACGCGTAGGGCCCTCCGAGCCCCTGGCGAGCTGCGAAGGCCGCCTGTGCCAAAACACTTGGGCGCACGCTCCCACTCACCAGTGCCATCCCCTCGGCCCGCCCCCCCCCTCCACACAGCCCATGGATCCTGCCTGCCGGCCTCCTCGGGGCTAATCCTAACCCTAGGTCGGACCCCAAGGGGCTCCTCCCAAGGGGCCTGGCACCGCAATGCCAGGGATTGGGGACCCCCGCCCCAGCGCTGGACTCACCCTCCGCCCCACCGCCACCCGGGCCTTTATTGGCGCCGCTGGTCATTCAGGGCGGGAGAATGTGCAGGGCACACCGAGCCCCTGGCGCATTTCGAAGGCCCCCGCGCCAAACTCTTGGGCCCCCCGCTCCCACTCCTCAACGCCCTCAGCTCGGCCTGCCCCTCCGCTCGCTGCACATCCAGCAGATCGGGCTTGCAGGCCTCCTGGGGGCTAACCCTAACTCTAGGTGGGCTCCTTAGGGGCCCCTCGCAAGGGGCCTGGCGCCCCAACGCCTGGGATTGGGGACCCGAGACCCAGCGCTGGACTCACCCTCCGCCCCACCGCCACCCGGGCCCTTATTGGCGCCGCCTGTCATCAGGGCGGCAGAACGGGCAGGGCCCTCTGATCCCCCAGCGACCTTGGAAGGCCCCAGGCGCCAAAATGTTTGGGCCCAGGCTCCTGCTCGCCAGCGCCCTCACTCCGCCCGCCCCTCCACTCGCCGCACAGCCGGCATTTTGGGCCTGCCGGCATCCTGCTTGCTAACCCTAACCCTAGGTCAGTCCCCGAGAGGCCCCTGACAAGGGGCCCGGGGATGCAATGCTGGGGATAGGGGACCCCAGTGCCCCAGGGCCGGACTAACACTGTTGCCCCTTCACCACCTAGGCCACTAGGGGCGCTGCCGCTCATTCCCGGCGGGAGAAGGGGCAGGGCCCTCCAAGCCCCCTTCCACATTCGATGGCCCCCTGCCCCAAAGCGCTTGGGCCCACGTTCCCACTAGTCAGCGCCCTCACCTCAACCCACCCCTCCGCTCCAAACACAGCAGCCGGATCGGACCTGCCAGCCTCCTGGGGGCTAACCCTAACCCTAGGTCGGTTCCCGAGGGGCCCCTCCCAAGGGGCCTTGCGCCGCCATGCCCGGGATCCTGGACGTCCTAGCCCCAGGGCCGGACTCACCCTGCAGCCACCCGCCACCCGGGCCGCTAGGAGCGCCGCCGGTCATTCAGGCGGGAGAAGGAGCAGGGTCTTACAAGCCCCTGACGACCTTCGAAGGCCGCCCCAGCGCCAAAACCTGTGGGCCCACGGTCCCGCTCGCCAGCTCCCTCCCCTGGCCCGCCACAATGCACGCTACACAGCCAGGGCATTGGGCCTGATGGCCTCCTGGGGGCTAAGCCTAACCCAAGGTGGGTCCCCCAGGGGCCCATCCGAAGGCGCTTGGCACCCCAACGCCAGGGATTGGGGACCCGAGACCCAGCGCCGGATTCACCCTTCTGCACCCCACCCCTGGGCCGCTAGGGTGGCCGCCGGTTATTCAGGGGGGGAGATCGGGCAGGGCCCTCTGAGCCCCCAGCGACCTTCGAAGGCCGCCGCGCCAAAATGTTTGGGCCCAGGCTTCTGCTCGCCAGCGTCCTCACTCCGCCCGCCCCTCCACTCACAGCACAGCCGGCATTTCGGGCCTGCCGGCATCCTGCTTGCTAACCCTAACCCTAGGTCAGTCCCTGAGAGGCCCATAACAAGGGTCCTGGGGCTGCAACGCTGGGGATTGGGGACCCCTGAGACCCAGGGCCAAACTAACACTGCTGCCCCTCCACCACCTGGGCCACTAGGGGCGCTGCCGCTCATTCAGGGCAGGAGAACATACAGGGCCCTCCCAGCCCCCCCCTGGGACCCTCGATGCACCCGCTCCCTAACGCGCTTGGGCCCACGCTCTCACTAGTCAGCGCCCTCACCTCAACCCGCCCCTCCGCTCGAAACACACCAGGCGGATCGGACCTGCCCTACTCCTGGAGGCTAATCCTAACCCTAGGTCGGTCCCCGAAGGGCCCAACCAAGGGGCTTGGCGCCCCAACGCTGGGGATTGGGAACCTCCGAACCCCAGCGCTGGACTCACCCTGCAGCCCCCCACCACCCGGGCCGCTAGGGGCGCCGCCAGTCATTCAGGCTCGAGATCGGGTAGGGCCCTCCGAGCCCCTGGCGAGCTTCGAAGGCCACCTGCGCCAAAACACCTGGGCTCACGCTCCCACTCACCAGCGCCATCCCCTCGGCCCGCCCCCCCCCCCTCGCCACACCGCCCATGGATCCTGCCTGCCGGCCTCCTCGGGGCTAATCCTAACCCTAGGTCGGCCCCCAAGGGGCTCCTCCCAAGGGGCCTGGCACTGCAATGCCAGGGATTGGGGACCCCCGCCCCAGCGCTGGACTCACCCTCCGCCCCACCGCCACCCGGGCCTTTATTGGCGCCGCTGGTCATTCAGGGCGGGAGAATGTGCAGGGCACACCGAGCCCCTGGCGCATTTCGAAGGCCCCCGCGCCAAACTCTTGGGCCCCCGCTCCCACTCCTCAACGCCCTCAGCTCGGCCTGCCCCTCCGCTCGCTGCACATCCAGCAGGTCGGGCTTGTAGGCCTCCTGGGGGCTAACCCTAACTCTAGGTGGGCTCCTTAGGGGCCCCTCGCAAGGGGCCTGGCGCCCCAACGCCTGGGATTGGGGACCCGAGACCCAGCGCTGGACTCACCCTCCGCCCCACCGCCACCCCGGGCCCTTATTGGCGCCGCCTGTCATCAGGGCGGCAGAACGGGCAGGGCCCTCTGAGCCCCCAGCGACCTTGGAAGGCCCCAGGCGCCAAAATGTTTGGGCCCAGGCTCCTGCTCGCCAGCGCCCTCACTCCGCCCGCCCCTCCACTCGCCGCACAGCCGGCATTTTGGGCCTGCCGGCATCCTGCTTGCTAACCCTAACCCTAGGTCAGTCCCCGAGAGGCCCCTGACAAGGGGCCCGGGGATGCAATGCTGGGGATAGGGGACCCCAGTGCCCCAGGGCCGGACTAACACTGTTGCCCCTTCACCACCTAGGCCACTAGGGGCGCTGCCGCTCATTCCCGGCGGGAGAAGGGGCAGGGCCCTCCAAGCCCCCTTCCACATTCGATGGCCCCCTGCCCCAAAGCGCTTGGGCCCACGTTCCCACTAGTCAGCGCCCTCACCTCAACCCACCCCTCCGCTCGAAACACAGCAGCCGGATCGGACCTGCCGGCCTCCTGGGGGCTAACCCTAACCCTAGGTCGGTTCCCGAGGGGCCCCTCCCAAGGGGCCTTGCGCCGCCATGCCCGGGATCCTGGACGTCCTAGCCCCAGGGCCGGACTCACCCTGCAGCCACCCGCCACCCGGGCCGCTAGGAGCGACGCCGGTCATTCAGGCGGGAGAAGGGGCAGGGTCCTACAAGCCCCTGACGACCTTCGAAGGCCGCCCCAGCGCCAAAACCTGTGGGCCCACGGTCCCGCTCGCCAGCTCCCTCCCCTGGCCCGCCGCAATGCGCGCTACCACAGCCAGGGATTGGGCCTGATGGCCTCCTGGGGGCTAAGCCTAACCCAAGGTGGGTCCCCAGGGGCCCATCCGAAGGCGCTTGGCGCCCCAACGCCAGGGATTGGGGACCCGAGACCCAGCGCCGGATTCACCCTGCTGCCCCCCACCCCTGGGCCGCTACGGGGGCCGCCGGTTATTCAGGGGGGGAGAACGGGCAGGGCCCTCTGAGCCCCAGCGACCTTCGAAGTCCCCCGCGCCAAAATGTTTGGGCCCAGGCTTCTGCTCGCCAGCGTCCTCACTCCGCCCGCCCCTCCACTCACAGCACAGCCGGCATTTTGGGCCTGCCGGCATCCTGCTTGCTAACCCTAACCCAAGGTCAGTCCCTGAGAGGCCCATAACAAGGGGCCTGGGGCTGCAACGCTGGGGATTGGGGACCCCTGAGACCCAGGGCCAAACTAACACTGCTGCCCCTCCACCACCTGGGCCAGGGGCGCTGCCGCTCATTCCCGCGGGAGAAGGGGCAGGGCCCTCCAAGCCCCCTTCCACATTCGATGGCCCCCTGCCCCAAAGCGCTTGGGCCCACGTTCCCACTAGTCAGCGCCCTCACCTCAACCCGCCCCTCCGCTCGAAACACACCAGGCGGATCGGACCTGCCCTACTCCTGGAGGCTAATCCTAACCCTAGGTCGGTCCCCGAAGGGCCCAACCAAGGGGCTTGGCGCCCCAACGCTGGGGATTGGGAACCTCCGAACCCCAGCGCTGGACTCACCCTGCAGCCCCCCACCACCCGGGCCGCTAGGGGCGCCGCCAGTCATTCAGGCTCGATCGGGTAG